>NC_134571.1:88475396-89209146 GCF_050947875.1 Dermacentor variabilis | reverse complement strand
CCAATTTCGGAAGAAGGATTAGGAAATAGAAAGGCGGCATCTGATTGAAGATCGCACGAAGACAAGAATAAGAATAAGCTCGTTGGACGCTTCCACATTGCGAATCATGAACCACTGGTAAGCGAAGAGTTGTTGCGATGTGTATAAAGACGTGGACTGAAGTTTCAAGGAATCAGTGGCCCTCGATTTTTGAGTATGACTGCTTTCCCTTGCCTAAGCGCAAATATGCACTGTTCTTTTTTTTTTATGTTTACAGAAATGTAGTGCCTGCACTCATATCCATGTTACATAATGATGTCTTCCTTGAGATAAGAGGAGTATATCGAAAAAGGGACGCGGATCCTTGAAGTTCTGGGTCTAGTTGAGTCGCCTCGTCGGGTAAAATCTATATTTGCCCTCACATGGCGGTTACCGCGCGTTGTAAAATTGCACTGTACTCGAACAGCGACAAACAGCATCAGGAGCCTCAAGATACCAGCGCGCTTTCCTTTCTCAGAATGATGCCGGTCAACGCGCTCGCCTTGACTTGCGTATGTGGACTGGTAAAGACATTCTTCAGTCTAGACAATGAAGAAAGAAACAACGTACAATTCTATGGGCACAGGCAGTGTTTTTCTGCATGCCGTTTGCTTCGGACGCGCTCACTTCCTCCTCACGTGCTCGATCGGACCGCGAGACAGTGTCGCGACGTCTCTTCTTGGAAGCGACCCGCAGGTTGCGCGGAAACGCTGCCAGGGTTTACCGTGAGAGCGAAGGGGAACGTGAGAGACAGCCTGATCGCTTCTGAGACGCCGCTGCGCTGTCAACTTGGGCTCCAACGCATGGAAGCCCGCCTGCGCGAGACGGACTTCCCTGTGTGCATACACGTGCAGTGCCGAGTGAAGATAGAGACAGCCAACTTTTATTTTCTCTAGCCGAGTCAAACAAAAGGGCCATATCACCGTGAAGCGTATGACGGATAGAATAATTCGTGCGAATAGAAAGAAGCAGGCCTTGGGATGCACAAAAAGAAGAAATTGGGCGTGCTGTAGAAATTTCTCGCGTTCTTTCGAATCTATCTGCCAGCAGCGCAGGCGCAGAAGAAAGTAAATTACGAAGGGAGCTAGGGATAGGTGGTATTGAGGTGCCTGAAAAGAGGTTCATCAGCCGTATAGTGCAAGATGTTTTATTTGGTGCTGATAACGCTTACGGAAGAAGTCTTTCTGTATTTATTTTATTTTATTTATAAACTTTAAACAAGAGCATTATGTTCTGATCATACAGAGCTGCCACAATCTTCGTCACCGACATACAGGAGCCACTCCGAAGATTATAAGTCCTATCAGATTGCCTTTGCTCGCTTTCTTTGCTCCCCTGTCCGATTCCCAAGTGCAGGACACCTAAAAGGCACAGCCTTGGTTAACTTTCCCGCTTCTCAATTATTCTTCTCTCTGTCTCTCAAATTGCGGGTTCACGTAGTTTTCTCGCCAAACGATGGTGCATGGATGCCAAGAAATGCCTCTCTGAATCAGAAATATGCGCATTACGGCCGGAAAAAAAGCGCTCAGACGCCAAAAGCTATTGCGGCTTGTCGGTGGCGCAACGCAGGTCTGCGAACCTTACATGCGAGATCTCCCAAGCAATAGCAATAGGCACGTGTGGCACGCCACAATCGCGACTGCCTTCCATTGTTACCCGAGCCCCGTGCTCGTTACCTCTACGGACGTTGCGGAACCCAATCTTTCTTTCTTCACTGAGTCACCACGCGCCGCGTCCTTGAGCCGCGATCCACGGCCACGGACGGCGGGAAAGCAGGAGCATAAATTGTTTCACGATGTGCTCACGGTGGCCCTTACCACACGGTCGCATTGTAGCCGACATTCAGAACGTTATCTTCTGTGGTTCCTGCTGTGTCCTCAGCGTCGTTCACAGTTTC
Source organism: Dermacentor variabilis (assembly GCF_050947875.1). Taxonomy (NCBI): domain Eukaryota; kingdom Metazoa; phylum Arthropoda; class Arachnida; order Ixodida; family Ixodidae; genus Dermacentor; species Dermacentor variabilis. Next base: position 89,207,231 of record NC_134571.1, on the reverse strand, counting down.
TCCTGCGTGAGTCTCCTGAAGAAAATGGCAGCGCGTGCCAAGTTTTCGTCGGAGCCTTCGCCTCGAAACAGTCGAGCGGCCGCCTTTCGCAAATGTTAACGAACAACTCGAACACTCGACATACGTGCTGTGCCTCCACTACTCTACCTCGTGAGAAACGAGACGTCGCAGCTTTTCTTCCGTGGCGTAAAACTGGAGGTGTGTCTGTCCGCAGTCACGTCGCAGACGAAGGCACTAAGCCCTGACGGCCAAGCCGCTACCATTCGCATGTTATATAGCGAAAAACGCACCGGTTTCCGGGGATCAGGCCAGTGGTCTCGCAGTGGTTGAGAAGTTGTGCCCCTTCTGGGGACGAGGTCGAATATTTGAGTATACTGAACACCGCTAGTGCTCTTAAATGGGAGCAATGCCCAAATAAAAAGGTTAACTTACTTTGCATCGCCTTAGTAACGCAAAGAAAACTGCTGATCATGGAATACTAACTTACTTTATTAGGCTGGCGCTAACTGAAATTATCGCGCCGCAGTCAAAGTAGACAAAGAAATAAACACGGATAAACGTGTTGTAACATAGTTCATCCCAAGTGTTAAAGTGGAATGCAGGGCTCCGCATTTGTAGACGCAGGCATTCGCTCAAGGTGATTCTGCGAAAGACCCAATTTGTTATTGTTTTCTTGAAACTCTCGTTCTATTCTAATGAGGTACAGTTCGGCAACAATGCATGTCAGGGTCAATATAGTTTGTCACTATCGTATTTGACGCTGCGCTGAACACTATAATTGACTAAATGTATTATGCACCATGGGCTATGGGTGACCACGCTGGGCTCCGTATTAAATGCACCTCGAGCAACTACACGAGCATTGTTGCATTCCGCCTATATCTCAATGGGGTGGTCGCTACCGACGACAGATTGGCTTCGCATCCAATCGCATATTGTCATAGTCAATAAGCAAGTGGGACTGACGGTGTCCTGAACGTCTGTTCCAGGGGAAGAAAGACTGTTCGCACAACTGCCGAACCAAAAAAGAGAGAAAAAGTAATGAGGAGACGAGGTTCAAACAGGTTCGCATGTCTCGTCCTTTTCCTTCGACTGGCTCTTCTCAAAGAAGCGAAAAACGAAGGCAACGCAACAGACCACCACCCTTCCTCGTGATTTGGCGCGTATGGGCGCGATCACGTCGCATTCTCACTCGTAGCGGAAAAAGGAGGCGATTGTTGGACGTTCTTCGCACACAAAACGCGGCCTCGCCTCCTCACAGGTCACCGCCAGCAGTGAGCAAGCAGGACGGGTTCGCACTCTCGCTAGTTGCGAGACGAGACGGAAGATCTTCGGTCGCCAGACGCAGCAATTAGGAGGTTCGTGAGAAGAATGTCACGAGAACTCGGATAGGCCTACTGGTGGACCATTACTATCCTTCGCGGACTCTCTGCTGCATCCAGATTGCCTTTGAACCTTGTGAGAAACTGGTGGAGTAACATGGTGGCAGTACCTCTTTGGCCGTACCTGGCCCTTGCGCCACTAAACACCACGCATTCATTTATTCAACAGGGTGGCAGCATCTTATGCTGTGAAGCGTCGCCATGCGACGCGAACAAGCGCGAACGATCTCGCACGCTTGTCAGGTGTACGTGATTCGTGCCACGAAATACCATCACGTCTTTGTGTCACGGTCAAGCTGCTGGAACACGTGTCAGCTTGGCGCCTCAGGCTTCCTTGCAGTCCTCTCTAATTTTCTGATGATGGGCAGTCTACGGCTATTCAGAAAAATATCAAGTTTTGTTCGGCATATTAATGCATCTTTAACTTGTACACGTCACTCTGACGCAGAGTTTTCGTGGTTTTGTGGCGTCGAGTGAGAAGAGAAAGGTGAAGTGGGTGCAGCGTGAAACCTTTCGACCAATAGCAGAGGGTTAATGGCAAAAAGGCATCGAATCAGAAATGATTATTTTTCTTTTGTTCGGTCGAATCATGCATAATCAGTGTGTACACGTCATGTCAGATTGGGAGCTATCGCGGTTTTTGTGACGTCGCATGACAGACAGGCGAAGTGGGGGAGGTCGAAAAAAGTTTTTGGCCAATCGTGGAGGGCTGAGTGCAGAATTGGAATAGAAGTTTGGAATAGCTTTACGTTATAGCGCCCATGGCGGACATTTCCGTACAAGGCGATCACAAGCCTTCATTTTATGACCATCTAGAATGTTTGCGTGAACCAAGTGTGAAGCCGAGCACAGCGAAAAAAAAAATGGTCCCCGCATAACTTTTCAGTTTACCACAGTTTCACCGTTTGTATTCGTCCGAAATTCTCTGCGGGGGGCATTTCGAGGCGACAAGAATACAGCTTGCCATGCCATTATTACGCACACCATTACAATTATTCTTCCATTCTAGCGACTCAGTTGCTGCTTTGGAAATCACAAGCGAGGGCAATTCATTTCGTAACGTTGACTGACGCAACCATAACGCTCTTGCAAGAAGTGCTGTTATCTATCGGGCATTACCAAGCTGCATCCAACCCCAAGAAATCTCCGAGGTTATATTCACAGGCATTGCCTTAGCAGCGAATGTCAGTCTTTGAAATAGTATAAAAGAAAAAGAGAGCAAACAGGGTGAAATATCGTGTTTTGTGTCTCTGTCTGCATCGAAATGCTGATGCGCAGCCGGCATGCCTGCGTACTTCGGCTAACACGTGCGCTGCTGTTATGGCTTTCGAAGTTGCGCAATAACTTGTGCGCAACGGTTTTGACGGGCGCGTATGTCTTCGAGAACGAGCATGCCTCGCGAGAAAGGAAACGCAAAAGAAAAGTCAGACGAAAACAGAGTGCCTGAACATTACGCGTGGAAAGAGACAAAGAGACGCCCACATATGTAAGACGGCTGATGTCGTGAAGAACGGGGCGGCCGAATATAGGAGTCCAATCAAACGCTCCAAAGCTTATCTCCGTGGGACGCGCCATAAGCAGCCCATTCTATAGCTTACGTTACACAACAGGCCCATGAATCAAGCACGCTGCGCACGGAGCGAGCGCCTCGGTCATGGGCTTGGACAAGAGGAATTACGACGACAATAATACACATGAGCAAATCACAAATGAATGGCATTCACCGGGCATGGCGAACGGCTGAACGCGGTTGGGCGAAAACTGGGTGGCGAAAAAAAAAATGGATGAACGTAAACATACAACGGGGTCAAGCTCAAAACTTGGGACAAGAAGGAGCCTCACGCGTCAGCCTGCAGCTCGCTGATGGTTCACGGCACTTTTATGAGGGTACATATAGCTACAAGAAGACAAGACGAAAGATCGCGTAAAATCCTCGATTCAGTGTAAAAGAGGGGAGGTCACTGGCTGCCTGTTCTCCGCCATATTGCGCCTAGGGTGCTGCGAACGTGTGCGAACATCTGCCCAAGGCTGTTGGAAAGAGCACCTGCTTTTGTGGTCCTGTTCTCGACAGTTTACAACATGCCCGTGTTATGAAAAACCCGACTGCAAAGAGCGGAAAGGTGCGATACCCGAAGCCCTTGTTCCTCCCACCACTCTCCAGAAAACCACATTTATTTTTCAGAGCGGGATTTCCTACCTGTGACAACGCAAGGATTCGTCAGCCTTCTTTGTCGGGAAACTAATGAGATAAGACATGAAGTCATCATGATATAAAATTTTGCTGGAGCAATTTGTCTCTCATCAACAACTCAGCAACTGAGCAATGGAAAAGAAAGAAAAAGAAAGACGATTGAATGAACCATCGCTTCCCTCCGCTCTGAACCCATATTCAGCGACAGCAGCTTCTTCCACACCGAACACAACCATTGTTGTTGTGATTGTCTTTGTCGTTGCGTTGTTGTTGCGGGAATTAGAAAAATGAAATATTTAATGTAATATTCAAATCAAAAGTATATTCAAAAGGGCAACAAATTAGGCTACTTGGTGGCTGTTCACAGTTTATTCTAGCGCTGTGTACTTAGTTGTGAGTTTGTGAGTTGCACACCATCCGTTGTGGTTTTCTTTGTTCTCGTCTTCGCCATTAAGTACACATCGTAAGCACAAGCTATGATATGTACATATTGCGTGGCATTGGTGAAAGAAAAGTGTTGTTTAAATAAGGTGCGACATTACTTTTCTTTTGTGATGTACTCAACTCCCTTTCTTTATGCTATAGTAATGCACGTTGTGGAATTCGAAATAGATGGACGGACCTAAATAGTCTCGGACTCCACGTGTCTAAGTAAACTACATTTATTTAATTTAAATCCATTGCTTTATGATACCTTATATTACTGTTTGCACAAAGAATTACAATTTCTTTGTGTTCGAGGTGGTCCTACTTTTGGCATTTAATTCAAACAATCTTGGTACATTATTAAGGGAAAATGAGACATCCACCCAAACGTAACTAATTGCTACGAAGCAAGCCCATACGGACCGGACCAGGACGAATTTTCTTCAACTGCAAAGCTTCTCTTTCGAGGAACCGGTTTCCTTTGTAGCAATTAGCTACGTTTGGGTGGATGTCTCATTTTTCCTTAATAATTACTTCTCTCCACCTTGCGGGTTTCAGCAGAACTATTACCTCAATATTTGTACAGCATGTTTAAATTCGTTTGTTTTGTTTGTTATCATGGCGAGGTTGCCTCCTGAACGGGATATTAAGTTTCGGGAAGTTGTGTAAAACCGGCAAATTTTTTGCTTCCATAATTCAGTTTCCATGGGCGCTATAACGGAAAACTATTCCAAACTTTTCTATTCCAATTCTGCTATCAGCCCTCCACGATTGGTCAAAAACTTTTTTCGAGCACCCCCCACTTCACCTGTCTGTCACGCGACGTCACGAAAACCGCGATACCTCCCCATCTGATATGATGTGTACACACTGATTATGCATGATTTGACAGAAAAAAGAACAACGGTTATTTCTGATTTGACTCCTTTTCGCCATTAGCCCTCGGCTATTGGTAAAAAGTTTTCGGGCTGCACCCAGTTCACCTGCCTGTCACGCGACGTCACAAAACCGCACGAACTCACCGCGTCAAAGTGACGTGTACGCCATAAACATGCATTAATATGCCGAACAAAACTGAATTTTCTTCGGAATAGCCGCAGGCTGCCCCGTTTGGAAAGGAATAAAAGATGGCTGCCGCCGATCGCTGAGACGCTGGCTACTCACACCTGCCGGAGAGCATGGGTGTATTTGCGTGTAATAAAACTTCTTGCGTGGCCGTGTGACGTTTTCAAACACTTTCGGCACGTTTACTACCTCATTCTGCCCTCTCTTCTTTGCTGAGGGTCAGTTCTAGCGTCATTCTTAAGCTTCCGCTGCATGCCGCCGCGATTTTTGACCAACCACCACAAGCTAAGTAAGGGAAAGCCGACCAATCGCAGACGCCGGCACCACCCTCTTCATCCGGTTATCGATTTTCAGTGCACTGGCTCTGCCTCAGTTAATCCCTCTCCCCTGGAACATTCTCCTCGCCTCTTGTCAGCCAATTAGATACGACAAGCCCTTAAGTGTAGGCAATGTTATTCGTTTTTCAAGCAAACAAAAGTGACCTCCTATGAACGAGGAGTGCGTTTGATTGGTCTGTTCAGATAACCCTGCGGGTGACCGCCCGGTGCTTGCGTCGGTGGTTACGCAAATTTGACGTCAGGAAATTGCAATAGAGACATATTGGAATAGTTTTACGCTATAGGGCCCCATCATTTAGTTACTGCTGAAGTCATGCTCAGCTACAATGACTGATGTCAGGTTATTAACATTTCCCAGTCTTCAAACATAACCTGGTTTTGATTCAGCAGGTACCGTCGAGCTAAACTGAAACTTTGACCCGAAATAAGCTTTCATATTGCCTGTTACTTATATTTACAAAGGTGTGCCAGTTTTAATCGCTCTGCAACTGGTTTGTAAGCATAGAGTAGTTTCAATGATTCACGTCTAGAGGACTGAATTTAGTCACTATTGCAAATGCAAGCGAACGTTAAAACGAATCAACGTATGCGAGTAATTTTCAATTTATTTTCATTTGAATTTTTGCTCATAGCACATACATCAGCCTCAAGAAGAGAAAATGGCAAAGAGTGCGCTGGAGCGCACTAGAAGATAATTGAAGAAAAAGAGAACGAAGCGCAGCCGAACCTTCTTACTGAATACTTTAACCAAAGAGGATGAGGTTTTCCAGAGGCCTACGTCGTATGGGCCCCTGGGGCACAAGTCTCTGGAGGGGAACGAAGCGGCCGACGCCACAGCCAGAGAGCTTACACGCCTGGCTTTTCTGCCAGAGGGGACCAAGAAGGTGACGAGGCTGGAAGACATCCCCGAATAAAAGCAATATCCTAGAGCACAATAGCCTCGTACAAAGAATATGCGCACTACCTCAACTAAAACTCAACAGAGATACGTCGTTATTTCAAGAAGACTGTGAATAAACCCCTATTTTAACAGTAGCTTATTGCATCGAATATCTCCAATGCAATTTCCGTACCTCTATAAGTTTTGCATAGTGCCGGGCACCCTGCGCCACATGGTAACGGAGTGCAGGGGACCGGCCCGCTGGATCCCCGCACGAACAGAAGATGGAATATGACGCAGCTGCCCAAGAAGAGAAGACAGAAGGGGACGATGACGATCTGTGGGAGGACATGTTGTCTTGCCCAGAGCTGGATGACAAGCAAAAGCTGATGGACCGAACCAGGGTGGCAGCGAGAGCCACGCATTCCTGGAATGAGGAAGCGGCCAACTCGTGGGCAAAAAAGAGAAGACATCTCTCCCTCTGTCTCTCTTTCGCTAATTGATAAATTAACGTTAGTTTCTTTCTCTCTGAACTGTTTTACACAAACAGATGTCCTTCATTCTATCCTAACCCGATGTAGTTGGTGTGTTGGTCGTCTGTATGGATAACGTTGGAAAAACAAAAGTTCTGTATATACGCACAGGCACTGCTGTAGTAAGGGTTGCACAGAATGACCACGAGGTCACGGCAAGGACATCACCAGGCCATCACTGGTTTAGTGGAAGCAAATGACCATGTTTAACTGTCCAGTTGCGTGCCGCAGATTTCGCTTTAACTTTGCTGCGGACTGCGGACCAAAGGAGCATGTTTTTTTTTTTTTAATATTTTGGTATAGGTAACAAAAATGTTTCAAACAAATTACGCTATGCACCTGCACCCAATAATACGTACCCACTGGACGATATTCTAGGAATCTCGTAACAGTGCGTGGTCTCCATAAATACAAGATTGCGTTCTTTTTTAATCAGTAATATTGCTCATGAAATGACCGCAACGTCTACAAAAAAATTAAAAATAAATGCGCGCAAGTTCGCAGTGTGCGCGAAGAGGGCACACCGTAAATAGACAATGTTATTCGTTCTGTTTACGCCTCCACTACATTTCTCACCTAGCATGTTTTCTTCTTTGCCATCTGAAAGTTCCTACACGCACTTCACCTAATCAATACTTAAGGAGGAAATTCTTGTTCACGTTCTCGAAAATAAACTTGAAAATTCGGCAAGCGTAGCGGATACTCAAGCCAATTATGCTGTGTAATGGGGAAAAAAAACATCGCATGGTTATTGCGGAGGCGAACACAGAGAACAATTTTTTAATAAGAGGATTATCGGGAGTTTCAAGTCGTGCGCGAAATTAGGAGCGCGCCAAAATTCTGCGATAGACAAAGGGAAATGTTTAAGAAGAAAACAATTGATGTGGAAAGTATGTTATTAAGGAAAGAGAACAAAAAGGCCGATGGTTATAGGGAAACGGCGAGTCTAAATGAGGCGAACCAATTGTAGAAAACCAACCAACAAAAGTTGTCCAAAAGATGAGGACGTCTTTGCTACTCGCCAGAGCGTGCCGATATGCGATAATTAAGTTAGGCGAAGTAGGGTATCGCAGAATATCGAGCTTGTATATTCCTTTAATAAGATTACGGTCTTGTGCGGTATGCGACGACGTTATCACCTTTGCTAATACTTCACCTCACAAGTACAATGCAGCACTTCCGAAGGTACGAGGCGTACTCAGCCAATATCTACGCGCAGCTGAATATAGTTCCTGGTGTAACTGCCTGATTATTTGTGTGATTGAAGAGATTTGCTTTTGCTTGGCACATGACATGTTATACCGATACGTGACGTGTTTGGACATTTGTGCATGCACGTATAGTGTACAACGAATTATCATGCCGGTGAGCGAAGGACGCGGTGCGGATGAACATATCTCGAGGGGCAATTGGCTTTCCCGTTGGCAAAGGAGTCCGGCAGCTTCCACAGTGCTGCAAACCACATTCTAGAAGCAGTACAGTTCATGCATGTTCGACTTTACCACTGCTGTTCCTCTGCCTTCACCGTATGTAAACATTCGTGGCCATAATTTCTTTATATGGACTTTCCAGCTGCATCATTGGTGTAATCTATTGAGCATGAAATAATCATAACCAGCTTTTTTTTTCACATGCCAACGAATGATACAGACGGTGCACAATGCTGGATTCCAGGATACAAGGTAACTGACGTTTGACTTCCCCGGATGCAGAGAGTTCGAGACACATGTAGGGTTTTGACAATAAACATGTTTGTTGTTTCAGATTTCGTTCAGCGTCTCGCAATATCATCCGCGTAAGTGCCAGGCCAGTGGTCAAACTGATTGTTCATTTATATGCTGTGCTCCTGTATGACTTGTTTAGAGCCGTTCACCACCTGGAACACTATGGAGGATATATACAGTACAAAGTTACACATCATACTGCGCATTTCCACTCGTGTAATGTATATATTGGATTGAATTTGCTTGAGACATTGTTCTAACCTCTAGTGTTGTCCTTAGTTCAGCTAAATGACTGAATGAAAGAGGATGTCTACAACAAATAAAATTTTGAGTGTAGTACCAGCCTAGAGTGAACCACTTTGAGGCTGCTGTCTTAGAAGGAAATATCAGAAAAGTGAGAAAGAGAGTGAGAGAAAGACAAGGTCTACAACCATGGTCGTGTCCGGTTATCTACCCTGCACGTTGGGAAATGAAAATGCGGAGATGAAGAAGAGAAGGAAGAATGAAAGTAGTCTGCACAAAGCCACCGAAGAACGCTGCCTCGATAGCTACAGGAGGTCGTACAGTTGCCTTAAAAATGCGCATTAGCACTTTAGCAGTTGCGTGTATACAAAAATTACTTCGTTCATGGTCCCAGAATATTGTTACACGAAGGACGAGTCAGTAAGATGAGCAACTATTTACCGGTTATATTTACAACAGCGGTTGCAGCGCTGATGGGTTAGATACACAGCGCGAGCCCAGTTCGTTCTTCCTCCTCTTTTCTCGAGTGATCGTACCCACGCGCCTCGTTCAAACAATCAAATGTCACATGCGTGTAGCAAGATTTTCTTCCGAGAACGATGCATCCTCTCAGCTGTTGAGAGGATACATCGTCCTCAGAACACATGGACAGTGGCAAAGAAGGTGCTCTATAATTTCGTCAAAACATAAAGAATTGCATGCAGTGTTGATAGCCATTCGGACGATGTTTTAACTGTGACTCTAAACCACATGCTGCACGATAGGGAGTTTTAGATCTTGCGCATACGCAGAGTTAGAGGACGCAAACCGCCGGATTCACGAAAGAGCGCAGAACGGCATACAAAAGAAACAACAACAACAAAAAAAAGCGAAAGAACGCAAGCCGGGCGTGGCGCGTTCCGTACGCAAGAGTACCTTTTGTGGCCAAACCACGCTTGCGCACGCGAATTCTGAAGCTACCTGGTGAAATTGTTTCGTGACACGTGAACCCGGGTGTCAGACGAAACCGCAAGTAAGCGTCCAATGCATACAAGAGAGAGCGCGCGAAATCCGGCGAGTTCCACTGTCCAAGTGGGATGCAAAAAAAAAAAAAAAAGAAAGCGAGCGAGAGGAGTTGCAGCGCTGGATAGGTTCTGGACACTGCTAGAGGCAAGCACAGATCTTGTTGGCGAGTCGAGCGCGCAGCTTCATCAGCGCTGTAATTTCCGACAAAGCCTCAGTAACTCGGCAGCCATTGAAATGTAAATGGTCGCTATCGAGGGCTCGGTGGTTAGCACACCTAATTTTATGCACTATCTGCTCGTAGGAACAACGACGCAGGGCCGAACTGCAGAAGTAGCACGGCTGTCTTGGAATGGATGTTTTGAAAAAGGATTTGGTTAGTCAAGTGGGACGGCCATTAAAAAATGCGCTACGAACGAAGGAAAAGGGCAAAAACAAATGCAAAAGGAACTGACCAAGAACTCTACCGGTTTGGTATGCTTTGCATGGCAGTAGAAGCATAATGGCACGTAAAGGACATTACCTAAGCAGGTGTAACCAGGAACGCACAGCGGCACAAGGAAGAGACAGCACGTGACACAGCTAGCTAAAGCCTAGCCTATGCCGTAGGCCTAATGCCATCACAAATTTGAGCTGGACTTTTTAAAACAAGTGTGGTTATGCCAGATCAAGTGTTGCTGAAACTAGAAAGGAAAGGCGGCGGCGTTAGCAGCCCGTTAATGGCAATCTCTCGGTTATTTTTCTCATAAGTTTTTAGTTACAATGCTTTCCGATTCAATATCAGGTATTTCACTTAGTCGTTGCCCCTCATTCCATCCTGAGGAATGCAGTGGAGCGAAGTAAGCCACAAACATGAGGCTGCAAGCTTAAAAATACATGCTGTCGTTAAAGCTATCCTGAGCAATAGAGACCAGCAGGTGCAGCTTTGTCCAGGATTTATTTTTTTTTTGCATAACTCTATCGCTGATCTGAAAACGTGCGCTATCTTGCTCGATTCTCTATAATGATTACATGGCACTCATCCTTTGTATCCTCCTTAATTATATCATGATAACGACTTGTATTTTTGGTTAATGCAGGCATTGCGAAGGATGTGACAGATGCTGCCCTTTTTTGTCTTTCTTGTTGCATGAAATACTGGTGTATTTATGTCATTTGTACCTATAGAAGTGTCACTATTATTTTTAGTTTTCTTTGTTTTTTTTACATTTTGCGTGTTTTGTTCGTGAATATATAGAATGGACGCTGTTAATGCAGCGGGCACTTGTGGTGTGTTTTTCCATGCTTTTACCGCCCTATATACGCATGCTACAAGGATTGCCACCTCACAGCAGGAGACTACATCATCAGGGCTCTGTGTTTTTTGTGCGCGTTGTAGCTTAACAGTCTATCAGTGCTGGAAAGAATTTCAAGTATAATGCTTACATAACGTCCATTTATTATTAACAACATCGTGATGGGAAATATTACTCCTCGTCAGCGTCGTCTTTCCTAAAAAAGATATCCGATAACCAATATGCCAAAATAACATGACTCACGTCTCTGATATACTAAATACTACACATATTTCGTGACAGTAAGGCGAGCGCAAGTCAAGTTAAGCTAGCCTTATTTTTCGTTTTATATCCCCTTAATTCGACGTGAATATTGTTTACGATTACAGTAAGTTACCGGAGGTCGCCTAGTTGTTTTCTAATGTTGACGAACCGAACATAAACGTTACCAGCCACTGTGTTATTTCTTTCTATGTGTCATTGGACATCTGCCTGATTTGGAATTGCAGCTACTGCAAAACGGTATGCAGAAAGCTGCTCCAAAATTTTTTGCGACGCGACCGACGAGGCCGTAAATCAATGCCGCAACTCACGTTGACCCGATGGGACAGCGTGCGCGTTTGTGAAAGGCATGTGGATTGAAAGAGCGTCGGGCGACCGCGTCAGTGCCACAGGTAAGCGGCATTGCGGTTAACGCCCGCCGTGGGGTGATGCGCGCGCGCGACACACTAAAGCGCAGCCAGTTATTTCTTTGTTGCTGGCTTCTGCTCGTGTCGGCGGTTGTGTCGCTGCGAGGCAAAATCAATTCCTGTCTTCAAGAAAAGTGATAAATCTCTTGTGCCTAACTATCGCCCAATCTCTATTTTATTCTCCGTCAGTAAACTTAGCGAGAAATTATTTCTGAAACGTACAAACAGCTACCTAAGAAAGTTTAGGTTGTTGAAATCTTGCCGATTCGGTTTCCGTCCTGGCGGTTCGACCAGCTTAGCTTTTATTGCATTAACCGATTACATAAGGTGTTCTATTGACACTGGTAAACTTGTTGGCTCAGTATTTTAATATTTTACTAAAGCTTTTGACACTGTTAATCATAACCATTTTATTTACCAAACTAGAATCTTTAGTATAACAGGTCCAGCTTTAACTTTTCTAAAAAAAATTGCTTACATGACCGTGAGCAAACAGTCTGTGTAGGGGCGCTTGTTCCGAGTCGAAAGTTATTAATCAAGGGGTATCACAGGGCTCAATACTGGGACCCTTGTTGTTTGCATTTGCATTAACGACTTACCTGATGCTCTTAATCTTTATACTGCTATTCTATATGCTGATGATACCACTATTTCTATGCCACATAAGTATTTAACAACCTTACTCTTTAAACTGAACATTGAACTAGCGAAAGTTCTAGAATGGTGTCAGTTAAATCATTTAATTTTAAACCCTTTCAGTTCATGATATTTAAAACAAAGCAGAGGATGATGCCGTTCATCCCCCTAGTAACTCTCGACAGCCACCTTATTCCTGCAGCGGCCAGTGTGTGGTTCCTTGGCACAAGGTTAGATCCTGACTTGAAGTTTACTAATCATATTGCGTTTGCTAAACAAAAAAACAGCTTTCGGCTTAAGAACTCTCATTAAATCACGTGCATTCTTTTCAGAACACGCATTATTGTCTTTATACTTTGCGTTCATTCACAGTCATATCATCTATGGCATTGATTCCTGGGGAAACACATATAGCTGCCACCTCTCGTCAAGACATACAGAACCAGACTATTCGCATAGTCAGCAACAGTTCATTTTACTTAAATGCTCTCCCGCTACTTTAGGCAAACTTTATACTACCTGTATCAGGCTTATTTAGGTATGACTTATCTATTATCTTTTTTTTAAGTACTTAACAAACAGCTTACTTACGAACTTTTGGACTACGAATTACTCACTAATACGAACAACACAAGGTTTGCACATAATTTCAACTTTTAACTACCTAAATGTTCCACCAACTATGGAAAATGACACCCTCGTTCTCAGCATTAAAAATATGGAATGACCTACCACATTAAACTAAACTCCTCTTTGATTCTATTGAAACATGAATTAAAATGTTTTATTTTTTTAAATAGTTTCATGCCCTATAACATGTTCTTCTGTATAATTAGGCTTCTTGATATATCTACTTTTTTGTTTGCTTTCTCTTACCCAATGAATTGCATTACGCGCATTCATTTGCTTGCTTTCTTTTTTACTTTTTTAATTTTGCTGCTTTAACTCACGTTTTGTATACATTTTTTTTTCTCTTTAGAACCTAGGATCCCGTTGTAATCATTGACTTTGGGACCCTTGTCTGCATACTATTTGTTGCTTGGTCATTGTTATTAAAAATATAAAAAAATAAATAAATGAAGTCCAGCCCTGTGGGAATAAACAGCACATTGTATCTGATCAATCGACTGCTTCCATTTGAGTAGCTGAAGCTACTGAGACTGTGATCGAATTCGTGAAGTACCGCCCTTACTGTTTAACATATTGACACGGTGTTAATAGGCTCTCCTCAGAAGGCTGTAGCTTAGAGTTTAGTACGTTTAGTAATTAGTAATGTTTGTGTTTTCTGAGATATGAATGTTTCTCAAACGAACAAATGAGCATTTATGTATTTCTTAAATTTTATCAATGGTGGCGGATTCCGGTAACTGAAGAAGACAGCAACGATTTGCGCGGAAAGGCAACAAACTGAAATACTAACGTGCTGCATGAAAGGAAGAAAACCATAACGAACAGAAATCACAACTTGTTGTAAAACGTGATTTTTTTGGACGGGAAAATAAGAAAGAGATGAGCGGTGCTATCGTATGTAGCGGTTTATGCCATGTTCCATTAGAACGCTTAGGCGAAGAAAGATGGCGAAGAAAGGAAAAAAAAATAATTATTGTGGTTTTTTTGGCCAAAATTCGAAGGAGGTTTTGTTGTTTCTCAATGTTCTACAATGAAAAGAGGCGACGAGACAGGCCATGATGAATATTCTGCAAAAAATTGTCCAGGTTCTCCAGCAGACGTCGTTTTAAATCTGTATGAGGACGCTACGCCGAAAGGCATCTGCATTGAGCAGAATTTCCCGCTTCATTTTGTAACGGAATGGTTTTTGTTAGCCTGACTAGACAGATAATATCCATGAAGAGAACCTGTTACCTACAGTAGGAGCCAAGATAGATGTCTGAATCAAGAGCCAAACTCGTATTGTCACCACTATTCCTCATTTCTGAAGCAACCAATCTGCAACATCTGCGACGTATCGTTGATCGCCGATGGCGCAGTGGAAACAATGAAGATGAAATCTCTTGTGCGTGTTATAATTGACGCATTTGACTTCATAATTTTGAATGTTGCGCAATTTTCTGATGGCCCTCGACAAAAAGCGTCTGATATTTTGTAACAACCAAAAGCCTTTGCAGAGAATGAGGCTGTACAAGATTTAATTCTTAGCAATATGCGCGCCACTCCTGTCACTGGAGTGTTTAATGCAGTGAAAATGCCAGCTTAACTAAGTTCATCAAAACTTCTTGTAGACAAACAATATTGAAACACGATAATCGGCAGTGTAAAAAATACGTTCTTTGCAGCAATCAAGTTAATCAGCAAAGGCGGCTTGCCTCGGCACAATATGACCAACAAGTTGGTGGAAGGATAGTTCAGCACAATGCGTTGGCGGGCTAGTTGGTGCGGATCCATAAATACTTCGTTTAGTGTTTAGCGCCTTGTCCTGTCGCCTTTCTTGTGTCCGTTGTATTGCGCTAAACGAAGTATCTATTGGTGGAAGGATAATTCGTCTCGACATATCGGTAAACTTGATCTCACACGCTATTTAGAAAACCACATTAGGGCAGCCTAATCTGCTTTAGCAAAACATTTCAGAGCTACACGCACAGTAAGCAGTCCTCAAGATGACGTCACAGGTTAGAGGGCGCCACTGAGACTTGTCGAGTGAAACTGCATGCGCGCATGTCTTGCGACGTTGCCTTCTTTCTACCCGTGGTAACACGTTTCCTTTCTCCAAACCCCAACAGAATTCGATCTGACACTAGTTGAACCCCCCTCTATTCTTGAGCAGCGGTACCCGGATGTGCGGCTGAAACTAAACGAACAAGAATAAGTTTACGAAACCAGCGTAACGCATCGATTCTGGGAAGCGGCCGCTCTCGTAACTGCTTTTCAAGCTGAACTGCGTCTTCAATTCGAACGGAAAGTGACGAACAGGAAATGAAGCAGAGGAGCCCCTGGGCATGGTAAATGTATAGACACGCGACCTTTATGTACTCTGGGAAAAATAAAACGCAAATATTGCAAGTGCTTCAGCGCACCGGCGATTGCAAGAACGCGCTCGATTGCGAAACGGGCGCTGCGCTATTTTCAGGGCGGTTTAATCAACACCGCCAACTTGCATTGGTGCGAAGCAGCTCGATGGAACCGAGCTTCGTTCGAGGAAGAATCGTGCCGCGGATTGCGCGCATTCACGCGAATTACGACGAAAGTAGCTGGGGTGTTTGAAGCACCCTGTTACGAATATGCAGCCGCAAATTTCGCACGCCGCCACTTCCTTGTAAAGCAAGCTCTGGAATTTGGCGCAGTACATGTGTACTATCGATTTAATAATCCCGCGACGTCTGCTCTTTACGATTCCTGTGCGTATAGGATATAATGAGATTGTTATAATGAGATTATGAATGTATTGTTTTTACGTAGCACACGATGAACAAGAAACAATTCCTAGTCCTCCCGCAGAACGGCCAATGAAAGGCCGCCGGAGATTTGCTATTTAATTTCTAACGACACACGTATGCGCTATAAAAAAGATATCAACTCGATTGACCTAACGAAAAGGCAAAGACCAAACGACGTGGCAGGCTATTGTGAGAGCTTTCACGATTGTAGCATTTTCAACGAACAAGAGCTTCAGCTGCAATGTTAAACCTGTTTTGTCGGTGAGCGACAGTTTACAAGCAGCGTCAATTTGAAGAAACACGCGCATGCACAGGCCTGAATCAGCTGCTAAGAGTGGTGGAGGACAGATTCCCGTCGCGGTCATAGTAACTGCCTCGCTGCCACGAGACTGAAACATTAATATTTTTCCGAGGCAGCAGAACTGTCACGGAACTACAAACACTACTGGAGACAGCCAACCCGTCATGTAGGAGCAAAAAAAAAAAAACAACTATATGACAGCACGTATTCACGACTACAATGCACCAACGCCAGCTTTATTAGCACCACCCTAGCCGCTCAGACAGACGTCTATAACTCACGTTGCAACACAACGCGTGTCTGGAGCATGAATCCTTGCGCAACGCGACGCGTGTTGCGTCGACGTCAGATGCGTTCGAGGCTTATCTGCGTTATCGCACGAACAGCTTTCCAATAACGGCGGGCGCTTCGCTAGGCGCCTTCTTTCTCTTAAGAGTACTCGGGACTGAGGAGCAGCAGGCTAGCGACACGCTCTGCAGGCCGACCTCTCCTCCTTTCTCTTCATTAAAATCTACTCCTCCTCTCTACTACTCGGGACTCTGCCGTGCAAAAGACCAACTAGTGGTGGTGACCCTCCATCTGCTTGCGTTTCCCATCACATCCGCCTCGCAGACTGAGTGTGCCAATACGTGCACACGTGGCTCGACGCGACCGATCGTTTAATGTCACCGTACAGCGCTCGAAGTGCTTTTCACCTTTCCTTTTTTCCGTGTGAACTGAGTGAGGACTCTTTCATCGGCAAAACGTATTCGCTTCGCTCGCAGAGGATGGTTTAATGCCTAAAACGAGGAAGGAGGATGGGTGGGGGTGATGCAGCACTGCTGTCTAACCTTCCTGTTAAACCTGTTAAATCTTCTGTCGTCCTCGATTGCGTTTTCCTCCTCTTGGTACCCATTCCGTAACCCTAATGATCCAATGGTTATCTAACCGGCGCATTACGTGACCTGCCCAGCTCCATTGTTTTTCTCTTGATGTCAATCAGAATATCGTCTATACGCGTTTGCTCTCTGACTCAAAGCGCTCTCTTTCTGTATCTTAACGTTATGCCTAGCGATATTCGTTCCATCGCTAAAAGGTCGGGTTTAATTTCGTGACGCTACAGAGCGGGCTGTGATGGTCCCAGGATTAATTTGGTAAGATGGCCCCAGCTGCGGGCTGTGAGAGAAGATCACAGGATTAATTTTGACCATCTAAATTTCTTTAACGTGCATTCACACCAAATGTAGACGTTCTTGAATTCTCCCCCCCCCCTCCCCTGTAAGGCGGGTGTGACTAGTACTCAAACCCGCAACCTCGTTTATTACGTTTATTGACCGGCAGTGGCATTGTACCTGATTACCGACACCTATTCTCTCATTCTTTATATTTTGTAGAATAGCTTCTTTTTCGTTCACTTGTTCAGTTGTTTATTTATATGTATGTATGACTTGCCGCACATTATTGAAGAAATTGTATAACACAAGCCCACCCATCATGCAATACCCTTGAAATGTTAAATTCGAGGTATTAAACAAATAAATAAATATTTGTTCACAATTTACTTATTCATTTTTAAGCGTCTCAACGCTTTCCCGTGATTTTGATCGATACTTATTTTGCAATGCCACTGCTTTCTTCAATTGCTCCTTTTCTGGGCCTCAACACTTATGTACATTCTAGGTGTGTTGTTGTGCCCACTACGTTCGTTGCTCATTGACAGAAGTGCCTCGACGGTAATTGCTCGTAATTGTGTGTATATATGCGTTAGTGTGTGAACAATCGTCGAGTAAGGGATATCGCCGGAGCCATCTTTTCGACAAATGTACTTATTTTTGTCAAGGCAGTAACTGCGCTGACCTCCTGTTTATTTCCTCTTGGGATTTCTGCATATTGAGTTGACAACTAAACGTTATGTAAAAATAAGCCAGTGACGACGGTTACCCACATTTTCATTATCGAAAGCTGCCAGGAATTCAAGTGTCATCAAACAAATCGATCAAAAAGGTCTCAGAGCATGCCTTATCGCTGCCCTCTGTTTGGCCGTTTGGTATTGAAATATAATTTTATCATGAAAAAGCTGAGAAAGGTCGGTTTCAATCGGAGCTACAAGTAGCTATCCACTTAGAATTGGGAGAGGAAATTAGAATAAGAAGAGATTCCTGTTTCAACTCGTTGCATCTGCAAGAAGAATAACCTACGCTCCTTGAGTCTCGAGCTTACAGCCTGCTTCTAGCAAGCATCATGTAGTCGAGAAACTCGGATGGCGAAATAGCCTTTTGACAGCTTTGTTAAGAAAGTATTAACGTGGTGTAGACCGGGACATTTGACTCCCTAGGTTTGAAACATCTGGGAAATTCGGGACGGCTTGGCGCTTTGAGCAACCTACTTACAAAACCAAACTCATCAGTGCGCATACGTTGAACCATGAGAACAGCTGCAAAATAAGCAGCGCTGCTTGTCATGAATATGGCTGACAAAAAAAGTGTACGCACGATTCACTATAGTGTATATTGTGTCTCTACGAGGCCTCGCGGAGTGATGCGCAGCTCAGATTGTGATACTTATCACAATATGAACAATGATATTAGTCATCTGTGCCTTGATTCTTTATTCAGCAAGCACTAACCTAAATATGCAGCGCTAATGTTGAAAGTGGATCCCAGGTAAGAGCTCTTCGAGAACTGTTATGCCCCTTAGTGTTCCTTGCGGAAGCAAATATCTTTTTTGGCCGCAATGTCGAGTCTATCTAGAGCGTAATCAACACGAAGTGGATGCTGACGTTGCGTGAAATATTGCAGAGGGCACTCACTAGAAATTCTTAAGATTCATCTAAAAAAGAAAGGTGATAGCTGACTCGGCGCCAACTGCAACGGCGAAGACGGCATGACGAGGAATACAAGGTCAACGACGAAGCTATGATGACGACAACAGTACGATTATGGCACGATGGTTCACACGTTCACACGTTTGCTGTAAGAAAAACACGATGAAGATGATCGCGATGATGCTACATGTGAGAGAGGCCGCGAAAATTATCTGAAGCAACCTTTACAGCTGTCGCTGTCCCACAGCTTCCTCAGACAGCTACGCAATGTGTTGCGGGTGTGCAGCAGGTGCAATGTGCAGCAGCATGCTTTCCATATTTCCAGAATAAGCTGCACGAATGCATGTGCCCGAGAACCTGCGACCTGTTGTTTTTTTCGTCCACTTTCACTTTCATTAATTCATCACTTCTTTATTTCAATTAATAACTACATGTAATTTACCCTATGCTGCCTTGGTGCCTTTGTTTGTTGGCTTCTTTTGATTATTAGAAATCGGTACCTCGGTTTGCTTTCTTCTCGTTCATTACATAGCGAGGCCTCGAATCCGGCAGCATTGATGCCTTCAGGCAGAACGCGTGGGTTTCTTAACCAGTTGCCTTCACCCAAACAGACCACGTGCACGTGACGCCTGTGACCAGAAAGGACATTCCACATCTGCTATCAAGGCTGTGAGATCTGGCGCTGGCTATCACGCCCAGGTTTAATTCTTGTGGATAAACATAAATACCTCAGAAAGTGGATGGGAAAACGGTGTAGGGGTAGCTCAACTGCTAAGAGCATCGCACATGTAATGGGAACATGTGTGTTGGTGCCCCACCAGAGGCCAGTTGTTTTTTATTCCACTTTCATTTTTATTAATTCATCATTCCCTTAATTCAAATAATAAATCCCTGTAATTTTTCTTTGCTGTCATTAGTGCATTTGTTCGCTGGCTTCTTACGAGAATGCATGAATGTTATACAAGTGGTTGTTTTCATGCCGCATGCTGAGAAAAACTACAACGACGTGCAATAGAGAATGGCTTGGTGTATTCAGCCATAGTGTCAAAAGCAAAGACCCAGCCATTCGTTGGTTTCGCCCCATTAGTTTCTTGCTGCGTCCTGGTCGTCTTACATTTCCCTTTTCGTAAGCACTGCTCATTCGTGCAGTCTGAAACGCGAAATCCAATACTATGTTATTGTATTCAAGGCTGTGAATATAACAAGGCCTGCCGGTTGAAAAACAAGACATTCGAATGCATCCGCTGTGCTCTGTGTTTGTAAGAGGTGCGTAATCCATTACGGAAAAAAATAATTTGTGCATTTTATCTTGCAATAAAAAGCTGCGGCCACGTTTCCAAAACCTCTTTTTTTTTTCGCCACTGTCGACTGTACACATATGCCTTCGAAAATATGATTGTCTGTGAGGATAACAATTATGACGCACAAGCACCGGCAAACAAAATGTTATGATTTGCTTAAGATCTCAACTGCGACAACATGCAAGCTATATACAAAGGTGTCGCTGGTGCTATATGTAAGTGAGGCGGCACTGAAGCGGACTCCACGTGAACGAAAGTTTGGCGAAAACAAGCGACGGGTTGTAATTTGAATTGCGATTGAATAAGACGTAGAAACTACTTCTGGTTTTTCGAACACCAGTACGTCTTAGCAATTAGGAGATGAGTAGAGAAAACACTGTGGATTGTCATTCGGTTGTGGAGTAAAACGTTCGGTGTTTTTTTTTTTTTTGAACGTTTAATGAAAAAAAATTGTAGCACAAGAAAGACGAGCGATTCCTTGTCTTATGTTGCTTCACATGTTTTATAAATTAGGCATGGCCTTGATCACTTGTCACTGTAAGCCAACTAGCTTTATTTAATGCCCACATGCATTTGCCAGCCTATATAATTTCACAAAAGAGGCGCTATGAATGTATGCTCTGTGTGTACGTTACGTGTTCACAGCAGCAAACAGGTTTAAGCTATGCTAATGATCACTGGTATTTATATGTCTGTAAAATGGGTATTTGTATGCCTGTAGATATAGCCATCAATGTTTAAAGATGCGAGCGTCCCAGCATAAGTGACCACACTTGCGGAATAAAATTTTCCGGCATACGCGTGCATGAATAGTTGACGTACCAATCAACGGCCCATAGGGTGTCGCCCCCTGGATTTAATATTTGGATTCTAAAGGCTATGATTTTGCTGGTTGAATACTGTGGAACCGATTTCGGAAATCGGAAACGCGCCAAAGACGTCGGGTTTTGGGCACTACGTATGTGTTATACTTCATATTATCGCCTTTTTTTTCTTTTTTTTGTCTTATGCCTTGTGAAAAAGTTAAGAGGTAAAAATAAATCTCAACACGCAAAGAGACCCCCAGGCAGACTAATAGGTCCTGTCTACATTCACGCTCTCTCTTGGTAAGTAAGGTCATGCTTTCTGCTGATTGCATGCACCGGAAACAATTTAGAGCCAGAAATGCGTACCCGCCGTAGTTGCTCAGTGGCTATGGTGTTGGGTTGCTGAACACGAGGTCGCGGGATTGAATCCCGGCCACGGCGGCCGCATTTCGATGGGGGCGAAATGCAAAAACACCCGTGTACTTAGATTTAGGTGAAGGTTAAATAACCCCAGGGGGGTCGAAATTTCCGGAGCCTCCCGCTACGGAGTGTCTCATAATTAAAAAGTGGTTTCGGCACGTTAAACTTAATTTTTTAAAGCTCGAAATGCGGCATAGACGCCACGTTTTGGACATTATTTATTGGCGGCACGAAATGTCAAGCTAACAACGCCTCTAGCAAGAGCATCACGATCAGGATCGACATCCATTACCACCATCGCTAGCTGAACAGTGAAAGTAAGGGAAAAACGCGAGCGTGCTTTCAAAAGTCTTTCATCTTTTTTATTCTTCATGAACAGCAGTAATAACATATAAATTCAAATATCCTGGCGACGTATTCGAAACATGGCGAGACATGCTAAAAAGCAAAAGGAAGGAAAAAATGCGAGAAAGTCTACCTGCTGTCTGGATGCTGCTGTTGAAGGTTGAGCCTCGCCTGTTCCTGCCGGAGACAGCGTCAATTTGCCGGATTTGTTGTCAGAATGGTCAGATAACGGACAAAGAAAGCATGCGAAGAGACTACGAACAATACCGAATAAATTATGAATTAAATTGAAATCAAATTTTTGAAAAGAACATGAGTGGCGCGTCATTTCTTTATCGGTTTGCGGCACGTCGAAAGGTTTATGATAAAGGTGAAAAAAGAAATACGTAGTACATTATGTTGCGGAAGTGCACGGGATATTACTATGGGCGCTTCATTTTGTTGCAGTTGCCACTGTTCTCCCATGATTTTCTGATTCATATTACATCACTTCGTCACTTCAAGTCGGAAATCAATTACGACGTTTCTACAAAGACGGTTGATGAAGTATGCCACACGAGCAAGAATACGTCATGCATCAGCGGCCAATTCCAAGCTGCATGCTTCTTGGTTGAAAGCACTGAATGTCCTAGAAAGAAAAAAAAAATAACAGAGTGAGATTTCGTACCTTTCGTGTGTCCCCTATAATCGAGTGAAAATGTCTTCAGGACTTGCCGCTTGGTGTTTTGGCGCATATCCTCTAACGGCTGAACAATTAACCCTCGTGGAAGTTACCTGGGAACGTTCGATGCTACATATGAATGCGTAGAGTTCAGTTAGTTACTGCCTACTTTGTGAATACGATAGAGTGTGTGCTTTGTCGCGATTACCAGCAATCTGTAGAGAGCGACTGATATCCGAAAAGCTGAATTACAGTCCTTTGATGGGCAGAGTAATATCGCTAACATTATTTGGGATATGGCTACGAGGAGCGTCCTGCTTGAAATACTCTGCTTACTCAGAGGTTCATAGCATGTTCTCATAAGAGAGGTAGGTGTTGCCGTGAGCACAGTCAGGGATAGGCAAAACCGAACGGTATGCCAGCGACTTTCTGTCCGTTTAGTACCACCAGCATAAAATGAAACTTGAAATTGTTGACATAATTAGAAAACGTCTTTGTGTTGGTGCGTTTGATAATGGTTTGTGACTGATGTGGCCTTCGACACAGAATTAGTGACTATGCCTAGCATGGTCTAAAACCGCTTGAGGGGAATGTTGCACTTGGTATGGAAGGCGCTACGGCGGATATTCTTCGATTCCTGCTTCTAATCATGTCATATCACAAATGACCTTCAATTTTCGATAAGTTTGGATATTCTAGCTTGATTGCCGAGCCACCTACACGTTCACCAGACTGCCGGAATGCAACGTATTCTAGCCGTAATTTATTAGGTAGTGTCGGATCGCATGTGCATATAAACACAGCATAAGGGGGAAGCTTTCGAGACAAATGGCGGCACAACAGTAGCTCGTTAAAGTGAGCTTCATGCATAAGCACTTTTCTTTTTACATCTTGCTTTGCTGGTTTAGAATAAATAAAACGACGTGTGAGGCAAATAGCATTATCGTGTGTTCCACAATATTCAAGGTTACGAGGCAAATTATATCAAAAGTAATAGCTGTATGTACCTCCTCGTGTCCCTTGAAGGACTGCAGCATATGTAAATGAAGTTATACCCCTGTCCCACGGGCACCCACAAACTCCCTTTAACTGTGCCGTCTTTATCACCAGGGAGGTGCACTCGGTGTAACATGGTCATCCTTTCGCTAGTCGAGTTTAGTGGAGCTTTTGGTCAAGGGAGGTTGGCGATCCCTCTCGGCGGCTGAAGGGAGTACTCTCGTGCCTATACTTGTTTTTGTAAAGCTGATAATTTAAATATTGTCTCATTAAAATTAATGTCGCTTTTGTTTAGAACATTTCCAATGAGTCAAATAAAAGTTCAAGCTCAATTCAGCAACAGTTATGCTTGCTGCTGTACAGTACTCTCGACCTAGGCCGCTTCGCGCCATGTTTTTCTCGTATTTCAGTGCGTCCACACGAACCCGACAGAATCGGGTCGAGTCGGCTTGTCGGGCTAGAATATGCCTACTGAGTTCATGTAAATGCTAACCGGTCGGACTGAACAAGCGTCGAGTCGGGCTGAGTCAGCTCGACTGTACGGGGTAGGTTGACCAAGCCCAACTCGTTTGCAGAGTGCATGTTAACGTGGGCGGGTCCGGCCGACAAGCACCGAGACTGGCGCCGGAACACTGGGACTTCGCAATTTATGCGACGGCAGCAGGAATAGTGTTAGGACAAAGGACAAGGTGAGTCAATGTGCAGTACAACCTCATCCTAGCGATAAGACCCGCGAAATAGAGCTGTTGCAGACGGAAGCGGTAACCGGAAGCCCAGTTTGAACGCGTTGATGCGTCGGCTCGACGCTGTGTGCCGTCGTTGTCAAGACTGGTCACAAGCGAGTTCACGTAAAGGCGGTCACATCGGGCTCGGTCAGCCCGGTTTCTGACTGGACCCGCTCGCGTCGGGTTCATGTAAACGTGGACTTTGTCGTGCCAGTCACGCAGTGGTCGGTGTGGTCACTCATGATTGACACCGGCACAGTAGACAAAATAAAGTGAAAGCCCAGGAGGTCAGCGCCCGCGGAATGTTGCGTTTTAGTATAGTTTGCAGCAGTTCGGCTAGCAGAACCCAGAGTCAACTCGCCACGCCGCAAAGGAAAACAGAGATAAGCACAGGCTGGCTAGCGTCGTCGTCAGCACTGTTATGTTTAGCGAGCCCACTTTTAATTTTAATTTCTAACAAGGTGTGTTTTCGCATCAAATATATTACTGTTCTTATGAAAGGAGCGTTTTCTGTAATAGCTACGAGCGTAACTAGAAGTTACGTTCTTGTACTTGTACAAAATCCAAACACCGCAGATTGCGCCTCTGGCGGCTACATTAAAACCTTATTGGCCGTGTGACAAGGCCACAACTACCTTGATGTTCAACTCCCTTAGGAAGACTCGCACTCCCTTATCTTCAAGGAGCTCGTGTGTGCTCGTGTGGCATGTGTACAATACGTCCTAACTAGGCTAAAGCCGCTAAGAATAAGCCTTCATAATGTCACATGGTTCATTATGAGTATACTCGTAGGACCCTTACGGTACCTATGCCGCTCCGCTGCTGAGTTAACGGACCCGATAAAATACAGACCATGGCATCATCATCATTTATTTTTCCTTAAGGACCCCTGTCGGGGTACTACATAAGGGGGGGGGGGGGGGAGGTTACAGAAGGTAAGGATAGATAAGGAAAAAAAGGGAGCTTGTGGGTGCCCGCTGTTCGCGACACACATTCTTTATTGAAAAACGGTCGAGTGCTTCAATTTAGGTACAACCAATATAGTTTTGAGTGCTAACAATTAATCGCAAAAAATTACTTTGGTGTCCTTCGCAAACTTAATTACCTAGGCATGTTAAGTGCGAGGGACCACTAGCCATCTGCGCTGGAGTCTCTCAGAGAGTGTTGTCTCTCTAGTAAATATTCACACATGCCATGGCATATGAGTGATCCGCTGTGGGAAGTACACGCTTGAGGGGTTTGAAAAAGAGGAGAATGCTTTCGTTGTCTGCGTCCCCGGTAAAGACGTGAAATCCCGGCTGTATTTGTTGTTTCGACCGTGACATTACCCGTGGAAGTGCTGGGTAAATGCACCTTCGCCCCCAAGCTTCCACCGTCACTTCTCGTACCTTACAGACAGCCACAGCTCCCACGGCAATTTTCTGGCTTTATTTTCCGGCGGAAGATTGTTTCCGCCGACATCGTCGTATTTGTTCATAGTAATGCTGTCACTGCCCTCGTCGACACTGGTGCCGATTATGCATTCATGAGGGGCGCAGTGGCTCTTGATTGAGAAAAATCACCACGCCATGGCAAGGACCGCAGTTGCGCACGGCAGGTGACCATCTGGTGATGCCAACTCGAATGTGCACGGCACGTATTCGAATCCGTGCGTCGACGTTCACGCGGTCTTTCTTCGTGTCATTTGTGTGCTCCCGCCCAATAATCCTTGGAATGGACTTTATTCGTCATTACGGCGCAATCATTGACCTACGTGAATTGCTGGTGTCGTTCGCGGACTCTTTTCTTCCTGAAGCTGACAACGCCGAATTACCGAAGACAGCGCTACGTGTGTACGAATCTGTGGCTCTGCCTCCACGAAACAGCCTCTTTGTCGGTGCGGAATGTGAACACGACGTCCCCGACGCTGTAATTGCGGAGGCAAGTTTGTCTTTCCTTCTTGAACTCTAATTCAGCGTTGCCCGAGGCGTCATTCAGCCAAGAAACAAACAGGCTCACCTGCTAGTCACGAACTTCAGCTAGGAATATTGTCATCTTACAAGACACGCCACCAGTGCATACTTTGACGAAATCGCCGACGTCCACGGTTCACCACTACTCGCTGCTCTTTCGCCGAGTGACCATTCTGCTACGGCTTTCGCAAGCACTATCGATGTACAGCCGATCCTGCCATCATCACAACGAGAAAGCTTTCTGGAAGTACTCGGTTCTTTTCAAGATTGTCTCGCTAGAACGACGAAGGTTAACCAGACGCCGCTTGCGCAGCATCGCATCATTACCGAATGTACTGAAAGGGCCGTTCAACAACATGCCTATAGGGGGTTGCAAACAGAACAAGACGCTATACGTTGAAAAGTTCAGAAGAAGCTCACAGACGACGTCATACAGCTATTTACCAGCCCCTCCGCTTCGCCAGTTGTGTTAGTAAAGAAGAATGATGGTACCTTGCGCTTTTGCATCAATTATTGAAAATTGAATAAGATCACGAAGAAAGACGTTTATCCTCTGCCCCGAATAGATGACTCTTGGATCGTATACGCAATGCTCGATACTTTTCTTCCATGGATCTACGCAGTGGCTATAAGCAAAGCGCAGTTGACGCGCCGGATCGGGAAAAGACCGCTTTTATTACTCCTGACGGCCCCTACGAGTTCAAGGTCTTTCCTTTTGGGTTATACTCGGCTCCAGCTACTTTTCAAAGAATGATGGATAGCGTTCTCTCCCGGCTGAGATGGAAGTCATTTCTCCTTTACCTAGATGACGTGGTGGTCCTTTCGAACACGTTTTAACTGCAGTCCAGCGCCTGCAGGCAGTTCTTCGGGTAATTCGAACGGCTGGAATTTCACTAAAACCCAAGAAATGACATTTTGGGTACGAAGAACTGAAGTTCGCTGGTAACGTTGTGAGTCGTTCCAGCATCTGCCCATACCCCGAGAAAACGAGCACCTTCGCGGCATTTAGCGTGCCAACAAATAAGCTTGATCTCCGCCGATTTCTGGGGCTCTGTGCGTACTACAGACGTATTGTCAAACATTTTTCTAAAATCACTGAGTCCTTCAACCAACTTTCGAAAGAAGGCGCCCCGTTTGTTTGGGGTCAGCATCAGCACCACGCCTTCGATACCCTCAGAAACTTCCTCCAGGCCCCACCTCTACTCGGTCACTTCGACGAGAACGCCGACACAGAGTTGCACACAGACGCCAGCAACGTCGCACTTAGAACAGTTTTAGTTCAGTGGCAAAATAGCGTCGCGATTGCCTTTGCGAGCCACACGTAATCCGCTGCCGAGAAAAACTACTCTGCAACAGAAAAAGAGTGCTTAGCCACTGTCTGCGTCATCACAAAGTTTCGTCCATACTTGTACTGTCACCCATTCAAAGTAGTCACCGACCACCATCTGAGGGATCCCTCAGGTCGTCTGGCACGAGAGAGACTTCGACTGAAAGAATTTTACTTCACCATCATGCACAAGTCAGGACGCAAACACACCGGCGCTGGCTGTCTCTCACGTGCACCAGTCGGAAGACCCCACGCTGACCTTCAAAAGGACAACACCTTTCTTTCTGCCGCATCAGCAACTGGCTTGGCTCAACAACAACGCGACGACTTGGAGCTTAGTCCTCTGATTGACTACCTAGAAGGGCACGCGTTAAGTCTTCTTCGCAGTTTCGCACGCTCACTTGCCTCCTTTTGCTTATCAATAGCGTCCTCTATACGAAGAATTTTGACCATACGCAAGCTAGATACCTGCTGGTTGCGCCAACCTCACTTCGTGACGACATTTTACACGCCTGTCACGGCGAGCCATAGTCCGGACACCTAGGCTACATACGCACGTTGGAACGGATTCGCCGCTCTTACTACTGGCCACGTCTCGCAAAGATTGTAAAGCAGGACGTTCGCAAATGTCGCGACTGCCAACGACGTAGCACTCCCCCTGTGCGACCGGCAGGACTTGAAAACATGGCCTCTGCACAGCTCTCAATCAGCTAGATAAAACACCGTTCACCTTGAACAAGATCTTCGGACCATGGCCTCGCATATCGCAGCTACAAAAGGCCACAAAAGCGCTGCTGCGATATTTGAAAGCTAGTGGATTGAGTCAGCGTCTGTGATCCGGACTGAGTGCAGACCCCGAACGATATCCCCAGTAGACTTTCTCTTCTTTTAATCTTTCCGTACCCTTTTCTCTTTCCCCTGTGTAGGGTAGCCAACCGGGCTCAGTCTTGGTTAACCTCCCTACCTTTCCTTTATCGTTCTCTCTCTCTCTCTCTCTCTACAACCAATAGCCATATAGAAGACACCATTTCATCAGGTTGGTATGGACTTGCAAGGATCATTCCCCACGTCTTCGTCTGGAAACTGGTGTATTTTGGTCGGTACCGATTGCCTAACACGGTGCCGCGATACAAAGGCACTCCCAAAAGCTACGGCTGCAGACATATTTCAATTTTTCGTGCACAGCATTGCCCTCCGTCACGGAACGCCAGCGGTCGTCATTACTGATCGTGATGCAGCTTTCCCCGCAGAGATGCTAGAGGAAGTCTTGAGGCTAAGTGGCACCGCACATCGCACAACGACGGCTTACCACCCTCAAACAGATGAACTGACCGTACGCCTGAACAAAATGATCGCGGATATGCTATCGATGTATGTAACCATTGACCACAAGAACTGGGATGATATCCTTCCTCACGTTACTTTTGTGTACAATACCGCAATTCAAGAAAGTGCAGGATTCACCCCGTTTCGCTTAGTCCATGCCTGAGAGGTCACCCCGATGCTCGACACTATGCTCCTTCCCAACAACTTGGGAATTTTTCACATGGATGCTGCCATGTTCGCTCAGTGCGCCGGGGACGCCCGTCAACTCATGTGCTGCTGTATTCAGTGTTGCCAAACCACAGACGCACGCCGCTAGAACCTTCGCCACCGCGAGGTTGCCTACAATCCTGGCGACGAAGTGTGGGTGTGGACCCCCGTCAGACAGCGAGGCATATCCGAAAAGTTGCTGCGTCGCTACTTCGGTCCTTACAAGGTTGTACGGCGACTCAGCGACGTTACCTACGAGGTTCTCCCAGAAGGCACCTCAAAACAACTCCCGACTGCTTCCTCAAACTGATGTCGTCCATGCTTCAAAACTCATACCCTATTTCTCGCGCCGTGACTAGACCATCGAGTGACTACTACATTGACGACTTAGCATCGTTCTCTTTGTTGTTGTTTTTGTCCGTTTTTGTTGTGTCCTGTCTTCTTTCTTTTTTATTCCTTGTTTGACAGCTGCAGATTGTTATTTTGCGTGATGACACATTTTTATCGTTTTTCTTTCTTCTGTAGTATACGCTCATATACAACATCGAACCGATGCTTCTTTAGGCGGGAGGTGGGGGGGGGGGGGTGTTGGTAATGACATATGCCATGTCATATGAGTCTTCCGCTTTGGCACGTACACGTTTGAGTGGTTGGAAGAAGAGGAGCACGTTTTCGTGGTCTGTTTTCCCGGCAAAGACATGGACTCCTGGCTGGACTCTAGGTTGTTTCGCCCGTGACAATATGTACACGCACGTGCCCATTCTCACGTAGGTCGAGCGTTGTGAGTTCTGAACTACCCCAGACGGCGAATCGTCAACTTGAAGAGCCCCGAACAACGCCGAGACATAGATAAACAAACCGCTCGCTTCCGTCGCGTGCATTTCCCTCGAGTGTAGCCGGCTCGCGACTTCAGTTTTCCTCCGCTAGACAGGACGGTGCCACTCTTGGAATGTGCGTCGGTGGTGTGGATACGTAGGCCAGAGATTGCGGCTGACGCATCGGCGTTCCTTATCGAAGACCCGGCCTTGTACCGTGCCTCCTCATATCTCGACTGAAACTGCGGATAACGCTGTTATCACGGAGCGTGTGTACATCAAGGGCTTTTGTATGTGAGCGTTGGCGTGTTTGTGTGCATACCTCCGTGTTTGTCTGCTCGCGTGCGTCTTTGTGCGCGTGCATCCACGCGACTGTGTCGCACACTGCCCTTGTGTCACACTTACGTCAACAACACGTCACTATGGCTTGTTTCCCATTGCATACCACACAGAGGTCGAATGAGTGACAGCGGTGAACCTGCCAGTCAGTGACAAAATTCACAAAAAGAAAACGAGGAGAATGGAAGACAGCGGAAGAAAGGCCCTTGCAAATAAAATAGCCGCGCAACGCAGTGTCACAAATTTTCTATGCGAAATCATAGGTGGATATTGCACCATTGCTCTTCTATCAAATTCATTTTCCGAGGAGGGAACACAAACGCGTGGCACACTACGGTTAACGAGATCTGACACCATGTGATTTGCATATACACAAAATTCACAACCTCCAAGGGCTGTCTGAAGGAAATCTTTAATCTTGCGACACGACAGGTGTCTCGGCTGCGGGACGTTCTTGAACAGGGAGGTATCCTGCCTCTGCTTTGTGCGCTACTCTCGTGCACAAAGCAGAGGTACTGTATGGTACCTGCACTACTGTGGAATACAGATATCAATGAGACTTTATAAAGAACTTGTGTGCGAGTACATTTCACGTATCTATATCTGCGCATATATATATATATATATATATATATATATATATATATATATATATATATATATATATATATATATATATATATATACAATGTGCGTGTGTTCAAAATTATATAGGCAGTTTTACTTGCCACAATCACGATCTGATTATGAGGCTTGCCGCCATAGTGGGGGATTCCAGATTAATTTTAACGTGCTCACAATGCGCGCTACGCGAGCTTTTTTAGCATACCGTTTACCATCAGACTGCGGCCTCCCGGGCGAGATAGGACCCGTGACCTCGCGCTCAACAGCCCAACGCCATAGTGCGTATGTATGTGCGCGCGTGTGCGTGCGTGCGTGCGTGCGCGCGTGCATGCGTGTGTGTGTGTTGTTATTACTTCTATAACACCTCATCATCTACTTCACCTACGCAGATCACAACGATGAGGGGGACTGTCGAGATTGAAGCTGTGGCCGAGCCAAAGTTTAATCTGCTCTCCGAGCAATCAAACTAATCACGTGATCGGTATTCGGCCGGATATCGGTTGAACTGCCTGGTCAAGAATGAGAACGCCTCTAAGCGCTCTGAGCTTGAACACTGCGCTCTGAATTATAAAGCAAATGTGTACCTTGCGCCACTTGGCTTTTACGAGCCAAAGCTAAGCCAGAGCGCTCAGACCACTCGAAGGGACTACTCTAATATGCAATCAAATACGACTATTTTAGGTGAATCACCACGTCTAAAAGTAACATGCCTAAGTATCTAGGTGGAGCGCGAATGCCCTCTCACTGCGAAAATTAATCGTGCAACGGTAGAACGTAGCACGACTAACCGTTCGGCGGTTCGCTGACTTCTCACTAACTTTTTTTTTTCACTTGTGTGGCATGTTATTGCTGTTGAAGAAGGAGTTTCTAGCTTTTGCAGAAAAACATGTTTTTGAGTCATGGTCCGTCCTTCGCTACAAGAACTCATGCGAAATCAGTTTCGTTGAAGTCTGAACAAAAATGAGCAATCGCCGTTAATTTTCATAGACACGTGTAGTGATTTGACAGGAGATGCACTCAGTTCTGCTAGATCGGTATGTTTAGCGGACTGGGTTAACCGTCGATAAGGGTATCGTATGCCATTGGCCGTGTCTAATGGCCTTCGCATTATTCCGAGTGCGTTGTCCTGGGTGGGAAAGACGGGAGACGGGCTACATTAAATTAAGTACATTAAATTATACAGGCTTATACAAAAAGACAGCAGTGTTAGGCGCGCATGGGACGAAACGGTCACGTTTCTTCGTCTTCAGTAATGAACGACGTGTTCGGTGAGAGCACATTTCAAAACGTTGCAGCAGTATTTTTTACCTGAGAGGCATTGGGGGCCTAACAAACTGACAAGACGGTCAATCAGAACGTTGCTGACACACAGTTATCTCTTTATTAAGGCGAGAGAGTTAGAGGGGTAGTGTAGCGAAGGCAGGGATGTCACCCCATCAAGAGTCCGGTTGGCTACCCTATGGGGGGGGGGTGAATCGAAAAGCGGGAGAGAGAGAGAGAGAGAGGAGAGAGAGAGAGGTAGAGAGAGGGAGCGGGAGAGAGAGAGAGAGAGAGAGAGAGAGAGAGAGAGAGAGAGAGAGAGAGAGAGAGAGAGGGGGGGGCGCGGTATAAAGACGTGCACGGACAGTACTTGAGTGAAAGCCGCTCGTACAAACCAGACGTTCTCAGAAAGCACAAAAGTGCCTTCATGGCCTTCTGAGCCGACGATCGGTGAGGACAGTGTTATAGCACTGTCTGTTCGCTCAGAGGATGATCATCTAGCTGACGGAGTGTGTTGGACATTGATTGTATTTGGGCTTCGAATTGAGGACAGTGGCACAATAAATGGTCAACGTTATCCTCGCGTCCGCAAACACTACATGCAAGGCTGTCAGTCATTCCAATTAGTGCTTTCACGAAAGCTTATTCAGCACTAATTATTAGGCCGATAGCCTTGAGTGGATAACGGGAAAAAAGATCCGTTGTCAGGCGTTATCGACAAATTGACCGTCCGACGTTATGGCACCAAGATTCATTGGAACCAAAATTTATGGTGCCACCCATAACCATTGGTCGCACTCGAACCCACGACTTTGGTGAGAGCCAAACCGACAACCGCTGTTGTTAATTAAGGCGCTCGTACCCTCGACCTTTGCTGGGACCAACATTCAATGGAATCTAAATTGATACTGCCACCATTGATGACATGACACCATTGATAATGATCGAGCCCTCGACAATTGGTGGGTCGTCCAACCCCCGACCTTTGGTGTTAATTAAGGCTAAGTAAATTAGGGTACGCTTAATTAAGATAAAGTTAGTTAAGGCACTCGAACCCACGATCTTTGGTGCGAGTCGAATCCACGATCTTTGGTGGGAGTGACATCCCCGACCTTTGGTGGGAGCAAAATTCAATGGCACCAAAAACAATGCTGCCACGATCGATGGCCGAACCCACGACCATTGGTGGGAGTGGAACCCACAGCTTTCAGTGTCAATTAAGGCGAAGGTACTTAATCCACAGTTAATTGAGACACTCGAACCCACGACCTTTGGTGGAAAAAAAGCAATAGGAAGTAACGCATTCGCATGAGAATGTGAAGTAATTTAATTAATGTCTCGTGAGCGCGCAGGCTTTCGCCTTCATCCTCTTTGGTGTATGCTTAAGTGACTGCCAACTTTCTTTTTTCATCTCTCGAGCCTCTTTGAGAAATTCGCTGCTTCACCGCTGTTAATAGAGCGGTTTTAAAATTTTGGACGGATCAATAACATTCTTTTCTATCAGATTGCATCACTTCTACGGTGATTCCCGTGCACTTTAATGGTCATCGGAGACCAAAAGTGATCGTATACCATCAAGTACAGCGTCTCTCATAGCTTTAGGAAATCACGATTAGATCATACTAACGACAATGCTTGTTATCAGGACTGAAAAAAAAGTAAATACATCAGAAACATTAGACATTTTTTACAACGATGAGCAGTCATGATTCTGAGTGAGCGTACAAACGTTTTCGAAAAGCATGCAATACGCGTCACTCCTTCCACGAAGCGTCGTTCTTCCGAACCTCATCCGATCGGTGCCACGGTTACCTCGTTGTCATTAGGTCTCATCACATTGGACTGCCTCTCTCTGCTGTTTATTTTACTTTTGTCTCGTACACGGTTCTTGCTCGGTAATAATAACAGGACCATCTAGGTACGCGTTTCTCTAATGAACAGCTGAAGGCCGAGGCCACCACGCTGTATTGTGGAGGACCGGATACGCCAGTGCTCGCGCAGAAGGGCAACAACGAATAATGGATACGGAGGAGGGGAAAGCGAGAGAACTGCAAGAAACAAAGTAAAAGGGAAGAGAGCAGCCGCTATGTGCCATCGCATCGTGCCGCTCACGTGAAAAGCCACGGGCTTCCCTCGCGCACTGCGCACGAATGAACTGCGCACGCGTGACGTCGTCGCTGACGGTAAGGCACTTCCGTGATGACGTATGCGGCCGCGGCGCTTAACCGACTTAGCCAGCCGCACGTGTGTGTCTTCAGGAGCCGCGGGAATAAGCAACGCGCAGCGCCGTATTTGGGACGCATCAATGAAGCACAAATTGGGTGGATACGAGAGTGCTGCGTCTTCCTGTGAGCTGGGAAAAACAAGTCGTACAGCTGCGTTGTTTTCGAGTGGGCGGGGTGTCACTGGTGTCGACGCCGAGCAAATGGGGTTTGTGAAAAGGGTACTCAACGACCTTGGACCACACGTCCGACAGCGGATTCCTGTCATAATAGACAGTTTTAATACGGCGCCATGACGACAGGTGCCCAGCAGGCAAGCGCTTTGCGGAACTTAGGAGCGCGTGTCACGCCAGCGCTTTTAGTGCTGCGAAATTCCTACGTACGTAAGCGGGCGAGCGTTGTTAGACGCCGGGCGAGTCGGAACGCGTTGGCCGCGTCCGCCAGTACGTCGAACCGTCGGTCGAACTATAGACGCTGTGGATCGCGCCAACGTGATGTTACGTGTGGGCTCGTTCACGCAGCGTCGAACTATATTTAGGCCTTTAAGATACTCTACTTTTAATACGGATGCAACACACGAATCATATCGAGAAAAATAAAAACTGAGTACTCGCTTTCTGAGGCTGGCACGGTCGTTTGCAATGAACTGCGCCAATAAGAGGTCGAGCCTTTCGCGGGAACAGCGTACACTGAACGCTTTCTCAAAAACAAAGTTCTTTTTTTTTCTGCTATGGATTCCCACCGTGCAGGATCCGGGAATGGCTTCGGCGCGTTCCCTTCACGCGGCAAAGCCAAATCGGAGGCCAGTCAAAAAAAGTACAGCCTTCCGTTGGTCGCCTTCGACGCCGACATTTTGCGAAACTCTTCTGTCTCGTGCACTCCAGAACAAACGAGAACCACGAGAGCAGCACGCAAGGCACCCCACGTACAGTCGCCCAAATCTTTAACTGGTGTGGGGGAGCGGCGACTTTTTCGGGCGTTTTCCGGGCGTCAGCGCCGTATGACGCGGCGAGGCTGGAAACAGCCTAGTAGACGATGGGCCCAGCTGAGCGCGCTTTGTCCGCATGAGCTTAGCCTCAGACTGTTTCCAGCCTCGCCCCGTCAAACGGCGCTGACGCACGGAAAAGTCGCCGCTCCCGCACACCAGTTAAAGATTTGGGCGACTGTACGCACGCAAAAATCGGATGCGTGCGTACGCAGCGGCCGCGTACGCATCACGCACCGTTCGTGTTGCGTCCTGCACATGCGCGCTTTGCAGGACGTAGCGGTCCTGCGTACGCAACGTACGCAGTACTAAAGCTGTCTAATGGCGGCTTACGAAAGCGGACAGCAAAAAGCGGTTGCATTCTTGCGTGCATTTGGGGTGCACGTGGGTGACTCCTTAATAATGCCGCTGAACGCAGTCGACAAGCCACGTAACATACGACACACTTTAGGCACGTGTAATAATCAAACTGCGAGCAGGAAGTATGTGTTCTAAGGGAGACGGGCAGCGTTGAATGCTGCGACAAGGCACGCGCTCACGGACACGCAAAGTGCTGTGCAGTTTGTTTCACTGGTGATGTCGCTGCCTTTCTTTATTTTTATTTTTCACGGCGGAAGCATTGCGTTTGCGCAAGAGTACCGAGGGGTGGGATGGCGTCGGCTAGCAAATTTGTTCAAAAGTGTGCAAGCTGGCACGACTTCCCATCTATACTGCGGAGCTGAGGTTAAACAGCGCGAATAAAACAAGGACACAAGGAAACAAATACCCTGTGTCCTTGTTTTATTCGCGCTGTTTAACCTCAGTTCTAAATATGAACCAACTAGCCCTCATCAAGATTACACTGAGGAGCTCGTGTCAAGTAGCAGAACATACTAAATGTATCTGTTTACGTGGGAAGTGCATGCAAAATACGCACCCATTGGCTACAATGAGCTTCAATGGAAGCAGGCTGTTTTCGGCAACTTTACAGAATGCCAACGTTGTTGTTATAATTGATGTGCCCTTCTAAAGTGTTTTCGTAGGACCGCGTTTATTAGTTAATGCGGCGTCACTATTCAAAGGACCCTGAGGTCTCAGTCATATGCCACTCAACTCTCGATAGGATGTATTTATCTTCCCAGCACAGGATTCGTGACAACGGAGAACAGATGCGCACATCAGACAAAACGTAGAGCGTATTGCTCTGAGTCAGAAGATACCCACCTGCGATTATTCATATTTTGAATTATGGAAGCCGAAATGAAACCAAACGCGCCTTCGGTGCGTTATCTGCCCAGCGCGCAGCCCCATATCGGCGAATTAATGACATGGTGGGTGATTACCATCAAGTAATTATCAGAGAGGCAACTTTCCAACGGATTAGGAAAATTGGGCGACTATTCCAGCCTATGCAATTTGGCGATTGTAACGCCATATTCAGAAACCGGTATGAAATGAAGGCACTGATGTCGGGTAACGTCACGCCTAAGTGAGCAGAAAATATAACCTATTCGATGGACCACTGAGTTTGCAAACTTGTCTAGACTTGAGGCTTATACTCGACGACACCCTATGTATAACTGCGTCACCATTCAACTTGAAAAAGAATCCTCGGCGATTCTCACAATAAAAAAGTGGCTGAGTAGTGGGCCTCTACATCCTCGTCATCGGGTTGGGAGGGCTTCGTTACGCAATTTTTCGCAAAAAAAAAAATGAAGAACACAGTAAATAAAGCACAGCGAACAAAGCAGTCGAATGGCCGAGCTGCTTTCTATTTTTTTCAGTGGAGGTAGAAGGCCGTGTGAGTAGGTTCTCAAGAATATGCAGCTGAGAATATAAATTGGGTTGCTAGAGAACCTAACTTCGTTGTTCAGGAAAAAAATTGTTCGGTTGCGGAAACTTAAGCCCGGAGGCTCCTTCTTGAGGAAGAGATTGAATAATTTTTACAGCGCCCCGATAAAGTAAAGTGGGAGCAAAGTTGTCTTTTCAAGGAATTTATTTCTTTGCGGAATCGTACAATCGAATTACCACAGCCGAGAGGGCTAGACAATACGTGCCCAAGGTCCCGTGATTCCTTCAGTTCAAGTGTGCGTGCGAAAATGAGCCCACGGTGCTCGTTGTACAAAGGATATACTGAAACGGCGTAGTGACAAGCTACGGCTGAGTTCTATTCACGAATAACGACCGTGCGTGGCTGTTCCAGTGCCAGCAGTGTAAAACGTAAGCGTACTTTCAGGCCTGGATGCCGACGACAGCGCATAATCGTGAGGGACTCTGCGCGAATTTTCGCTTCTGTTGTGACGCCTGTCGAGGCGGCGCTACGGTCGTGTCCTCACTCTCGGGGGCACGAATTTACGATGAGCGCACGTCTTTCTTCGGTCATGTATTGTTCGTTTGCGCCGGCTTTCACTGGGAGGAGACCTTTATCCATTTCCGGCTGGCCGGTTTGGCGCACAGCGCACGCGAGACCTTTCGGCAGGCGCAGACTTTAGTGGGGAGATCCTTGCCAATTTTCGAACTTCTTCTTCTTATCTTTTTTTCTTTGCGAAAGAGCGAGGACGAAGTTGTTTCGAAGAAGCTTGGAGCACGTGAAAGCAGTCACTGTTGCGGCAACATACCGTCACGGGATTTTGTCGATCGTTCTCCTTGTAACACGCCGCCTGACCGAGAATATGGTGAGTCCGAAATCATGGTCGACGCCTCGTTACGTCATAGACTGGACATTGTCCAAATGCGATGGCCCAACGGAGGTTTAAGGGATTGGTAATAGCGTCGCGTCAGAGGTTTGTAAAGTTCGACGTGAGGTGATGTGTTCTGGAAGGGACGACATGCATGAATGGGCAGAGTAAAAGTTTGCATGGTATCGAATACTTGTTCGAATACTTCGACTGCGCGTTGAGTGGTCTCCAAAATCCTCGATATTTATTTTCCAGAGAAAACAGAGAAAAGAGAAAGAGGAAAATATGAAACAAATTGCAAAAGGCTTCCCGACGGCTGCTCAACAACGCGAGAAACTCGGCGATCCCGAGTACCACGCATTGTCCAACGCTGTTTGAAGAGTAGCGACAATGCGCACTTGCCTGAAACATACAATCACATTTCGGCATTACAGCACAAGGAACTAGCGAATGAATGATGACAACTGGACAAAAACTACGAAAAGAAAAACAGAGGTGCAATATTGTATATTACATGCACATACTTCTGTATCCCATGCTTAACAATTCTCCTTTTCTCATCTATTTATGCATTTTTTTTCTTGCCATGTCTATCATATTCGTAGGCATGGTCCTACAAGCCAACTGAGGCTTAGACCGGCCTGTTTATGTTATTGGGTATGTTTTTTGGGGAATCCACATTATTATTATTATTATTTATTATTATTATTATTATTATTATTATTATTATTATTATTATTATTATTATTATTATTATTATTATTATTCTAAAGGTGTTTATTTGGCAGAGCTCGGGAGCAGCGCAACGTCGACGGGCAGGGCAGTCACAGCTTCCAAGCACGAGAGCCGTTGCTGAGCAGGAGCGCTCGACCCACTAGCGTGTAGAGCCAGTAGCGCTGAACCCACTAGCGTCTCTTCTACAATCTCTTCGCTACAACCACCCCCCGGGAGCGAGAAGGGAGCCGTCCGGCGACCTAAGAGCTCGTCACTATGAGCGGGTCGTAGTAAGGCTTTAAACGGTCGACATGGACAATGTCTCGTCCACGGCGGCGCATGTCTTCAGATGGCTCAACTGGTTCGATGACATAGTTTACAGGAGATGCGCGTTCGAGGACACGATAAGGGCCTTCATACTTAGGGACCAGTTTTGATGAGAGGCCAGGGGCAGTTAAAGGGACTGAGAGCCACACGAGCGCTCCCGGATCGAAGGTGACCGTGGCAGTGGCGTCACCGCGAGTGCTCCTCCGGCGCTCTTGATCCTCGGAAGTAAAGGCCCGTGCGAGGTCGCGGCACTCTTCTGCATGTCGGACCGTGTCAGAAATAGGGACGTACTCGGATGCATCGGGCCGGTACGGAAGAATGGTGTCGATGGTGTGCGAAGGGTGTCGACCATACAGCAAGAAATAGGGGGAAAATCCAGTGGCGCTCTGCGTAGCGGTATTATACGCGTAGG
This sequence comes from Dermacentor variabilis, assembly GCF_050947875.1. NCBI lineage: Eukaryota > Metazoa > Arthropoda > Arachnida > Ixodida > Ixodidae > Dermacentor > Dermacentor variabilis. Next base: position 89,167,931 of record NC_134571.1, on the reverse strand, counting down.
TGACGAATGGCAGAATGGCGTCCCAGTTCGTGTGGTCGGAGGCAACGTACATTGAAAGCATGTCGCCGAGCGTACGGTTGAAGCGTTCTGTGAGGCCATTCGTTTGAGGGTGGTACGCCGTAGTCGTACGATGAACAACGTGGCACTCTTTGAGAATCGCTTCAACTACCTCCGACAGGAAGACGCGTCCGCGATCGCTGAGCAATTCTTGGGGTGGACCATGCCGCAGGATGAATCGGCGAAGCAGGAATGATGCAACATCGCGCGCTGTAGCGGCTGGGAGAGCGGCGGTTTCAGCGTATCGGGTAAGGTGATCTACTGCCACAATGGCCCAGCGGTTACCAGCCGACGTCAGGGGAAGTGGTCCATACAAATCGATGCCAACGCGCCCGAACGGTTGGGTAGGGCAGGGTAGAGGCTGCAGGCCAGCTGGCGAGAGGTGGGGTGGAGATTTTCGGCGCTGGCAGTCGGGGCATGAACGAACAAACTTTTGAATGTAGTTGTACATTCCTCGCCAGTAGTAGCGTCGTCGGAGGCGCTGGTAGGTTTTGAAAAGTCCCGAATGCGCACACTGTGGATCAGAGTGGAACGATGCGCAGATTTCAGAACGCAGGGTTCGAGGTACAACTAATAACCACTGGCGGCCGTCAGAGGTGTAATTGCGTCGATGAAGCAGGTCGTCGCGAATGGCGAAATGGCGAGCTTGACGGCGCAGTGCACGAGTGGTTGGCTGCGATGACGGATCAGCAAGGCAGTCTAGGATGGAGGCAATCCAGGGGTCCTTGCGCTGCTCAGAAGCGATGGTCCCAATGTCGACGGAAGAGACGTCAAGCTGGGATATTGCGCAGCAGGCATTGTCGTCTGGCAAGGGAGAACGTGAGAGGGCGTCAGCATCAGCATGCTGGCGTCCGTTGCGGTACAGTACGCGGACATCGTAATCCTGTAAGCGAAGCGCCCAGCGGGCGAGACGGCCTGAGGGATCCTTCAATGACGACAGCCAGCATAGTGCATGGTGGTCCGTGACGACATCAAATTGGCGACCATACAAATAGGGCCGGAACTTGGTAAGCGCCCAGATGATCGCCAGACATTCTTTTTCCGTGACGGTGTAATTGGTCTCGGCTTTAGTAAGCATACGGCTGGCATATGCCACAACATATTCAGGAAACCCTTCTTTGCGCTGTGCTAAGACAGCGCCGAGGCCAACACCGCTGGCATCTGTGTGTACCTCAATAGGTGCCGTTGGATCGTAGTGGCGCAAAATGGGAGGAGACGTCAGCAAACGACGGAGCTTAGTGAACGCCTCGTCGCACTCGGACGACCACGAATGGAGAGGTCCGTTGCTGCCAAGGAGCTTCGTCAGGGGTGATATGACGGCGGCGAAATTGCGAATGAAGCGCCTGAAGTAGGAACACAAACCTACAAAACTGCGCAGTTCTTTGACGGACGTCGGTTTAGGAAATTCAGCTACGGCACGAAGTTTGGCTGGATCGGGGAGGATTCCATCCTTCGAGACGACATAACCTAGTATCATGAGCTGCCGCGCTGCAAATCGGCACTTCTTTAGGTTCAGTTGAAGGCCAGCGTTCGCTAAGCAAGTCAAAACATGCCGTAGGCGTTGAAGGTGCGTGGTGAAGTCAGAGGCAAAAACAACAACGTCGTCGAGATAACATAAGCACGTGTGCCACTTCAAACCGCGGAGGACTGTGTCCATCATGCGTTCAAAAGTTGCTGGCGCATTACAAAGTCCAAACGGCATGACGTTAAATTCGTATAAGCCGTCGGGTGTGACAAAGGCTGTCTTCGGCCTATCGACGTCAGCCATGGGTACTTGCCAATAGCCGGAGCGTAAATCTAGAGATGAAAAGAATTCTGCTCCTTGTAGGCTATCGATGGCGTCATCAATTCGCGGCAGCGGGTATACATCTTTGCGAGTGATCTTGTTCAGGCGGCGATAGTCTACACAGAACCGTACCGAGCCGTCTTTTTTCGTAACAAGGACGACAGGGGATGCCCATGGACTGTTCGAGGGTCGGATCACTTCGCGGCGAAGCATATCGTCCACTTGCTCATTAATCACACGACGTTCCGTGGCCGAGACGCGATATGGTCGTTGCCGCAATGGCGGTTGGGAGCCAGTGTCAATATGGTGCGTGACAGCAGACGCCCGGCCCAAGGAAGGTTGCTCGACATCAAAAGAAGAACGAAATTCTTCTAAGATGCGCAGAAGCTGCGAACGCTGAGGTGGGGTGAGGCCATCGGCAATAGATGAATCGAACACACCTGTGGGCAAAGGGTCGGACGTCGCGAGAGAACCGAGCGTGTTGTAACAGGCGCAGGACGTGTCTTCGGGAACATCCGTAATTTGTACGGCGTCGATCACTTCCACGTGGCCAAGACATTCGCCTTGAAGCAGCATCACAGGGTATGAGAAGGGGTTATAGACAAAAATAGCTGTGGAGCCCTGTTTGACGTTCACAGTCGCAAAAGGCAGCAGCAGACGTTTTCGAGTGTAAAAGCGGCCTGATGGAGAAAGTAGTGCGATGGCGTCAGAGAGGCTGCTGCAATGCATTGATACAATCACTGATGAGTTGGGAGGAACGTTGGTGTCGTGTCTGACGAGTAGTTTGTTTGCAAAAGAAGCATTATCGGCTAGCGTCATATCTGAGAATGGCGACAGTTCTAGTTCGGCCCGTGCGCAATGAATGACGGCATCGTGGCGGGCGAGAAAGTCCCACCCCAGGATAACTTCGTGGGAGCACGAGGAAATCACAATAAATTCGACGGCGTATACAACGTCCTCGATGAGAACACGAGCGGTGCACGCCGCAATCGGGTGAATACGCTGTGCGCCTGCTGTGCGGAGGGCGAATCCAGCAATGGGCGTCGTGACCTTTCGAAGGAAGCGACAAAGCTTTGCGTCCATAACTGATACAGCGGCTCCGGTATCCACGAGGGCATATGTGCGCACACCGTCAACTAACACGTCTATCACATTGGTCGGGCTACGTTGAGGACTTCCGCGTTTCGACGGCGTCGCAGCCCTTGCCTCATGGACTGCGACAATTAGTTTTCCTCATCCCGAGCTTCGGGACGAGGCCGCATCGGTGATGGGGAGCGTCGGCGTGGAGAAGTTGAGCGGCGGATGTTGGCGGACCGGCGGAATGGTGGTGACGCAGCCCGAGGTTCGTCGTCGTAATAAGGGCGCGGAGAACCCGCCATAGAACTTGGCCCATAAGGTGTAGCGCTAGGTGACTGCACGCGACTACAGTAGCGTGCGACGTGGCCTGCATAGCCGCACGCAAAACATATTGGTCGATTGTCCGCTGTACGCCACCGAGTCGTTGCGACAGGTCCCATCCATGTGGAAGGACGCGTTGGACGTGGCGCCTGGTGAAGTGATTGCATAGCAGGCTGTTGTCGGGGCATAGCGAGGACTTCGGCGTACGTGAGAGGTCCCCGTTGAGGGAGTTGTTGAGGCTGGGTGACGACTTCCGCGTAGCTGAGTGGCACAGCCGTCGGGATCTGTTGGGGCCTGGCCATGACTTCGGCGTAGCTGTGAGGCGCAGCCGCAGGAACACGCTGGTGGTGCTCAGGCAAAACCTCGTGCAGTTCTTGCGCTATGACGCGGCGAAGCGGAGGCGCAAAACTTGGCGTAGGCGCGTGTACCGACTGCGGCTGTGCAAAATCCATCAACGAGAGTTGCCGGGCAACTTCCTCGCGGACGAACGCCTTCATTTCTGCGAGCAACGCTGCCTGGGTGGACATGGCAGCCAGCGGGTGTTCGTCACGCGGTAGAGATCGACGGGTCAGTGACCGCTGCCTGCGGAGTTCTTCATAGCTCTGGCACAGTGTGACAATTTCAGCCACAGAGCGTGGGCTTTTGGCCAGCAACATGTTAAAGGCGTCGTCTTCTATGCCCTTCAGTATGTTTCGGATTCGATCAGACTCCGCCATGGTCGAATCGACTTTCCTGCATAGATCCAGGACATCTTCGATATAACTGGTGAATGTTTCGCCTGGCTGTTGAGCTCGTTCTCGCAAACGTTGCTCGGCACGCAGCTTGCGAACAGCAGGGCGACCAAATACATCGGCGAGGGAAGTCTTAAATTCCGACCATGTCTGGAACTCTGCTTGATGGTTGTTATACCACAGGCTGGCCACTCCAGCGAGGTAGAACAGAACATGGCTCAATTTGGCTGCTTCATCCCACTTGTTATGGTCGCCTACCCTGTCGTACGCCGTGAGCCATTCGTCCACGTCAGTGTCGTCCGCTCCAGTGTAGATAGGAGGGTCGCGATGACGAGGCACCCCGGAACACGCAGTGGGTGCAGGAGGAGGCGTTTGCTGGGAGGCGTCTTGGGGCATGGTAGATGGTAGGGTACGGGACCGGAGTTCCAGGATGATCGTCTGAGGTTACCCCGCACACTCCACCAATTCTAAAGGTGTTTATTTGGCAGAGCTCGGGAGCAGCGCAACGTCGACGGGCAGGGCAGTCACAGCTTCCAAGCACGAGAGCCGTTGCTGAGCAGGAGCGCTCGACCCACTAGCGTGTAGAGCCAGTAGCGCTGAACCCACTAGCGTCTCTTCTACAATCTCTTCGCTACATTATTATTATTATTATTATTATTATTATTATTATTATTATTATTATTGACACGTGTACTTATCTTTATCGGGCGAGCCCGTTTCGCCGCCTAACAAATGTTATCCCACAGTGCGGGACGCGCCTGCATGTATCCGAAGTTTCTGGAAAGTTATCGATGCTTCTATCTGCTGTATGTTGTCGCCGAACCTTGTGTTATCTGATTTCATCGCGTGACCCGGATGGTGTAGAACTTTGTGGAAGGCATGCGGGTCCCAACGATTAGTCTGGAACATTCGGCGACTGCTGCATAAAAGCCGACGCGCTTGACCCGCTGATCAGATTTTCGACGATCGCCGACCGTGTTCGCCGCTACCGTTGTGCTATAAGTGTTGCCTGTTTTGTGGGCACAGATTCACCCAATAAAAGTTAGTTTTGTCGTTCACAGTATTGCTACCGTGTTCTTCAACCTCACCACCACGTCACATTATTATTATTATTATTATTATTATTATTATTATTATTATTATTATTATTATTATTATTATTATTATTATTATTATTATTATTATTACAAAAGCCGAAACGGCACCGAACGCGTTTTTGGTGCGTTATCAACCCAGCGCGCAGCCCCGTATCGGCGAATAAGTTTCACGATGGGTTATTACCATCCAGTAATTATCGCAGACGTAACTTTCAAACGGATTAAGAAAATTAGGCGACTACTCCAGCGTATGTAATTTTGTGATCGTAACGCCGTATTCACTAAGCAGTGTGAAATGAGGGGCACTTATGTCGGGTTACGCCATGCCTATGTGCGCAGAAAATAGGATCCATTCGGTGGCCCACTGGGTACGCAAACTTGTCTCTACTTGAGGCCACCCTCGACGACATCCTGTGTTGAACTGCGTCTCCATTGGATTTGAAAAAGAATCCTCGGCGATTCTCACAATAATAAAGTGGCCGAGTAATGGGCCTCTACATCCCTGTCATCGGGTTGGGAGTGCATCGTTACGCAATTTTCCTAAATAAGTTGGAGAGGATAGTAAATGAAGCCAGTGTTTCAGTGCAGGTGTAGGGTCAGGTGAGTAGGTTTTCAAGAATATGGAGCTTAGAATATAAATTAGGTTGCTGGAGAACCTAACTTCGTTGTTCAGGAAAAAAAATTTTTGGGTTGCGAAAACTTAAGCCCGGAGGCTCCTTCTTGAGGAAGAGATTGAATCATTTTTACAGCGCCCCGACAAAAGAAACTGGGAGCAAAGTTGTCTTTTCAACGAATTTATTCCTTTGTGGAATCGTTCAATCGAATGACCATAGCGGAGAGGGCTAGACAATACGCGTCTAAGGTCCCGTGATTCCTTAAGTTCAAGTGTGCGTGCGGAAATGAGCCCACAGCGCTCGTTGTAGTAAGGATATCCCGCAACGGAGTAGTGACAAGCTACGGCTGAGTTCTATGCACGAAGAACGACCGTGCGTGGCTGTTACGGTGCCAGGAGTGCAAAACATAAGCGTACTTTCAGGCCTGGATGCCGACGACAGCGCATAATCGTGAGGGACTCTACGCGAATTTTCGCTTCTGTTGTGACGCCTGTCGAGGCGGCGCTACGGTCGTGTCCTCACTCTCGGGGGCACGAATTTACGATGAGCGCACGTCTTTCTTCGGTCATGTATTGTTCGTTTGCGCCGGCTTTCACTGGGAGGAGACCTTTATCCATTTCCGGCTGGCCGGTTTGGCGCACAGCGCACGCGAGACCTTTCGGCAGGCGCAGACTTTAGTGGGGAGATCCTTGCCAATTTTCGAACTTCTTCTTCTTATCTTTTTTTCTTTGCGAAAGAGCGAGGACGAAGTTGTTTCGAAGAAGCTTGGAGCACGTGAAAGCAGTCACTGTTGCGGCAACATACCGTCACGGGATTTTGTCGCTCGTTCTCCTTGTAACACGCCGCCTGATCGAGAATATGGTGAGTCAGAAATCATGGTAGACACCTCGTTACGTCACAGACTGGACATTTTCCAAATGCGATGGCCCAAGGGAGGTTTAAAGGATTGGTAATGGCGTCGCGTCAGAGGTTTGTAAAGTTCGACGTGAGGTGATGTGTTGTGGAAGTGACGACATGCGCGAATGCGCGGAGTTGTCATTGTATCAAATACCTGTTCGAATACTTCGACTGCGCGTTGCGTCGTCTCCAAAATTCTCGATATTTCTTTTCCAGAGAAAACAGAGAGAGAAAAAATAACATATATAAAACAAAATACAAAAGGCTTACCGACGGCCGCCCAACCACGCAAGAAACTCGGTTATACCGAGAAACATTGTCCAAGGCTGTTTGAAGAGTAGCGACAACGCGCACTTGCCTGAAACCTAAAATCTATAGCATTTCGGCATTGTAGCACAGAGAACTAGCGCATGAATGACAATAACCGGACAAAAACTGCAAAAAGAAGAAAACAGAGGTACGTTATTGTGTATTAAATGCATACACATCTTTATCACGTACTAACTAATACTAATACTAATAATAATAAACAACTGTCCTTGTTATTCGCTGCACCTTTCTTATCGCTTTTATGAAATGTTGACTGCTTCTTCACGCTCCTATCGGTGCGCTTACCTAGTCTAAGAAGTGCATCAAAGTGGCTACTTATGATAAGCTTGAAGGAATCCTTGTGCTTATTTTCGAGTGGTGGACAATATGGCTAGCACAGGCGCGAAGCACGAGGTGGTGCGTTACGGATCGCGATACGTTAAGGTTTTGTTGCGCACCACGTGGTCGAGTTAACGATAATTGATCTGCTGCTAGATCTTTCAGTGAACATCTGCAACACAATTAACACAAGTAAGTTGGTCAGTACATCTACGTGTGCGCGATGAACTTATTTAATGAGATTATTGGCAATGCTATGATGCACTTAAGAGACTCAAGAGGACCTTTCTTGGACTTTCCTTGACACATTGCACATGTTACTGCAACAAGCCGAATTACTCTCTTGTTTGACAATTCAAGACTGCCCATGACAGTCCCATTGTGCTAAGCAACAAATAAAACAGATAGGTAACACACATACTCAGAGAAAGGAAAAACGTGTTATGTTGAGCTAGATTTGAATTTCATTTTAGGAATAGTTAAGCTAGTCCGCGAAGTATCACAGAAATGTCGATCTTTTCTTTAAGTGAAATAATTTATTTAAATGTGAGAGAATAAGGTTGGTTTCTTTAATAGAGCTGCTATTCAATGAAGCTGATTACTAGCCTTCGTTTAAGAACTTTTCCTACAACGATTCTGCCTAGGAAAAAAAAATCCTGTTATATGAACTGAAAAAAAAAAGGGATCTATATTACATCGTATTTATGCGCCTCGGAGGCTTCTAGAGGTAGCTGATGAAAGTTTGACGATTCTTCTGACAGGTTCCAACAAAAATAACATCTTTGTAAACTCATATCCTCTTTGAAATTCTGCGGCAAGAACGACCAAAGTGGCATAAATTTAATGCTTTAAAAATGTAACAGCGTAGACCCCCTGCCAAAAAAATAAACAAGAAATAAACACAGAAGTAGCAAAAAAAAAAAAAATTTTAGAAAGAAGTCATGCGGAATCTTTTCGCACCTGCACTTCCAAAATCATGGAACCTCAAATTTCGCAGAATTACCACACTGCAATCTCACTAATGCAGCAAGCGGGTTTCTGTGCCTGAAAGCTTGACGTTGCACTCCAAAATTTGAAAATTGAATTCTTTACAGATTGCCAAATGATGAAAAGCTGTAGTTTTGCTAATCCTTTATCGGAAGTTAATGTGATTCGAGATGCGCCATAACCCCGAAAGGGACTCTATCTACTCGTCCATCTTTCCATAAGCCAGAGTTTTGCCAGCCAATGTAACCCGCCACAAAACCCGCCGTGGTTGCTCAGTGGCTATGGTGTTAGGCTGCTGAGCACGAGGTCGCGGGATCGAATCCCGGCCACGGCGGCCGCATTTCGATGGGGGCGAAATGCGAAAACACCCGTGTACTTAGATTTAGGTGCACGTTAAAGAACCCCAGGTGGTCGAAATTTCCGGAGTCCTCCACTACGGCGTGCCTCATAATCAGAAAGTGGTTTTGGCACGTAAAACCCCATAATTTTTTTTAACCCGCCACAAACTACTGTTCATGTTTACGAGGCTGTCAAGTGCACAGGGTTCTTGCACAGGATAACCACGTGGTTACTTGTCAGCGTACTTTATCGCACGACCTACAAGAGGCGAGCAGAACAGTTAATATAACTATATCCAAAAAAAAAGAACTACAGAACATAGGCAACTCAAGACTAGAAGGCATGGAATGCTCATTGTAAAAATCATGACAATGCAATGTCGCCTCACGGTCATGGCTTATTTGACGAGTATAATTGCACATCTTCCCAACTAACTCATCTTTGGGCATATTTTGAAGGCGGAAATGTCTTATGTTAATGGGCCTGTTCACGTTAATGGGCCTGAGGTAATGGGCTTGTTAACGAGCACTTCAGTGCCGAAAAATAATCTTCAAACACAAAGATGAGCTGATGCTGGAGTGCTCAGAGATTGTTAAAGTCTGAAGTAACTTACATTGAAACCGTTGTAAACTCGAGAAAGCTCTCCGCCGGCGTCGACAAGGGTTGTTGCAGAAGTGGCAAGCAATTATAGGCTCGGCGGTTCCACCACATGCTTTTTTGAGCTCCCACCAGTATACGCATAAGTTGTAGTGGTATTTTATCTCACCTCGGTGCTACCGCCTATGGAGGGCACGTGTTTGAAGATACCCCTCGGAGTTTTTGTCAGTGTGTGGATAAGGTCTTCTTAAAGGGGGAGGGAGGCATTAAAGGGGAATATTCAGTCAATCTGTATTTATAAATTAGGTTGATAAAATAGCAGGATGACCACTTGTACCGGAAGAAGATACTTAATAAGCTAGAAAATACACTATAACGAAACACAGGTGGCGACAGCAACCTGAACTTCTCGGACTAACTCGTCCTGACGTAATACGTTATGGTTAGTGTAGGCTCGGATCTACTTATTTATTTGTCAAGAAGGAATACATTTCATTTTAAAGGCGCCAACAATCAAATCAAGCGAGCTTTGAAGACATTTTACGCATGTAAAAAGATTCCAACGTCATATTATGAAATCCGTAGCGCGGCTCTGATGTGCCAGCAGTTTCGTTCTAGCGATAGAATAAAAAAAGAAAAAAACTTCACGTTCATTTTCTTTAGTATTCATTTAACATTATTCCCGCCAAATAAATACAGTTAGACTTTTCAAAGAATGTTTTTTCAGTCTAAATTTATTTAGTCCTCCTCTTTGTCGAGTCTCTTCAATCGCAGCTGTTGCCTCAAACTGGTGCGTGTGCCCGAACAAGACCGAACAGAACTGTTCACACTAGGATACGTAGCGCAAAAATTTTTTGACACAGGGACAAGCAGAACACAGAACGAGCGCTAACTTTCAACAATTGATTTATTGCAGCTGGTGGGTACATATATACTCACTGGGACGCCACTGCAATAGAACACACTGAAGGGAAGGAGGAAAAAGACAGTCATGTGACCATTATGCCCAAAAATTCAAGCTCTTTCCTTGATAAAAATATAGACGGCGTGCTAACGCACTCGTCACCTGCTCTGGCTATCTCGGCTGCTTCCACAATTTCCCTCGTAATCTTATTCCTGCGGCGATAGACAACAACAGTTTGTTTTAATAGCGGGAAGCATGGTGCCTTCACGTCACATTTTCTACAATGGGCAGCCAGATGCCCATCTATTGCGATGCTCTCCACTTTTTTACTATGTTCCGCCAGACGCACGTTTAAACATCTGCCCGTCTGGCCCACGTAATACTACCCACACGAGAGTGGGATCTTATACACAACATTGCGAGTGCATGTAACAAAAGGATCTTTGTGCGCGGTAGCGCAACTAGGCTTTCGTTTCCTCATGGGACAGCTCATCACACTCAACCTCAAGAGTTTGTTAGGTGCTGTAAACACAATTTTTGGGCATAATGGTCACATGACTGTCTTTTTCCTCCTTCCGTTCAGTGTGTTCTATTGCAGTGGCGTCCCAGTGAGTATATATGTACCCACCAGCTGCAATAAATCAATTGTTGAAAGTTAGGGCTCGTCCTGTGTTCTGCTTGTCCCTGTGTCAAAAAATTTTTGCGCTATGTATCCTAGTCTGAATGTATCCCACCAAAACGCCCAAACTTCTTCCCTGCTGAACAGAACTGGTTTCCGTTGAAAGTGCTTTGAATAGCTGACGCTGTAAACGTCAGCGCTCGTGAGGTCAACGCTCCCGAAATATACACATGCTTTTGAGCAGGAGACTCCACAAGATCCAAAAGATGTGCACGACGCTAAATATGCAGTAGAATTTGCTCAATCTGTACTATGCGCTATCCAGCTCCAAATCATCCAGTGGCAGGTGTTTTGGGCAGCCTTTTGTGTCACGTCTATCGATGAGGGACAAGCGTTTCAACGGGTGTGTGAATATCATGGTTTACAATATATCTCTTCACAGTGCCACTGAATGTCACTAGAGCGCAGGGGTTATATTGTTTTTTGGTAATTTAGATATGTACGGCGCTCTCATAGTCTATTAATTTTCTCGTTCTTTAAAGCGGCTCTTCCACCACACATTTTTAATATACAGCGTGTATTTTTACACCTCACAGATTTAAAGAAAAACGTTATGAGAGCAGCAAGAGCAGCGTTTTAACGGCGGAGCTCCTGGCGAGATAGACCTACTTTGCTACGAACAACCTGACCTTCGAAAAATTAATTACCAAACATTAATTAATTCACTTCTTTATTAGTGCCTTGCGGGAATTCTCTAAACGGCAAAGTTGAAGGCAGCCACATTTTATTCCACGCCCATTTTTTTTTAGTTTCACAAATCACGTGTAATTCAAGATATTCATGATTCATGATATTCACGTCGTATATATATATAGTGTGATCGTTATCCAGGGATTTGTCAAAGCAGAATGCCAGTGTACTGTTGAGGAAATAGATGTGCATGTGTTAATATTAGACAGTTTGGTGAAGAATTTGTTGTACGAGGTATGAGCATATCACTCAACTAAAACGTCAGTCCAGTCAGTGTTTATATTAAATTACTACACTTATGCTGGTTTCAATTCGATTATCGATTCCTTTATTCGAAAGCTTCGAACATCTGTGCATCCCTACTTCTGACGTATCGCTGTATGCTGATTTTCCGAGACACTACGGCCTTCATCAGTGACGTAGAAAAATGGACTCATCATCGGTTCTCAGTAATAAAACGGCAGCTAAGAGCACCGCTACGCCCTTCTTTCACTGCACCAATCAATTAGGAAGTATGAAACATGGCCGCCGTTTGCGTGAGTAGCTGAGTTCGCTGCACTATGAGGCGTTCGCATGCGCTGGCACGCATGTCGCGCGAGAAATGGCGGTCAGGAAGCTAACCAGCTATGTAGAGCCAGCTGCAGGCGTTCGTATGTGGCCGTGCTGCCGCAGCGTTCGCGTGAGCTTTCGAACAGTACGGCACTGCTGCCCATTGTGCTGCTGTCGATGAGACGGGAGTACATATCGAATGCTTCCTACAGAACTCGTGCGTCGTAAAGGCTTATTCCGATGGTTGTTTCGAATGGGAGTTTGGGTTGGTAGTTTGTGAACAAAATAGGAAAAGGGAATTCGAGGGGCGTGATTGTCAAGGCAATGTGTGAAATGGTTTGGGAGAAAGATGGAAGTGGTATAGGGGTTGTCCAGTGTACGCGCTTGAGCTAGAGCTACAAATAGTTAGTTGCCCACGCAGTACTTGCCTCGAGGTTTCCACGAACCTGTCAGTTTGCTTCCTTTTCCGAAGTTGGCTTACACACATGGCGTTTTCTTTAATTTTTTTTTTCTAGAAGCCCGAGTCTGGTTTTATTTTTCATATACAGGAGAAAGTTGCCAACAGCCTCCCGCATGGTCTTCGTGGTTCGTTGCCCCTTCGCATCAGACAGAGACAAAGGTGAAGAGCCGCTGAGCTTCCGCCACCTCGTGAGAAGCAAGAGTGGCCGTTTGGATGCTTCACGCGTTCCTTTTTTCTTCTACGTAGAAAAGCGCCAGCGCGCCAACGCATATTCTTTTTGCTGTCGCTGCTTTGAGGCCTAACACCCCTGTCATCTGCTCAGTTCTGTTTCGCTTGGAGGATGTAATGAGCAGCCTTCCAAGCAAAGCGATGCAACGCAAAAGGCGAGGCTGCATAAAGGTTTCTTAGAACAGCGGTGGCTCCTTCCTCGTCACTTAAAGCGCTTAAAGGGCTTCATGAAAGAGCACCGTTCGTTTGCGTCAGATGCGCATGTGAGCCGCCACCATCGCATGTTCTTCTGCTTTTACCGCCATTTTTTCTGCTGTTATTTTCTTTTCTTGTCTCTTTTTTTTGCAATACATATTTGTATGTCAGATTAGAGGTGCCTATTTGTGCTCTAAAAAGGTCTGATTCACGTGGTCAGCCGTCATTTATTAACGAAGTTGCGAACCTTAATACGAATAGTGACCACCTAAGCGTGCAGTGATGTGTGACGCAGTTGGTTCCCAAAGGATTTCTCAACTATAAGCTCAAGACTATCCGTCGCGGTTCTTACGGATGGAGGCTAACGTAGAAAACTTGCTAACGACTGAAGGACTCGTTAATATGGCAAGAACTAAAATGACAAATCAACCATTTTAGGTTACAAATGTTTTGTTATCGTAACGAATTCGTCAATGCAGAGAAAGTAGGGCGGTCAGAAGCGTACTGAAAGACGACTTTGCACACTTCAGGACATTCCCCTTCCAGATACCACGAGAAACTTCAGCGAAACCTCAACGAGGTAGCAGAAGTATCGGATGACATGACAGGGCTGGCCAAATACAATTTCCAATTGTATCATGGTAAAGATACAAGATACTGAGGAGATAAGTATTGGAGATACAGATACAAAATATTAAACAAGTCACTTTGTTTATATTTCATGAACATTGGAATGGTTAGGTTAAGGGTGACACGTGACTGCAGTTGAGAGTGTATGGTACAATTACAGCGTATAATTTAGCCCGCAGTCTTCGGAGAACTGTAACAACCACCAAGGTAAGATTCGGTTAAAATGACGAGAGCATTAGGGCGGAGGTGCATGCAAACTTAAAATATGTGGGTAAAATATGGCCTTTGCTAAAATTTCCTTAAGCGAATGCTTAAACGTTGCAAATAAGTTTTTCATATTCGAGCAATGCTTTGAAGTGTATGGTTTAATTCCATACAATAGAAATTCTTAACGCAACTGCTCGAAAGAAACATCTTCAGTGGAATTTGTCGTGTGATTCTGCAAGGTCGAACAATTCTGCTGTGTTTTTGGTTTATTAATAACCGCTAGAATCAGTCGACTCTGCACTGGAGTGATGACCTCACTTGCTCATCGGACCGTATGTCCTTGTAAAGTGTATGCCGCTGGGTGTGAAGTGTAGGCGTCTGACAAAGTAAATGCAACGGGAGTTACCGTACCTAATGCGTACACTGCAGCGCAATACCTGTCAACCACCTTAATTAAATTATGCGGTTTTACGCGCCAAAACCACTTTCTGATTACGAGACACGACGTAGTGGAGCACTCCGGAAATTTGGATCACCTGGGGCTCTTTAACGTGCACCTAAATCTAAGTACATGGCTGTTTTCGCACTCCCCCCCCCCCTCGAAATGCGGCCACCGTGGCCGGGATACCATCCCGCGACCTCGTACTCAGCAGCCCAACACCATAGACACTGAGCAACCACGGCGGGTCAGTCAACTCGATAGCCAGTGAAAACAGGCCTCATGACTAGCAGGATAGGCAATGGGCAATGCCAATTCCTTGGATAATAGAGTGGTCTACATAACAAACATACATTTTATTACTTCTAGGACTCAAATTGAGTGGGAATTACAGTGTCGACTACGATGACTCTCGGCATTAAATCTTGTAGCTTGTGTTCTCCCAAATAGCTCGGCCCCTATGAACGAGCTCTTGTGAGATAGCCGATAGCTTTTCAACTTGACAGGCCGGAATATGGCATTTCATCGATTTTATCTAGTTGATTATCTAATAGAGACGTGTCGGGGTACACCAACGTTTTGCTCTGCACTATATGGTGCATTTGGTGAAGTGTAAGAAACTTTGTCTTTAGGAAGCTTATCGTCCAACTTATCTTCCATTACCGGAATGTTCATTGTTACGGAAGTCGCTGTGAACTGACAAGGGAGATTATTTATACCTGGACGCAGAAAATGATGATGGTGTTGCGACAATACATTCTCATGGGCTCGTGCAGTTCCACGAATTCACCAAGTTCTCCTTGGCGGCACGGTGATGTTGACGCCTACATGAGCGTACTAGTTACAACAATTCAGGTTTCAAGTTGCCTCGATCCTCCTATGTTCTTCTGTAACATGTAAGGAGCGAATTAACATCAAAGAGCGAAAAGTCAGTGCATAATTCGCAGTACATACCCGCGTATATCCAGCATCATACCGCTTTTATATTGTTATCAGATCACTGAGAAAGTAATCATGATGTCACCGTGAAAAAAAAATCACACAGCAAATTGACGTGATGTCTTATAACCGGTGTTAATGGGCTCAGTGATTATCACAAACACCCCAACAGAACATACACCCACGGACACAGACCTAGCACTAAATCACATTATTCCTATTCAGCACTCAAATGCAGACGCTTGCCATGCAACCAGGCAAGATAACTTATCCAGCTTCCCGCGACAGAGAGCTTTTATCTCTATTCCAGTATTTGTGTTCAGTACCAAGTCGAAAAGCTAAATTTCATAGAACTGACACTTATTTTAGAACTGTATTGTCCACGCCCATATACCCCTTTCTTTTATTTCCTCTCTTAAGCCCCTTTAATCTGCGCAGCAAAACAATTCGCACGTATGCCTGTTTGACCTTGGTTGACCTTTTCGTCTTTCATTGTATCTCTGTTTTTAATTCTTACAAATCCTACTCTGATCAAGACGTCGGAAAGCTCACACAGTGATACGGCTGCCCAAAATTATGCGAGTCAATACCCAACATCCAGTCATCAGTGTGCCGCCAGGTTTCAGATATCGTGAGAAACCACAGTTAGAAACGAACATTCATGCGAAGGAAATTTATGAAAACTTTTCATTGTGAGAGTATATATTTAAGCAGGCCGCAAATACACCGCGAAGAAGGCCACTGTTTCGTAATATCTATTTCGGCAAGTTGAAAGACTATTCGCTGTTTAATGTGCGATTGGGAATAGCAACTTGCTTTGAGGACAAAATTCGTAATACGAACGCGAGACAATGAAGAGACAAAGGATATTTGGTAATATGCGCGCGTGTTTGTAATCCAGGCTTCGCTACAATATAATTTCTGGTCAGTCAACTCTATTTCTTACTTTTTGTCGCCATATGATCGTTATGCCCTCCTGCCAGTGGCCTTCGGCCATCGAGTGACGTTGTCAAGAGTGTCTCCTTGGAGCTTTTCGCGCAGAACAGGCTTGAACATTTCAATGTCTTGCAGCGCACCCGTATATGTGGCTCCACAGAGATACGCATGTTAAAAAAAAAAAGAAACATAATTAGAAGCCGGTTGGATCGAAATGTTGAGCGGCACTGCCAGACCATCAAAATCGAACGGCTATTTTTACGCTTGCCCGTTCAGCTCAAGACATTTTCTTCGAGACTTGACCCGCCACGCCCACTTTATTTTTACTTCCTGCGGTGTAGGTTTGCCTTACTCCTAGTCAATAACACGGGCACTACTTCAAAACAGGACTTTCAACGGGTTTTAATATCCGGTCGCTCCTCGGGAAATATAAGTAATGTGGTGCCCGCTCAACGGGAATCCTTTTCGAGCAGCAGACTGAACCGTTGACCCGAACTCGTTGCTTTCTACGCAATCTTTTCAGTACATTGGTGGCCGTTGGAGTGCAGCTGGGGGGGAAAAAGAGAAAGGGGAGGTGAGGTTCTACAGAGGCGGGGAGGGGGGGGGGGACAAAGCGCAATGTGAACATGCCGCACGCCGCAACTCCTCTGTGCTCGGTGAATAGGCAATGGCTATACATATAGCTGACCCTTGCCTGAACGAGATTCCCGAGATCAGTGCAGTGAACTTCCTGGCCATGCTGTTCTACCTCCGGCGTCGAAGAGAAACCGCATTGACTAGCCATGGAGGCTCCCATTGTCACAGCGTGTTAATAATGTTTGCACCTGTCCGTACAGTAATGACCATTCACGGAGTGTTGTAAACGCTGACGATTCAGGCAGCACCAGACAGTGCCAGTGGAATGGAGGTCTTGTGACTCTGCTAAACCACAACACACTATAGAAACATGCGTTTCGATTGCATTTTCAACGAATGAAAAGTAAAAAGCGAAACTTCCGCTGCAGCCCGCACCTGCATCTTTGGCATTCTGGTGCACTGACAAAATAAATTCGTTTGCGAGGTGGCTTAAGCGGTCTCATGAAACAGCGATGTAGTTCGTTTGTGCAGCCGCTTCGCGGCGTACTGGTACTTACAATGACACTGGAGAAGAAGGGCGAAAGACGAGGGTACAAGAAGAACGAAGGCATTCGCTTGGCCAAATAGGTAGCACTGTCACAGGTGCGCCAGCTCTAACCATACAACTTCATACTTAAGATTCAGAAGGGAAGTCATGGTGTTGAATCGTTATGCTGCCGCGCGAATTCAAAGTAGTACATCGATTTTCTATGATTTCGCACTTGAATTTGTTTGCAAATCAAGGTACAATAACACATCTTATTGCGGCTTATTATAAAACGACACTATAGATGACACTATAAACGACGATAAGTTTTGTCCTATGATTTTTTTACAATACAATGGAGTTCATCCCTACCCATATCTTCGCCTTTTCTGCACGGAATCATCCGTTCATCTGACGAGCCACTTCAACGATTAATAGCTAGGAGCCTTACAGTAGGCTATAGGCATTCCCCGAACAACTTCAAGTTCCTTAGTAATTGCAGAGGTACGTCATCCTCCATTTCCTATATGACGACGGTTGAGACCTGTCGACGGTCCTTTCGCGTTTCAGTGCAGCACAGAAGGCACCCACTAGCAATTGCACTTATTGAGAGAGACAGCGCTCGCATCAATACGGTGGTTCCGTTGCACACAACTCTACTACCACATCACGAGTTTTGGATCTCATACTTCTCCTAGCCTCCAGGGCGACTCGCCGCCACAAACATTGAGCTTTCGGTTGAAGGAATTTTTTTTGCGAACGAGACATGTTTATGCAAGACGCACAACTAGCGTTACACCAGATATACTTTGGATACCCTGGTTTTATTCAAGCGCACATATATAGTTCTTTTCAAATAAATTCTCCCACTACCGCCTTTGCAATTCCAGAATGAAACCGAATACAGAAGTTTAAAGTGTTTTACACGACATCATCAACTACAGCAGAGCTTTTGCAGTATAGACTTTGTTACGATGGATAATTTCAATGCAAGAAGGGAAACAATGGGTCATCATCTGTGATTCGCAGGTAGCTCTGTCGTCATTTCATGGTGACATCAGTAATTATCAAAACATAGCGTTAGTTCGCGAGACACAAAAGGAATTCACAAAAGCAAGTGAGGGGAATCGCACAATGGGGGGGGGGGGGGGGTTCTTTCAATAGATACATCGCCACTGCAATATCCCTGGGAATGTTGCAGCAGACAAGGCAGCTGGACAAGCGCATGTTAACAACGTCACACCTGTACCTTATCTAGCACAAAGCACATTGCCGCACATGCTAAGACAGATATCAGCCCGCAGTTGCAGAGATAAAGCACATTGCCGCACATGCTAAGACAGATATCAGCCCGCAGTTGCAGAGATATGGTTCGATAAAAATTCGAAATCTTCATATTTATTTCACAATGACCCTACGCTTCAATTTAATATCCGGTCCACAGTCGATACAACAATAGCCTTTGAAACGATTGTTCGTCGTCTGTGTCTCGGTACCGCGCATACAAGATACCTTCCACACGCACACGCACACGCACACACACACACACGCACGCACGCACGCACGCACACACGCACGCACGCACGCACACAAAGCCTAAGTGTCCTTCCACTTTACGAAGAAGGATGACCAGCGAAGCAGTGTTTGTGGGCCCTTTAATGGCGAATTGCACCTCCGCCGCGGGTCGGCCCGGCATCGCACTGTCTTCAGGAATGGGGTCTGCACATGGAATGTTTGTTAGAATGTCCGCGACACGACACACAGAAAGAACGCTTAGCGTTTGATTTAATGGCCTTGAACCGCCTGAGGGAGATGTCAGGTCCCTGGCCAACATAATAATTGCAAAGACTGGTTATACTGGCCCTCTAAAGATTTTCAGAAGCGCGCAATATTCTCGGAAACTATTTAGCGGACGGTTTATGTGTGATAAGCTCACTCTATGTAAATAATTTAATCCGACTTGGGCCCATTCAATGCCTAGATTCACGTACCTTCGTTTTAATCTAATCCGTATTTTCTTATGCGCCTTTATTTCAGTGTGGTTATGTGACCAAACTTTCTGTTGCTTTCAGTGCATTTAGTGACTGGACTGGCTGTGTTTCTGAGCTGACTTTCAGTTTTAGTGTGGCATTAACATACTTATGTCATTGCACTTTGCGTTATTGTGGTTTGGAATTAACTTTTAGTTTTGACACTTTTAAGTGACTTCGTTCTTTTTTTCAACATGTCTATCTAAAGAGGAGTAGCCGGCGCTAATTAAAGGCAACAAGCACTCATACGCACCACATAATAATAAAAAAGAAACAAGAAGAATTTAACTAGGGCCGAAGAGACGCCATCAGTATCCACGAAGTCAAGGAGAGCTGGTGCGCAAACTTCAAAGGCGACTCCACGAAGTAGAGGAAGAATATATATATATATATATATATATATATATATATATATATATATATATATATATATATATATATATATATGAAAAAGAAATGGGCATGGAAAAAGAAATGGGCATGGGCCGGACATGTAATGAGGAGGGAAGATAACCGATGGGGTCACTAAGGGTTACGGACTGGATTCCAAGGGAAGGGATGCGTAGCAGGGGGCGGCAGAAAGTTAGGTGGGCGGATGACATTAAGACGTTTGCAGGGACAACATGGCCACAATTAGTACATGACCGGGGTAGTTGGAGAAGTATGGGAGAGGCCTTTGCCCTGCAGTGGGCGTAACTAGGCTGATGATGATGATGATATATATATGTATATATATATATATATATATATATATATATATATATATATATATATATATATAGAGAGAGAGAGAGAGAGAGAGAGAGAGAGAGGGCTTAGCCAGATTTTCTTTTTGCGACTTTCCTTACTTACGAAGGCTTTCCTCACGCGAAAAGTGGGGCTCCTTATTTTCATTTTTTAGAGGGATATTGTAGGAGGATAATTTTCGAACACAGCTCATATAATTCTTCTATTCAGCGCATCTTTAATGTTCGCCGTGGTTGAATTCATTAAGGTGCCACATTTACAGCACTTCTTCGGGTACTTAAGTGTTTTACGTTCACGAACATTTCATTTCGTCAGCATGCTTGCAGTAGATCAATAATCTTGGCACACTTGAGCATTCGTTCCGCTATATAGCTGTGTGATATTTGGCATGATCAGGTAAGGGCGATTAACTGGACAATTATTCCCGAGATTATAAGCCACTGTTCATCTTTGAGCACTTTATTTCAAGGCGAAAAAAATTTACTAAGCGCTGTTTGAACCGATGGCTTAAAAGCTCGTAGCCGATCCAATATCGACTATGCGTATAGGTTATGCATCAACGAGAAAACACAAGTGACACTGTTTTCTCCTGACTGAAATGAATTCAAGGACAGAAACTGGAGGCCATGTGAGGCCGAAAATTATTGACATAAGACGAATTTCCATCGACAAGTTACCGAGAAAAAGGCCGTTCAATCTAAGCAGGGAGAAATCTAGACAAGTTAAAGGACCTTTCATTATTGAATACTATCTTAGCTGTCATAGCGGGAGCGCAAGCGTGCAGTATAGCGCAAAGTTTACCCCCAGAAAAGTGTTCGTAGAGTGAAACCTTGAGGCTCTCGCACCCTGATTACACGAAAGATGCACGTTTATAGTAGTATGCTTGCTGCTCTCTCCCTTCTCTCTCCTGATATTTAGTGGGCCCAGAGGTGCTCAATTAAATTCAGATTAATTTAAGTTTATTCAGTATATAACTCTTACAAATAATGCTAAAAGAAGAACACACACACACACACACACACACACACACACACACACACACACACACACACACACACACACACACACACACACACACACACACACACACACAGGCACACACACACATATTATATATATATATATATATATATATACATATATATATAAACGAGAGAGGAAAGGAAGTAAAGGGGCTCTATTGTTTCTCATGCGCATTATAAGGCCAACAGACAATGAAGCCAAGGAAGGCATCGAGGAAGTAAGCTATGGTTGACTTGGAAATGTAGAAAATAATAAAGAAATGAAAAATGAAAGTGGACAAAAAGATAACTTCGTCGCTTGGTGGCAGCCGATGGCTGCTGAATAATTTCGACTACGCGGGATTCTAATCGTGCTCTCGATGCTCCGTAAACGAGCGTTTGCTCTATTCTACTGCCACTGGAATGCGGCCGCCGCCGCTGGCAATCGAACCCACGACCTCGCGCTGAGCAGCAGGTTACCGTAGCCACTCAGCTACTGCGGCGGGGCTATTTGCGCGTGCGTCCGCTTTTAGAAAGCGATTTCAACTGTCTGTTTGCATCACGTACGTGCTAGAGGAACTAGAAAGAATGGGGTCACGTGTGCCCAAGACGCGCAGCATTATTGAATCTGACGCCGCCACTTTCTGGGTCGGACGGTTGCCATGACATGTGCGCGATGGCGCAATCTTCGAAGCACAAAATCGATGCCGCACTGACGCTATAGCCACTGGTCGTTGATAAATAACAAGAAATACCGAGGCAATCGGCGTGAGTGCCCCAGTTATTGCACGACCTCGCAGTGGCAGAGTGCAAAGAAGAGAAGACAACCGATCGACCTTGCGCTCAAAGCGCTATGCAGCAAGGAGGCCTAGAACGTGACAAATATTCATGCCATACGTGAATTCGGCAAACAAAGAAAGCAACGCTGGCTAAAGAGAGTAAGCTGATAAAATGCGTCACCTTGGTCAAGCTATGTATAGAATGTGTGAATGGTGGAAAGTAGATCCCGTATCGACAATAGTTCTCTTATACGCACCAGGCTTCCCTCACTAGCTATCGTTAAGGCTTGCCCGACTAACGATAGAAAGGCCGGCGTGAAAACGCGATGACCTCCCCTGCAATGGCCAATCGCGTACGAGAATTACGTGTGCACGACATCTTTTGTGAATGCTGGTCCATATTCAAAAAAAAGAAAATCAGGAATTGCCGAATAGGTGCAAGCGTATGGGCATCGGAAGCGTTCGGCGCCCCGCGTCCGGCGTCCAGCATCGGACGTCGCTTCGGCAAAAAGAATTTCTGACCACGCACACACAGCCACGCAGGCCCTACATGTGGCGCAAGGAAATTACTGAACTAACTGAATTTCTGAAGCTAAAATACGCAGAAAAACGTAAAGTACGATTTACACACAACCTACAGACAGATAGCGTCGGTTTTTAATTTCACTATACGAGAAAACATAATTCTGTTAGGCGAAAACTCAAATACAAACTCCTTTTAACGCGATAGCGTTTTCCAGCTGCCGTTTGAGGTCAGTCTTAGTAAAAGCGGCACCTTCAGCCCCCTCGGTTCCTTGCACACCATCAAAAAAAGAACCACAAAGCTCGCCTCCGGCGATAGCCTTCGCCGCCCACGTTTCCCGGTGAACATTATATAAGGTTACATAAGCTGCAGTTGCCGGAAAGCGTGAGAAGCACTAAGGGATCTTTGAATGCTATCGCATTCCACTCTTAAAGGCGGAGCTTTTTCGCTCTTTGCTGTAAGCAGCTTGTTCATCCTCTTGGAAAGAAAACAACTAGAGAGATAGAGAGATAAAAGCAATTAAGAAATGACAGGGAGGATAACCAAAGGATATATCTTGTATACAAGATACAAGAACAAGATAGAAGGTTAATTCCAGAACGAACGGAAAAATGAAACGAATCAAATTACGAAAACAATCAGCGATGTAGAACTATGTAATTGTGGGCCCTGTCACACAGTCTGTAAAGTCGCGACATAGTCATAAGCAATATCAATGTTCCACTTAAATATAAAACGCCACACAGTACAAAGTCACAATTTGTCGCAAACGCGGCAGCGCCTTTATAGCAGCTGGCGCTGATGTCTGCGTAAGCGAACGTACAAAAATTATTTTTTTTTCGAACGGGCGCTTGCCCAGCTGGTCTAATGTAGCTCTTTTCCGGTTGAAGGGGTCGCATTCGCAAAGGTGGAACGCAATTGTTTCACTGCAGACGCAAAATTCACAAAGTGATCTATTGGCGATTCCAACAATGAAGGGGTAGACATTTGAAAATGCTACTCCAAACGATGTGGACGCGCCACGGGGCTTCGCGGGTATGGTATTGAGCTGCTAAGCCCGAGGTCGCGGGATCAAATCCGGGCCGCGGAGGCCGCATTTCGATGCAGCGAATTGCAATAACACCCGTGTCGCGTGCATGGGCAGCACGTTAAAGATCCCCTGGTGATGAAAATTAATCCGGTGTCCCCCACTACGGCGTGCCTCATAATTAAATTGTGGTTTTGGTACGTAAAACCCCAGAATCAATCCAAACCATAGGCGGGATAGATGAGGGGTGTCATGCCTTCAGAGGTTAGGGCAACATGCGAAGTTGAAAATTTCGGTTCTAGACATGAAATGGGGGGGCGCGTGCGGATTCGGAGGAATTACACTGGTCCAATGCTAGGTGATGCACCAGCGCGCCAAGCGACACAGCGGTATTGGGAGTGATCGCAGAGAAAGACTGCGCATTAATTTTGACTACCTCGGGGGCTATGATGAAAACTTAAATCTGTGTACACAAGCGTTCTCATATTGCGGTGGGCGTGGCCGTAAACCAAGCTTGCGCCTCCTTGTAGTCAGCAGCAAATAGCCATAGGGATAAAGTAACGCCAGCATGTGGGACTCGTTACAGTACACATATTAAATGAGTCTTGGAACAAACGTACGAGCGCGGGAATCTAGGAACACAACGCAAGGATAACTTTTTGCCACCCTTCAAGTGTACTTATAGGTCGTTCCTCGCACACCCTCTACTGCCGTGAAGAGAAACACGAATCACTCGCTTGTTTATCATAACTCAGGTTCGCGATGTCCAAGAGGCTCATTGATAGTGCTCGTAGGAAAACCCTATTAAGCCAAGATGGTAGCTGCATCTAATGCACTACGGCAAAAAATGTCGAATTTTGACAACACGTAACCTTCATAACGTGGAAACGAAGCATCTACAAAGAGAAGAATGAGATAAATTGCGACTCCGCTGTTGTCTGTGTTGAAGAGTTAGAGCGCCTGTGGATGCGAATGCAAACTGAATTATTGTTCCTTCTCGGTAAAAGGAACGAAAACTATACAGCACAATGAAACGACAATGCACACAGTGTTGGACACTCTATCTGTATATAGAGTGTTCCAGCTAAGGTTAGCCAAGCTGTTCAAGAAAAGAAAGATAAAAAGAAAAAAATGTACAGATGCAACTTTAAGACCTTCGGCGTTCGGTCGACACACCTACGACGGCTCATTACCGTAGGTCTTATAATTGTGTCTTGCATTGTGTTTTTGAACTATATTTTCCGTTTAAAATTTTATCTAACGTTAGCTGGTACATACCGTATATACTGATGGCGCCCCGTTCACATGCATTTGGCAATAACCGCGTCGCTCAGAAAGACATCGATTGCAGAGATGAATCTCGACGCACTTTCTATTAAACTGGAGAAGTGCGTTGAGTGCCACGCTAAAAAAAAAGATTATATATATATATATATATATATATATACTGCTAACATCGCAAGTCTTGTAGCCAGCATTCTGTGAGAACACTGCTTCCTCGAGGTCATCGCACCTTCGGACATTGACCCATACGAGCGCAAAACAGCTGTACCTGAAAGCAATGCCTCTTTCTTTCATGCGCCAAGGTCACTGGCACGTCGTTAACATGAATAAAACTTCGACCTCGAGCGTTGCTAAGCAGAGTAATCAGTATTCTCTCCCAGGATTAGCTTGAAGCAGCGAGGCATTGTAGAAAAGACACAGCTCACTGTCTTGTTAGACTGGAAGATCTATCTTCCTGCTGTTGCGTTTCGCCTGCGACACGTGGTTTTGCCGGCGCGACGGCGGCGGGGCGGCGGACATTTTGGCCCGATCGTCGTCACCGCAACACTCATCGCCAGGTGTTTCCAGGCGCGTCTGCGGCGATGCGACCGCCTAGGGATTTCGTTCCAGTCATTGTGCCCGAAACAGGCGATGCCAAAGCAGGGATCTCATTCCAGTTATTGGGCCCGAAACAGGCGATGCCAAAGCAGGGATCTCGTTCCAGTCATTGTGCCCGAAACAGGCGATGCCAAAGCAGGGACCATCTTCTCGTTACAGTCATTGTGTCCGACCGGCAGCGCCACGACAGTGTGCTGCGCAGCGCCACGACCAGGTGCTACGAGATCGTGCGCAGCGCCACGACATGGTGCTACGGCGTCGCTACGACAGTGTGCGTCACCATTAGCCCATTGTACATTCACGTGCTCGTCTTTTGAGGGGTTCCTTCTTGCCCTCAACTGCGAGAGTATAAAAACAGCTGCCCCCGGACGCCAGAGGAGGGCTCCGATTTCTTCTGTTGAGTGAAGTGCTCTCCCGTCTCTCTACTTCGGTCAAACCTGACCGCCAACTCTTTGCGATGTTAAAATAAACAAGTTGTTTCGTTGTTACCAGTCGACTCATGCTTTGCCGGGACCTTCGGATGCTTCCAGTTGTACCCCAGGCCGCCAGGCCAACGCTACCCTTGGGGCTTGCGACCCAGGTACAACCACGGGCGTCAGCGCCGAGTTCCCAACCGACCGCGCCAGCGGTCGGATCCAAATATCTGGTTGCCAGCGGTGAGATCGCCTACGACTTCAAACAACTGTCTGCCAGCGGCGAGATCGCGACAACGGAGGCCAGCAGCAAAGAGATGCAGTTGACAGTATGCTGAGCAGCTCAACGACGATCCGGGAGCAGTGCAACGAGCCCTGTGTGACGACTGGTTGCCTGCAGCGGAACGACTGCGCGGAATTCCTGCCTGCGAGGTTTGGTGAGTGCGGGACTTTCTTCTTCTGAGCTTTGCCAGGCTTTTTGTTAGTGTCAGAAACAGAGCTGGTAATTGTGGTTGTCGTTGCTGCCGGGTTAGTTTGCGGCAAGACAATAGTAAGCAGTAGAGAAAGCAGCATTCAGAGCAGCCATGGATTTGAAGTCGTTGCGCAAACCGAAATTGTTGGAGCTTGCAAGAGAGTTGGGTCTGGATGTCTCAGACAAACTAAGAAAACCTGAACTGCTAAAGGCTATTCTTGAGTTAGAGGCTGAGGATGACGAGCTGTCGGAATGCCTTGAGACTATTGAAGAGAGGGAGACAGAAAAAGAAGAGCGTGAACGTAAAGAACAGAAAAAGCGAGAGCAACAAGAGAAAAAAGAAGAGCGCGAACACGCTTTGGAAATGAAGCGTCTTGAGGTAGAAATGGAACGCGCTCGTAATGGAAGTCAGGCACACGGTGCAGGAGAACGCGTATTGTTCAAAATGACTGACCTGATGCGGCCGTTTAAGCTTGGAGAGGACATTGGTTTGTTCCTGGTTAACTTTGAGCGAACGTGCGAGAAGCAGGGGTTCTCTCGGGAAACGTGGCCACAGCGCTTGCTCACTTTGTTACCCGGCGAGGCGGCCGACGTAGTCGCTCGCTTGGATAGAGAGGAGGCAGAGGATTTCGACAAAGTAAAATCGAGTCTGCTAAAAAAGTACCGGCTGTCTGCGGAGGCGTTCCGTCGGAAGTTTCGGGAAAATGAGAAAGGCAAAAGTGAGTCATATACAGAGTTTGCGTATAGGCTTATGTCGAACATGCAGGAGTGGCTCAAAGAAGAGAAAGCGTTTGGTGACCACGATAAAGTTCTGCAGTGCTTCGGGCTAGAACAGTTTTATAGTCGGTTACCGGAGAACGTGCGATACTGGGTCTTGGATAGGCCAGACGTGAGTACGGTGGCTAGAGCCGCTGAGCTAGCCGAGGAGTTTGTGACGCGTCGAGCTCGCGGAGCTAAGGACGGTCAAAAGGGTGAATTTGGCTTGAAGTTTGAGAGGCCGAAGTTCACACCCATGAGAGCAAAGGGGGACACGCGTAGTGAGGATGCGAGTGAAAGCAGTCCGACCAAACGTAAAGAGACGGCGGCAGCCAAACGCAGAAAGCGGTTCGAGATGAGGCGAGCGCGCTTGTGTTATACGTGCCAGAAGCCGGGTCACTTTTCGGCGCAGTGTCCGGAAACAACACCAAAAGTTGTGTTTTTTTCAATAGGCAGCACTGACGAGAACATGAAGCTTCTCGAGCCTTACATGCGAGACCTCCTCGTGAACGGGAAAGAGTGCCGAGTGCTTCGCGATTCCGCAGCTACGATGGATGTAGTTCACCCGTCTTACGTAGAACCCCATATGTTCACGGGCGAGTGCGCATGGATCAAGCAAGCCGTGGAAGCTCATAGCGTGTGTCTGCCAGTAGCAAAGGTGCTTATTGAAGGACCTTTCGGAGCGCTTGAGACAGAGGCGGCAGTGTCATCTATGCTGCCACCCCAGTACCCGTACCTATTTTCAAACAGGTCCGATCACCTCCTGCGCGAGAAGGGGCTTTTGTTTGGTGAAGCTAGTGTTCAGGCCTTAACCAGATCGAAGGTTCGGGAGCTCGCTGCAAAGGCGGTAGTTGCGGGGCCGACGTTATCAAACAACGAAAAAGGGTCAGAGGCGCAGCAAGCTGATATTCAGAGCACGGCCGAACTGAATAAACTTGAGTCTGTAACGTTAAAGGCGCCAGATACTGGAGAGGAAACGCCCGACGCGGGAAAGTTAGAAGAGCTATCTACTGATTTGCTCATCGCGCCTACGTCAGACGGACTTGATAGGTTGCTAAAAGTCAGCCGGTCGGCTTTGATAGCCGAGCAAAAAAAGGATGGCAGCCTGGAAAACGTGCGCTGCAATGTCAAAGAAGGTATCGCCAGGAAAACTGCGCGTTTTGTGGAAAGAGGTGGAGTCCTGTACCGGAAGTATCTAGACCGCCGAGGAGTGGAGTTCGATCAGCTGGTCGTGCCTCAATGCTATCGTCAGGATCTGTTGCGCTTGTCACATGGGGGTTCGTGGTCCGGACACCTAGGAGTTAAGAAAACTAAGGACCGTCTCTTGCAAGAGTACTATTGGCCAGGGTGTTTTCGGGACGCAGACCATTTCGTGAGGACATGTGACACTTGTCAGCGGGTGGGCAAACCAGGGGACAAATCGAGGGCGCCGTTGAAATTGGTACCTATCATTACGGAGCCTTTTAGACGGCTCGTTATTGATACTGTGGGACCTCTGCCGGTAACAGCCACGGGGTACAGACACATTTTGACTGTGATCTGCCCAGCGACAAAGTTCCCTGAAGCAGTGCCGCTTAAAGAACTCAGCTCAGTTGAGATAGTCAATGCACTACTGTCCATATTTGCGCGAGTTGGTTTTCCTGCGGAAATCCAATCAGATCAGGGCACAGTGTTTACTAGCGCTTTGACGACAACTTTTCTCGAAAGGTGTGGGGTAAAGCTGTTACACAGCTCAGTGTACCACCCACAGTCGAATTCCGTTGAGAAGCTCCACTCCGTCATGAAGCGCGTGTTGAGAGCGTTGTGTTTTGAACATCGAACTGACTGGGAGCTGTGTCTGCCTGGGGTGATGTTTGCTTTAAGGACCGCGCCGCATGCGGCTACGGGGTTTTCGCCAGCTGAACTGGTGTACGGTCGCTCGCTTCGATCTCCGCTTCGCATGCTTCGAGAATCATGGGAAGGTAGGGGCGACGACCCAGTCGTGGTGGAGTACGTGCTTAAGCTCCTCGAACGCTTAAGAAGGGCACAGGAGTTGTCAGGTGAAGCAATGACAAAGGCCCAGCAGAGGGCCAAGGTTTATTATGATCGGACAGCCAGGGCCCGTCGTTTTGAGGTTGGCGATGAGGTCATGATATTGCGCACATCGCTAAACAACAAACTAGACGTGCAGTGGGAGGGCCCAGCACGAATTGTTCAGAAACTGTCGGACGTTAACTACGTGGTAAGTCTGCCAGGAAAGCGGAAAGCACAGCAAGTTTACCACTGTAATCTGCTCAAACCTTATAGACAAAGGGAAGCAGTGGTGTGCATGATGGTAAACGTTCCTGAAGAGCTTCCGGTCGAGCTTCCGGGACTAGGCTCAGTGACGAACAGGGAAGACACCGGTCAAGTCATTAGTGACCTTATCAGTAAAGCACCGCTGTCGCCCGAGCAGAAAACCGAACTACACCAGCTATTACAAGAGTTTCAAGGTCTGTTCTCTGAGAGGCCTGGTAGGACTTCGGTACTTACTCATGATATAGAACTTACCTCCCCAGAGCCAGTACGATCCAAGGCGTATCGGGTGTCACCCCGCCAGAGCGATATTATGGAGGCTGAGGTAAAGAAAATGCTACAGCTCGGTGTTATTGAGGCAGGTGAGAGTGATTATACCTCCCCTTTGATTTTAGTTGAGGTACCGGGCAAGGAACCTCGTCCTTGCGTCGACTACCGCAGGCTTAATTCCATCACTAAGGATCAAATTTATCCGATCCCTAACATCGAGGAGCGCCTTGAGAAAGTTAGTAGCGCTCAGTTTATTTCCACCCTAGATCTTGTCAGGGGTTATTGGCAGGTTCCACTTACAGAAGAGGCTAGTAGGTATGCGGCGTTCATTTCACCAATGGGAACATTCCGTCCTAAAGTGTTGAGTTTTGGTTTGAAGAACGCGCCATACTGTTTTTCAAGTCTCATGGATAAAGTGTTGCGGGGACAGCAAGAATTCGCTTTACCGTATCTAGACGACGTAGCGATATTCTCCGCATCCTGGTCTGAGCATATGACACACTTGCGGGCAGTGCTAACCCGCCTGCGCGAAGCAGGCTTGACAGTAAAGGCTCCTAAGTGCCAGTTAGCACAGGCCGAGGTTGTCTACCTCGGTCACGTGATTGGTCAGGGTCGTCGCCGCCCCTCTGAAATAAAAGTGGCCGCTGTGCGAGACTTTCCGCAACCGCGCACAAAGACCGATATTCGGTCGTTCTTAGGTGTCGCCGGCTACTATCAGAGGTACATCCCTAGGTACTCTGATATCGCGGCTCCCCTGACGGATGCTCTAAGAAAGACAGAGCCTCAAACAGTCGTCTGGGACGAGACAAAGGAAAGAGCTTTTAGCGCCCTAAAGAGTGCCCTAACAAGCCAGCCTGTGCTACGATCGCCAGACTATACAAAAGGGTTCATTGTTCAGTGCGATGCTAGTGAGCGAGGCATGGGCGTTGTACTGTGCCAACGGGAAAATGGAGAAGTAGAACACCCCGTCCTGTATGCTAGTCGTAAGCTGACCAGTCGTGAGCAGGCGTATAGCGCCACCGAGAAAGAGTGTGCATGTCTCGTGTGGGCCGTTCAGAAATTGTCATGCTATCTAGCCGGCTCGAGGTTTATCATTGAGACGGATCACTGCCCTCTCCAATGGCTGCAGACCATCTCTCCCAAAAATGGCCGCCTCCTGCGCTGGAGCCTCGCTTTACAACAATATTCCTTTGAGGTGCGTTACAAAAAGGGGAGTCTCAACGGTAACGCCGATGGCTTAAGTCGAAGCCCCTAACGTAGGAATCAGCCTCAAAATTGTTTGTTACTGATGTTTTTCTTCCTGAGGCAGGATTTTTTTTAACATATTGCTTTTGTTTAGTGTTTCAAAGTGATGATATGCTTTCTAGTGCAATTTTTCAATTTGTGGACGCGTTCTGAGTGATGCTAGACTACTGTAAGGAACTAGGCAGTGGTATAAAAAGGGGAAAGAGCCTGGCAGGGCTTAGTGAGGGTTGTGCCGTGCTTGCTGACTGAGCGGTTGAGTTTTCAGCGTAGTTCTAACGCTTGCCGGGAACGAGAACAAAAATGTGAACTCTCCCGAAGTCACTTTGCAGTGTCCCGTGCGAACCTGAACGAGAGAACGAGGCCTTCTCTGTGCGCTGCGCTCAAGAAACGTCCAGGGACGCCCGACTTCGGTTATGAGCATCATCGAGCGACATCCCTCCGGACAGCGGATGCAGTCCCCTGTCCATCGGGATCTCCTTTCCCCGGCGGGGCGGTCTGTTGCGTTTCGCCTGCGACACGTGGTTTTGCCGGCGCGACGGCGGCGGGGCGGCGGACATTTTGGCCCGATCGTCGTCACCGCAACACTCATCGCCAGGTGTTTCCAGGCGCGTCTGCGGCGATGCGACCGCCTAGGGATTTCGTTCCAGTCATTGTGCCCGAAACAGGCGATGCCAAAGCAGGGATCTCATTCCAGTTATTGGGCCCGAAACAGGCGATGCCAAAGCAGGGATCTCGTTCCAGTCATTGTGCCCGAAACAGGCGATGCCAAAGCAGGGACCATCTTCTCGTTACAGTCATTGTGTCCGACCGGCAGCGCCACGAC
This sequence comes from Dermacentor variabilis, assembly GCF_050947875.1. Classification (NCBI taxonomy): domain Eukaryota; kingdom Metazoa; phylum Arthropoda; class Arachnida; order Ixodida; family Ixodidae; genus Dermacentor; species Dermacentor variabilis. The sequence goes on along the minus strand of NC_134571.1, from coordinate 89,136,581 downwards.
AGTGTGCTGCGCAGCGCCACGACCAGGTGCTACGAGATCGTGCGCAGCGCCACGACATGGTGCTACGGCGTCGCTACGACAGTGTGCGTCACCATTAGCCCATTGTACATTCACGTGCTCGTCTTTTGAGGGGTTCCTTCTTGCCCTCAACTGCGAGAGTATAAAAACAGCTGCCCCCGGACGCCAGAGGAGGGCTCCGATTTCTTCTGTTGAGTGAAGTGCTCTCCCGTCTCTCTACTTCGGTCAAACCTGACCGCCAACTCTTTGCGATGTTAAAATAAACAAGTTGTTTCGTTGTTACCAGTCGACTCATGCTTTGCCGGGACCTTCGGATGCTTCCAGTTGTACCCCAGGCCGCCAGGCCAACGCTACCCTTGGGGCTTGCGACCCAGGTACAACCACGGGCGTCAGCGCCGAGTTCCCAACAGATCGTACCAGCAGTCAGATCCAAACACTGCCGTTATCGCTAAGTAAAGGTTACTTGTCACATTTTTTCATGCGTAGCCAGGATTTGTTTTTCTTTCATTTTATTGACGACCGGTTTAACCACTATGCCAGAAGGCGGCTAAGGTGCCTTGTGAACCGCGTTTAGTAAAATACTGGCGATCGTATTTCAATAACGGTAAATAATGGTGTTATTTTGTACCAGAATGACGTGTAGGTTTCAATTACGTTGGCGTGCTGAGAAACTGGGCCCAAAGAAAGCTATCCCTTAAAAAATAAGAAAAGAGGACGAAGACTAAGAAAATGAATGCTCGCTTTTTTTTTTTTTACTCTTTAGTCCTTTGTTGTGTACGCTTTTCATTACCTCCATTTTGTCTAGTACATCTCGTGGGTATGTCCGTGTTTCACTCTATTCACGCTCGTGCCATTTCTATGAAATACGTCTCCGGCTCAGGGTCACCTGGAGTCTTCGAGTTGTGACATGATGTTATCAGCACCTTCATCGTTTGGCTGAGATGGGACTTGCGTGCCAACAGCAATGACTGCAGGTTACTGCAGTACAGATTCACTTAGGTGGATACTAGCGACGGTAAGTTTCGCAACTTCGCTCTAACGAGTGACCTAAGCGCACGTGGTTGTCTTTTGCAGAACAAAAATTAGCACCTCTCCTTATGTTTTATTTTATGTCGTGCAAAAAAGAAGCAAAATACAAATATCGTGGCTAACGTGATTCCATCACACGCAAACAAACTCTGGCTGCATTCTTTTTTTTTTTAAGCTTCTCAAGTACTGTCGGTGAGAGGTTATAGCGACGCTGGAGTTTCAAGAAGCATTTATGCATAGAAGCCTCCTCCTGTCGCAACCCTTTATTTTGGAGCCTGCAATAAGCAGAGGAGAATGTCGCTGGGGGACAGGCAGCCGGCGACGGTACAAAGACCGTAGCCTGGCGGGCCCTTTTGAAAGGAAAGAAAGCAGCAGACTCCGGAAGCATCAGAATTGCGACTCCGGAGCTCCGCGAGACGACAGCAGCTCAGCGGCTGTTCAACTTTGTCTTCTCCGTGCCAGAAAGGGCAACGAACCACGGGGGCCAGCCGGGTCGCCGTCTCAATCTCCTTTAGTCAAGCATGCCGAGGGCCAGTTTGAAGCGTAGAGGTTCCAACAAAAAATACTACCGGCGCAGCGATCGTTCAACGTCAACTACAACGAGAATGATGATTAGTACTTGATTTTTTTTTTTTACGTTCGTGCTTGCGGCTTCAGACGTTCTTCAGACTCTATTTACTGTGCGAAAGAACTAAATTAAATTCTGGGATTTGTGAGGCACGCCATAGTGGGGGTGCTCCGGGTTAATTTTCAACGCCGTGCACCCAATGCACGGTACACGAGCGTTCTTGCATTTGGTCCCTATAGGAATGCGGTTGCCGTGGCGAAAATCGAACCTGCAACCTAGAGTTAAGCAGCACACCTGCATAGTCACTGGGCTGCCGCAGATGGTTAAACGCCTTTATCTGCAATAATATAGCTTAACTTGCGAAGCCGTGCTATATTTCTAAATGCAGAAAGCAAAAAGATTGTCCGCACATGCATAACCACTGCGAACTTTGGCAATTATAAGGCAATATTTTGCTTACAATGATCAATTTCCAATGTCACGCGGCAGTATTAAACCAGAAGGCCGCAGTTTATGCTAATTCATGCACAAAACATCATTTCCACGATGGCTTTACCGTAATGCTTCGAGCTCCGGTTCACACCAGCGCTAGGTTTCGTTCAGGAGAGCTTTTAGAATGCTTTATATATTGCAGGGAACAAGAATAATCTAAAAGAAGCAAGAAATCACAAGTAATAATAATAATAATATTTGGGGTTTTACGTGCCAAAACCACTTTCTGATTATGAGGCACGCCGTAGTGGAGGACTCCGGAAATTTTGACCACCTGGGGTTCTTTAACGTGCACCTAAATCTAGAAATCACAAGTAGGCTACAAAACCTAGAAAATAAATAATAACAACAAACATAGCGGCGCTTTAAGCAGCCTTGTGTCATTAAGAGCCGTTGCAGAATCCGCTTTCGCGCGTCCGCCATCACGACTGTCGTGTCTTGAAACCGGATCTGGACTTGCAGCGCAAAACCGGGACGTTGGTTGTGAGTGCAGTATCGCCAAGAAAGCAGGTTCCGTTAGTGGCCTCCATAACGTGTATTGACTAGGCGTCGAAAACACATTGCGAGAACTGAAAAATAGTTTTCTACGACCGGTTTGTTTGTAACGGCAGATCACAAAGACTTCACGGGCGTCGACCGGAGTTGTAAGATCTTGCCACATTAGATAAATTATTTTGTTGTATCACACCGCGCGGTACACTGAATTTCTGGACGGATAGTCCTGTCAGAAAGAAATTCCAGGCGAATTTAATCTCATTCATTTGACCCACAACCCCTAGCAAGAGATATATCTTTCTTCTCAATAAAGATGCATTCATTCATTCATTCGTTCCTGAAAACATCGCTTCATGTTCCCACTACACAAGTAGCACGCTATACACTGTAAAGTTCTTAATAATCTTGACAATGGATTCATATTCGCAAAGGGCTTCTGTGCAACTTATCAAATACGTAGATAATTGTATTCATTTATGAATTCTGTTAACACTAATAGAAATGCCACTCTAGGTTAATTCATATGCGAGAAAATGCACTTTCGGTGCCGAGTGCCTTCGGTCGCCTGTTTCAGAATCGAAACCTCGCCGATAATCAGTAACAGCACAACTTCAGATAGCCCAGTACCAGCTAACAACCTTCTGATCGTCAATACGTGTATTTGAACGCAGCTTTGATAGAGGCACCTGTGGCCGTATAGATTTGTCATCACTTCCCTCGTCCAAGTGCCGTGAAATTACCTGGACAAACCAATGTCATGCATTCCTTTGCAGAAAGGTCAACTAAAACTGATAGTACCCTTCATTAAGAACATGTTTTTTAAAGGTGAAAGCCTGAAGTGGCTCATATACCCGATGGCCTTGAAAAAAACGCGTCATCTGGTCCAATTGTACAAGAACTACCATCATCTCAATGGCTCATACACCCCTAAGCAAGGAAAAAATGCAGTAGCTCATCCGTCTCGTAATGCAGAGGCTACAAGCACTCAGGAAAGTGAAGCGCACGGTGCATACATTCATTGGAATCACGCATACAACGTACAGAAACGCGGCGTCTAGTCGAGTTGTAGAAAAAAAAAAACACGTCACCTTCTGAGTGGCTCAGACCCCGTAAACAATGAGGATGATTCATTTAATCATCCTTATTCACCCGCATCCCATACCCCTATATGCCCTGAGGCATTAGGGGTATAGGATGACAGCAGGCTGCAACCGCTCACTGTGGTTGCAGCCTACTGTCAAACGTGCTATTTCTGAAAAACCACCTCAAGCATGTTACCCTGCAGGTATCCAAAACTGAATCTCCGAGAGAGAGTTCCTGCTCACTTCTGCAAGAGCCTGTTCTTCAGTTAAAGCAGGCGACGGCCTCCAACGAAGCGTCTAGACAATTCCTAATTCGGAGTCACTTGAGCAGAACTTCGCCCTCTAAACTTTCTTCTAGTAGTGGTAATGGATATTTAACCCAGAAATTTCCAAATAGCATTGTTCAAATGCACTGGCGCTTCTCTAACATCTCGTCATGTCGAAAGCAGAGAAGCGTTGGGCTCAACACGTGAATACAGTGATGAATGTAACAGTACCGTAAGCGATTTTCTTTAATATTCGCGAAGGCAATAGCGTCGTCATCAGCTGCACTGCTAATTGTTAGTATTGAACAGAACCACTTCCGTAGCTGTAAAATCTCAGTGTTCTCAGACAAGAATCTGGTTCTTTCGATTTAATGTTCCTCATTTTGCCAATGCTTGCTACAAAGATATGGGGTTGGCTTGAGAGAGAGAGAGAGAGAGAGAAGGAAAGCAAAGATCTTAAGCAGTCAGGAGTCAGGTTCGCTACTCTACGCTGGGGGAAGGGAGAAGCAGAAGAGAGATAAGGGGGAGAGATGGGGGTATAGAGACGTGCATGGACAGTATTGAGTCAAAGCCGCTCGTGCAAACGAGACGTTCTCAGAAAGCACAAAAGTGCCTTCACTGCCTTCTGAGCCTGTGATCGGTGGGGACGGTGCTCTAGTGCCGTCTGGTCACTCAGAGGACGATCATTTAATTTCCTCAATGCGCTGGATAAAGATTATTTTTGTGCTTCTAATTGAGGACAGTGGCACAATAAGTGGTCAGTGTTCTCCTTGCATCCGCAAACATCCCATGCAGGACAGCGAGCAATTCCAATTAGTGCTGAATAAGCCTTCGCGAAGGCAACTCCCAGCCACAACCGACAAAGAAGAGGCGCTTTGCGTCGGTGCAGTCCGGCCAGAGGTCTGAGTTGCAGTGAAGGGTTTCGTCCGTGCAGTCTGGTGCGCATTGTATGTGCAGTATTCCACTCTGCTAAGGAAAGCGTGTTTGCTATAATGCGAGCTCGTCTCGCAGCGTCGGTTCTTGAAATAGGAATGGGGATGCAGCAGTCTTCTTCGTTTGACGTCAGAGCTGCCTTGTCTGGGTCATCAGTTCCAATGATACCACAATGGCCTGGTATCTATCGAAAATAGATATCATGGCCTTTTTCTCTAAAGTGATCAATGAATTGCACGATTTCGCACGTCAGCTAATCATGAGTTCTATATCGGAGCAGCGACTGTACCCATTGTAAGGCCGTACTTGAAGCGCCGAAGACCGCTCATTTTTTAGGACTCTATGTATTCATCGCATGAAATGCACCGCGGAGAGCAGTGAGTTCTGCAGCTGTACAAGAAGTGATATGGGAAGTTTTGAACCGTTGGGTTATTCCCATTGTTGGTATAGCTACAGCGCCACCGGAACTGGTTGATGTAGTTGAGCCATCAGTATAGACATGCGTTCAGTCGCTGTAGTTCTCGTACGAGAGGAGTAAAGTAAGTTGCTTGAGTGGAGATGGCAGTAAGTCCGACTTCTGAAGTCCTGGGATTGTGAGGTTTACTTGAGTACGGCTGCCACACCATGGATGAATCGAAGGTCTTGCCGCAGGTGCGTAACCTGACCTGAGAGAGGCACAGTGCGCAAAGACGGTTGGCCTGAAGTTTCTGATGCTCTCGAGGCTGATGTTTTTTTTTCTAATGGCAATAAAATATGCGTTAAAAACAGAGGAATTTATAGGTAAGCTAATGAGGTTTTGAGGGGGACCGTTTATCTCTGGCGGCGCAGTATTGTTTGGATCCAAACACAGTTAGCGCGGTCGTGTGCCGCAGGTTTTCTTTACTACTAAAACAGTCGAAAAGCCGAAAGTACGTTTGCTGTGTCTTTCCGTTATGCTCACGGCATCATCAAGGTCACGTAATTTCGCCAAATCTTATCATCGCGCAGTTTAGTAAACTGAAACCTAAAATCACCCAATGTTGGCTAATTTCTGCTACCAGTCGCTAAAATTGTCGCCAGAATGGTTAAGTGAACATTTAATAATGCAGGCATTTCAGAACACTATAACGTAAGCTAACGTAGCGTACATAATCTTCCCAAGCGTTTGACGTTTCTCTGGTGTGAGTGCAGGTGAGTAATAAACAGTAAATTTACTGACAATGTGTAGGACTTTTATTCGACTAATATATGCACATAACAAAGATAAGACAAACTAAAATTTCGCCTTTACCCCCAGTTTGTAAGGTTACAAATCCAGGACAATTAAAAAATCAAAGGTAACCTGATTTTCTTGTCACAAGTATTAAGGCACATTGACCAGATTATCCCTGCAAACTTTGTAGTGTCGGCACTTGGGAAATGAGAACAAATTTTTTTTACACGCTTGGTTGCACGTTATAGACGCAGCAACGACTAATGCCTCACATTTATGTAGGTCAAATACTACGCTTTTGCCCTTTTATTCACCAGAAAGTTTCATGCAGTGTTCATTTGTACCAAAGCCGTAAGCGGAGTGCTCGGGTTCTCGTGGACAAGCCCAGCCTCTCTGACATCTCCACCTATCAATAGAGCGAGTCTTATTATGCACCTCGTGAGATAAAAATCTCGTCATACACGTGATTGCCATTATAGTTTTGGTAAATTAATTTATAGCTACGGTTTCGAACGTTCACCAGTCTAACATATCTAGTGGAAGTGTAGAACCTGCAGCGCTAATCCGAATTAAAATCTATTTTGTAAAGTTAGGAAAAGGTTATGCATTTTCTGAGCCCAATGTTAAGCCTGTCAAACCAGTATGCTGTGAAGCACAAGCACGATGTAAGCACCAATGATGTGAAGACAACCATTGGTTCATCATGGTCACAGAGTCCACGAGCCGTACAGAAATTTTGGTCCGCTTACTTGTAGATTTTGAATAATCAAGTGCGTCCTGGAAAACCTTTTTGAAGGAGCTTTCCTCACTTCGAGAAAATAAACTTTATACAGAAATGCGCGTGAGCGAAGGGAGAATAGGTAGCTCCTCCGCTCTGCATTGAGTGGTCTCTAAGTGACTAAAATGTCGCTGATGGTTCTGTCATGGCGCTAACAATGCCTTTTATATTGAACAGAAAAAGTTACCGCTAAACAGACAAGAAAATAGCTAAATCTAGCGCAATATTGCTAAGGTGTCCTCACGACCAGAGCAAGGGAAAGCAAACTTACCCACCATAATCACTCGAACTCCTACCATGCCTGTGGGCCATTGCGCAATTCTTTGCTAGACGCAATAGCCACTGCATGGACGATGCCAACGCAGTGTGCGTCGAAAATGAGGGGAGCTATAACTTAAAGCAACCCCAAACAGTTTGTATTCCGTTTTTGCAATCAGCCCTTTACGATTGGTCAAACCTTTTTCGGACTACTCCTGCTTCGCCGGCCTGTCACGTGACATCATGAAAACTGCGAAAACTCCCCATTTGATATGACGTGTTCCCACTGATTATTCATGACTATACTGAACAAAAGAAAAGTAATTATTTCTGATTCCGCATCTTTCTTGCCTTTAGCCCTCCGATATTGGTAAAATGTTTTCGAGCTGCGGCCAATTTGCTTTTTTACCATGCGACGTCACAAAGTCGCGAAAGCTCACACGTCAAAGTGATGTGTACGCATCAAAAGTGCATTAATATGCTGAACAAAACTGAACTTTTTTCGGAATAGCAGGAGACTGTCCCGTTACACAAGGAACAGAAGACGTCTGCCCACCCATCACTCTGGCAATGGCTACTTGGATCTGTCCGGTAAAACGAATTGAGTTACGTATAATATAAGTTTCTACGAGGCGCTATAACATTTGTGAACCCTTTCGGCAGGCGTAAGACGTTGCCCTGCCAAGTATAGAAGAGTTGAGGTGACGAAAAATCGCCGAAGTATGACAATTTTTTTATTCATTCTACCAGATTTAGAAGCATTAACCTTTCCGCAGCACTGTTCTTGCTTGAAGTTAGCAATAAGATTGTACTTTTTGGTTGCATGCGAAACCTTGACTTGTTTAGCTGACAGTCGGAAACAGAATGTTTAGTTGAAGTGGACAAACTGGTCTGAACGTTTTATTAATTTACAAGTAATGCGATATCCTATTTTACCATAGTATTTGACCGATGACAAAACACTGAGAAGAGCAAAATTATTACTTAAAGTTGTTAAATATCCAAATATCATCACTCTGCACAAACGTTTGTCCCCGTATATGTTCGGTTTATGACTTCTATATAGAAATTTTGCGATTATTTACGAGTACCTATGACTTCTTAGGAGGAGGAGAGGTTTGATTGTTGCAGGTGGACCAAGCTTTGCAAATGTTGCCAGCACTTGCGCCGCCTTTTTAGTATGCTCACTACTTAATACGCTCTGTAATCGTGCAGTTATTAATAGAAGCACCCCACATAGGTGTTGAAAATCAGCTGATGACTACCTTCTGTTCTCATACTAAAGTTGCTTGGCACATCCGAAGAAAAACACGATCTGCGGCAGTTTGACGGCAGAAGCTGGATTAACCTAACAGCTAGACTGATAGTATAAAGCTCCCGAAAGCAACATAATTAAACCGACAGTGTCGTAGTTAAGCCCACCATAACTAACTACTTTCCATGAAATTACGTGACTACTTCCAGTTCTCATACTCAGGCTCTGCTGGCATATTCGAAGAAAAACACGATCTGCAAATAATTAGACGGCGGAAGACGGCTTTGCCTAACAGCTACGCTGAAAGATAAAGCTCCCGAAAGTAACACATTTAAGCCGACAGTGTCGTAGTTAAGCCTACATTACAAAAGCCACACTGGTGAAGGTCATGAGTTAGGTGACGGTCGCGCACCTGTTAAAGAAAGGAGGCTTACAGTATAGGACCACGTCTACTGCTCTCATTCAAAAGACCAAGTAGGAGGACACCAAGCGCTAAAAGTTATGACGTCAATATGCGGATAACTCTTGGCTCAGTAAGCGCTCTGTGCCAATTGTTAACTGTCGACATCACGTGACCTATGTGCACTGGAACTGACATCTGGAATATAGAGATGCGATATACATACGTGGCGTTACAATGTAACGCACTCAACAGCTGCAATGTGATAGGAAATGGTGAAGATATCGGCCCTGATAGGGTGCAGGCGTATCCTGTACGCACGCTGGGTTACGGTAGCCATGATAAGAACGCCGGTATCGCAGTTAAAATCACTTCCAGTGTGTAGGGTTCTCTCAAGACGTCTGTGATTTCCGCCTCCACCTCTCAGCATGGTGTTAGATATTGGAAAAGAGTTATTCTGATTATGCTATCAGGTATTTTTTGAACTGCTACGTAACCACGTGGCAAACATTTCGGATGAGATTACAGTATAGTTAACGCACAGCTTAACACGGACGTGTGGACGCCTCACTATAGTATGACGATAAATGAGTAGAGTTGCTTTCTACTTAGCCGTCGCTTCATCCTGAACGCTTTCTGTATGGACTAAAGTTCGTTAAAGTGGCATTGTTGGGATTGCAGGCATTCCACATGGGCTGTCAGCAAGCTGAATAAAAGATGCCCGAAAAACATAGGGAAGAGTTTTAATTTAAAACGAGTTAGCGACCAGTGGTGCCTCGCTTCAGAAGCGACACGCTGCGCCTCTCGCGAAAGTGAAATAGAGACAGAGATGAATATACGTGAGAAAGGCAGTCAAATGAAAGCCGATGCGATATGCATAATCTGATGTAATAAACGAAAATAAAGCACTGCCATCAAGCCGTAGTGTAGTAAAAAGGAAAAAAAATCAAGGCGCATTCCCTCATAGAAACTCAGTTATCTATTTCAGCAACTTTCATTTAAAGTTTATGCATCATTGCTCGCTTTGAAAGTTGTTCCTACAACTCTAACGCGTTCGTTTGTGAGTGGTTCGCTTTGGAGACGTGAGAGAAGAAAATATATTGGCAACTTCGTTTCGTTAACTCTTTCGTTGTCACAGCTGTAGAAATCGAATGTAGAAACTGTTCGACAGTTTTTGTACGTGTTGTTAAATACTTACATTGGAATTCCACTGCCAACATCATGGAGCGTCTGAAATGCCGAGAGAACTTTCAACTATCGGTGAGATTTGGGAATTTCTGGCTGATTGCGGAGTCTGGAAAAATAAAACCTTGACTGGAGGTATCGTCGAAGCAAGCGTACAGTACTCTTAGTACTTCCTCAGTAAAACGAGACAAAATTCGCGCTTTGTTCAACTAGGGAACATAATATTTAAGGGACAGCAGCAGTGAAGACACGGAAGCTTCTCTCTGGTTGGTAATTTTCTTTTCCTTGTACCCTCTGTATTGTGCAGAACTATTATCTTGCGCCTCCCGTCTTCGTCACAATATAACTAAAGGATATCCTTCCACCACACAAATAAAGAGTGCGCTTGGTAAATGCTTTTCCCTTAGGGGGGCATCGGGGGGGGGGGGGGTAGAAAAAATGAAGGGCACAAAAACTCTTGGAGCCCGCTTCGTCTGCAAGCAGCTAGATAAGGTTTATATATGCAAATGAAAATAATTGTGACAGTGCGAAATGTCCAAAAGAAAAAAAAATTACGAAACGTAGTCGCCTGTCGCGACTGCCTCCGAGAATGATATGAGGGGCAGAATAAGCGGACACAAATCTGCTTTAAATAAGTGCTTTCGCTCGCAATGGCCTATCTACGATCGACAATCTAATTATTTGCGCGCTTGGCAGGGGAACGTTGCAGCGCGGCTTCCGAGATTGGACGTAGCTACAAGTTCTGCATAAAGTTTGTGAGCACTTTATTTTGTTTGTAACCTTCTCTCGTTGTCCCGGTCTTGCTAACTGCTTATATTGAGTTTATTCGCCGAGCGCGCTCCCTACGTGTACAATTGCATATGGTGGGATTAAAATCGGCTTTCGGCAGCCGTCGTCGCTGCGCTCGACAATTTCGAGAACGGATACCAAATTAGCTTCGCAATAAAGAAATGAATCTAAATTGAAATGCTCTCGCTCTTCAGCTCAGTAAAATATAAAAGAAAGAAGCAAAAGTTAATCTAGCATTACGAAGAACGTCAGAACCAATTGCCGTATTTCTAGGCTGCTACACTATAAAACATGAAAAAAAAAACAAACCCCAAAGGGCGAAGCACAGACACCGATAGCAAGGCTTTGTGTTGTGCTCGAGCTAGTCGGACGATGTTACAGTACACGGGGACATTTTGCCGTGACGTAGTGCCAGGAAACTGCTGCGGTGCAGCAGGAACAGACCCTCGGGAGCTATACCAAGCATCTCAAAACGCTAGCGTTTTGCGTGCACACGGGTTCTTTTGGCATCCCCACAAGATGCGATCTTGGTCCATGCACAAATTAGTGCGCACACAAACGCTAATTTTTGTGTGCACAACGATAATACAAGCAACGGAAAGCAGAACGTGGCCTTGCCTACACTATAGAGCTGATTGAGCGGAGCGTGACAGTAGGCCCATTGGGCTTCGTTCTTTTTGCAGCCGCATGTACTGCAATTTTTCACGCCTCAGGCCACTCTCAAACCTTCCTTTTACTGTTGAAAGCATGACGGCATGGTAGCGCCGGTGGTCCGAATGCGCCTTGGGTGTCCATAACATTACTATCAGGTCAAAAATAAACGTTACATCTACGATAACATATGAGTGATACAAAATGAGTGCGAGTAAAGGCAGCGGCGTAAATCAAGCCGTCGCAGGTCTTTTCACGCTCTGAAAGAAGCTGATCTGTTTTCAGCGCAGGTCTCCGGGTGTATGTTGCTATAAACGTATTTAGAAATGATGGCCGTGGAACTTTATAGGAGCCTGCTTGCCTGTCGAGCAGGTGGTTTGTGAGCATGGATAATTTGGTTACATTTCCTTTAAACGAAAGAAAGCCATGGCAGTGCCGCAGAACACACCAAGAACAGTCCGTTGATTTGTCCGTTGGGGATTTATTAGGGCGATAACCGTTACGGCGTTTTTTGGCAACGCTGCTAAACAAGAAAGAACAGGATACATCATGAAGCGTTTCTTTCAGCGAAGCTCTCTCTGTAAGGCGGTTCGCTAAAGAAGGGCTTGCTCACATGATTAAACACTGTGAATGTCGACTTAAGGAAGGTGACCCTCACCCGAGGTCTGCTGGTCCGGTCTGTTTCATTTGTTCTTTGTTTTTACAAAGTTTTATGAACCAGTTGTATTGCATGTTTGTGTGCCAGTTAACGTTGGAAACTTCAAAGGTACATAGAGCATGCCACTGTACATTGCCGATAAGGTGTGCCAGCAGTAGATCCAGTAGCCATAAATTTGCTGTCTGAAAACAACCATTTCACCATGGTTACAGTGGCCTCTCTTAAGGTTACAGAATATGCAGAGAAGGAACAGTGCACTGAATTACAGTTCAGGATAGCTGAAAAAAGCTACCCCTTGCTAATACAGGATTCGTTTGTACTGCTGCCCAAATTGATTGCCTGTGCAACATACTGTATGCTGCAGTTGCCTTGCTGCCAGGGTGGCACGGCCCAGTCAGGATTTTCCTCACGCTTTAGCCCTGTTTCCCAAGGCGATGGTTTACTAATTTTTACCGATTCTGGCTTAAATAAACCAATAAAGAAAGAAAAGACGGAAAGAAACGAAGAAATGACCTTGCGGCTACCAGGCAGAATTTCCTCTCGGCTGTACGGTGGTCAGTACTTAGGCCAGTCGTTAAGTCATTTCGAAAACGTAGGTGAACGTCATGCTCCCCGCTCGCGTCGTAACCAGAATTGCACATGACACACCGCATATAGGTATGAACAGCCAGCTGGGATACGGAAAATACCGCCGCACCCTAGCCACTGGCAAGAAGCCCAAAAGGGACCGGAGATCAATCGTGCGATCTCTTGCGATCGATATAACTATTCGATTAATTATGCATATAAAATTACGTAGAAATATTGTTTCTATAGCACACGTCGCGTGGACTACGCTGGCATTTGCATGTTGATATGTAACTTCGCATGGCAGTTGAGTAGAGAGAGAGAAGAGAGGTAAAAGCTTTTGTTGTCAAGGTTGAGTGGAGTTTTCTTTCTCATCGGTGCGGGCTAGCGTGGCGTCTGCTTCTCCGCGACGCTATCAGCCCATTCCGCCAACCGTATCTGGCCTTCCGGGTTGGACATTTTCGTCTTCACCTCCCACTCTTCGTGTGAAGGAGCTCGTGTAAAGCGTTCTCTCGGGGAGGGTTCTTTTGGCATCCCCACAAGATGCGATGTTGGTCCACCAGGGGGCAGTTACATTGCTTGCAGTTTGGTGCATATTCAGCACCGGTCATTTCAGCTAGTCTTTTTGGACTAAGTACAGACCTAGTCTGTACTCTCCTGAGGTTAGTGGCCGGTATTCTTTATTTTCAGTGTCTCGTTCGGGGATTGATATATTCGCCTCGATTCGCGGTAATAAACGATCATTTCGTTAAAGGTGTGGATACCTTCATGTCGGTGAACCCCGTCGGACAAGCCCACCTCCTGGTTACTCGCTGCTCGGGTGGCTAGGTGGGCTGCCTCATTGCCAGGGTTGCTGCACGAGCGGGTATCCCACACAAACTTCAATTGATTGAGTTCTTTGTTGATGATTCTGAATGCTCGAGGGGAAATGAAACCCGAGGTATAGTTACGAATCGCTGTTTTCGAGTCGGACATAGTAACCTTGGTGCCCGGGATGGAGGTGCCATGGCAATGGCGGCCTTTCCGCCTCCACAATGGAAGATGTGTTTACCGTTGCACAGATGATGGTGTGTCCGTCGCCAGTAGTGACGGCTATGGAGTGTCGACCATCACTGGTGCGAGCAGCATCCACGTATACGGCGGTTTGGTTTTTGTAGCATTGCCAGAGTGTCGCCGCTCTAGCTTTGAGTCTACCGCTGTTTTCAGTGCTCATGTTTTTCAGAAGAAGGGGGATAATAATCTTGGTCCTGTTGTACTCGCACCGCTGGCGCGAGTTGTTGGGAACTCGGCGCTGACGCCCGTGGTTGCACCTGGGTCGCAAGCCCCAAGGGTAGCGTTGGCCTGGCGGCCTGGGGTACAACTGGAAGCATCCGAAGGTCCCGGCAAAGCATGAGTCGACTGGTAACAACAAAACAACTTGTTTATTCTAACATCGCAAAGAGTTGGCGGTCAGGTTGACCGAAGTAGAGAGACGGGAGTGCACTTTACTCAACAGAAGAAATCGGAGCCCTTCCTTTGGCGTCCGGGGGCAGCTGCTTTTATACTCTCGCAGTTGAGGGCAAGAAGGAACCCCTCTATAGACGAGCACGTGGCTGTGCCGCTCGGGCACAATGGGATAAGGTGACGCATACTGTCGTGTCGCCGCCGGTCGGGCACAATGGGGAGGAGAAGGTGGCTCACACTGTCGTGTCGCCGCCGGTCGGGCACAATGGGGAGGAGAAGGTGGCTCACACGGTCGTGTCGCCGCCGGTCGGGCACAATGGGGAGGAGAAGGTGGCTCACACTGTCGTGTCGGCGCCTGTCAGACCCCCTCGCTTCACAGTTGTTGGGAGCTCCTCTCCCCGGCTGCCGCGCTTCGACAAGCGTGGGCACCAATATGCACATACACTCACACACGCACATGAAGACACGTGGCATCGGAACATGCCTGGACGCGCTTGGCGGGGAGGCGTAGCGGCGACGCCGAACGGGCCAAAATGTCTGCCGCTTTGTTGCAGCCGCGCCGGCTAAACCGCGCGTCGTAGGCGAAACGTAACAGACCGCCCCGCCGGGGGAAGGAGATCCCGATGGACAGGGGACTGCATCCGCTGTCCGGAGGGATGTCGCTCGATGATGCTCATAACCGAAGTCGGGCGTCCCTCGACGTTTCTTGAGCGCAGCGCACAGAGAAGGCCTCGTTCTCTCGTTCAGGTTCGCACGGGACACTGCAAAGTGACTTCGGGAGAGTTCACATTTTTGTTCTCGTTCCCGGCAAGCGTTAGAACTACGCTCAAACTCAACCGCTCAGTCAGCAAGCACGGCACAACCCTCACTAAGCCCTGCCAGGCTCTTTCCCCTTTTATACCACTGCCTAGTTCCTTACAGTACTCTAGCAGCACTCAGAACGCGTCCACAAATTGGAAAATTGCACTAGAAAGCATATCATCACTTTGAAACACTACACAAAAACAATATGTTAAAAATCCTGCCTCAGGAAGAAAAACATCAGTAACAAACAATTTTGAGGCTGATTCCTACGTTAGGGGCTTCGACTTAAGCCATCGGCATTACCGTTGAGACTCCCCTTTTTGTAACGCACCTCAAAGGAATATTGTTGCAAAGCGAGGCTCCAGCGCAGGAGGCGGCCATTTTTGGGAGAGATGGTCTGCAGCCATTGGAGAGGGCAGTGATCCGTCTCAATGATAAACCTCGAGCCGGCTAGATAGCATGACAATTTCTGAACGGCCCACACGAGACATGCACACTCTTTCTCGGTGGCGCTATACGCCTGCTCACGACTGGTCAGCTTACGACTAGCATACAGGACGGGGTGTTCTACTTCTCCCTTTTCCCGTTGGCACAGTACAACGCCCATGCCTCGCTCACTAGCATCGCACTGAACTACGAACCCTTTTGTGTAGTCTGGCGATCGTAGCACAGGCTGGCTTGTTAGGGCGCTCTTTAGGGTGCTAAAAGCTCTTTCCTTTGTCTCGTCCCAGACGACTGTTTGCGGCTCTGTCTTTCTTAGAGCATCCGTCAGGGGAGCCGCGATATCAGAGTACCTGGGGATGTACCTCTGATAGTAGCCGGCGACACCTAAGAACGACCGAATATCGGTCTTCGTGCGCGGTTGCGGGAAGTCTCGCACAGCGGCCACCTTTATTTCAGAGGGGCGGCGACGACCCTGACCAATCACGTGACCGAGGTAGACAACCTCGGCCTGTGCTAACTGGCACTTAGGAGCCTTTACTGTCAAGCCCGCTTCGCGCAGGCGGGTTAGCACTGCCCGCAAGTGTGCCATATGCTCAGACCAGGATGCGGAGAATATCGCTACGTCGTCTAGATACGGTAAAGCGAATTCTTGCTGTCCCCGCAACACTTTATCCATGAGGCTTGAAAAGCAGTATGGCGCGTTCTTCAAACCAAAACTCAACACTTTAGGACGGAATGTTCCCATTGGGGAAATGAACGCCGCATACCTACTAGCCTCTTCTGTAAGTGGAACCTGCCAATAACCCCTGACAAGATCTAGGGTGGAAATAAACTGAGCGCTACTAACTTTCTCAAGGCGCTCCTCGATGTTAGGGATCGGATAAATTTGATCCTTAGTGATGGAATTAAGCCTGCGGTAGTCGACGCAAGGACGAGGTTCCTTGCCCGGTACCTCAACTAAAATCAAAGGGGAGGTATAATCACTCTCACCTGCCTCAATAACACCGAGCTGTAGCATTTTCTTTACCTCAGCCTCCATAATATCGTTCTGGCGGGGTGACACCCGATACGCCTTGGATCGTACCGGCTCTGGGGAGGTAAGTTCTATGTCATGAGTAAGGACAGAAGTCCTACCAGGCCTCTCAGAGAACAGACCTTGAAACTCTTGTAAGAGCTGGTGTAGTTCGGTTTTCTGCTCACGCGACAGCGATGCTCCACTGACTAAGTCACTAATGACTTGACCGGTGTCTTCCCTGTTCGTCACTGAGCCTAGTCCCGGAAGCTCGACCGGAAGCTCTTCAGGAACGTTTACCATCATGCACACCACTGCTTCCCTTTGTCTATAAGGTTTGAGCAGATTACAGTGGTAAACTTGCTGTGCTTTCCGCTTTCCTGGCAGACTTACCACGTAGTTAACGTCCGACAGTTTCTGAACAATTCGTGCTGGGCCCTCCCACTGCACGTCTAGTTTGTTGTTTAGCGATGTGCGCAATATCATGACCTCATCGCCCACCTCAAAACGACGGGCCCTGGCTGTCCGATCATAATAAACCTTGGCCCTCTGCTGGGCCTTTGCCATTGCTTCACCTGACAACTCCTGTGCCCTTCTTAAGCGTTCGAGGAGCTTAAGCACGTACTCCACCACGACTGGGTCGTCGCCCCTGCCTTCCCACGATTCTCGAAGCATGCGAAGCGGAGACCGAAGCGAGCGACCGTACACCAGCTCAGCTGGCGAAAACCTCGTAGCCGCATGCGGCGCGGTCCTTAATGCAAACATCACCCCAGGCAGACACAGCTCCCAGTCAGTTTGATGTTCAAAACACAATGCTCTCAACACGCGCTTCATGACGGAGTGGAGCTTCTCAACGGAATTCGACTGTGGGTGGTACACTGAGCTGTGTAACAGCTTTACCCCACACCTTTCGAGAAAAGTTGTCGTCAAAGCGCTAGTAAACACTGTGCCCTGATCTGATTGGATTTCCGCAGGGAAACCAACTCGCGCAAATATGGACAGTAGTGCATTGACTATCTCAACTCAGCTGAGTTCTTTAAGCGGCATTGCTTCAGGGAACTTTGTCGCTGGGCAGATCACAGTCAAAATGTGTCTGTACCCCGTGGCTGTTACCGGCAGAGGTCCCACTGTATCAATAACGAGCCGTCTAAAAGGCTCCGTAATGATAGGTACCAACTTCAACGGCGCCCTCGATTTGTCCCCTGGTTTGCCCACCCGCTGACAGGTGTCACATGTCCTCACGAAATGGTCTGCGTCCCGAAAACACCCTGGCCAATAGTACTCTTGCAAGAGACGGTCCTTAGTTTTCTTAACTCCAAGGTGTCCGGACCACGAACCCCCATGCGTCAAGCGCAACAGATCCTGACGATAGCATTGAGGAACGATCAGCTGATCGAACTCCACTCCTCTGCGGTCTAGATACTTCCGGTACAGGACTCCACCTCTTTCCATAAAACGCGCATTTTTCCTGGCGATACCTTCCTTGACATTGCAGCGTATGTTTTCTAGGCTACCATCCTTCTTTTGCTCGGCTATCAAAGCCGACAGGCTGACTTTTAGCAACCTATCAAGTCCGTCTGACGTAGGCGCGATGAGCAAATCTGCAGATAGCTTTTCTAACTTTCCCGCATCGGGATTTTCCTCTCCGGTATCTGGTGCCTTTAACGTTACAGACTCAAGTTTATTCAGTTCGGGCGTGCTCTGAATATCGGCTTGCTGCGCCTCTGACCCTTTCTCATTGTTTGATAACGTCGGCCCCGCAACTACCGCCTTTGCAGCGAGCTCCCGAACCTTCGATCTGGTTAAGGCCTGAACGCTAGCCTCACCAAACAAAAGCCCCTTCTCGCGCAGGAGGTGATCGGACCTGTTTGAAAATAGGTACGGGTACTGGGGGGGCAGCATAGATGACACTGCCGCCTCCGTCTCAAGCGCTCCGAAAGGTCCTTCAATAAGCACTTTTGCTACCGGCAGACACACGCTATGAGCTTCCACGGCTTGCTTGATCCATGCGCACTCGCCCGTGAACATATGGGGCTCTACGTAAGAGGGGTGAACTACATCCATCGTTGCTGCGGAATCGCGAAGCACTCGGCACTCTTTCCCGTTCACGAGGAGGTCTCGCATGTAAGGCTCGAGAAGCTTCATGTTCTCGTCAGTGCTGCATAATGAAAAAAACACAACTTTTGGTGTTGTTTCCGGACACTGCGCCGAAAAGTGACCCGGCTTCTGGCATGTATACCAAACGCGCGCTTGCCTCATCTCGAACCGCTTTCTGCGTTCGGCTTCGGCTGCCGCCGTCTCCTTAGGTTCGGTCGCACTGCTTTCACTCGCATCCGCACTACGTGTGTTCCCCTTTGCTCTCATGGGTGTGAACTTCGGCCTCTCAAACTTCGAGCCAAATTCACCCTTTTGACCGTCCTTAGCTCCGCGAGCCCGACGCGTCACAAACTCCTCGGCTAGCTCAGCGGCTTTAGCCACCGTACAAACGTCTGGCCTATCCAAGACCCAGTACCGCACGTTCTCAGGTAACCGACTATAAAACTGTTCTAGCCCGAAACACTGCAGAACTTTATCGTGGTCACCGAACGCTTTCTCTTCTTTGAGCCACTCCTGCATGTTTGACATAAGCCTGTACGCAAACTCCGTATATGACTCACTTCTGCCTTTCTCATTTTCCCGAAACTTCCGACGGAACGCCTCCGCTGACAGCCGGTACTTTTTTAGCAGACTCGATTTCACTTTGTCGAAATCCTCTGCCTCCTCTCTATCCAAGCGAGCGACTACGTCGGCCGCCTCGCCGGGTAACAAAGTGAGCAAGCGCTGTGGCCACGTTTCCCGAGAGAACCCCTGCTTCTCGCACGTTCGCTCAAAGTTAACCAGGAACAAACCAATGTCCTCTCCAAGCTTAAACGGCCGCATCAGGTCAGTCATTTTGAACAATACTCGTTCTCCTGCACCGTGTGCCTGACTTCCATTACGAGGGCGTTCCATCTCTACCTCAAGACGCTTCATTTCCAAAGCGTGTTCACGGTCGCGCTCTTGTTGCTCTCGCTCTTTCTGTTCTTTACGTTCACGCTCTTCTTTTTCTTTCTCTTTTTGTTCTTTACGTTCTCGCTCCTGTTTTTTTGCAGTCTCCCTCTCCTCAATGGTCTCAAGGCATTCCGACAGCTCGTCATCCTCAGCTTCTAACTCAAGAATTGCCCTTAGCAGTTCAGGTTTTCTGAGTTTGTCTGAGACATCCAGACCCAACTCTCTTGCAAGCTCCAGCAATTTCGGTTTGCGCAACGACTTCAAATCCATGGCTGCTCTGAATGCTGCTTTCTCTACTGCCTATTATTGTCTTGCCGCAATCTAACCCGGCAGCAACGACAACCACAATTACCAGCTCTGTTTCTGACACTAACAAAAGCCTGGCAAAGCTCAGAAGAAGAAAGTCCCGCACTCACCAAACCTCGCAGCCAAGAGTTCAGCGCAGTCGTTCCGCTGCAGGCAACCAGTCATCACACAGGGCTCGTTGCACTGCTCCCGGATCGTTGTTGAGCTGCTCAGCATACAGTCAACTGCATCTCTTCGCTGCTGGCCTCCGTTGTCGCGATCTCACCGCTGGCAGACAGTTGTTGTAGTCGCACCGGTGGCGCGAGTTGTTGGGAACTCGGCGCTGACGCCCGTGGTTGCACCTGGGTCGCAAGCCCCAAGGGTAGCGTTGGCCTGGCGGCCTGGGGTACAACTGGAAGCATCCGAAGGTCCCGGCAAAGCATGAGTCGACTGGTAACAACAAAACAACTTGTTTATTCTAACATCGCAAAGAGTTGGCGGTCAGGTTGACCGAAGTAGAGAGACGGGAGTGCACTTTACTCAACAGAAGAAATCGGAGCCCTTCCTTTGGCGTCCGGGGGCAGCTGCTTTTATACTCTCGCAGTTGAGGGCAAGAAGGAACCCCTCTATAGACGAGCACGTGGCTGTGCCGCTCGGGTACAATGGGATAAGGTGACGCATACTGTCGTGTCGCCGCCGGTCGGGCACAATGGGGAGGAGAAGGTGGCTCACACTGTCGTGTCGCCGCCGGTCGGGCACAATGGGGAGGAGAAGGTGGCTCACACTGTCGTGTCGCCGCCGGTCGGGCACAATGGGGAGGAGAAGGTGGCTCACACTGTCGTGTCGCCGCCGGTCGGGCACAATGGGGAGGGGAAGGTGGCTCACACTGTCGTGTCGGCGCCTGTCAGACCCCCTCGCTTCACAGTTGTTGGGAGCTCCTCTCCCCGGCTGCCGCGCTTCGACAAGCGTGGGCACCAATATGCACATACACTCACACACGCACATGAAGACACGTGGCATCGGAACATGCCTGGACGCGCTTGGCGGGGAGGCGTAGCGGCGACGCCGAGCGGGCCAAAATGTCTGCCGCTTTGTTGCAGCCGCGCCGGCTAAACCGCGCGTCGTAGGCGAAACGTAACAGTCCGGATAGTGTTAGGTATCCGCTGTCGCTGCGGGATGCCTAAGGCTGGGCGATACTCCAAGTTGTCCAAGATCCGCTGTCCCGCGTGTGCGCCGGATAATCGAACTGTTTGAGTCCATTTGTGAGCCTCTATGATTTTCTCAACGTTATTATGCACCCCTAGACTCAAGAGTGCCTTCGTATTAGTCCATTTTGGTAGCCCAAGAGCTTGACTGAATAACGTTCGGATTAGACCGCTAATGCCTTACAAGTCCCTCTTCCTGAGATGCAAGTAAAGGCAGACATACGCCACTCGGCTCAGAAAAAAAGCCTGGATTAGTCTGCAGGCATCTTTCTCGTTAACTCCGTGCCGTCGGTTGGAGACCCTCTTGAGAAGGTTCTGTAATTTCCCAGCTATAGTTTGGAGTCCTGCTACGGCTTCTTGGTTGTGCGTGTTTTGCTGGATCCACAATCCTAACGGTCTGATTTTAGGAACGGGTGGGACCGGTGAGTGAGTGAGTGAGTGAGTGAGTGAAGTAACCTTATTTCGGTCCAGAGAAGACGCAGGGAAGACCCCGCGCCACCCGGCTAGTCCCACGTAGGGACCGCCAAGCCGAGCTTGACGGCCCGATCGCGGGCACTCTGGATGGCCAGGGTTTGGTCGTTGAGTTCGGGGCTGCCCAAGAGCGCAGCCCACCTATCCCGGTTGCGCAGCTACCTGCACCTGAATATATGCGGACATATGGGCAGCCGGATTTGCGGGATTTTTGTTCCGGACTATAAGCAGTTCTGATTTTTTCGGCGAACACCTGAGGCCATTGTTGCGAACGTGTTTCTGCACTGCGTCAGCCGCTGCCTGCAGTGGTTCTGAAATTTCTCCATCCGGCCCAGTGCCCGTCCAGATCATTACGTCATCGGCGTAGATGGCATGCCTGATATGAGGAATCTCTTTGAGCTGTCGGGATAAGCCACTCATGGTGCTATTAAAGAGGAAAGGAGAAAGTACTGCTCCCTGTGGTGTACCTCTAGTACCGAGCTCTATGGTTTTGCTTTCAATATATCCCATGTTTACGGTGGCAGAACGCCCCTTGAGGAATGTGGTAATATATGTATATGTTCTCTTACCTACGTTCATGTTGAACACGTTTTCTATAATGGCTCGATGTGAGACATTGTCAAACGCTTTGTGTATGTCTAATGCTAACACTGTTCGAGTTGCGTGTATAGGCGCTGGGTTAAGGATATCATTTTGTACTTGCCACAGTATGTCTTGTGTGCACAGTTTGGGTCGAAAGCCGATCATTGTCTCTGGGAAGAGTTGGTTGGTTTCGGCATAGTCAACCAGCCTATTGAGAACCACATGCTCCAAAGCCTTACCAAGACAAGAGGTAAGGGGCCTGAGGTTCTCTAGACTGAGTGACTTGTCCGGTTTAGGAATGAAGACGACGCTAGCGTGCTCCCACTCTTGCGGGAGTGTACCTTTTTGTCAGTGCTGATTAAAAAGCTTGGTGATCATTGTTATGGTAGGGTCATCTAGATTCCTGAGAATTTTGTTGGTGACCTTATCTTTACCGGCTGACGATGTCGCGCGTAGGCAGCTGAGAGCGGCGCGTACTTCGGCCTTGGTGATGTCTTCGTCTAATGTTGTGTTTTTGTCTCCTCTGTACTCTATATATGCACCCGGCTCCCGTTCTGTGTTAAGATATTGCCCGGTCAAGAGGTTGACGAGATCAGAGCCTGTTCCCGGGAAGCTGTGTACGATTTTCTTAATCGTTTTATGAGCAGCACTTTTAGAGTGTTATGGATCTAGCATGTGTCTAAGCAGGGTCCAGGAGTTCCTTTTGCTCAACTGTCCATTCATGCTGTCGCATAATTGGTTCCATTGCATAATGCTGAGCTCGCTAGAGTAGTCCTGAATCTCTTTCTCTAGCGCGGCGAGTTCATGGAGCAGCGTGCGGTTGATCTTATTCTTTAGCCATCTCTGCTGAAGGTCTTGATGCTTTTCCCATAGACCTAGGAGTTTTGAGTCTGGCACGGGGCTTTCCTCTTCTATCGGTGCCATGGTGGTGGCATTGTCCAGATCCTGGATAAGCTCATTCGTCCACACAGTGAGGTCTGCCATGTCGGTTAGCTGTTTGCGGTTACTTACATATCGGACTACATCCCATTTGGTATGTGGAGTTAGCTTCATTTTCCTTTTATGCCTTTTGGAAGGGATAGTGATAACAACGATATAGCGATCGCTCTCAAGACTAGTTTCGGTGTTATGTCAAAGAGCCTCATTTGCATTTTTGACGAACCAGAAGTCGGGTGTGGTATTCCTGCTTACACTGTTGCCAATACGCGGGGGCCTATCTGGGTCAGTGGTGAGTGTAAGTTCTAAGTCATTTATCACTGAATATAGCGCATTGCCTTTTCTAGTGCAATTTTGGCATCCCCAGACTGTGTGCGGAGCGTTAAAATCTCCTACAACAACGATTTGTTCCTTTTCTGCGGCTTTGCATGCTTTTTTTTCAGGAGGGCAATAACTCTGTTGCTTTTACATTTCGGGGAGCTGTACAAGTTAAGGATGAATACACATCTGTGTTCCTTTTTTCTAGGCAGTAGCTGTACAAACATGTAAGGAATTTTGTCTTCCTCCAGAACGATTTGCATTGCCGTAAGGTTGCGTTGTATCGCAAATGCCGTAGAAGGTCTTTTGTCGGCTTCAGTTAATTCATTGAACGTTGTATGCCCAGTAATTTTGACTTGCGTGCCTGTTTCCTGTAAGGCTACAACATCTACCTTAGTATCAAAGCTAGCGAGTTGGAGCTACAGTGCTGCACGCTTTTATGCGAAGCATATTACTAGAGCTCAACCCAGCTCCTCAGGCGCGGCGGTGTCGCCTTCAATACCACGTGACACCGTGACGTCATGACAGAGGAGAAACAGGGCTCCAACTCGCGCCGTCGCTCGCGCCGTCGCGGCGGTATATAAGCAGCTGCGCTTGTTTCTAGGTGGCTTTGGCTCAACTCTTGCAAGATGGGCTGGGAGGGAATCGAACCAGGGTCTCCGGAGTGTGAGACGGAGACGCTACCACTGAGCCACGAGTACGATGATTCAAAGCGGTACAAAAGCGCCTCTAGTGAATGCGGTGTTGCCTTAGAAAAGAGCTGTTTCTAAGGCTCAGGCGTGCGTCGCTTGCTCAGGCGCACATTTTGTTGCCGCGCCGAACGCTGCGTTGCTCGACGCTCACCGCGTCCAATGCGGGGCGCGTAGTCGCTGCGCCGTAGCCCATTGTCTTACACCCCTTGGCGGGTCGACGGGAACGCTGTCGCGTTCCACTCTTGAAGGCGAAGCAGAGTAACGCATGAGTTGTTTCTTCGTCTAGCTCAACCAAATATAGCCAAGCAACAGCAGTTCACCAGGCTAAACAGTGGTTCAACAACTAAAATAAAGGCCAGTATGCTTCGCATCCTGGGCTTAACCTTAGCTAAGCCACAGCCATTTTTCTTAAAGGATCTGCAATTCCATTGTATAATCTTAATGGTTTCAGCCATTTTTTTTTGTGTATGGTTCTGCCCTTGCCGGCAATACAGATGTCATTTTGAAGCCCGTAGTGTTGAGCACTTTGGTGGCTGTGGTGGCAAGTTGTTCGTGTTCCGGGGTTTGTATAAGGCCCTGGGTACATTCGGCTCCATACACAGCGCTTATCCTGGTAAGCTCGTGGGCTACCACCTGCTGAAATTCTGCGGTGGATTTTATGTGATTGGAGACTGTCTCAGCTAGCTGAGCAATTGCTCCTTCTACTTATCTACTCTGTCCGTAGGGTTTGAGACTTCGGACTCCTTGGGTATGTCCCGCACTGACGTTTTGCGTTTGTTTGTCTGCCCAGCTTCGATCAATTCAAGCTCATCTTTCCGAACACAGGCCACTATTTCGCGTACACCCGGTGTCATAGAGGCGCCTCCAATTGGCTGCCTACTTCCTAGGGCCCTGATTTTGGCTTTGGCTGCCTCTAGCTGTTGCCTCAGTGCTCTAATATCTTCAGCGAGCTCCCTTACCTGGTTTGCGTCCTGTTGAGGTCGTGTGGGTGTGGGCTTGGGCTCGGGATTGGCTGACCAGGCGACCTTCCGCGATACCACTTGGTCACTGCGTTGTTTGGAGTTGGAGTGGTTGCGAGGCTGGCTGTTGCTCCGGCTGCGCTGCCTGCTGCCACTCCTGCTATGTGAAGCATCGCGCTAATCGGAGCACATGGAAGGGCGGTCGTGCCGCACGGCGTCTCGGTAGCTCGTTCCGCTCTCTGTGCCGGCGCCAGATGCGTTTTGTGTGCCACTCGCCGGTGGCCCTGCTGTCATCGATGTGGTCGCGCAGTTGAGTAAAAACATCTAATTGTAAATCGCTTAATCAAAATCACGCGTCGATGATCAGCCGGAGATGACTCTGTCGTAGTGTTCGAGTAACTTTGAGATCTCGCAGGCAGGCATAGCGACACAATAAAGGCCATGCTATTGAACGTCAGTTTCGGGTTGTGAGCATTGCACATTGCCTCATCTAAGAAGTAAGCTCCGACCTGAGTATGTTGCTTCTGTAATTCTGCTCCATAATAGGGCGAACAACAACCACTTTGAATGCCTACAATATAAAAAGCAAGCGTGCCCTGTTCACAAATCGATAAGAAGATGCGCATAGGGTTTTGTTAACGCTTCTCGAATAAGGCTTCAATTGAATATAGCAGGCAGAAAACTGAGCATCAAGTAACTACAAAACGAGGTGCAAGCAACATGTTTCACCTTGCGTCAGAGCAGGGTTTCGTCTCGCCAAAGTGTTTCCCGGTGTAGTATGCCGAAGTCCCGCACACATTCTGTGTCATCGGTCTCATTTTCTGTTATTCTTCGCCGTTCCTCATCGACACAGCCATCGCCGTGATGCTGTTAGTACGAGCAGTGACCACTCGGCAAGACAGATTACAAAAGTAGAAAAATGAAAATCAAATCAGTCGTTACAAAGCACGGTTGGCGATGGCCGACCCTGTCAGTGCCAGGAGCTACCAGCCTGTACGTGCCATAATGTTGCACAATTTCTTCCGTCCTAGATAGTTGCGATTTCTTAGAATAAATTTACAGTAGCGCCCGTCTGCCACCGCTACTATTACAGGCGGTGGGATGTGAACGATTAGAGCATACAACACAGCTAAAGCATCACGATAAAAAAAATTCTGGCAGTATCAATCTCACGATGATGAATGTTGACGTTAATGTCATTAGCATTAAAGTAATGTAGCGACGCACGTATTGCTAAGGCAGACGCAGGACGTAGCAACCTGGCTCCCAATCACAATACCAAATGACACCCCGACACAGTATATGTAGTATAATAGCTACACGCTAGTTGAAACTCCGTATTATCTCTAGTATTCTGGCTGCAACTTCATTTTAATGGCTCTCCATGAAGTGCCTGCTTCGGTAGACAGCAGCCAGCACTTACGTAGTGGCGCAAGCTAGCGGACAACTTGGTCACTGGGTTTGAAAGGTTAGATACAAACAGACATGCCGCAAAATGGGTAAAGTACTCTAATCGCATTTAAAACGAAACCGCCTTTACGTTTGGGCTAATGCAAGAGAAAACAAAACAGAAGGAGGAACTAAATTGTCAGGCTTTACAAAAAGGAAATCTCCTTTATTTGTTGTTGTTATTCAGTAGTAAAAAGAAAAAGTCGGGACATTTTGCCATCCCGGATGAATCAAGTCGGGACTCAGGGGTGCTATAACGTAAAGCTATTCCCAACTTTTCTATTCCAATTCTGAAATCATCCCTCCGCCATTGGCCAACAACTTTTTTTTAACCACTCCCACTTCCCCTGTCTGTCACGCGACGTCCCGAAAACCGCGGTAATTCCCCATCTGATGTGATGTGAACACAGTGATTATGCATGACTGCAAAGAACAAAAGAAAAATAGGTATTTGTGATTCTACCCTGGTTCGCGATTAGCCCTCGGATATTGATAAAAAGTTTTCGGGCTGCACTCACTTCACCTGCCTGTCACGCGACGTCACAAAACCGCGAAAACTCACCGCGTCAGAGTGACGTGTACGCGTTAAAAATGCAATAAAATGCCGAACAAAACTGAATTTTTCTCTGAATAGCCGCAGGCTGTCCCGTTCCGAAAGGAATAAAAGACGGCTGCCGCCGATCGCTCAGACAGTGACTACTCGCACCTGCCGGAGAGCATAGGTTTGTTTGCGCACAATACTTTTTGCGTGGCTCTGTAATGTTTTCGAGCACTTCTGGCACGTTTACAACCTCGCTCAGTCAACTTTTCTTTGCTGATGGTCATTTTTAGCGGCATTCCTAACCTTCCGTTGCCTGCCGCCGCGATTTTTCACGAGCCAACCCGAGCTAAGTAAGGGAAAGCGGACCAATCGCAGACGCCGCACCACCCTCTTCATCCGGTTATCGATCTTCAGTGCACTCGCTCGGCCCCATCGAATCTGTCTCCACTGGAGCCGTGCTCCTCGCCTCTTATCATCCAATTAGATAAGACCAGCCGCTCAGTGTAGGCAATGTTATTCGTTTTTAAAGCAAACAAAAGTGACCTCCTATAAACGAGGAAAGCATTTGAGTGGTCTCTTTAAACAACCCTGCGTGTCACCGCCCAATGCTTGCGTCGGCGGTTACGCACATTTGACGTCAGGAGATTGGAATGAAAACATATTGGAATAATTTTACGTTATGGGGCCCCAGGTCATAGTTTCCATATTAGAGACTTTCCGGAAAAATTCGGTACAGTTGGCAACTCTCGGTGTTATTATGAGCGCTTATAATTTCATTTCCGATCGTTTTCATCCAGAGTATATCATTCTAGGCGTGGTGTCAGGTAAACTTCTCCGGTTTTGGATTGGATTGGTTTGAATTTACTTCTGCTTACCAACTGAGAGGATTGGCCCAGATTTAGACAGTATTAGGAAGATATTGGTAGTACCAAAATTGGCAAAAGTGTCATGTGGAAACGGATAAAAATAATGTTTGAGAAACTTAAGAAAAACGTCTTGAAACAACTATGAATTCCTCTACGGCTGAGCACAAAATCCCTGTGGTTGTTTCCAAGAGAGGAGGCTCTTAGAGAAAGGTTATTTAAAATGGAGAAATTCAAATCAAGTTTCATGAACATTGGCTCTAAAATGTTTTTCCTTAAAGCGGAAAAACGGCAGCAGAATAAGAAAAGATCACCGCTGGTTTCATCTACTGCACAGAAGGGACACAGAGGGGAGGGCGCCAGACCAGCCCTGTGACGATAAAAGTTTAATAATGGTATTCGACAGCGTAACCGGGTAAGAGAGAGACAACTTCATGTAGTCGCCTGCAGAACGACACCATGACTAAATGGCGCCGTGACGCGGGCCCTGACGTCTTCTCAGCGGGTGGTCTCTACTCAACTCCAGCGCGTGTTACTCCCGCGGTCGGTCGCCCTGAGGGGCAAGGTTCCATCGGTTTCGCTCGGCCTTTGTCTTTCAAGAGCCGCCGAGACCTGCTGGACGGCCCAGGTTTGACTTTCGTGGTCGTAGCATTCCGCCGCAGCCGCGAGTCGCGGCGGAATCGTTGTACTTGTCGAAGCCTCATTGGGGAACTTGGTGTAATCCCATAGGATGTGCGTCAGGGTGGCCCTCTCCCGCTGGCACACGCGGCACACATCACTCACATATAATTTAGGGTATAGATGAGTCATTAACACTGGGGTGGGTAAAGAACCAGTTTGCAACTGTCTGAACAGCACCGCCTCCGCTCGGCTCAGCCCCGGGTGCGGGGGTGGGAAAGTCCTTCGAGCCAGGCGGTGGAACTGTGTAAGTTCATTGAACGTCGTCATGCGGTCCTTGGCACTACACCACGTCGGACGGTCGGTTGCAGCGGCGCGGTTGGTTAGCGCTCGCGCCACTGCGTGTGCCGTCTCGTTGTGGTTATCGTGCCTCTCGGACGCATCGTTGCCCGCGTGCGCCGGGAACCACTTGATTCTAACATACAGATTCTGTCGTTTCAGGTCAGCCGAGCACAGAACGCGCACAGCCTCACCACACACTTTACCCTTTGCATAATTCCGCACTGCACTTCGCGAATAAATTAGTTCAGTTTTTCTGGTGTGAAATGAATTTTTGTGCCAAGGGAATATGAGGCGTCGATATTCTGAAAAGTCTGCTATCGCTGGATTCAAAAAGTCTACAGCAATTGCATATCTCCTGTATCTAGTAGTAGTTAGGTAAGCTGATGCCGGAAGTAATGATAGTGCAGGGCCATTGAGGGCCGCTCTCGCGAGGCTGTGAGCCATCTTGTTCATGTATAATCCCCTATGACCAGGCACTAGAAAATGAAGTGTACGTAAAAGGCTAGCACCCCTATTTGTTGTGAGCAATGTACACAAAGATAAAGAATGCGTTATTATCACTACCGTCGATATTGATGAATTTAGCTAATGTAAGACTAATACCACAGCTAGAAATTCAGCCTGAAATACGGATAAGCAGTCCGGAATCCTAATTTAGAATGACTAGTCTTTATTGAATGGCTTCTTTTTCATAATACTTTCAGTAACTTCTTTTCTTGCTTCCGCGTAGACGCTGGAAAGTCGCCTTCGTGCCACAACCATGTTCAATAAAAATGAACGTATAACGAACCTAATCAATGGATATTACGATTCCATGTCTTTCAAGTCTCGGAATACAATTTCGGAACACCACTCTAGTAGCTGTCTTGATTAAGAAGGAGTTTGTATTATATCCTTCAACAATTAGATGCTATGTTGGAAACATCTCTTGCTAAAAGGGTATTTTCTTTTTTCTTTCTTCCTTTCCTTTTTCATTTCCACAACGAAGAGAACTTTCATTTTATCCTCTTATTGTAAGCAATGCCCATACGCTGACGCTTCGCCAGGGACTTTCACTCCAACTTTGTGTCCGAGTGCCCACGCTTTCTGCGCCAACGCTAATGGAAAAGATCGGGCAGAGACAGAGGCAAGTGAACACAGCAGCAGGCGACAGTGAAGCCACCTACGTCGGGAAAACTCTGCTGCCAGCTCTGTCTACGCGCAAACAGCTTCAAGCACAGAAAGGGAATTCTCAAAAGGCAGCCGAAACCACTAAGTATCAATGCGCATACACGACCCAAAGCTGAGAGTGGTGCTGATTATTTCCGCGTGAATATAGTGGGAGTACTATCCGCCTGGGCTTTTACGCAGTTCCGTGCAGGCGTCCTTGCGTGTGTGTGAATGCGTACAGAACATGTACGGGTGTCTATGCGCCTGCTTTTCTATGTGCGTGTGGGCTTGTTTGTAGGTGTATGCATGTTCGTGCCCACACACGCATACACACACACACACACACACACACACACACACACACAAACACACACACACACACACACACACCTTAATTATCTTATCAGTTCGTCACTTCTAGATTACAGTCGATATCACTTTGTTTTAATTCTCAGTGCTAACGCGCGCCTTACCGCGCGGCCAACCCGATTCTCCCGCACGCACGGCGTTAATATTCGATTCAAGCTTCCTTGCTGTGGATATTTTTCTTTTTATCTCAGTGGCGGCCACCTGTGGAGCTTCCGCGGCACGACAGCCGCGTCCTACCAGCGCCGCGTCCTTTTCTTCCCCACCTCGCTTCCCTCGTCTCGTGTGACGTGGGCATTGACGTCACCCTCAGCTTCCGCAATCGATGGCCTCCTTGCTCGTCCGCACCGTCCCACAGCGCTGCCCGATGCTTCTCCGCCAGGTTCTTTTTCCCAGGAGACGGGATTTCTCTGTCGGTCTAGTCGTGCGCAGTCGTGCGGAAGCTGCGCCAGAGGCGCGTCCTTTCAGGGAAGACGCGCTGGATAATTGTAGGCAGTAAGGAAAAGCGTCAAACACCGTGACGTCATTTTAGACACACCTTTGCTCTCCGTGAAACATGCGTGCTTAAGAGACGACCATAAGGCATGCAGCAGCATGCGCTCATTCGAACAAGTTGCTTCAAAGGTTTCATGAATCTAAAATATCGGCAGAGTAGCGTGATGTCGCGCACAAGTTATGCATAACACCATGCTCTGGCTTTTTTTAGGTTTTATTGTGTACAGTGCAGACTTGTTGCTACGTAAACGGCGGCTCTCATAGTCTTGCTCTCTT
Source organism: Dermacentor variabilis (assembly GCF_050947875.1). Classification (NCBI taxonomy): domain Eukaryota; kingdom Metazoa; phylum Arthropoda; class Arachnida; order Ixodida; family Ixodidae; genus Dermacentor; species Dermacentor variabilis. The sequence goes on along the minus strand of NC_134571.1, from coordinate 89,105,685 downwards.
ATTTATTTGGGAAATTGCCGCGCGAATATGCAGTATTAAGGTCGCAGATATGTACTTTAAAAACGCATTCAGACCAGTGTGACACAAGTATTGCGCAATGAATTTGCGCATTTATTGTCCTTTTTTCAACGTCTCTTGTATGGCTTTATTCCTTGTGCCTATAATATTATAGCAGCCATAGGCACCGACTACGGGAGGGCACTCCATCTTGGGGTCCTAGCCTACGCATGAATTTTCTAGCATTCATGGCCTCAAACCCTCATGCTAGAGTGCAGGACGTGGCAGCACAGGTATCAGTTTCCAACTCATCAGTTTTAAACAGTCTAAATGACGGTCTCTCGACCGTACTACCTTAACCGGCACCAATGCTCGAAGAATGGAAGATAAGGACCTGTAATATCGTCTAGATCTCTCGAATTGCGTCCTCTCGAAAGCCGATGAGTCACCGAACTTTTTGAGAAACATCATGTGCCCAGGTGAAGCCAATTTTTGCAGAAACGGGCAGGTAGATACCATAATGCGCAATGTTTGAGTGGCTCCAATCCACAATGGGTAAAGTGTAATCGGCACCAATACCAGAGGCCGTTCAATGTGTGGTGTCGAATTTACACCGGTGTTATAATCGGTCCCATATTCTCCGACCAAACACTGACTGGACATCGTTAAGTAGAGGAAATCCTTGAAGGGGTGGTGGATGAGTTTTTCAGCGAAGTCCCGCTGTCACGTATTTCACTTCTGTAGTATCAGTAAGATGGAGCACCAGCACACAGCAGCAGCCAGCACGAAGGTAGCTGGATGCGAATTTTCCTGCGCAATAGATTGGAAGGCACGTGCCTGAAAATTGGCCGGGACCTCTCTCCACTCGATTTCTTTCTTTCGGGTTATGTGAAAGATAGTGCTTACGTGATCGAGATAGCCGTCAGATTAGCTCAAGGCAAGGACAACGGATGTCTGCCGTAGAATTCCAGCGTCGGGCATCAAGAAAGCTACTGAAGACGTGATAAATCGGACTCAGTATTGCGTAGCTGCAGAAGGAGGCCTATTCGAACACGTTCTCCAGGCAGCAGATGGTGTTCAACGGCACTTACGAATTCATAGATCATAAGGGCACACCGAAATCTGATGTTTTTTTTTTCGTTTTGTTTTTTGCGCAAACGTCCGGATTGCCAACTGGGCTCATTTAGAAGAGGTATGTTTACTTTCTTGAACGCATCGGTTTTGCCTTTTCTCTACACAAGGGTCGCTTCCCGGTCGGTTTATTTCGCTTTTATTTTTTGCCACGAACCAGTTTTTGCAGCACGTATACACTCTCATGAAAAATAATACTGTCACTTTAATTTGGCTTTGGTCTGAAGCAAGTTTCTGGCGCCAAATATAGCTGCGCGCGCACTTTTTCGATGCGGTGCGAGCAAAGCCGGGATTTTGAAACATTCTATGCCTATTGCATTGCTTTTCGCGCTTAGTGCGTGGTCAGAGCGGCACTTCGGCCACATTATCAAGGGGCTTTTGTTATCAATGTGATCAGTCGGCCTTGAGAGACGAATATTACGTGTGACATATAAATGAGAGGAAGGAACAGTTGCGAAGTCGTGAGACCTGCTGTTGGTGCTTCTTCCGTACCATAGTCAAGGTGATGCGCCGTCTCTTCGGATTGCGACAGGCAATGCAGTTGCTTTCAACCAGTTTATTTAAGGGCGCTGCTTATAATGGCGGGTGGGAGCGCAGCCTCGTGGTATTTTTCATATTTCGTGGGGTCTCTCACAGTTGGAAAAAAATTGTACGCAATAGTACGTCGCTGAAAACACCGCACTTGGATGTCATTTGGGGGTACCTACAAATGCCTCATTGACACTGATAATTATGACAGTACTTGGCGAGTTAGATAACTCATTGCAACTACCGAATCAAATCTGACTAACGAAAGAATTACTGGCGGTTACTCCACTCTACAGGAAAGAATATGCACTATGTCTCCTTCCAGTAACGCAACTGCTCTTTTCTATGTCTTGGTGCAGGATCGTTGGGGCACCCTGTATAATTCACTCTTAACCGAAACGGGGCCAAGCCAGATTCACTCGAAGTCAGAATTAACAGCAGTCATGCGCAGGAACGCTTATAGTTGGACTTGCATATAAATAAAAATGAGAGAGAGAGAGAGAGAGAGAGAGAGAGAGAGAGAGAGAGAGAGAGAGAGGGGGGGGGGTTGCAGTTTCGCTGTAAAGCCGAAGCAGTATAAGTGATAGCGAACTGTACGGCAATTTATTTATTTATTTAGCATACTTCCAAGGCCCGAGGGCACTACAGGAAGGAGGGGTGAATAAAAATATTTGCACACTAAACGAGAGAAAAAATGCAGTTATAACAAGCAAGAAAAACTAGTTAACAAAATGTTTCGTGAATGGCAGTCTTGAAGCTGTTGATGTCGGTGATGGCGACAATGGAAGCGGGAAGGTGGTTCCATTCTTTGCTAGTCTTTGGAATGAAAGATTCGCTGTAGGAATTAGTCCGACAAAATGGCACACCAACTTTATAGTTATGATCTGAACGCGATGACACGTAGACGGTAGAAATATCTGAAGCAATTACACGAAGGAACATCACGAAATTACCCGAAGGAAGATCACACCACCGAGGGACGCCAGATTTTTGATAGACGGTGGCTGTGAAATTCTCACATAAGGTCGTCATTTCAAGTTCACACGAAGTTTGTTCAAGTGCAGGAACGTATGTATATATATATATATATGGCGATGGCGAAGGCTGGGGTCCAGCCTTTGCCATTTTCCCTGACAAAGGCCGGACGCCGGTGGCAACGTTGGAAATAAAGCATCGTTCTTTTTTCCATACGTGCGTCCGCAGCCTACAACTGCCGATATATATATATATATATATATATATATATATATATATATATATATATATATATATATATATGACAAATGAAAACGGCCCGTGTATATGATAGCAACTGCGCAGTTTTTTGCGACCCTTCCATGTACGCTGCGTATAGGCCGAGGACGCTACGCGAAGGTACTTCCAGATTGCTCTAAAGAATCGTAATAGCTTAGCTTCGTCACAACGATAAAAGCCTTGAGTGCCACTTTATTCTTCCGATCTTTACAAAGCTGCGCTTACTAAACCTGCTAGCCTGAATTCTCGAAATAAATGGCAAAGATACATAAAAGTAAATAATATTTTACTAAGTATAGGCGGTTGAAAACGCAGATAAACGTACAGGGCAAGAAATATAGACATGAACACAAGGCTAAATAAAGTAAGGGAAAAAATTCGCTGCCGAAAGAGAAGGACCTGTATTTATGGTCCCTTTCCACACGGACGGGGAGGGTATAAGTGCGTCACAAATGACGCACGACAAGAGAAAAAAAAACAAAGATGGCGCGTGTGGCTGCGCGAGTGGATCAAATGCGCCGGCGCCTATGCAGAAGGCACTGAGTGCACAGATGCAAACAGAAGAGAGTCTGCACACAATGCCTACACGCCGACTGAAGCAGGCGTGTTTCCGTGTCCGTCCCGTGGCGCTGAACGAAACTTCCCACGCGGGCCACTTTTTTTCCCGGGAAAATACCAGTGGTCAGAGACATGGATGGGAGTTCCATTCAAGCGATTATACTGCGCGACGGTACGCAGTATAACCGCTTGAACGGAGGAACTTGCGCATTCTGTAAACTGATTGAAAATTACAGTACATGCTGCAAGATTGGTGGGAAAGAAATATCACGCGCACAACACATGTGCGCCGTATGGACGATAGGTATTTAGATGAGAGCGATCGCGCGAAGCAAAAGCGCTTTACTGTGCGGGTGAGCCATCCCATCGCTTCATTTTCCCGATGGGACTCGACAGATGTTTCCGTAAAACACCAATAAATAACCCTAATTATGCATAATCTGCATTTGCTTATTAGCCTTATCACTCTCCTAAACGCAGTCACGTTCTATGGCCAATTTTCACGTACCTTTCCTGCCAAAATGTTGGGCAGGAACTCACTAAACTTGTGGTGGAGACTTGAACTGTCTTGCTCCGTTAAGTTGGCACATTATAATTACTTTGATGAGAATATTAGAAGGTCCGTAGCTTCAGATTTCCGCTTAGAGGGATTTCGGAATCAATTAATCACTTTATATTTTTTTTTATTTCTTTTTATACTATGAAAGGGTTTAAATTTCAATTTTTTTTGAACTGCGGGCGGGAGGGAGGATATTTGCGGGCGGGAGGGAGGAACGTAGGATATTTTGCTGTTGATGCGGGCGGCATCGTCTCGAAGCTGCGGCCACTAAAGTGTCCAAAGCAACATTTGCAAGGCATTGCGTATCTTTTCGCTCAAACGTTCAAAGGCTTCAGCGTGAGCAAAATTATTACTCTGGAAACGTTTTGAGCTGAAGTCGGGGCGGCTACTTCAAGCATATATGTGGTACTCTGAAACTGTACGATGTGATAAAAATGTTACTGTCGTATTTTCAGAACTTTCCCATCTTTGATATCCCTTAAAGTCAGGCTACACGTTATGCGTGGCTCGCATGAATACCTTTGAGCGATATTGCACAATGGATGTGAAGTTCAACGTATCATTACTTCGCCTGGCTTCCAAGTCAGCTAAAAAATTCCGCAGTCCGAAAGTGCGTATCCAGCTGATAACCCGGCAACCTCTCGTCGTGTCTTCGACACATGGGGACCCACTAAAACAGTTCGACCCTCAGGGACAATGGTTTTCTTCGGTGCTTTGTTTTCCTTCACTGTATGCTGAGGATGAGGAGCTGCTATGGCGGTGACAACGATTGTTCACGCCACACCGTAACGGTGGGCAGAAACCGACAGTGCGAATCCAATGCCGATATGTTGACTGTTGCAACAGTGAAACATAGAGGGAACGAGGGTGGAAGACGCACTGCGATTTTTCCAGCTATGGTACGCCCCGCACTGTGACGTCATCGGGAGCGTAGGGCGTCACAGATTGACGTTCGGAAAAAAACTGCGACGCGTTCCACGAATGGGGTCGTCCGCGCAACGCGTCGTGGCCGAAATCGACCGCCGGGCATGCATGCAAACGGAGTGAGCGTGACGAACGGCAGTCATAAAGGCAACCGGGTTACAGGCAGAGAGGGCGGAGAAAAGTCGTTTCTCGTGACCCATTGTCGTCAACTGTACACTCGCAGGCGCTCGAAGCCTCGTCGGGAGAGACTGAGGCGCGAATGGTCACTACATTTTGCAACAGCGTTCGCATGCGAAGGATGGAAAAAATACGGCTGGCCCGGGGCAGTGTGTCACGACCCTCGAATAAACGACCAAGAAAGCGAGAAAGAAAAAAATATATTAACGAAGAAATGTCTAATTCACCGAATGAATGAATGAATGAATGAATGAATGAATGAATCAATCAATCAATCAATCAATCAATCAATCAATCAATCAATCAATCAATCGCATGGTATCTGGTCTTGAACGATATGCATTTTACTAAGGATGCACGCTTGCTAGTTCTTGTGTACATAGAAAACTGACGTCTTTTTTTCTTTCAACACAATTGTGCCGCATCAAATTTCTTTCCTAAATACGAGGGTCGTTCAACTCAATCCGTGACTTTTCTTTCTTTCCAGGTTTAAATGTACGCCTAAGCTGGAGGTTTTGTATCCAGTAGAAGCTTTCACCTGTGTCCTGTTACTGGTAGACGGCGCTCATTTCCTGCGCTTCTGAATAGGTTGTTATTCAAGATGGCGGCCAACAGTGTGAACGTCTACGTGGAACAGCGTGTTGTGATGAAGTTTTTAGTGAAGGAGGGCATTAAACCTGCTGAAATTTACAGAAGGCTTCAGGCTCAGTACGGTGATGAGCCACTCAGTTGCAGTATGACATTTGAATGATGTAAGCGCTTCAAAGATGGCCGTATCTCTATTACTGAAGATCCCGGTGGTGGTGGATCACAGCCCACGGTAGTCATTCCTGAGAACATTCAGTGCGTGGAGCAGCTGATCGTGGACAATCGTCGCATAACCTGTCATAAAATTGCAAGGGTGTGTAATTTGTCGTTAGGAACAATAAACACTGTTCATTCATGATCATTCGTTGTTCCGAAAAGTGAGAGCACGCTGGGTCCCAAAGCAGCTGTCTTCTTTTGACAGACAACAGAAGAGTTGAAATCTGTAAAGAACTGAAGGAACGCTATGAAAGGGAAGGCCAGGATTTTCTGAATCGTATCATGACATGTGACGAAACATGGGTTCACCATTTCACCCCAGAACCCAAAAGAGCATCGATGCAGTGGAATAATACGGAATCACCACTTCCCAAGAAATTTCGAACACTTGCGTCTGCTGGCAAAGTGATGGCAACTGTATTCTGGGATAAACAGGGAATTATTCACGTTAATTTCTTACCCAATGGTATCACTATCAACAGTGAGTATTGCTGCCTTGTTCTGTGTGAGGTGCACAAGAGTTTGCGGAAGAAAAGTCCGGGTTTTATCACAAAGGGTGTGGTCCTTTTGCAAGACAATGCACGACCGCATACCGCTCAACGCACGTTCCAAACAATCTAGAAACTTGGCTTGGAGATATTACCACACCTCCCTATATAGTCATGAATTATCACCAAGCGATTCCACCTGTTTTGGTCCTTGAAGGAATTCCTTGGAGGAAAACATTTCAACACTGATGATGAAGTGATGAATGGTGTCCTACAATGGTTCCGTGGTAATAAGAAATTTTTCTATGCCGAAGCATTCCAAGCGTTAGTTAAAGGCTGGGATATGTGTATAACTGTAGCTGGAGGATATGTGGAAAAATAAATTCCTTTTCCTCACTTTAAAATTCGTTCTTCTATTTGTTTTTTTTAAATGGTCCCAGATTGACATGAACTTCCCTCGTAGAGTAACTCGCAGATTAGACCCCTAGAGCACTCGCCCAGTCAGTCGGCCTCTCACCTCAAAATTGTCATTAACGGTGGTGGCTGTGGCAATCAACTTCGATTTCGGGAAAAGTTTGCATCTCCTTGCGATGTAGCTACGTTGTTTGGATTTGTACCTATCATGTCAGTCAATTATTTTGAGTTCTTGACTACGACGCATCGTCACCAACGCACCGTCGAAGTTGTGGGACACTAAAATTTGTTTAGTAAAACAGTTCCGAAAGTACTGGCAAGGCCGCGTCCCACAGTGCGTGACGCACGGTGGCACAGACGAGAACGGAACAGTGAATCCGTGCGATTAAATACATTGACATCGTGGGCGCATGATCCTGCGCCATCGTAGGATCCGCCCTGTACTGTCATGGAAGCTTCGGGCTGGGTTGGCCTAATGTGAGAAATTATGAAGACAAATCTACATGCGCAAGCATTTCAACGAAGCCAGGCTCGTATCAGCTTCTGCGTAAGACTTGCATGAGCAAATGACTGGTGCAAAAATGTCATTCAATAAGTTAGAGATCTCTATCAATTTAACACTCTATGTGTTTCCAAGAAATGCAGGTTGCGAGGGAAAATATTAGCTCACTACGCACTTATGGCCACGATGGAGAAGAGGGTCGGAGATCAGCGGAGAAATCAATGAGAAGAAAAGTGAAGACAAGAAGGAAGCAAGTGTTGCAACCTCATCATCATCATCATCATCATCAGCCTGGTTACGCCCACTGCAGGGCAAAGGCCTCTCCCATATTTCTCCAACAGCAACCTACGTTCTCAAAAATGAAATCTGTGCTAGTAATGGCTCATGAAAAGAAAGGATATTTCTTACATTGATGATTGTGTGTAAGTTTGCGGTGGTAACAAGGTTAGGCAACGCAAGAGAGCTAGTACTTTATGGACTTAAAGAAAAGAAACAAGTGCCGAAACACACAAAGAAAACATGACACATGAGCACATCAAAGTATCAACCGATTTCTACTATAAAAAATATACGTGATAATGAACATCACGTAATGCGCATGCATGCGCGAAGCTTGCTCCAATATGAAATCCTATTCATATCGGTAGTGCGGGCACCTAATTTCTACTTTAGTTTTTCTTCTACTGTACAAACCAGCTGGTGTCCTTACTTGGTCCTTGGGATGAGCTGCATGATTATTTTATTTGATGCTGTCTCATTTTAGAAATAAACACACCATTTGAAAAAAAACCCGCTTTATTGTGATACAAAGCTATGCGCCTGACGGGCAAAAGAGCAAGATTTTCGGCGGAGTCCTCGGAGGAGGGGTTGGGCGAGGGGGAGTAGCCACACCTGTGATTGTACTCTGGTCAGCAAAAGTGTGGTTCCTATGGAATGTGCGAAAACATTAAAGTTTCTTGTAGTGGCGGCTGTTCAGCACGAGAGGATGATATGCATTTTGTTGATCGAGCAGCTAGGTCCACGTGAACAACCCCTAAATGGCTATTATATAGACACTCTTTTACACAGCCACCGTGATCTTAGCCGATCTTTTTCTCAGAATTCGACATGTTCAATGTGTGCTATCAGAAGTGTTCGTATAGCATAATGCAACAGTATAACACGGCCGATAACATCGTCCACAAGACCCGCCAGCTGCCAATGCGGAACGAGCTGGCGTGACTCAAGTACGGTTTCTTTCTTCTTCTTTTTCAGTCAACGCGCTGGCAGCTCGTTGAGTAATCGGCCGCTCGCGCCTGCCTCATCGCCTATCGAGTCGTGTAAGAGTGCACACTGCGCGAGTTACCATATCAGACAGCGCTCATATTTCGCACTGTTCCGGCAGCACGTCCTCTTGCTTCGTGCGAGTTACGCGAAATACGTCTGCAGCATCCCGCCTAAGTAGACGGCGCTTCCCGTAACCTATACTTTGGCATTGTTTCGTACCTGGGCTCTAACACTAGCACACACACGCGTACGCACACAAGCACGCATGCACGCACGGAGATGATCATCATCTTGACAAACTCAGCGCTTTAAAAACACACACACACACACACACAAACACACACACACACGCGCGCGCGCGCGCACGCACGCACGCACGCACTCGAATACGCCTACATGCTCACTCTGTCATTTCCTCGCTGAGTACGCATTCCGAGAGGTGGTTTCGCTGTTCGATTAGGTACTTCACTCACGGCGTTTCACCTAGTCGCTGCGTCAGCATGTAATACATGGTAGAAGTGGCATGTCTGCCCGTGAATCCGTGCTGTTCGAAGCACATAGTTATTGCATGAAGGTATTGCCGTGACAATGCTCAAGATCGTCGCGTGCGTTCAGCTGGCCCGCTTTGAAACGAAGGCCACGAAAGGTTTGCCGGTGGGGCATTTAAGAGGAATGAAACCTCTGGACGCGAACCTGTGTATGAGCTCCAGAAAGCATTCACCTGCAACAGTGTTCGCGTCTTCTTCGATTACAGTCAAAAGAGAGGGAAGTGTTCTCTGATGATAGAACACGTCGTTAATGAAATGTCGACTCACCGCCGCATTCTGAAAGAATGCTGACATATATTGTCGGACTCGTGGGATTCACGAACTCTTAATTGTGAAGCAGCTGCGTCAACCACTTCACTCTGCTGCAGCGACATTGCGCTGCGCCTTATACAGAGTATATCTGTAATAAAGAACAATCTCTGTACCGTTGAATATAAGCCATTATGTCTTGTCCTACCATTCAATATGCAGGCAACTGGCGACAAGGCCTCCTGCAGTCTAACAAGATTGCGCTAGTTTAATTTTTACTTCAGTCAAAGTCGCTGACTCTTTTGATTCTAGTAAGTGTGAAAAAGCCTTTAACAACGGAGAGAAAAAGTTGAAAAGTGAGGTTTCAGAAACGGTAAGCAGTCGAACGCACGAATAAAATTTAAGAAACTGATACGCTCAACTCCTTTGGAGGATATTCGAGGGAGTTTAACGTTCCAAAGTTTCGACCTAACAATATGCTCGCTGTCGTGAATGGGAAATCAATTCACATTAAACGAAATTACTGCGTCTAGATGAACGTACAACAGCTGGCTTGTACGACTGGACGCTGTAGTACATGTGTGCCGAACCCGACAGAAAACCAAAGGCGTCCCTGAGCGCCCAGTTACCTACTCGGCTGCACTATAAATAGTGGTGGCATTAGTGGTGGAATACTGGGCTTGTAAGCGTAAGATTGTTGGTTCGATCGCAGGTCAAGTGTCTTTCTGTAGGCGCGTTCTCGCCTTCAGTATCACAAGCCTCCTGATCTGAGCGCCACTGTGGAATTACTGTCCACTGCCCGTAGAATTAGTGTTGCGGTCAAAACTCGCAGTGAGAGATGGTCATATTCTTGATACTCTCAGCGCTTTAACAAGAAAAATGCGACAAGGAGTGCAAAACATCAAAAACATCACATCATCATCAACAACGAAAACATCAGATAAGGAGTACAAACTAGGCACCTCTGTTCTTAATGTCAACAGAATCCTATATAAAAAAGGAAAGTGGAGGAGAGTAAATGAGCGGCAGAACGATCCGAAGCAAAACGAAATAAGAAAGCGGGGAAGTAGGCGAGGTAGCCATCTTAAAGACGAGGCCAGCATGACACAAAACCTAATGGTTGCTCTGCAGATGCATTGTACCCGTTTTTTTATTTGTTCTGGTTCCTTTATGCCAATAAATGTGTTTTTAAACGCTGGAGAGAATTTAATACCTTGCTTCTACGTCATTTCTGCCAGTCGTGCAACCCAGGAAAAGGAAAATCCCGTCAGTGCTAATGGGCGGAAACTTAAAGCGTGCTCAATGTTGCCAAAGAGCATTCAAGAACGCAGCCAGCTTGCGCGCTCTAGCATGCAAAACGATGATTGGCAATGACAGACCAACAGACAGAAAACAATATAATGTGTGAAATGAGAGAACAAAGCGGCAGAGGCAGAGAAAGGGGAAATAAGGTAGGGAAACGAACCATGTGAAGGCTTTTATTTTGTGCACACGGCAACTTGACTCAACCAAACCATTCCAGAACAAACTGCCACGACCGCTAGTGCGACACTGCTAGCTAGCAGTATTGAGAATAGGCGTGCTCTTTCACAGTTTCTCTGTCGGAAGCATGTAATAGTTGGGAGGCGCTCCAACGACACGTGCAGACTCCAGGCGCTGACGTTGTCAACGAACCGTCGCAGCTGGCGTTAACACCGAAAGCTTTCAACATCGAGGGAAAGACCCCACTACGCCTCTCTCACTAACAAAAAATAAATAAATAAATAAATAAATAAATAAAGGAAAAGAAAACAGAAAAATAAAAAAATAGAAATAAATTAATAATAATGAAAAAGAAAAGAATTCCCGGCGTGATCGGTCTTTCCCGGTTTTGGGCCATGAAAAAATAGATGCTGTAGAAGCTTATTACGTACACCACGCGTTTCTCACCGAGAACTCCGGTTGGGGGGCGCCGGCTGTCGGAGAGGGCGCAGCCCTGCTAAGAGTAGCTACGCATGCGCTTCACGATCCTCCGCGACGTGGCGCGAGTAGCGCGCTCGAAATGAATCGTCTGCTCCGCTCGCGGTGCGTCAGTTGTCTGCTAGCCAGCGTTGAGCGCGCACGTGATAATTTCAAGAAAACCGACAGTTTTGATCGCGCGTGCTTTCTGAGACGAAATTTGGATTGATTATAGTGTCGATAGTATCGCAGGAAATCACGAAGGCGGTACCTCGTCGACACCTGTCGCTAATTCGTTCAGCTCTTCCTGACGTTCCTGTGTCCACCAAGTGGGATAATTCGATGGCCAGCGGAGTTATAGTGAGCTACCCATCTCCGGTGCTTCACGAGTCGCGCCCCACGGTCTTCAAGAAAGGTGAGAGCCCCTGGTACTACTTCCGTTCGGATTTCACGACTGACGTCGATAACAGCTGTGGCAGTCATAGATACAATAATGAGATACTTTGTAGTAACGATATTAAGAAAGCACAATTGCCTCTCTCTTTCTCTGTCTCTTTCTTGGAAATGGCGTCGTTGACTTGCCGTCCTAGTTGGTATCCGGGTACGAAACGGCACAAGCGGTCACTGTTACCTTGGTACCGTTACGGTACCAGGATAGTACTGGGGATTTAACGAGACAGCTTGCTCCTCTGCAACTTTCAACTGTGTCAAGCGCGCGACCTGGCACCATTGCACCACGCGTGCCCTAGAATCGCCAGGTGCAGTCGTGGCTCGGCTGAAGTACAGATACCACAGCGCGCTGAAAATGCGAAAACCCTTCGTCCCACACGCAGCAACGAGCCTATCACGGTGCCTGGCTTATCCGCCGAGACAGGCGACTCCGCGTGCTTTTGGCGCGATAGTTGGTCCTCGCGTGGCGTCATGCGAGGCCGCGAACTCGGCGATCGCAGGTCAGCCTACGTGGCCCCCTGCCAAGCTAACTTGAGCCGTCCGCTTGTCAGCCGTTCCTACGCCGTGCTGTAGTGCAGAAACTAAAATCATGCCAACAGGAAAAACACAGCCAGCGAAGCCACAGAGCAGGTTACGCAGAACAGCGCGTCTCTTCAGGTTCCAGAGATCACGCATAGTCCGCGTGCACCTAGTGCGTATGGTATACGTAGGCGTCAGACATTCCTCGCTTTCGAAAAAAAAAAAAAAAAAAAGAGAAAGGCGTGCCGACGCGACCGACGACCTTGAAAGACTGCGACGCTTTTCAGAATACGTCCGATACGACATAGTCCTCTCTCGATCGAGGGGTTGTTGCACCGTAACACGCAGAAGTGGGTAGATGTTTGGGTGTAAAGATGTGAACGTGAGTATCCTGCGCATGTGAACGTAAGATGATCGCCACAAAGTCTGCTTAAAGGTAGCTGCGCACAATAATAAAAAGAAAATCAGATAAAACGCCCAGCATGATTGCATGTGTACCTTCAATTTATTAAACCATGGGCACAGAGTACGCGATAGGCAACATGCGCGAGGAAGTCGAACACGGGTAAATATTCCACGCTTCTCGCCCTTCTAAAGCAATCCTCTTTATTACTGTGAACGCGGAGTGCACAGTAAGAAGAGTGAGAAACAAGCTTTCTTCCGAGGACGGTTTGGGAGACAAGCGGTTCCAACGTATAGTGTAGTCGTTACCTCGAATCTTGTGGTGTTCGTTCTAAGATTCTCGATTGCTCTTCGGAGATAACGGCGCGTTGTCGTCGTTACTGCTTCTTTGTGCAACTGTTACTGAAAGGCGCGTAGTAGTAGGAAAAGGCCTAAAAACAATGTCGACCGATGTTAGAACGTCGGAAATCTCGGGACTGAAGATTAGGGCACATTAAACTCGCATCAAGCGTTCTGACTATCTCCTCCACGAGGACCGCTGGGTCAATCCTTGAATCATTCCGCTTTGTGTAGTCACCAAGCTCAGGAAACGAACTGACTCGCTTTATTTCTTTCTTTTTTTTTTTTAGTAGAACATCTCGGATGCAAGCGCTGACTCATTTTTTTTTCTTTCCGTGCGCAATATTTCGCTATAGAGTTCAGGCCCGAGCGTGTCGGCTGTCTGCAACATAGCGCATCCCACGCTCGAGGGCCACGCTTGACATAACGTCGTTGCTACTTATGATGAAATACGTACGCTTGGCAACCCTGCGTCAAACCCGTGGCCTAGAACGATGAGCTCGTCCCACGCGGGGCCCAGATAGGGGAACAGCGCATTGCGTATACTATTGCCGCTTCTCGCTAAGGGTGAAGCTTCCCAATGCAGTTCGCCGTCGTCGAGCCTTTTACAGCGCTAGTCACTCCGCGAATGGTCGGTTATTTATATTAACTGCAAGTGAGACGCCGCGTGCTCGCGTTCAAGTAGACTAATTTTCAAGGACACGCGTAAGAGTAAATGTCAGGGAAGCCGCTCGTCACCGACAGGCTGCTTGTTTCCGCGATCCCCCATTGCTAAGGATGTCGCGCTTGGTAACGCTTGCTGGAAATAAACTTCGTGACGTTAAACATTATTTCCAAGAAAGGGAGGAATGGGGATGGGTGTTGTCGAGGGCGGCGGAAGTCTAGGTGAAGAAATGAAAGGAAATTTTCAGGCATAGGATGTTAGCATCTGACTGAAAACGGGGATGACGTGAACTGCTGCGATAGGCTTTTCACTTGCACTTCCTTCAAATAGGCCAACGGTAGCGATAGTGCGGATAATATTGCAACAGGAGTACTCTAAGTTCAAGGGCCGAGTACTTGCTTAACAGGGAAGTTTTACCGCTGACTTGTAGTTTGGCAGGGACGAAACCATAGATTTTGGAAGTCTGTACTTGTAAGGCCAGCCACAATGGCGGCGCAAGAGAAATTGCGCTGTGGAGACTGGGTAGAGCTGGTGCATATAAACCGAATTGTAGATAAAAAAGCAACACACAGCCGCTGCAGAGGATAGCAGAGCACCGTACGTTCTTTGCACTGTTTACTCTTAGCACGACGAAATGCACCTTAGAGAGTGAAGGATACGGAATGCAGCCAAATAAGTTGGTGAGGGAAAGAAAGGACGGATTGGCAATATCGTATATGTGTACGTAGGCATGCAGGCCTTGCGCGCATCAGATCGTTGGCATCTCGTAGTTTTTCTTAATAATTTTCGACCTACAATTTTGTTTACTGCTCTGTTCTGGTATATATTCTGCTTCATGGAGAATAAGCCGTGTGTTAAAGGTACCCGCAGAACGCCAACGTGCACTCTTCTTTGTCTTCGTCTGCTTTTAGTCTTACTTGCTTATAAGAAACTCGAGACTTCGAAGGTTATCCTATTGACTCAATATTTTGCGAGTTCCTAACAGGATCGAGACCTTGCTTGTGAGAGAGCACGGTTGCGTTTTAGCTTGATTTTTCTATAACAGACATGGTTTCACGCTCTTCTTCGTTTTTAGGAAATAGCAGTAGCACAAAGCACACATGCGGGATTTCTGGAAGGCGGCAGATTGGGTTAGCGTATGTAGTGCGCTGTCGCAGGAAGCCGGTTGTCTTACCTGCGAGAGGCGCAAAGAGATGTTTTTAGCGCAGATAAGGCACTGTTAAACTGTGTTCAAATGGGAGGTTATTGGTAGCACGCTTCTGGCCACACCATTTCACTGTGGCGAAAACAGGAACAAAAATGCAAAAATAGCATAAAGAAAGATAAGGGGGGGAAAAGTTAGCACGAGGAAACTAACACATACGAGCAAGTGAGAAAAAACAAAGCGATATCAATAAAGAAAAAGAACGATACATGTGCGTCACTCCACATGTGCCCGACCATATGACTGTATGCTGTATTAGTAAAGAAGTTATGGCTAACTCTGATGGATGTTATCTGTACGCGCGGCAGGCGAGCCCCACCGCCTAAACGGCAGGGTTTGAACAAACGGTGCGACGGTGGCTGAGATCACGCATTCGTGCCTTGCGTTTCAGGGACGGCAGCTGCGAGCACACTGCGCTGTCAGTCAGGCGCCATGCGCTTGTTTTTGTCTGCAGAGGATCCGTACCGGTTAAAGCAATGACGACTTGCTGGGAGCGAGGTCCTTCTTTTTTGTGCGGTTGTTGTCGGGAGTGCACACGGCATGGTAGTTGCGATGCACCTACTTAGTCAGTCCTTAGAGGTGAAGTTTGAAGAAAAATACAAAAAAATTCAACGTTTGTAGTCGCTGAGCTGACAAGCAGAAATTGTTATTCAGGTCACCCAATAACGTAGTATTAGTGGTTATATGTACTTAAAAGTGCGCTTCGCGGAGGATGTTTGGTCAGGCAATGGTTGCGGAGCAGTTAGCCTTACGACGGTTCATTACTTTATTGTCTGTGCCTGATTGTATCCCGCTCTGTGAAACGAGTAGGATTCAAAGTTATCAGTAATGGAAATTGGCAAAATTTGTGAGCTCCAATGTGCAAGAGGGAGAAGCAAAAGAACGGAGGACATGTGCTGCATCACTAGTATTGTACTTGTCCCCGTCTTAAGTGGTGCTGTAGAGGATAGAGGGGGATTCGTCGGCTGTCCTGTTTTCATGCTTTCAAGGTAGCTACATGATTCACTAACAAGAGATGTGATAAATTTCTCGTTCTCCCATTCTGTCGTTTCTCTCTCCCACACGAGCTGCGCCCGACACTAAAACCAAAACTTACTACTGTCCCCTTTCGAAAGCGACTGCAGTGATCTTATACAGTGGTTTGATTGTGCAGAGATGGCGAAGTGTTGCAGTACTGACAGTGTTTCCAACTAAATACGTCGTTCGAAGGAAGGACCTCCTGGATTGACGTGTTAAAACACCGAAGTTATTAGTACTTCATCATTTCATCGATTTATAATCGCAAACTAGACTTTTTCATTATTATTGTTTAATGTAAGGGTGTATTTATTAAAAATATGCGTTGTCCATTGCCGTGGTTTTAGGAAAAGCCCCAAGAAGTTTGGTTCTTACTATTTTTGCTTACAGCGCACTGTGCATATTCTGTATCGCTAAAGAGAGAGAGAGAGAGAGGAGAAAATTTGCACAACAGACACTTGCACACTGAAAAACGCCACAGCCGTTTGATTGATGCAAGATGAAACCGGGAGGGCTTCGTCGTGGGCACGTTGCACTGATGGCTGCTGCGTGTACGTTCCGGTTTCAACTGGATTTAATGACAGCGCTTCTGCCTTCTTTCTAGAGGCTTTGCCAGCCATTATGACGCGAGCTGCTCTCGAAAATAAACTCACGGAAACACTTTGATGACGGATGGTGTAATTTGGTTTCGGTCGGCTCGGTGTTTCTGGGAAAAGGCGTTTTGAGAGCTTCTGTCAGTGCCACAACATAGTATAATGGGCTGACAAGAAGTAGGAAAAAAATACACATTCCGTCTTCATTACCTCGTCAAGTGAGTCTGCGCTGTTTGTGAGGTCAACTCGTGGAAGTTCGCAATAAAGATTTAAAAAAGAAAAGCGCAGTACGTGTGCTTGAAGCAGATGTCGTAGAGTGACAGAAATGTTTTTTCTTCGTGTTTATAAACTGCAGCTTCTCGTTATACCGTTACCTTCTTGTAAATTGCGAAGAGGAAATAAATGCAGTGTACCTAAACGCCGTTATAATTTGAAGAACGTGCCTTAGTTTATTGAACATCGTTATTTAGGCGTTACCAGCATACTTAGGATATGACATGAATTTTGAATCATTACTTTTAGTACTTCGCGCTCGCTCGCTGAACCATTGCTATAACTTCGGCACATCAGCTAGGATCACCTTGACGACGACACTTCAGAATAAATTTCATTTAAATAAAAAAAGAAGTAACTGATATATTATAGTACTATAGTTTTGCGCTGTCAGGGTCATTGTGCTCTTTGGAACGCGATTACATTTCACCTACACTTGTCATTCGCTCCGAACGGCTGACAATATTCGCACATGACTTGTGATAGGCAGGAATGACGCTCATGACGCCTCATTTGCTTTACAGACCGACGCATCCGGCATTCAAAGTCGGACCCTGTGCTGGTAGCACTGTCGCACAACTCGTTCGCGCGGTGCCCAGACCGGGACAACTGCTGGGACAGCATCGAGGATCGAGCCCAACAGCAGCTGCAGTCGGACGCGTCCGGCGCGATTACACTGGAGGGTCTCAAGAGCGACTACAACTGCTGTTTCACGTGAGTTCCTCGTGATTCTATTGCGCAGCATGAGCTCGTCGTATTAGCAGACGAATGTCCTCCTTCATTAGAGTGTCATCAATCGGTTTTGGCATCGAGCATCCTGTTTGATTTGCCTTAGGATTCCGGACTTAAATGGCGGAGGGGGAGACGCCGAGAAAGAGAACATAGCACAAAATAAAATGTCAGGAGTTATAAGAGCTGTTAACTGGAAGTGGCCATATTTATGGTAGCAACAAGAACAAAAACGATATGCCAGCACCTGGGGGCCTCAATGTCATCGGTGAATTTTCGCGGAACTTTCAGTGATCACTCCAGGTTAATGCTAGGATCGGATAATTTCTCATAAACAAGGCGCTCTGACAACTGGTACGACAGGACACATATTAATAAAATTCTCACAGGACTGAGTGGTTTTTGTTGCTATTGACGAATTCGTAATCCCAAAAACCCGTTGGCATATGTGGTGGTTAACAGTGATAATCTTTTGCCTGCGAACACTTTTTTTTATTCTGGCTTAACTTTTCCATGTTTAGGATGTTACCAGTACAATAAAGACATTTCCCAATAAGTCATACAAGACTAATGGTGATTTTTTAAAAAACTGTATGCAAAATAGTATCAAAACTTTGGCAGAGAAAAATCATACTAAAACATGTGTTGTACATTTTGCAGGTGTGGGGTGAGCTGGTCGGAGGATCAGGCTTGTTTGGACTGCAGCGAGTGTGGAGGATACGCCCTGCAACGTCCCTGCCCGCACTGCAATGGCAGCTGCGACGGAATGTGGAGCAGAGACTTGGATGCTGTAAGGCTTCTTTACTTCTCGATACGACACACAAATTATTGCTGGTTCCGCCTAAATCCGCATTCTTCGCAAAACCATCTGTTCAATATCTCCTTGAGTCATGAATTATTATGCGTTGTCAATAAATATGACGGATCAGTTCTACGGAAGCCAACAAATGTGTTGTTAATAAATTTGTCAAGTTTGCGCAGTTTTACTGTGATGGTCTGCTGACCTTGCTGAAACAAAATCAAGGTCGCAGAGTGATCCATTTTTTTATTTTGTAATCAGTCGTTTTATTTGAGGTAAATAAATTTTGACCTAATGAGGGTCAGTCTTGTCGTTTAATCTTGTGAAGACAATTGAATCACCTAGTGAAACGAATTTTGTTTACACTTGCTATCGTGGCCTACCAATATTTGAACGTGATGATACACAAGGCAGCGCCCTGCTTGCACGTCAAGAATGTGCATCTTGGTAAACATATGCATCTGTTTCTTCTTTCGTTCCAAACAGACCCACAAGACGAGGCGCGCCCAGTGGCTGGGGGAGTGCAAGAATGCTCCCCACGGTAACGCACCGAAGATCCAAGACTCTTGAGTGCTGTCCTTTCTAGGACGTCTCTTGGTGGGCGGGCAGCACTTCCATCAACTGTACATACAACTGACCCGCGGCACCCACGATGTCGTTATTCGTCCCGCCTGCTGCAGGCCGATCGCAAAGACGAGAGCATTACAGCGTACGCGCCGCGACGAGTGCTGCGTGCTGCAGGGTGCTTTCTGCGTGAGCATTTGGCGGCCACGGACTCTGCTGGACTTCGTGTTGTGGTGTGGCATCCTCTGAACTTGCGTGCGTCCTACAACAACGGCATTGTGCGTATCGGAGATGCCAGCGACACGATGACGTCATCGATGGACGACTAGTGAGTGGGATACGTGTGGCATCCAGAACATTCCAGTTTGCACAAGGTCGGCTGCTTCCGCGCGAGCGAGTTGGGGAATATGAGACATTGGGATCTCGAGGGATAGTCTGTACATATTTGTTGCTTGTTTTGCGCTTCGACCGTATTTGTCCGTGCGCAGGTTGTCTGGTCTTACAACCCCCCATTTCAAGCTTCCGCTACAAGAATGACGCCTCGGTCATCTCGTTATCAAGTGTAAAAAAAAAACGTGCCTAAAAATGCAAAATGCCTATTCTTGCAAAGAACGACGCGTGCGGGTAATGTCACTGTTGTTGGTTTTGCAATGTTCCTAGTTGTTATTCCTACCCGTTTACTTGCGAGAGATCACGAGTGCGAAGATTTGTGACCAGCGTAGCTTTGCGCTTTTTCCTGCAACGCTAAAGTGGTGTATTTTAACTTTTAAACTATTGCCTCATAATCAACAGGAGACGAGCACAGCAGGACAAATTTACATACTGGTGGCAACTGCATGAGACCAGAGGTAGCATGTGTCAAGACTTTCTTTCTAGCAAAAGACGAACGAGTTAAGCAGCAGCTATGTCATAGAAGTGTGCCATTGTTTTTATCGCGGTCTGATATCAACGACATGCGAGCGCTTAGTCAATTTCACTGGAACCACGAGCCGTGGTGTAAATACGTTTAGCATCTCTTTCCGGTTAACGTACTATAAAATTGCGTGACCACTGAGCGCCAAACTCCGACTCATTTCTGCGCTGTAGCAAGGCACACACGTGAACTAGTTGGCGATCATTGCATGGCTTGACTTAGCGACTTACACATTGTCACGATGAAGGTATAAAAACCTTTCTGTTAAGTTATTCGCTATCACACCAAAGCCTTTGCTGCCATTCGTGCATAGTTTCTGACCAGCTTCTTCTATAAAAGAAGGACGCTCAAAATTATCTGTCTTCTATTGTGTGCCAAAATTGTTTTTATTCTGCAGCAGTGCATGTATAGAATCTCTCGCTGTGAACCAAATGCGTCACCGCCTTTAGACTGCTATTGTCGTACCTTCAAATTGGAATTTCAGGAGACAGGCGAACAGTTTAAAATTAGCGTTTTTAAAAGAACATGTGCTTTGGAAGAGTGCCTCAGGTAGTCATTCATGTGAGACGAGAGTGCCTTGGATATGCGAGGAAGCAATTCACAAAACGTGTATTTTTGTAAGTGGAGATGACAAACGTTTGAAACGACAAGGCATGGTCTGTGGAATATGGTCACGAAAGGAGATAATTTACATATGTCCACAGTCGCCTGACCGGGGAGGCTGAAGCAGGCCGATGGAGTCCACCTGAATGGTCGCTTCCGCTTGCTTGTCGGGCGTTCCATGCATGTGTTCTACGCTGTGGCAGGTAGCATCCGTGATATCTTTCTGTTTTCAATTATTCGACGTGTCATATGCATATTTATGGTAATCACTCAAAATTGCGTTATAGTATTTAGGGACTTAGCTTTAGGAGTACATATTAGGCAGTGAACACAATTAAAGACAGCTCGCAGCACAGATTATTAGCAACGTACTCAAAAGTTCAGCTAATCGAGAATTAAATGAGCATGCGACTTTTCAGATTAGAAAAAATTGTCGCCCGCAAGTCGCGTATACTGTGCAGGCCGTGCTTTCAGTCTTCTACGAGCCCGCAGCAAAACGTTTGTGCCACAGATATGAAACTTGTCCTCCGGTGCACAGATATGTCCATCGTGCGTGTCTTATTTATTGAAATATGTCTCGCGGATCGTGCATTTCTTTCAGAGTGATTATGATTTGCAATAAAAGTTATCACACAGATACCTGACACCCGGACTATCTCTGAATTGATCTTCAGGCTAACGGCACTACCCTGAAGTGATGGTGTTGCTCAGAGCCAGGCAGCAGGCTGTCTGGCGGCGGTGTGGTGTCCACATGTGCTGCGTGCTTTTTCAATGCTTTTGCAGTTAAAAAGAAAAAAATACTCGTCGACTACATAGCTTATTTAGGTATTTATGTGTAAAGGGTGAGGGTCTCGTAATCTCAAAGGTGCAACCTGCTCAACTGCATAGAGGGTGTTTCAGGTAATTTAAGTCAAACTGCAGAAATACACAAATGCCACGTAGCTGGACCTAGCCAAGGTAATGTTGTTTGCCGTCACCGGGAAATACTAAAATTGCAGCCCGACTGGCCGTTGGATGCACATTGCGTGTAATCGTGGGCTTCTTTCACGCTCGGAAAAAAAACATTTTGGTGTAGCAGGTATCGAGCAACAGAAAGCAGTATCGGGAGTTTTTCATATTGCTCTACAATTTTCTCGTCGCCACTTTTCATCTAAGTATAATAATACAGAAGGTAATTAATTAAGAATAATTATCTCATAGGCGGACTGCAAAAAATAATCTGAATATCTCCAAGTGATACAAAGCCACATTACCTTGCTTTCAGCCCATCTATGGGGCACGTGCATATATTTAAATTTCGACTCAAGTCACGTGGGACCTGTATGTATATTACCTGGGAAACCCTGCATATGCTCAAAAAATATACGCACTCTATCACTTGACGCTGTGCAGGAAAACTAATAAATTTACGCTCCAAATGTGAGCAATGGGACATGAAGTAAGCTCCAACTCTACATGCAAATTAATTTTGGCAAACTGTTTTTTTTTTTACTACGATACCTTACGAAATACGCAAGACATCGATATGACGTTCCAATTATGTCGGTATTCGAGGCGCGCGCGGTTTAGGGAACGACTCCTTAGTAAACGGGACAAGTTTATAGCAGAGAAATTTTATGAGTTACTGTGCATTACCACTCCTTATGTACTGGTTATTTTCTCTATCGATGAGGTGTGATTGCCTCGCGTGCTTTCTATGTCCGTGTCGTTATGCCTGCACTAAAACAAATGAAGCCCTTTTGTTCTTTCGTTTTACATTCTTCACGTTAGGGCGGGACTCGGAGAATAGCCGTGATTAAGTCGCTCGTGAGTCGAGAATCTGTCACAGCACGGCAACCTTACTCCGTGACGGCAGTGGTGCGACACCGTCTGTGTACTTGTACTATCACACCGGAATTAATTGTCACAACGAGAAAACAAACAAACTAGAAAGAAGGCACATTTATTCATCCGGGTTTGCCACTGTCTATTTACTACTGTTAACCGAGAAAGTGTAAGAGTGGGACAAAGGTAATGTTCAATAGCCTGGTAAGGGAGCAAAAATTCAGGATCGCCAGTCAACCTCTAGAGTCTGTACAGGAGTACGTTTATCTAGGCCAATTACTCCGAGGGGAGTCTAATAATTAAAAGAAAATTTACACAAGAATAAAAATGGGTTGGAGAGCTCCCAGCAGGCATTACAAAAGAACCAACTGGGAGCTTACCATTGTCGTTGAACAGAAAAGTGTACAATCATTGTATTCTACCAGTGCTAACATATGCGGCCGAAACTTGGAGGTTGACAAAAAAAACTCGAGAACAAGTTAAGGAGTGCACGAAGAGCGATGGAACAAAAAATATTAGACGTTAAGACACAGGAATAGAGTGGTGTGGATCAGAGAGCAAACGCGGATAGCCGATATTCTAGTCGACAAAAAGAAAAAAAATATGGAGCTGGGCAGGCCATGTAATGCGCAGGGTAGATAACCGGTGGACCGTTAGAGTTAGAGAACGGGTGTCAAGCGCAGTCGAGGACGGCCGGAAACTAGGTGGCGTGATCAAATGAGGAAATTTGCCGGCGCTAGTAGGAATTAGCTAGCGCAAGAGAGGGGTGATTGGGTATCACAGGGAGAGGCCTTCCTCGTGCAGCGGGCATAAACATCAGCTGCCGATGACGACGACGACGATGATGATGATGCAATGATGATGATGTACCAATGGTGGTATTCCTCACAGGCGCATACTTCTTGCGCATCGGTCGTTTATCACATCATTCAGGCATTAAAAGCAAGTGTAAGATAAGATGAAAGATAATGGTCTTCACTTTGTTGCTTTTGCTTCACTTTGTTGCTGAGTGCCTATGGCCCTCTGCAGCTGAACACGATGTGGCGGCTTCGATTGCCGGCCGTGCACGGGAGACGCATTTAGCCGCATTTTGATTGCTTCGAAACGCGTAGCTCTCGTAGTCCCAGCGTTGATTACAGCGTTAAACCAAAGTAGTTATCTAGTAAATGAATTAAATAATAAACAATTAATCGGCCCGTTCGCGTATCACTTCGGCGTTACAGTTGAGTGCGCGAAGATCGGGCGAAAAGGCTGCGGGCGTTTCGTCGTGCAATTCCCGTGGAAATCTGCGTTTCAACTCGTAACCACCGCTGTGGATCGGTGTCTGTGCCCTTCAGCTGTCGAGCACAGGGTCGCCGGCTTGATGATGAACAGCGTTGGTCCCTATTTCCATGGTTGGAAGGAACGTACATTTGTTCGAGTACCCACATTTCGGCGCACGCGAAAGGACCCCAAGTACATAGTCGAAATAAATATGGAGCCCTACAAAACGTCATATTTCGCGGCCCGTACGTTGACGAGGGATTCGAAAACCCAAGCACGAGTTCACCAACGAATCCGTGGCCTTTTTGCCGCCAGCGATCAGCTGTTGCGCACAAATGAAGCTGCACTCATTACGAGATACCTCCTTGCTGGTGCGCAACTCGCAGGAACGTGCATTTCAGGAACCTGCTTTTTAAACTTTGACTGTGTGACTGTGACTTCGCTTCTGACTCACAATGAACCAGGCGCGTGACGCGAAGTTGTAGCGATGAAAACCGGTTTTTACAGTGAATCGCTCTCTTACATATGCGTGAAACCGTGACGCGTCACACCAAGGGCTACAAAGAGAACACCGCCAATTCCGCGAAGTTGCATTGGTTCTCACGAAGACAGGACTCAATAATGAATGCTATGTTCAAGCCAATAAGCAAAAAATTCGCGTTTATTAAAGCAAAGATTTCTTGATGAGTCCTACCGGATATTTATGCCGTTGCTCTGCTGCTGCTGTAATGCCGAATAGCTCAAACACGGAAAATAGAAAAGAAATACCAGCCCTCCTGGTGAGATCGAACCTTGGTCTCCGCGTCTAGGAAAACGATGCCGTAACCATTAGACCATGATGATTTCTTTACATTATTTATCATTATTTCATGACACGAATACTCTTGAAAGAAACAAAGAGAGAAGTCGGAGCTATAAAGTTTTTTTTTTTCAGTGGAACGGCGACGCTGACACAAAAATGTAGCTCCATAAGGCAGCGCGCCAGACGGGCCGTTTTCTTCTGACCCGGGCCCGACCCCAGTCAACGCACCGTTCAACCGTGCCCGGCTCGGTAGTTTTCAAACCTGACCTGTACTGGCCTCGGACCCGGAAGTTTCGGGCCCGGCCCAGTTCGGTCTAACATCTTTTTAACCTAAACGAAGCCTGGTACAGTTCTCGGTTATTTTGAACACGCCAGCGGCACACAGAATAATTGCTGGAGATTTATAACTGAGAAACAAACCAATAAAATAGAAAAATAAATGACATCGTCTATTCAGTGTGCACAAGCGTTAACGTGTGATATGATCACCAGTACTATATTTGCGAAATTTATTTTATATGGCGGCACATAGCGAAGGCATACAATACTATTCTTGCACACACCGATCGATAAAACTCGAGCCATTAAATTTGGCGGGAATGTAAATTTAAGTGCACTGGTTTACTGACATTCATAATTTTGTAATATACGGCCACCAGAAAATCATCTAGCTCTATTGAACATGAATTGCTGACACGTTAGGGTTTACGCTCATCTGCAATCTCCATAAAAGCTCCATAAAAAAGCGATGTGTATTAGCTTTTCGGCCAACATTCTGTGAGGTCAGTGTTTCAGTCGACAATTTTGACATCCGTGTTTCGTAACAGAAGTAAATTTGCGCTCTTTATTGAACTTCTCTTTAAACATGCAGGTTTTTAACCACAGCACATGCTCTGGGGACGCAACACAGTTTATCATTCCTTTATTCATCAATTTCTGATGTGTTGTTCGTTTGTTCACGTTAATTCCTGGTGAACATGCGTAGTGCCAGAAAAATAAATACATGGAAGTGAACAAGATTGGTCCGCCATTTAATTTGCGAAAAAGTAATTGAAAGGAAATATGCATACAGTGATTGCATGTTTCTGCGCTATGATTTCTTTTCCACGTCCTGTTCTTCACTAACGTTGCGAGATTTTTGAAGCCTTCATGGGGGCTAGAAACAATTATCTAAACGCCATAGACAAATTCAATGATGTTGGATCAATAATGCGATAACATAGGGCAGTTTATTTGATCCACCTAAACATATACTTATGAAATTAAATAGATTTCAGTAGCGAGATCAACGATACGCAACCACGCTACTAATTGTGAATGAACATTCCAGAATTTACTTGTTACGATGGTAAACAGCCTCTTTACAATAAAAAAATGCTTAGATTTTGCTTCGTCTTTGTGCTTGCTTCAACTTTGTGCTTGCACCAGTTGCGCCACCTATGAGTTATCTAGGTGGCTCGCGTTTAATAATCTCCTCGTGTTTTAATTATCACTTTAACGTTCGCAATTTCTCAAACCTTCTTATCTTTCGCGTTCACAACGCACCTCGCTACAGCCATTGTCATGCTTTTGTTACGCATAATCATATCGCGGTTTTGGCACGTTAAACCTCAGAATCAAGAAAAAAAAAACAACCTCGTATTGTCATATAAGAACATATGCAAGGTGTTTCAGCGAACACTTTCAGAAATGTTTTTAGTTGTCTGTGGCAGGTGGCACAATTCTAATCCGTGAGCTGATCTACACGAAGAGGCGGACATTACTTACACAAAATATTGAAATGTATAATCGACTAATTAGCAATAATTCACTAATTAAGTATATAATTAATTACGTTATGGCACATATTGCAATTTATAAATTCTAGTGCGTGAGAGTGGAAGGCATATCTACATGAAAAGAATTGTGTGGATGACATCATTTACAAGATATGGGCAGTCAAGCTTGCGGTAAAAATGTGCTGTCGTTCTACTTGCTTTCTTAACAAAACGTTGTTTCATGCATTGAAGCAGAAAAGTATAGAACACCAATGTATTTCTCTCCAAATTTCCGGAATTCATATCTCGAAACTGGTGGCATCCTGATAATTCGTTCCAAGTGGAACCGCCTTGCGATCTTCCCGGCTATAATTAGTAGATTTAAATATGTGCCGTCAAGTGATTAAAGTGAATTAGTGACATTTTGTTAATTATTTGATTATGCATGTCAATTTTTTATGCAAGTTATGTCCGTCTTTTCACTTAGGCCGGCTCAAAAACTAGAACTGTGCAATCTGCCACAGGCAATTAAAAAAAATTGAAAGTTTCGGCTGAAAAATCCGGTATGAAACATATGTGTTCATATGATCATATGAGATTATTGGATATGTGGCATGTGGCGCATGATATTTTCTGATAGGGGTATTTTACGTACTTTAGAGCAACGCACTTTTAGGTCTCTTTACAGTAATTTTAGATAGCGTCATGTATAATTTATCGAATGATGAACCGCTAATTGCCATGTATTTGGTTTTATTTGGTCATACCTTTCCCTTGCGCTACAAAACTCCCCATTACCATTTGTGCACTAATTTTTGTTGCAGATCCACTTCGCGGGAAGTAAATACCAACTTGGTGCACGTCTAAATAGGCATACTCTTTTTTCGACAGTTAATAAAGAACAAGTTCAACAACATGAGCCTGAATCGCTATTGCTCGTCATACATTCAAGACGAGTATAACCATGCAGGCTCTTCCCACCTTTACATATAGAAATTGTCAAATGAAGTTTCTATATATAAAAATAGGAAGATCTATAGTTATTCACGTTATGAATGTATGAAGAGCAATAACAATTTAGGCTTACAGACAGCGAGTCAGTGGGCATCAGTCGTAGAAGAGCAAGAAATAAACACAAGAGCTTGCTCTGGCATTTCAAAGCTCTACACATTAACGTAGTCTTGGTAAAACTACTGCGCCGTAGTGAGTTAACGTAAGAATGGTGCAGACTTCCCAGGAAACGACTCAGCAGAATGATTGTTGCAGTTTAAGATGCGTTCACGGACGTGTCCATCAGGTATGTGCACATGTTCAGGATGAGGTCCATTGCCGAAATTTCGCAGGGGACAATGCTTTCCCTGGCCATCACTTTTTGGACGCATCTCATCCAAATGACAATGATTTTACGGTTCCCATTTGCGATAAAAGGACCAAAATGTGCATGCGTTCGTGCCCTTTGAATGTGGTTAGCACTGTTCCGTGAATTTTGTGATTCCATTTAGTTTTCTAGGCAACGAGTAGTAGCGGTACCACATAAAAGCACCAGCCATTTCTTTAATATTACGTTATTAAAGAAACACACACACGAGCACCAAGGAGGCTTGCCCACTTGCCGTCGGTGCAAGTACACATACTGTTAAAGGATGTCAAGAGTGTAAATAATATATAAAGAGTGACGCAGTTTTCTCATTAACAATGAGTACGACAAGCGGCCGAACTTCTCGTTCTGCGTGCTGCAGCTAGAGCCACTGCTGTTTTTTTTCTTCTTATACATAATTTAGCTGGCGCCTGCTGACTTACTGAGGACAAGAAATGGAGCACTCGTGGCGGCCTTTCATAATATTTTCATGGGTTACTGCGCCTACAATGGTAGCTTCCACACACCATCTCCCATAGTAACTATCAGCGGCAGCTTGCTTTAGCTGTTTTGTTGAGTCATGAATCCCTCCTCTCGAAACTTTATTCTCCATTAGAATTCATGTTTTAGTTTATAAGAAAAGAATGTGCTAACTGCACAAGAGTTGATGCCGTTTTTATACACTACAGAGATGAGGCAGTTAATGTTTTTAAATAATATAGAGAACTTAATATACCAAAGAAAAAGAAAGTAACCAAATAAAGTAGAGTCCATGTAACGAAGCGGTTCCTTTCACTCGATTATATTTTCTTATCATCCACCCCTCACAAACGGCCGATTGGAGTGATAACGAAGGCGAGGCGCCCCTCAGAACATTGACAGAGTGCAGAAAGACAAGTAATTGAAACAGACCCGTTACATTATCCAAACCCCGCAGTATCTAGGGAAAGCCTCGGTTCACGTCCCCTCACAGCTGCTATCAACAAACCAAATGTACTACAATATTGTGCACTTTGACGTAATCATTACGCGTTCTGTATCACGCGTTCTGTTTCACCATATCTACGGCACGGCGACATGTTTAAGCGTTTCGGCCAATGCATTCTTTCACCGCACGAGAAATCGCCGGCATGCTCTGACATGCCCAGCAGCAAACGGGTGCCGCCGAAGTTCCGCTTCATGCAGCACGAGTGACCGAGCTGCAATCTTGAGTCAGCTGATGGATGTTTCCGACCAAACAACACAGCCGACACAGACGCCCTTCGTCGGAGCACTTGGTCAAAACATACTAGGCGAGCGCGCCGTCGTTCCAAACACACGCGTGACATTCGCGTGGCTTTTGGTGCTTTTCGCATGTCGTGACAGGTACTTACCGGCGCCAAATTATAGCCCATCGCCTGCGACGAGAACTGTCAGGCGGGGCTGGGAAGGTCTGGCGAGAATAAAACAAAGTAGTGCTTTCGGAACAGAATGATACACCAGGGGGTTCCTGTCCGCTGCAGCGTGGTTGCTCACGCGACGTGAGATGTTAAACAAGCCCTAACGTGACACAGCAGCGAGCGAGCGCGGTTTCTCAATGCGATTCTGCCGAGAACCTCGGAAACACAGTGTGACTCACTCAAGCGTTCCTTCCGCGTATCGTGTCGCCGAGTTATACGATCCACGTCATCGAGGGTGCATAACTGTGCGTGGTTTCACTTGAAATATACGACGTAATCCAAGAGGGGTATTAGGGGCGAAATAGATAGATAGATAGATAGATAGATAGATAGATAGATAGATAGATAGATAGATAGATAGATAGATAGATAGATAGATAGATAGATAGATAGATAGATAGATAGATAGATAGATAGATAGATAGATAGATAGATAGATAGATAGATAGATAGATAGATAGATAGATAGATAGATAGATAGATTCTTTCATTCATTGACTGATTCCGTCGTTCATCCATCAAATATGAATAGATTAGCTGGAAGCACGTTGCTTCTCTTTCTGGCCCTTTAAAAGAGTCCTGTTCGAAACGCCTTGCATATTTGTCAAACGTGAATCATTATTGCACGTAGTTGGTTTGTAATTACGAAAAATGTCGCTTTAACGCTTGCATGTCGCTTTAACGACATGCAAGTGGTGAGGCGGTTCCTTGGCCTCTCGTTACACACGCGCATGTCCGTAAAGTGTCCATATATCTTGGACACCGCAGTGGAAGTAGGCCATCCCCAGCGGTTCCTGTCTCTTAAAGCAGCGCAGTTCTAAGAACACGAAAGAATGTCCGCAGCGAAGGAACAAGCAACCTGCGTGAGTGTCATGCATATGGCCCCCGGCTTTTAACGTAGTTGCGTTCAATGCATGCAAGGCTGCTTTTGTCGGCGAACTTAAATGTTGCTCTTGAAGAGCCAAAACAAAAATTGATGAAGCTGCTTAGTCTCTGTGTATGCACTATAAAGTCTAACACCCCAAGCTTCAACAAATATCAAGGGGGCATGAAATATAGAATTGTGCCATTCCTTAAAAGAATCAGTCAGGATTCTGTTTGCATAACATGAATTTCTTTTATTAACCTTAAGTGCCCTCTAGCCTTTTCCTCTCTTTGTCTATATTTATCCGTCCGATTCCCTCTTTTCTTTTCTGTCTCGGTGACTTTCTCTAAATATATCGCCTTTTCCCTGTCGGTCTCTACTCTTTCGTTTGCGATTCTCCTTCCCTAACTTTCTTGTCTTTCTTCCTTTTCTATTTCCCTTCATTTTTCTATTCCTTACACTACCGCTTCTTTCATTCCTCCTTTCTTTCGGAATATCCTTTCCCTTTTGTACTTACGACAAAAACGTTATAAAATTCCTGCCTATATGCCCTCTTTAACAAAGACTACTTCAAAATGCTGTACGCGTTCCCGAACTAATTTCTTGCGGCAAATAGCGTACGGCAACTGAAAGCTGCGCCTACAGTGGTCGGTAAATTTTCAATACAGACGGCTTCTCTCCACCTTTCCGGCTTTCCGAATGACCTATTTATTGACTATCTTGCGCCCTTCATTGGCCTAAATAGGCGCGGTGGTGGGGTCGATTTCTGCCAAGAATACGCTGCGGGAACTACACGTATGATTCAGACAATATGCCGCTCGCTTTCCGATGCGTTGGTCGTCTTACTAAACCAGCACTGTGACT
The DNA here is from genome assembly GCF_050947875.1 of Dermacentor variabilis. Classification (NCBI taxonomy): domain Eukaryota; kingdom Metazoa; phylum Arthropoda; class Arachnida; order Ixodida; family Ixodidae; genus Dermacentor; species Dermacentor variabilis. The sequence continues at coordinate 89,075,108 of NC_134571.1, read as the reverse complement.
CACGAACCCGCACTTTGAGGAACGCTCCACGGAGCCGGAAAAACTACAAAAAGAATGTGCTGTGTCCGCAGGCTATAGATCTCTCTCGGTGTTCTTCTCACCACGTGGATGGCGAGAAAATGCAAAAAAAAAACAGGCACAAGAACATGCAGGATTTGTTTTAATCGTTAAGCCAATCATTTTAATCGCAGCATCCATTTTACAACAGATATTACAAGGGTATTTCAGAGGTAGGCAATTCCATGTTCGCGGTGGAGTCCCTTGTAACGATCATTTGAAGCGCAGTTCTCGTTGAAATGATCTGAATAAAAGTAAGCACCATCGAGTTTGCTCAATAGTATATACTGGAATTGCACGCCCTTACCGATTCGCATTGTTCACTCCTTGTAAGGAATGACTAACCTGTAAAGCAATCTTGAATACTTAGTTGAAAAGTTCCAGATTCGGTGTCTTAGAAAAACAGAAAACAAATTCAAAGAAACTATACTCTGGAATTCCGTTAGAGCCAATTCACACAGTAATTCCCCTTTCGCGCACTGCCATCAGTGTAGTATTCGTACGTTTAGCGACATTATACATGTGATTTTAGTGTAAATCATCTAGGTTTACGTTCTGACTCGAACATATCATGGAACAGCCAATTTCGTAATATTTGTGCGTCTCAGTTGAACACCTCTCGATTTAGGCGTGCGTCGGATATTTAGGATCTTACAACTGCATTTAAAAGCAAGGCAGGTGACAGAATCGCTATGTCACGCATCGCTCGAAGCTAGTTCTGTACAATGGTTCAGCGCACTTTCCCGCTGCCGGACCGCTGCCGCCGAGTTGCCAACGCTGCACACAAGAATAGCGCGACGGACGCCTCTTTTCCCCACGGGGAGAGGAACCTTCGAGAAGGAAAGACAGCTCGCGTGACGTGGCGCAGTGCGCGCCGGCCAACGCGGGCCATCGATTGGATATACGCAGCTGACGTCAACGCTTACGTCATTGGAGACGCGGGAAAAAGAAGGACGCGCGTTCCCTCACGCGACCGCACGCGCGGCGCACAAGGCCCCCGCACTCATTCCACGTGCGTCATTATTATGCCAGTGACAGGAGACCCTGGTCGTGCTCTATACAAGCAAATACGCTAGAACCGCAACCACGGTGGATAAGAGAATGGTCCTTCCTCCTGGCAGTGGAGAGAGATAAAGGAACGTTGTGGGCGACGACACACAAACACGGGTTCGCCGGAAGAAACGCGGATGCGAAAGGACGTCGGTAGTGGGAAAGACGGTAATGCTGCGCCGATTAAAGAGACTCCGCTATTCGTGCCTCGTTTGACTAAGAGAACGCACCGAGTGTACAGAGTTAAACTTGACAAAACGCGTAGATAAGTAATCTGGATGGCTTTTAATGTGAACTGAAGGCTGAGAAACGTAACCTTAGGCATACGTACTTCGATTTAATTGATCTTGCTGTAAACTGAAACAAGGCAGAATGAAATTATGGTCTAACACATTAGAAAATCCCCTTACTGCACTTCACATTTAGCTTTACGTGTCAGTAAATAGTTCTTACCCTGTGTGATTGACACCCATAACTCAGAATAATGGGTAGCCAGAGAGGAAACTCAGAATAAAAAAAAATAATTAAAAAAATGGAAATCCTGTTAAGAACAAGAATATCCTTAAAGCGACAACATTTGAACGCAAAATCCACGGGTCGGAAAACCTATATCTTAACTACTGGACTGCACATCACCCGAGCAGTTCACGTAAAAATACAATAACTTTTTGTAATAGACCACTGTAGGAGGACCTCTTGCTAGGCGCATGGCCACACAGTTGGCAGACGATAGAGAAAATGCGTGCTCTTTCACGTTTCTTAGGCGGCACGGGCCTGGACTCACCCTTGTGATAACAGTTACACAATGTGTCCTTCCCCTCGTTCCTCCCATTATCATCCCCCATCGTGACTCTTTTTCTTCCCCTCTTCCCCTTCCCTCACGTAGAGTAGCAGGCCAGATGCTCCATCTTCCGGCCGACCTCTCTACATTTTCCAATCATTAAACTATTTCTATTTGTGTGTCGTGTAATCAAATGGCCAGCAGTGTTGCGACAGAAGCAACGCTTGTTAGGGCAAATGTTTGCATTAAGAAATGTTAAAGCATTAACCTTTTCGGGTAATGTGGCGTACATATTTGATAAAAACCTCAAGAACGAAAACTCAAATTCACCCGCGCGACCTGTGCTTGCACCACAATGGTATTATGTTAGTTACGCAAGTCACGTAAAAGCCACCATAAATAAGAAATTAAAGTGTGCGCACGAAATTCGCAAAACTCTGCATTGCCTTTAGCGATGCGCAATTTGCACGCTCACTTTTATAGTGCGCGCAAGGTCATTACGTATGCCCCACTAATACTATATTTTATCTTACCGTTGCCATTATATACATATATGACACCGTAGCTAATCTGTATATCTTTCTCTCCCTCTCTTTCGGCGTCCATACAGACGGAGACAGCTCAGGCGGAAAAGAACCAGCGACATGTATAACACCACAATAATAATAATAATAATAATAATAATAATAATAATAATAATAATAATAATAATAATAATAATAATAATAATAATAATAATAATAATAATAATAATAATAATAATACAATTAGGATAAACTAACAAGAAACAACGAAGTAAAGACTAGAAAACAATGGTCGGGCTGCACGCCTGATCGTGACAAACCATTCCGCCACAGAGTACAATGTCTAGCGCGGAGGAAAAAATTGACACAAGAAATTTCGCAGTTCTCATTGCAAGCGAAACTGGTCATTCAGTATGCAAACCTGCTTTTGTGCTTATCTCTACGTCCCAGACGGCAGAGTGCGCGGATGCCCGAGGTTCGCTAATCCCAATCTTGTTCACTCAGCGCGAAGTACGTATGGTTATGGTGTGATTCATTTGCATGTGCATGCGCAGGAGTGCTTTGGGGGTTTAGAGGAACGCTGCAAGCCCACTCGTCTGCGCTATCTTTTGCGCGTTAGCGGCGTGCTTTAACGATTCAGACGGTTTCGCGTTGCGTGCAGCGAGCGCAAAAATGTGTGCGACAGTTCAGAAAATGCATGAGGGGGCCTTAATTCGAAGCCGACTACCTTCCCCGGGATAATTTATTGAGATTGCGATATCACTTGTCACCACGTCATTACGAACTGCGACATAGTCTGTGGGGTGTCTTTCGCAGCAGAATCACAATAATTAGAACAAAATATAGGTTAAATTTACGGATATAGCACGGATACGGCCATTTACGGATACCCCGCCGCGATTTGAGAGGGGGCACTAACCATCTGGTGTCTATCCCTAGTTATCAGAATTGTAAGGGAGACACATCAATAAGCACATGTGCTGAGAATCGTTCTGATAATTGTCAATAACCTTGCAGCGGCACAACTAGTGACTGCTCGCGATGTTGGCTGACAAAATTGTCTAACGGCTCTGGGCGAGCTTAGAACGATACCAGCTACCGGGCCAAGTCGTCGGGCATGCTGGTTTGCTGGCTAGCTGCCACTGGACACCACCGCCGACAATGAAGGTATATTGCCTGCACTAGGTAGATAGTCCGTCGACAGTCCGTCCCACTCAAGTTAAGACCTTTTTCTTGCTGCTTCATGATCACAGATACCTTCATGAGCTCGGGAAATTGCTCCACTGAAGTAAACGCCACAGAAATGCGCCACATTTCTTAGGAATAAGAGCAGAAAGCAGTGCATCCAATTCAAGCCCCGAGTGAAACGTTCTCCTTTGGTACGCATGGGCTGAATATTATTGCCTGACCACATAGCGGGATGCATACAAATAACGCGCGGTAAGTGTCGCCTATGCAATTAGCGTGTTGGATTCGCCAGAATACAGTAAAATCTACGAGCTAAAGTGTACAGACTTGCTCTTCTATATTACGGTGCAGAGCAGCTGCTCCGGCTGTCTCGAGAGCTATTTTAGGACTCTGATGACGAGAAAAGAATAAATTTGAACTCTACCGTAGCAATTTATTAAGCGTCTCATTTCCTTATCAGAACATTACCACCTTGTCTCTGCCGAACCTCTCATGAATGTATTCGTCTCACTTACTGAACAGTAACGAAAGTCTCTTGTCAAGCACATAAGATGCATCGCCATACATAAGGTGTGAGAAAAACTCGGCTGTCGTAAGACGGGAAGTGTATGATCTGAAGCACTGACCTTCGACCATGTGGTGGTCTTCACAATTGCGCATGTTGGGCGAGCCTGCCCCATAATTTTCTATGTGCGTTGCCTTCTGGTTGCGTTATTATACATCAGACAGTAGGAAAGAATTTAGAGACAATAATCTAGTTTAGTCTGCTGAGTGTTGTCATACGTTTTTTGCATACTATGTACCTGTGTCGTACACTGAATGTTATTTAGTTTTTCATCATATCCATCCGGAGTAGCCGGAGTAGCCATGGCACCAAGCAAATGTCCACAGGATCCATTAAAGAGCCCTCCCCGCACTTTCTACCTCTCTGTCTGTCGCTCTCTATCTCCCTAGCCAAGAAAGACGTTTTCATAACTTAGACGAACAATCCGCAGGTGCTTAAGAGGAAGCTTTAGGTAGGGGCCAACTACGATGCCCCCAATTCATATATATGTAAAAGGCAGAAACGCTTTGATGCAAGAACCTCGGGATAATATTTACGAAATTTCTTCCACTTGAGAAAAAAACAGGTAAATTCTATTGACTATATTGAGCACAATCGCAATTTAAGGTCTCACTTTAATTTTACAGGAAATTGCGGAAAATAGCTGTGTTTCCATATAATAGAAGCACGAACTTTACAAATCAGTAACTATGCACCAAGAACAGATACCAGAGTTCTGTACACTGCATCCGTTAGAGCATCTAAAGCGGAAAGTTAATATTATTTTACAGTTAAGTGACTTTCTTTCGATGTTAACGAGAGTTGTGCCAAAGCTCCACTCACAAGACAGTCGTAAATTTAAAGGTCGTCTATGATACATCAATTTGGTTCGCTTTAGATATAGCGTTAGCTGCAGTTTACAAATTGTGATATCTTTTTCAATGCTGAGTTATGGAGTTGTAAACCTGACAGTTTCATTTTCCAAAATGTTGCAATGTTCAAGCATATATATTAATAAAAAAAAGTGACGGCTTAAATAAAACATCTACTTGCTACAGTGCCTAGATTTTCTTTTTGTCTTTTTAAATGCGACAAACTTTGACAAATTACATGATGTGGTTGCCGAGAAAAGAGACTTATTTGTTTCCGCGTCTTTAGAGAGGTGCCCCCAAACTGAAGGTTCAGCTTAACGTTTTCTCCCGCAGTACCTTTAGAAGCCAATCCAGGCAAATTGATTTCCATGCTGCCTGAACATCGGCGGCACTTTCAGCGAGTCGCTCAAAACTACGAGTGATAGAAGGAGATCGAGAAAGAGCGAGTGAAAGAGAGAGAGAGAAAGAAGAAACTGGTGATTGGCCCTTAATTATCATCTTGAGCGGCAAACACGCGTTTCGAGACCTGGTGACCACTGACGCGCAAGACGGAATGTCACAATGGCTCTTAGATGGGGCGTTCCGCCGGCTGTAGACGACGGCCGACGGCAACACTCTGTATATTCGCTTTTCGTCTCCTTTTGGCTTAGTTTGCGCACCCTTGATCTTTCTGCTCCGCAAAGGGGCGCCCCCACGGCCAGCTAGGGTCGTGGAGATGCGGGCAGCAGCTCGCACGGCCTCCACGGTTCGTTGCCCCTTTTTGGCGAGACGACTGCGAAGTTGAACAGCCGCTTTTACTGAAGCCGCCTCGCGGGACGCAGAAGGGGTGGCCCCACTTTGTCTAGCACTCCCGCCTCTTTCCTTTTTTTTCAACCGGGGGAGCCGCTGGGTGTGCAGAGCAAGGGACAAAAACAAATAAACGCGTCTTGTCGTCTGGTTCTTGTTGCCTCGGAAGGATGCACTTGAGAGGAGAAAGAGTATTCGTCCGTACCATATAAAGGCTTCGCGGAATGGCTGCGCTCGTTCTTCGGCGCTTCCGGCATTCATAGGCTTTGAAATTGGCGGCACTTCCTTTGCGGCCGTCAAGATCGCGAGCTTCGCCTTTCTATTTTCCTCACATTTTGGTTGAGACGGTTGGTTTGGAACACAGACGAAGAAAACATAATTCCTTAGAGCACATCTCACAGACAAGGGCTGCGCACGTCTGTTCTGGTCAGAAAGCGTGCATAATATGCGAGGGTACAAAGAGAGGCCGCTTCTTTGGTTCTTCACTGACATCAGGTGCTAGCAAAGTTGTGAAAGATACACGTTCCGAGTAATGCAGTGCGACTATAGTTGGGCTTGTTGGTTGAACGTAGTGGAAGGCTACAGCGCAGGAACCGACGGAGACGGAGGAGGCACACAAAGTACACAGACACAGCGCTGACTTTAAGCAAAAATGTTTATTTCGCTGATGCGCAGCTAGTTTTAAAGTGAGCACTTGGCAAAAAAAAAAAAAGAAAAAAAAAAAGAAATGATCACGCATGCGCACAGAACCTGCTCATACGGCTATCGCACCCTGGCATTTTATTCAAGGTAGGTCAGCTCTTTTTCACACAAGGCTGGACACCCGACACAGCTATTCCCGTACCTGAAATTGCGGCAGCCTCTGTAATTTCCCTAGTAAGGCTTGATTTTCTCCTAGATACAATCTTGAATTTGTCGGGCAAACCGGCCGATGCATTAACGATCGCCTTAGGGAACCCCGCAACAATGTTAACAACACTATTCACGGTTATCTAGGCACGCACTGTCGCGACTGTGAGTGCAAGCCTATCTTGGATAAATAGACCCATACTTGAATTTAAGTTTAACACTTCTGCACGATGTGATGTGCCATGTGAGGCAACGATGATGTTCAACCCTCTCAGACAATATGAACAATGACGCACAACCACGCCTCAAGCAACCCTGTGTGTACTGTGGACATGCAGACAAACAGCAGTGGTGCACGCAAGGTAACGTTTAACATCGACTCCCCAGTCAAGTGTTGGACAAAAGGCTGAAAAGAAAATTAGACTTTCGCCGCCGACTATCACCGCTAATTATCGTCAATCAAAGGAAACAATATACAAAACTTCGCTTGCATTGATTCCCATAGTGCGTGGGATCCACATATCTTTTTCTTTAGTTTAGGTATCTCGCACAGTGTCTGAAACCTGACAAGTAAATTAACAGAGAGGATCAGCCAATTTCTTTAGTTCATAACTGTTGTTCGCAGCAAAGTAGCACAATTCGTCCAAGTTCAACGACACTTGAGTAGCATAATGCTCGACAGCTACGTGCGTGGAAAGCAACAAAAGTAAAACAAGATCCTCCCCTTTTGCGAAAGCCACAGGCGCAATATCATGTTAGATGTCTGTGTAGCTTAATTAGTGGTTACTCGTGCTTTGAACGTGATCGCCGATTTTTTTATTTCAGGCTTGCTGATGCTTAAATAAAATGCGACTTTTCGTTGTTAGGCAGCCGTTCTGTCGAAACAGCTACACGCACATTAATTACTCGAGGCAAAGCGCAAGAAAGCACGAAAACAACAGAATGGAACGAAGACACAGCACTGTGTCTTGGTTCCTTTCTGTTGTCTTCACGCTTTTTTTTTTTCGTTTTGCTTGAAGTTACGCAGTACCAGCTAACCCACCAGTCTGTAGTCTTGAACGTAGATTACGCGTGAGCATTGCGTCCACAAGGTGTATTCCTCAGAAAATTTGCAGAACTGAGAGTCACTGAACACTTCTTGCTATATTGTGATGAAAGTTACATAAGCAAGAACAACGATAAGAGGGGAAGAAAATTCAGCTTGCGCTTTAGGAGCACTTGCGAAGGTGTGAAAGTAGCACCTTAAATGCCCTTCTTAAGGACACACACATAGCGGGGAGCTATTTGATCAACACTGCCTGCTCCGTACGAAACCGTATTGCTCTGTATGTATGCCCCGTTCAGCTCGTGCAGTTCTGTGAGGTCTCGGCGTCCCAACGGCTCGTAAAATACACGCGACGGGGCTCTATGGTGCGCTGTAACACGTGCATGTTTCACTGTGCAACACGCGCGTTAGGACTGTGCTCATATTATACAAGTGAAAGTTTCCTGAATTTTTGTGGTTCTATTTGTAGCCATAATTGAGGGGTTGTACTAACCAATGATTATCGAAAAGCTTCTTATGACGAAATTAGCACAACCATTATTCTGAGTTTGCAGCATCTGCTCAGACAGACTTTATTAAATTTAAAACTGTTTCTGCCTCACGGATGCCTCAATATACCTAAGTGGGTTTAAGTACACAAAAAAAAGCGCACCTCTGCTGTTGTGTTTCGCCCTGTCTCTTTTTCTGAGTCTTCAGACTCTTTAGTCTTCGAAATTAAAATCTAGAACTCTGAACGATATCGCCATACCGACCAGTGACATCATGTGGCTTTCCGATCCGCCGTTATACTAACAGACGACTTAGGGCAGGAAGCATTTGCGAGACATTAATAAACTCTTCTTTTAGTTCACCTCGACTTAATGGGGCGACCTCATTAGAGTAGTTCACGTTCAATGGGTTCGGCTTTTTCACAGATCTCGTTCTTAGTTTTCTATAGCTTCGTGAGGATGACAAAAAGAAATAAAGCCCGTGAAGCAGCAGCCATTTGAAAGGGCGAGTTAGACTGCTTCGCAGTGCTCGTAAAAGTGAATGTTATTCTTAGGCCATACCCAAACATTCTCAGTCTGCTCTCGTCGAAACTGGATGTCGATGCTACTACATTTTTTTCTCCGGCCTCCCCACTACAAGTTGCCCGTTTAAGAATGTGGGGGCCTGAAACGGTACTTGAACTGGAGTTCATTACCCGGCCATTTCTCGGGGAATCCGATTTATGCTGTTCTTAGTGGTTTATACAGGCTTCTTTCTTTCTGCGAGCCCAGACTACGCCTTTCTGCTGAGTTCGCTGAATGTTCACTTGTACTGGGTAAATGAAAGGTCGATCTAGTTCACCTTTGCTTGCTGACTAAAGCCCCCGAATGCTAACCCTTCGTGAACTTGAGGGTGACGACCATCACTTACGCAGAGTTTGTAATAGAAAAATAACTGCGTCGCTCAACAGTGACAGTGCCTGTTTCGACATATTGCTGGAACGTACGCAAGACGAAAGAGTGACTGATCGAAAGCACATTGAGAGAAGGTCTGCAACCGGTTTGCTTGCGGAGATCGCACAGGTCGGTGGTTGGTGGCACAAGCGGACACTCAGTCACATTCACACAAACAATATTTAATTTTTTTCAGCATACCTACTCAATCGCACTAACACTCATGTCCAATCACACGCTCCTACACTTGCGCAAAATTACGCTCACGCGCACCTACCCACGCTTACGGATACTCGCTCACGTTCACACCCACACCTACACACACTCGGTGACATTCACTCCAGCTTCGTACTTACGTCCTCTCACGCTTTGAAATAAGTGTGACTGGGTATAAGTTCATGTATCCATGAGTGAGTGTGACGACTTATGCTAGCATGTGACTTTTCCTTAGTCTTTCCGGGTGGTCCAGTTCTTTTGCGGTGCGCATTGCACGTCCATCTACTTCACAGTCGCAGAACACAGATGTTATTCACCGCCAAACAAACCACGCAGCCAACTCATTGTCAAAGGCCGGATATAGTAAGGCTGAGCACGAAGTCGCGAGTTCCACTCCTAGCCACGGTGGCCGCGAACAGGCGGAAGGAAAGCTCCCGTAAAGGATGATAATGGTGCATATTCGATTGTTAATTTGACAGAAGTTAACTTGCAACTATTCATAGCGGTATTCCATAAAGGCATAACAAAATATGGTTATAAAAATTTGACAGACACGCTCCATACCCAGACAAGCGAGACAGAGAGGGATGGACAGAGAAAGAGAGGGACAAGCGAGACAGTGAAATAGATTTTAAAAGCGCAGCAAAGCGATATATATGAAGTAGAGGGACATTGAGTTGACTACTTTACGTGAGGTTTGAAGGAAGTCAGCAGAGAAACAAGAGTACAGGAAATGATAAATATATATTGGGATTGATTGAAAACACCTTTAATTGCCGCTTTTGATAGAAAATATAGGTGAAAACGTAGACACTCGAAACAAGCGGCCTTCCCTCAGTGGCATTCACACAGGCCAGCCGTTGTCAAAAACCAGAGAACTGCTAATTTCGCATTGCACGTGGCTGATTTCACATAATCCTAATCCATAAGAAAGGGGACGCCAAAGACTTGAAAAATTATAGACCGATCAGCTTACTATCCGTTGCCTAAAAACTATTTACTAAGGTAATCGCAAATAGAATCAGGAACACCTAATACTTCTGTCAAGCAAAGGACCAGGCAGGATTCCGTACAGGCTACTCAACCATAGACCATATACACACTATCAATAGGTAATAAAGAAATGTGCGGAATATAACCAACCCTTATATATAGCTTTCACTGATTACGAGAAAGCGTTTTATTCTGCCGAAACCTCAGCAGCCATGGAGACATTACGGAATCAGGGTGTAGACGAGCCGTATGTAAAAATAGTGAAAGATATCTATAGTGACTCCACAGCCACCGTAGTCCTCCATAAAGAAAGCAACAAAATCCCAATAAAGAAAGGCGTCAGGCAGGGACATACGATCTCTCCAATGCTATTCACAGCCTGTTTACAGGAGGTATTCAGAGACCTGGATTGGGAAGAATCGGGGATAAAAGTTAATGGAGAATACCTTAGTAACTTGCGATTCGCTGATGATATTGCCTTGCTTAGTAACTCAGGAGACCAATTGCAATGCATGCTCACTGACCTGGAGAGGCAAAGCAGAAGAGTGGGTCTAAAAATTAATTTGCAGTAAACTAAAGTAATGTTTAACAGTCTCGCAAGAGAACAGCAATTTACAATAGGTAGCGAGGCACTGGAAGTGGTAAGGGAATACATCTACTTAGGGCAGGTAGTGACGGCGGATCCAGATCATGAGACGGAAATAATCAGAAGGATAAGAATGGGCTGGGGTGCGTTTCGCAGGTATTCTCAGATCATGAACAGCAGGTTGCCATTATCCCTCAAGAGAAAAGTGTATAATAGCTGTGCCTTACCAGTACTCACCTACGGGGCAGAAACCTGGAGGCGTACGAAAAGGGTTCTACTTAAAGTGAGGAAGACGCAACGAGCTATGGAAAGAAGAATGATAGGTGTAATGTTAAGGGATAAGAAAAGAGCAGATTGGGTGAGGGAACAAACGCGAGTTAACGACATCTTAACTGAAATCAAGAAAAAGAAATGGGCATGGGCAGGACATGTAATGAGGAGGGAAGATAACCGATGGTCATTAGGGTTATGGACTGGATTCCAAGGGAAGGGAAGCGTAGCAGGGGGCGGCAGAAAGTTAGGTGGGCGGTAAGAAGTTTGAAGGGACGGCATGGCCACAATTAGTACATGACCGGGGTTGTTGGAGAAGTATGGGAGAGTCCTTTGCCCTGCAGTGGGCGTAACCAGGCCGATGATGATGATGATGATGATGATGATGATGATGATTTCACTGGTTGAAATTATGCTCGAGAATCTGTTCAACGGACAGTGGTCGCTCGTTCAGTCGTTTTCCAATACAAATGCCTCAACGCGCGTCTAGATACAGAAGCGCTCACGTGTCATGCACGCAGATGCTTTCAGCCTGATCACGTTCACAGCGCATGCATTAACCAACCAAAGATTCCGCTCCCTTTCCGCCTTGTGACCTTCCCCCTCTTATTTCACTCGTCGGCCCATCTCACGTCTGGGAGCAATTTAAACTGTCAGTTCCCATCACGGACGTGCCACGCAAAACAGAACACACTGGGCAAAGCGGGGTGGGCCACGCGCCATGTTATGCAAAGTATGCCCTCGCAAGTTTCTCTCGAAGCCGTGGTCACCATGACGCGTGTGTACGTTGACGCAATCAGATGTGGGCTAAAATAGATTGCTTTCGAAGCGCAAAAGGAAAAAAAAAAGACAAAGGAGCTTGTGTAACGGTTGACGTTATTATGTGACTGCACTTTCCACAAAATAAAAAAAGGAAAGGAAGAAAATGAAACAAAAAAGCGAACAAACAAGACATTCTCGTGAATATTTCACTAGAAGCCGGCGATGTCATTTCGGATGGAGCATAAGGATATTTCGAAGAGCCCAAGGCACCATAGAAACGCCATGAAATAACGACACGCTATTTATATTTTTCACAAGGGCGTTGGGAAAGGCTAAATGCTCAACCGTCAGAAAGGGTGCTCAATAAAGCGTGTGTTCTCATCGCAGTTTTATTTTGGAATCTGCTTTCTTTCTTTTCCTTTCATTTCTTTTTTTTTGGGGGGGGGGGTAGGGAGACATGTTTCCTGCGATAACCAGCTCTACACACATCATGACACTATAGACCTAAATATAATAGGCAGAGCAGCTCAAGGGGACCTTGTATAGATATGTCCATCTGTTTTACTGTATTGCATGAAGTTGCTTAGATCAAACGTCCACTTTGGTAGCTGTGACCTCTCCTCTCTACTTTTTCTCGCAGAGTTCTAAATAAATGCGGAACCATTCAACCACACGTCACCACTCAGACTTTTGTTGCTCAGGAGAGAGAGACGAGAAACCCCTTAACGTATGACTCGTTTATTACAGCTTAGCCTCGGCGTGTCAGTGGAATACGATTTATTGGACAGATCGTGCGGATCGCAGAGGGCGACGGATATACGCGATGGGCGGAAGGATCCGCAACGACGCCATTCTCTCCCTCCCCTATTCCCGATGAACAACCCCACAACCATTGGCTTTAATATAGCGAATATATTGTGAAAGCGTTCAGACAGTAGGGACGAATGATATATGACGACGCCAATAGGGCTTCCTCTTTTCAAGGTTTATTTGCCCTTCGAATTGGAAGGCCAAAGAAAGACCGACAATTACCACCATGTACACGCAAAGGCCCCTTTCTGCGATCAAAATGTACAAACAACTAAGGTTTCTGCGAGAACTGATTCTTGATGTTGTTGCTATCTTTGGTCGTGTCTTCGAATTCGCGTCTCCTCGCAGTCACGTCGTGTTTCGAAATCGCAAAGGCTCAGATCGGCCTACGTACAAGCTTGCGACTCAAAAAGTTCAATGAATCAAGGTCTGAGGTGCAGAAGGTATATATATTTAGCACTGGAAGTGTACTGTGACATTCTGGTAACATCGTCTCATTTATTTGCTTTTTTTATTTGTTACTGGATGCTGCATAAATCTGCATACGCGTAAGTCCACCGAAAATAGCACTTAGTCGGGGTTCTTCAAAGCCGCACGACGCTCTATAGAAACATGTGTCTTTGCCATTGTCACGAATAAAAGTGTGCCCTTGCGCATTCCTACGGAGCTTTCCATAAGTTTTGTTGCAGAAAGAAAAGACAATTCTTAGAAAAATTACGGCGGAAGCCATCTCACAAAGAGTGTCATGGGATGGGTTCATTTTTTTGAAAACTATGTAGCGGTCGTCCGGAGACTCCCGTTGCTTCGACTATGTAGGATAAACGCTGCCTCCTATATTTGCCCATTTTGAGATGAAATTCGCTTGCCCAAGTCGCCCATGAACATGACGATGACTGTATGATGATAACGCATTAACAAGAATGGAATGACGAAGAAGAATGGCGTCAATGGAACGACAAAGGCGGTATGACCGAGGCGGTATGAAGACAATAAGATGACGATTCTGAAGTGATGACGTTTGTATAACGATGACAGCATAATAACGACTGCTTGACGACAATGAAAATGTGACGAGTTTGTGACAACCGGATCACGACGATGGCAAGACCACGACACCATGACAACAAATGCATGATAGTGAGTGTTTGATGAAGACAAAACAGCAACGATGTCATGACAACGCTAGCATAATTACGACTGAATGACGACAAGATGATTACGCTAGAATAATGATGGAATGACGTCGATAGAAAGATGAAGGTAGTATGACGTGGAACGCATCACGAAAATGGTATGAAGACAACTCTGTGACGACGGTGGCGTTCATGATTGTATTGCGCTTAGTGTTGCACTGACGAACATAAGGAGCAAGGTGCGGGCTTACGTAGCGTGTCTTGTCCCTTATGTTCGTGAGTGTAACAGTAAGCGCAATACAATCATGAACGACCATCAACTAGGCCCGTTCATTGCCTTATTAGACGGTGGCGTGAAGACGACGGCATTACGAGAGTGGAATTGCCAAGTTAGAATCATGACAGTGGAACGCCTGCGACGCCATACTGTAGACTGCATGAAAACAAATACGCGAAGATGACGGTATAACAACGACGCCATCACGACGCTGGAATGACAACGGTTTGAGTAGAGGGAAACGACGATGAATGTGTGACGACAATGAATGTGTGACGACGATGGATTGTATCAAGAAAACTATGACGACGATGGCGTGACGACGGCGCTATGACAATGAAGGTCTGACGAGTGTATATTACGACAATGGCAGTTGTGACGGCATGACAACGACGGTTTGACAATGAATGCGTGACACCGACTGTCTGAACATGCCACATTGACGGCAATGGCATGGCAATGGCGGAATAATCACCCTTTAATAACGACAGCATAATTACGCTAGAATAACGGCGAAGAATTCACGTCAGTGGAAGGACGAAGGCGTTATGAGAACGAATATATGATGACCATTCAATGACGTTTCTGAAGTGATGGCAATCGTATAAATACAGCGTCACGACGACGGCACGGAGAAAATGGTATGACAGTGACGGACAAGTGGAGTTCGACTTGAGCAAGTTAGAATGAGCATGATGAAACGACCACGACGGCACCACGCTGGCTGTATGGCAATGAATGCATGACGACCATGACATGACGACGGTATCAGGACAATGGGATGACGAAGAGTGTATGACCACCATGGCGTGACGACTGCTGTATTACCAAGACTATGAAAACGACGGCATGATAACGATGGCCTGACGACGATGGCATGATGAGAGTCGGGTGATGAAGCGAGGACTGCGGTGAGAAAATGGCCACGTCGATCTCACCACGATGGTATGACGACGAATGCCTGATGACTGTAAGGCAACGATGGTGTGACGACGATGGCATGGAGATAGTCGGACGACCAAGCTGGAATTACAACGATCCAACGACCTCGATGGCATCACGTCTGCGAGCCATACATACATAGTGGCCCAATGTATTACAAGACTTTCGCCACTATGTTTGCGTAGAAAGCGTGACGACGACGGCACGAAGACAGTGAGATGATAAAGCTCGAATGACGACGATGGATTTATCTCGACTTCCTCACGACCGCGAGCATATATTTAGAGGAGCAATCTGGTAGCAACTTGGGCCACTGGTCGGGGCGTGAGAGGACGGACGGACGGACGGACGGACGGACGGACGGACGGACGGACGGACGGACAGACAGACAGACAGACAGACAGACAGACAGACAGACAGACAGACAGACAGACAGACAGACAGATAGATAGATTCTAAACGCTTGTAGTAGCCAAAGACATGCTTATCGCATTAAAGAGAAATCTCAGTGCCCTTCCACTCTGCGAAGAGGGATCACCAGCGAAGCTGTGTATGTGGGCCCCTTAATGGCGAACTGCACCTCCACCATGGGTCGGCCCGGTATCGCACGATCTTCGGGATCAGCCCACGTATGAAAAATTATTGGTCTACGCTCGGACGCGATCCCCCAGATCCTAGCCATAGACAGCTTCGTCGTAAAAAGAATAACACATCCGTTATAGTTTCAGCAGCAGCCATTTGCACCGTTGGCATAGCTCTCTCGCGCAGCGTTTTGCTTGCTACTGCTCGCATTTCTTCCATACAATCGGTGCAACAGCTCCCCCAACGTAGTGCGTCGCACAAAATTTAAATGCTGCTTTTAGAGACGTCCGGGATAATTATGTTTAGCGTACATGGATGTTTCCAATCAATATCTCCCGTTACAGCAGAATCATCATCATCACTAACTTAAATATAGATACTCAGATTTTACAGGCCTAAACCATGATCTGATCGCAGGCGTGCCATAGTGAAGGTATCCATAGTAATTTTGACCCCCTTGGGTTTTTTAACGTGCACCTAATCCAAATGCATGCAGGTGTTTACATTCAACCTCCAACTTAATGCGGCCACCGCGGCTGAGTTCGTACCCGCGATCTTGACCTTAGCAGCGCAACGCATAGCTACTGCGATGCCGCGGCGGGTGCTCTTTGTCACCTCTAACTGTTTTCCTTACACTTGAAGGACACGCGCTATTTGGCTTCGTCAGCTTTAAAGAAATCGCATTGCATCGTGATGACGACGACGTCCTTTGTTAGATCTGCCTTTCTTCGCTCCGCAGCCTTTCTTCGACCTACGCCTTCCCCTGTGTCTCTCTTCCTTGTACTATTGAGGCAGGAAAAAGTGTGCACATCACTCGCATTAATATGATGAGCAAGGTTTGTTTTCAAGCGAAGTGTAGCCCGCAAAGCTAAAGACTAATCATTTAGTAAATAATAAACAGCTAAACAAGACCGAATGGTACATAAAATAAACCTGTTAGTTTAATGACCGTGAAATGAAACACGATTTCAGTCAGCGCGAGCAATTTCTCCTCGCAATGAAGTTCAGATGGGTCATCCCGGAAACTAAAGCGAAAATTTCGGCGCCGCGCAAGCGCACGCTCCGACGAACACGAAGCTCAGAATCCTCGATCAATAAGTTCGCTTGGCGACGCAAAATAACATAAAAATTGTTACACCTGCCGCATCGTAAGGCACTATGACGTCATGTTCCACCGTGAATGTTCGAGAAAGCAGGCGCGCAGAGAACGTTTGCGTGAGAAGACTTCATCGGTAGCTTCGCAGCGAAAGCGGGTAGTATGCAGTCTGTAGTCATGTGGCCACTTGGTGTGCGGAGACTGAAACACTGTGTCTCTACGGTCTCTACTGAACCAGCGTATTTACAACGACAGCGCATGACGATTGCATCGTTTATTTTTACACGTGGTCTCTCTTTTGTATAAGGCGGTGAAAATAGCGCGGCACAGCGTTTGCGACATACGTTGCAATCGATAAGTGTGAGGTTCGCCGAGTTTGCGGAGCTACGGCGACCGGCATTTGTGAAAGTGGAGCCTAGAGTAACAGAATGGATAACTAGACTAGTTGGTTTACTTGCAAGTTGAAACTGTAAAAGCGCACAAAGCTTCTGTGCGCTTCTACAGTTTCGACATGGAGCCTATAGAGAGAACAACCATAACTCGGGCCTAAATTATGGACTATCTTTCTCGAAATGCTCCAACCCATCGAACACATCTGGCGGCACCTCTCTTGTTTCTGTTGTTTGCGCGTCTTATCTCCGGTACTTGCGATGCACCATCGTCTTTCACAGATATAGGAGTTAAAAGTTTGAACTGGAATTTGCAGGGTCCGTCCATCTTTCTGCTCTTTTCATTATACCGTCATCGCCATGCCATTTCTTCACACTTAGCGGCTCCCTTGCCACAAAGCAAAGAAAAAGAAAACCTTGCTTACCACAACCGTTGGGAGTCGAGCTCATGCGCAGTTGAAATAGTGGCGCGCTATCCGGCTTTTGCGCCCAGTAATTCGCTGAGAGGTGAAAGCAAGCGCCCTATGAAGATGACTTTTCGTGCATGACAAAGGAGAAGTTGCCCTTGAAAAAGCGGCAGTGTCCACTGCGAGTATCTGCTGCTGTTGCATTAATTAATACTAGGAGGAACAGCGCAAGATCTACTGCGTATATAATAGCGGCAGCTATCTTGCCACTATTTCGCGTTAAAAACAGTTTTATCACTGTCCCTTACTTCGATACCACCATTTGTAGATTGTTTTATGATGCATTCTTGTTATTTGCCACAGAGATCCCGAACGCTATTATGACGCAATCAGAAATCTTTTTTTTCTTACCTTATAATCCAAGTCGCTCATCATCATCATCATCAGCCTGGTTACGGCCACTGCAGGGCAAAGGCCTCTCCCATACTTCTCCAACAACCCCGGTCATGTACTAATTGTGGCCATGCCGTCCCTGCAAACTTCTTAATCTCATCCGCCCACCTAACTTTCTGCCGCCCCCTGCTACGCTTCCCTTCCCTTGGGATCCAGTCCGTAACCCTTAATGACCATCGGTTATCTTCCCTCCTCATTACATGTCCTGCCCATACCCATTTCTTTTTCTTGATTTCAACTAAGATGTCATTAACTCGCGTTTGTTCCCTCAGCCAATCTGCTCTTTTCTTATCCCTTAACGTTACACCTATCAATCCTCTTTTCCATAGCTCGTTGCGTCGTCCTCAATTTGAGTAGAACCCTTTTCGTAAGCCTCCAGGTTTCTGCCCCGTAGGTGAGTACTGGTAAGACACAGCTATTATACACTTTTAACGCGACAGCTTAAGGAGCTCGTGTCGTAGCAAAGCCGGTGTCGTCGGCGTCCGCGGCGTTGGCCGTGAGCGATAAATCCCGGCAGGCACTTCATGAATAAAAAACAACTTGCAAGATGGGCTGGGTGGGAATCGAACCAGGGTCTCCGGAGTGTGAGACGGAGACACTACCACTCAGCCACGAATTCGATGCTTCAAAGCAGTACAAAAGCGCCTCTAGTGAATGCGGTGTTGCCTTAGAAACGAGCCGTAGAAAGTTATACTGCGGTGTATATCGGTAATTATGAACATGTAACTTACAGAAGTCGCAGTTACACGAGTAGCGAAGTGCGTTTCCGCTACATTTCTTCTGAGCTTTGCGCACACATAGAGCCATCTTGCGGCAAACACAGAAGACCCACTCCTCTGAATGCACGGCGCTGCCCCGACAGGTGGCGCGCCACGTGTGCATTGGGGTTGTGCGGGGACCGGTGCGAGGCGCGTCGCCGCCCGGACTCCCTCTCCCCTGACGACGTTTCGCCTTGCTCCCTCACGGGTTGCAGAATCAAGCGTCCATTCTTTCTTTAGATCACTATCTGTCTAGCTCTATGCTCGCGCCGATCACGACGTTTGGCTGGCGTGCATCGTTTCCCCCTCCGAGACACCGAGTTCTTTGGTTCGTTCCGCTTGCTCAGGCGCACGTTTCGTTGCCGCGCCGAACGCTGCGTTGCTCGACGCTCACCGCGTCGGATGCGGGGCGCCTCGTAAGTGATTGCTGCGCCATAGCCCATTGTCTTGCACCCCTTGGCGGGTCGACGGGAACGCTGTCGCGTTGCACTCTTGAAGGTGAAGCTTAAGCGTCCTCCAATTTTTCTCTTGAGGGATAATGGCAACCTGCATTCTTATCCTTCTGATTATTTCCGTGTCATGATCCGGATCCGCCGTCACTACCTGCCCTAAGTAGATGTATTCTCTTACGACTTCCAGTGCCTCGCTGCCTATTGTAAATTGATGTTCTCTTCCGAGACTGTTAAGCATTACTTTAGTTTTCTGTAGATTAATTTTTAGACCCACTCTTCTGCTTTACCTCTCCAGGTCAGTGAGCATGCATTGCAATTGGTCCCCTGAGTTACTAAGCAAGGCAATATCATCAGCGAATCTCCTGCACATAATTCGGCGCACATCATGTTTCCGTCTTCCCTTTACACCTTGATAAATATTAAATTCCGACATTCAACCTGCATCTCTATATCATAGAGATATGTGCTCTGAGGACCTCATGATAGTCAAAGGCTCCCTTGAATTTCTCAGTATGGCGTCCTATAACGCAATACCATTCCCAATCCGTTTTTATTCAAATCTAATGATGTCCAACTTACGTAACCGGCAACTAAGCATACAGCGGTGACCCGCAGTATTGCTTGAACCACCTAGTCACTCTGCTCTTTTACAGGAGGTCACCTTGATTTCGAAGCGAATAGCATTGCCTACTTTGACCAGTCTTATTTGATTGGCTGACAAGAGGGGAGGAGCAGACAGAAGTGGAGAGGATTTCAATAGCGTCGGGCTAGCTCGGTGAAAGTAGATAACCGGATAAGGAGCGTGGTGCTGGCGTCTGTAATTGGTCCGCTTCCCCTTGCTTAGCTTCTGGTGGGTGATCAAAAATCGCAACCGCGTGCAACGGAAGCGTAAAAATGCCGCTAAAAGGACTCCTCAAAGGAGAGTTGACTAAGCGATGTCGCGAAAGTGCCGAAAGGGCTCGACAACGTTATGGTGTCGCAGAATTTTTTATATTGTAAGCAAATAAATCCATTTTTCCTGGCAGCACGAAGTAGCCAGTACCAGAGCGATCGGCGGGGAGTCATGTACTCCCTTCGGAATGGAGCACTCTCCGGCTATTCTGAAAAAAAAAGAAGAGTTTTGTTCGACATATCAATGCATGTTTAATGCATAGACATCACTTTGACGTGGTCAGTTATCGTATTTTTGTTATTTCGCGTGACAGAAGCGAAGTAAGCGAGGCCTGAAACATTTTGACCAAAAGCGGAGGGTTAATCGCTAAGCCATAAAAGCTGAAATATATGTATTTTCTTGTTCGGTCTAATTATGCATAATTAGTGTGTACAGATCGTATCGATTGACGAGTTATCGTGGTTTTCATCACGTCGCATGACAGACAGCCGAAGTGGGGCTCGTTCAAAACATTTTTGGCCAGTCGTGGTGGGTTAGTGACAGAAATGTAAGAGTAACACTACAGAATAGACTTACATTATCGCGCCTTCTGCCTGCCGTCGTGTGTTTACACAAACCGCATGTTTTCTTTGCTGCAAACGAGTCGGAAAGTCATAAAAGAAACCTGAGGACCAAACTTGAGGTTCTCTCCACGACTAATTACAAGCATTTCTATGTTGCGCGGAAGTCGCAAATTGAAAGAAAATGCCCACTCCTAGCAGTAATTTCTCAATTCTAGATAAGCGTCGTATAGCTACAACCAGACGTGAAAAACAGAGAGCGGACGAACACTCGTGAAATATTCCCACATATTT
Organism: Dermacentor variabilis; assembly: GCF_050947875.1. NCBI lineage: Eukaryota > Metazoa > Arthropoda > Arachnida > Ixodida > Ixodidae > Dermacentor > Dermacentor variabilis. The sequence goes on along the minus strand of NC_134571.1, from coordinate 89,054,119 downwards.
CATGCTTTGCTTCTTCGCACTTTGTCCTGTGCTGCAGCTACACATCACTACACTGAATTTTCAAAATAGTGCGGGCTGTGTGTAGTTGGCCCAGTACGCGGCACGATGTGCGAGCTCGTTCCAGCAAGCAAAGCAAGAAAACAGGCCCTACAATCTTCTGCAATTTTGATACACCACTTTCGCTTGCAATACACTATTTTAGCAGTTGATTAGTTATTAATAAGTAATTATGTCATTAGGCGAAGTACACGATATAGTGTCACTTGTCACAAGCCACGACAAACCACATTACTTTTATTCTGTCCAGCTGCGTGACATTTGGATATCCTTAAATTTTGGCGCAGGTTACGTAGGGACTTTATATGCGTGTGGATAAATAATAATAATAATAATAATAATAATAATAATAATAATAATAATAATAATAATAATAATAATAATAATAATAATAATAATAATAATAATAATAATAATAATAATAATAACATGCTGCTCGCATTTTTACTATGCACTCACCTCATTCAATCCTTTTGAGAAGCACCGGTATTATCGGCGAGACAAAGACCAATCAGGACAAGTAACGGCACGCCCAGATGGTGCCAGCGCTGGTATAAATTGTGGGCTGTTGTCGGTGTACCGGCGTGACACGTGTACCTATGCGACGACCGTTGACAAGGAAACTGTAGTTTCCCTATATACAGTGTCATCCGATATAGAGCTAAATGACTGCACATTGGTGACAGACCACAGCTGCTATTTATTGAAGCGGAAAAACAGAGACCTTGGTTCGATCTATACTGCCACGTTTCCCTGTTCCTTCTTACCCTTTCCCATCGACGTTAAGACCTGTTAGCTTCACAATATATCGCAGAAAGAGAGAGAGACAGAAGAGAATCTACACATGTTTCAACGCCATCGACCTTCCTCGTTCTTGACATTCACGTTTGGGCCTTAATGAACGTTTGCGACAAGTCCTTCTACAAATGAAGGTGGCGCCGTTGCTATGCTATTATTCTGCTCAGCCCAAGGTCACGGTGACGATAGACAGCGGCGGCAGAGATCGCACTTCTATAGGAGGGAAACACTCATAGGCAGAATTAATTTATGAGGTTTACTGGCACGCACGAATACTTGCGTACAGAGTAAAGAGCTCAAAGTCGCACAATTTAATCAGCAGCCCCACACTCGGCACCCCGCCCCCCTTCTCAATTTGCTGAAACCTAACGCAACCCCATCTCTCCCGTCCCCACGGTGAGGGGCGGGGGGTTGCTTTAGGTTTGTACAAATTCCTTGAAATTTCAAATAAGAAGAGTAGGAGCAAGGAGAAGCTGCATTCGAGCTGGCAGAAGACGTCCGGAAACAAATTACTGTTCGAAAGCGCTATCAAAAGCTTTCTCATGGCTATGCTTCAGTTGTATATGTTGGGGCAAGGTTTGGCCGAAGAGAACTAGGTGAATTCTTCTGTGGTCTCCATTTGACAGTCATATCACCCCATCGAAGCACCGACACCACGAGGTTCACGTTGACAAACGCCTGAAAGTAACATTACTTCTAATCTCAGTTGGTCTCTGCATAATGAGAAGATAATTAACAACGCTAACCGCATGTTAGGTTATTTACGTCGTAACTTTTCTGCAGCCCCTTCGTCTTTAAAGCTCTCATTCGATCTAAATTAGAATACGCCACTCCGGTCTGGGATCCAAGCACTAACAATTTGGTTGAGTCACTAGAAATGGTGCAGAATTGCTCTACTCGCTTCATCTGTTCCTGTTATAACCGCACTGCTAGTATAACTTCTATGAAATCTGATTTATCTCTTCCATCTCTAGCATCCCGTCGCAAAATTTTTCGCTTGGACTTTTTCCATTGGCTTTACTATGACCATAGCCTCCGTGAGGAATTCATTCTTGAGCCACATTATATATCTAACCGTGTTGACCATCGCTTTAAGGTTGGTATCGAAACATGTCCCCCCCCCCCCCCCCCCATACTAACACCTTTCTTTACTCTGTTTTACCTCCAACTTCACAAGATTGGAATCACCTTTCTTCCGACATTGTTTCCATTAATGATAATACCAGATTTAAATATGCCTTACCTAACATTGTATAATTAGGATTTACCATACGTTACCATGCTTTGTGATATTATGTTACTATGCACTGTGTTTATTCTCTACCCACTCCCCTCTGTAAAGCTTCGGCCCTAAGAGTATATATATATATATATATTGCCCCACTTTCTTGGCCTCTGTCAGCGGCCGTGCAGACTTCCCCTATATAGAAGAAAATCGCGTGGTGATATATATATGCACACATTGAACAACAATGCGTCACTCTGTGATAGGCAGGGAAATCAGTTCTCTGAGCAACCCATGTTAAGTTAGCACTCCCAAAATGAGCATTCGCCGGTAACTACATACCGACAACTTCGTAATCTTCTTTTGCGTGGCGCTTACGCTTTTACTTTGTCCTTGTATGGTATGCCGTAAACACAACAAAAATATGCTATGTCGCTGTTTGACGTTCTATGAGCGCGTGAATTTGCTCAATTTATTATTCTAAATTCTGTTCCACCTATAGTATGCTGGTGGAACATTGAAAACCCCTATGAAATGCCAGGCTAGGGAGTCGCTTCACTGCTTATGTAACTGGCATCCATAAGTTCTCTTCGCTGTTGCAAATGTCCGCCGTCGAACATTCTTCATTGGTTCACCTTCATAAAAACTGCGACTTGTTTGCAATTCAGGAAAGACTTATTCGGTTTCTCTGAAAAAGAGAACGCTTAAAAGAATGTAAAGCGCAGGCAAAACAGAATTGCGTGTTCAGGTCGAGTCTTTCTATTTCGGCAACATTGTGAAATTCAGGAAAGTAGTCGGTGAGTACTGCAGAAGCGCGAGTGCTGAGAAGACTGTGAAACCTGTCCGTGAGTTGCTAAGGGATTCACACTTTTCAAGCAGTGCCACCAAACTAGCCTCATTTTAATTAGAAGAGTAGTGCTTCTGTTCGCCTTTGATCACTTGCGTGCGTGATTGAAGAACGAATCTATTACGGCCCACCTGAGTTGATGGGATGTAGACTATGAGAGCATACGCTAGAGCGTGCGTAAAAATCGAGTAGAACAAACGTTCTCCGCCTGCTCATCGAAAGACCGTGTGGCTTCAATGAGCAGACGCGCAAGGGTTGAATAAACATTGACGAGCGGTGTTCAGAATGCTTTACGGTGATGACGAAAACGTCGCAGCCTAAAAAATTGACGTGGTCCGGCGCAACTGTCACGTGTGGGCATTTGTTTAAATGGCAAGAACGACTGCATTCACACAAAAACCGTGCCGTGAGTGGGCAAAATTTGTATTTCAAGCCAATGTTTTTCTTTCAAGAAGAACCAGTGTTGCATACTTTAGCATGAATGTGACACAAAGCCGGTAGGGGAAACTGGCTAAAACTTTTATGTAAGTTACTTAATGTTTATTTTTTAGTTTTGTTATTCACCCGACTAACAGTTTATTTATCACCATAGGCAATTTATCATGCGAGAGAACCTTCTTTGTGTGAATTTATATTATACTGTTACACTATATTACTATACTATACTATGAACTTATACCGCTTTGGAAAACAAAAGGTTCTCGAAACTTTATTCATTGAGTATTATTTTGCTTTATAATCTAATGCACTCTTTTAGCGTTAAATCTGGGAGCACACTAGAATAGGAGCTGTAAAAATCTATGACGTCACGACGAGCTGTTACGAGAACTTCAGGACGCTGTCACCACCTGTCTCGTTCTTTTTTTTTTCTGATTTGCCAAGCTTACTGTCATGGTAATAATGAGCACATTGATCGTAAGTGTGAAAAATTTACTTTTACATACTTGACTTAAACAGCTTCAAGTCAAATATGCCATTCTCACAAACTCACCCAAATTTCAGCTGTTCTACATCTTAGCAGAATGTTAATTGTAGTGTACATTCAAGTTAACGTTGTTGTGTCCTCCTATGAATAAACTCAAGAAAAAGAAAAAAGAAACGGCGCGCCCTTGTGCATGTGCAAGTGCAGATAACGTTTCACGACAAATATAAGTGTCAAAACTACGGCTTTCTGAGAAAGTAAGTGTCTTAGAAACAAATGTTTGGCTCAATTCACAAATCTTTGAACTCACAGGTGCTGTTTGTCATTGGCCAGCCGAAATCAGCCGAAAATACGTCCGCAATTGCAAATTGTTCGGATCTACGGGGAATGATAACGCAAGAATATTTTTTTACTGTACGGACCCTGCTTATTTAATTTATTTTGCAGCTGAAGAATACTTGCGTTCAATGATTCAGTGACTTTTTATTAAGTTTATTCACACGAAAAAGAAATGAATTATCAGTCGTGCAGCAGGAAGTTAACGTCTGTGCTTTGCGGGACTGAATGATTACCGAATGAGGTTTCTGCAGTTCGCGAGCGGAATTTAAATATGTATAAGCTCATAAGAAAGCTTAGAGTTAATGCCACACATTGTCCTCGTCAGAGAGCGTTGCGTGGGTGAAAGTCTATTATGCACTGAAACACATTTGAATGCCTTCGCCCACAACGAAGCGGTATACACAAATATAAAAAGTCAATCACCGTGGGTTTCTCAGTCATATCTTTACAAGCGGCGAAAGGGCGCAGAAGCCTGAACTAAATATTCCAAAAGTTCAAGTCGCAAGACAACCTAATGGGTAGTTTGATCTTATCTTCTTTGGGAATAAGCCGGCTATTATAGTTACATATAGTCCTTTACTGACTACTGCAAGATGCTCGCTAAGGCAAATTACATTTTATGTGCCGGGATTCATGGAAGCTGAACGTTTGTTACTTTTCCCCTGGGTGATTACTCTGAAGGGACATGTTTTGGCTTCGCGGGTGCCTTCAGAAAGTTGTGATTCACGCAAGCCAACGTTTATAAAGCCGCACATGGGATGATGGCTTATGGGCTCATCAAGAAACACATTATGTCCATAATCACACAGTGTTTTTCATTTATTCATATTTTTTCCCGCGGAAACCTTTCAGTCAGACACGGAAGTATGTATACTCTAAAGTTTTGTGGGGTGTTGAACCAACGTGCAAGTTTCTTGTATCTGATTGGAAACATTTGCTAGTTCACTTTGACGTCTCTCCTTTGATTAATCATTACTTTCGTACACAGAATTTACTAACTTAATCTTTTCTAGACCTTCTGGGGTTTTACTCGTCAATACCATGATATTGTTAAGATGAATGCCGGAGCGGGAGACTCCGCATTAATTTTGACCACCTGGGGATCTTGAACGTGCGCCCAACGTTTGGTACACGGGCGCTATTGCAATTCGGCCCCGTTGTAATGGGGACACCGCGGCCGGCATTCGATCCCGCGCCCTCGCGCTTGGTAGCGCCATGCCAAAGCCACAAGGTCACTACGGCGTATTTGCCACTTTACTGTCAAAGTAGTAGTATTGTTCGCGTGAATGTATTCGCGCTCGTGTACATATGTTGCGGCGCGTGTTGGCGTACGTGTGTGCGTGTGGCTTTACGTGCTTTTGAGACCACGCTTGGCAACCACACGTCTCTGAATCCACGACATGCATGCGCTGCGCGTTATCTTTGAGACAAGCTCTTGGGTGCTTTTCACAACAACGAGAAGGAAGAACTCAAGTAACGATGAATAGCCTCCGTTTCGTTCCTTGCACGTCGTGGTGAAGCCTTTCCAAGTACGTCATTAATGAGACAACTTTTACAACAGCGCTGTGGCCAAAATTAACGCGCTTTGCAACTTCACCGGCAGATCGTAAAGGATATGCAGGCAAAATATACCGAAAATCTGGAGCTTCGTCGAGTCCTTGTGGTGCGTACTGAACATTTTCTTTTTCATAATCGCGCTTTGACCAAATGATTCTTACTTGAGTGTGTTGGATTACCTAAACGACTTCCGACCAGACTGACACGCTCTTTTCACCATGCTACAGTAAGCAGGCACTTAGGCATATTCCCCCCCCCCCCTCCTACCTCACGTTACTTTCTAGCCTTTAATGTCATTGTCTCATGTGTGGAGGAAGCGTTTTCATTTTCAATGCCAGCCATGCTATGGGCGACAACGAGACTGAAGTTGGAATTGCACGGGCGTGTCATGTCCTGAAGTATTATCATCGTCCCTATAGTAATCAATATCACCAGAAAACGCGTGGCCATTGTTTTTTTTTTCACCCCAGTCATTTCACGCCATTTCGTGTCAATGAACGGGTTAGCTGCAATAATTAACGTGGAGGTACGTAAATATCCTGAAAAATAGTGGCAGGCTTCAGAGCACCCTACATAATTTACTATAATAGCATCTCTACAACTAAGGTACACTTTGGTTTTCTAAGAGGCGGATGTATTGCAACGTCATGACCCAGAAGGCGATTATCTGCGAGCAGAACTTCGCGACACTTCCGTACTCGCTCCCCCTTGCATGGTTGTCTGTTAAGCTGCAACATCGCACCGCGCGATTAGTAAACTAGCCTATCATTTTTTAGCCTATCACTAGCCGCCTATCATTTATAGCAAGCAAATAGATAAAAAAACCTCCAAGTCACTCTTGGACATCATCATGTTGCGCAAACATTGTTCTATCTCGAAGCTCCAGCCCTTCTTTCAGTGACGATGGCAACACACACTTGACGATGGCAGGTATTCACTTCTAGGCACTCTGCTTGCACCAAACCGGCCCAAAGGCTGTTGACCCAGCCTTCGCTGAGTCCTAGATAGTCTCTCGAAAATAATGTGCCGACCTGGAGAGGCCGCTAATAATTAAGCACGACCCAGGAAACGCGCAACCGCAGCACATTAAACATCTACGTGCGCGCACAAATCAAACGGGAAAAGTCCATTCATTAGGTTTCCAGCGGACGGAATAATCGAAAATGGCGGATTGATTACAGTACTGATATCATATCTATGCTTTAATATAATCCGTTCCACACTAATACGCGGTAGTGTTGTAAAGACACAGTGCTCAAATATACAGCTGCAGTATGATTTATGCTCGGTGCATTGCTGTCTTTATACCATGCGATGAATGATATCACAGACGGAACAAATTTTGACGCATGTGTCACGCGCACATTTCTTCCACGTTTTCAGCAACACGCTACTGTGCCGGCGAGCAAAATGGCGCCTTTCCACGGCGCTTAACCCCGCTTGTGCACCTTGTTTACTGCACATTCATGTCGAGGCGTTCACACGGCATATCGAACGTCGACAAGCCGGTCGCTGTCACTGACATTATCAAAGAGCCGCCCACGCGAACATCGTGTGAGCAGAAACGCCCCCGCTGCTTCCCTATAGCTTTCGTAAGCAAGCATTCTGTGAACTACTGTCATCCTATGTTCCACCAATGCAGGCTCCAAAGCGGCTTTTTCATAAGCGACATTTGCCGCGTATACCGCGCCGCCCACTCGTGAAGAACACGAGTGGGAGGACTCGGACTCGAACCATTTATCCACACCGGATAGATAAAGCCACACGTCCATGTAATGCTGTTTCATCGATGCGACCTGAACCGGACAAACCTGTTGCTTACCGAACAATAGCCATTGTCCCATGGCTGCTGTTGCTATGATTCGGGCGTGCCACTGGTTTCGGGCGCGTATACGTCAGGGTGACGGTGTTTCGAGGGTCATCAGCGGCACCGCGACGTCCGTCTCGCCAGAATATGCGTGCTGCGTCGGGAGCCCGTGGTGACCCGCACGACTGGCCGAGCTCACATAACACGGCTGTTTCTTGCCGCAGCGCTTGGTGTTTTGATTATTGATTGATTCAATAATTCCTGTATTGGGTTTAGCTGCCATATATACGAACACGACGAATGATATATGACGTGTAGTGGAAGACTGAGGATCAATTTTTGATACCTAGACCTCGTTAACGTCCCCCTCCGGATAACAGAACACGAATGATTTTACGTTAAGCCGCCATATTAATGCGGCAGAGAGTGCTTCGCGACCTCCTCCTCAATATGGGGAGGCCGTGCCCATAGTAGGGGGGGGGGGGGGTCCTAGAGGCCTCCTTTTGACGTAACACTAAGAACCAGTAGGATTAGTCACACAGTCAAACTGGAGTTGGGATTAGTTTTTCTTTGAATCTATGTGGTGTTGGTGATATTCGCCACTGTCATGAAATGTGACATCATATTGCGAGGTATCAGCCGCGCCGAAACAGTCGTGATCATGTATGATACAAACCAATGACCAAAGTATCGCCAAGCGTGAGGCCGAAGAAGTTAGTTCGTGGCAAAATACGCGGGGCTTTGAAGGTGGACTAGGAGAAAAAATCACCTTGACATTGGGTCAAAATAACCGTTTCATCATCTTTTCTGGAGCGCCAGCAGCATGTTATACGCAGCAGCCAGAAAGGTACACAAGCCTGAGTCAATCCCTCTACTCCCTGAAATAGCGTTCATACCTCGTAAGCCGGTATCCAAGGTCCAGTCCACGGCTCAAAGATTCACGTCACGGCAGCACGTTAGGAATATTATGGTGTGGATGTTGTCGGTATATAAGAAGGATGTTAAGGAAAGAAAGGGGGGAAGCGGAAGGCATGTTTCACTGGCAAGTGCACACGTCTTGCACTGCTGCACCACGACCACACGGTGTGGCTAACAAGCAAAACTTAAGATATGTGTCTGGCGGTGCGTCACTCGAGGCGAGTGCGAAGGCGCGTAAAATTATACGCACAGGCCGCATCCGTCTCACAGCAAAAACACACTAAAGGATATTTCAAAGTAATGAAAACAACTCGTTGAACTAATACAAAATAGTTGTTATTGGATATATTTAGCCGCATTTGTCGCCGAATGCGCATATAATAGGGAAATTCTTGCCTTTTTACAGTCGTTCTACTGAGGAGAACTGGGCACTTTTCAGAGAACAGGTGTACGCGTTAGCAGAAGAAGCACGCCCCTTTGATTGCTGTAACCAACGGCAAAACTAATATTTGGATTACGAAGGGCCGACGTCATCTCAGAAAGAAACAAAGAAACGAAAGAAAAAAGGCATCTATGTAGAATGGCGAAAATTGCAGGTTCTCGTTCTGCCTGGAAAAAATACTGAGACTATTTGATGAACTACAGTTTAGTCATATGTACTGCCAAACATAAATATCTTTTTCACCTAAAGCTAACCCAAGGAATTCAGGCAAATAATAAGTCGAGGTCACGACAATAACTACATCATTTTGCTTAACGAGAACCTCGTTTCCCTTTCTGATAGTGAATGCCCGTACGCTTTTAATTCATTATTTTCTTCTTTGTTCGTAAGACGAGCTCGCCGTACCCGAATTTCACCATCTTAGTACACGAATCGCATTGACATTACCGTTGAAGATTTTTCCAGCACGGTAGAAAACCTCAAGATGTCGTTTTCTTCTGGTATTGAAAGTATTAACTGAAAAAGAAAATACTGCTTTTGTCTGAAGCCTGATCTTGTTTCACATCTTTCGACAATCACTAATGACTTGACAGTTGCCTACTGACTGGAAGGCAGCAAATATAAAGCGTGTTCATAAAAGTGGAACTAAATGTTCCTGCGGCAATCACCGTCCTTTTTCCTCACCGAGATTCGTGCGAAAGAACCGTGCAGGCGGACCGTGTGGCGATGCGACCGGCCGCCTTAGGCACAGGCATCGGCTTCGCAGTGCGTCAGAATCTTTGGCGGTGGCACGCGGAAAGGAAGCACCGTCGTCCCTGACAAGCGATAGGTTCGACGCATGGTTGAGAGCACTGCAATACGATAGCGCACGAGCGCAGTCACGTGTTTTTGTTTCATATTTCGCGGACTTTAATTAAACGCCGAAGAAAAATCGCCACGCATCACGTAGGTTACGTTAAACACCCTGTATATGAGAATGCCTTATGAATGCGTATGAATACTGAGATTTATGATTATGACTATATATACATGAACGAGAAAAAAGAAACCGAGGGGCCTGATTTATATTAGTCGAATCGTAAGAAGCCAACAAAGAATATTTGTAGGCTGGCTCTTTATGATCTGATTATGAATATCATATACACATAGTAACTATATATGAGCAACTAGAACGAATCCTTACACACTATCTGAAAAGTACCACTAAGGAGTTTCTGCAATAATGTTGCAGCAGTCTCTCTGAGGTGGTAAAAACACTTTCGCCACTTAGACCGGAGAATGGCAAACGACAGGAAACAATGCATCCTCGCGGTCGCTTGAGAGCCAGATCTAATGCACCGCCGGGTCGTACGTTTAACTGCGTTTATGGCGCTCTTTCCACGACAAGATTATTCCGCTGTTTTTAGATGAGCTCTGTAGCGCATGTGATAAATGCGCAAGAAGCCCACTTAAATGAAAGACCCGACGGTCCGATGCGTGTGGCGGTCCAGCAACAGTGATTACGCAGTGTTTCGTGTCGTCTTGCCTTGTCAGGTGTAAGTGGCGCAAAGGCTTTTGTTACATAAGGCAAACTGCCACATGCAAAAGAAAGAAAGAAGGAAAAGTGTACGACAATTACGATATTTCCTAGTGCGAAATCTGAGCGCAGCTCGAGTCGCGCATTGAATTGAATTCTGGCGTTTTACGTGCCAAAAAACATGATTTGATTATGGTGCATGCCGTAGTGACGGACTCCGGATTAATTTTGACCATCAGGGCATCTTTAACGCGCCCCCATTGCACAGGAGACGGGCGATACGTGTTTTTATTTCGCGATATATTAAGGCAAGGAATTAAGAGACCAAATCAGCTCACCGACTGTGCAGTGGGCCAGGGCCATCAGCGCCTTCGCAGGGGCAGGGGCAGCATGGGAACGCTGGCATGGTGAGCGGCACCGGAGACAGCTGTGGTAGAATACGGCGACGAACGCGCGAGAAGAGGCACGAGCGCGTTCACGCGGTTACTCCGAAGAACGCACACGATCAACCCAGGAACAAGCGCCTAAAAGCTGCGCTCTCAAGTAACAACAGATCTCGAAAATTAGCATCCAAACCGGGTGCTGCAGCGCAGCAATAGGAGGTTTCACCGCAGCGCTAACAAAACGATGGATTGCGAGAGTTTCTGGCAAAACGATGGATTGCGAGAGTTTCTGTACTTGTAATATTGACCACTGACTGCAAACTGCTCAGGTTTCTGGCGCATGACTTTTACGAATTTCGGCTTTTCAAAAAACTTACTTCTTTTGCGTTTTACGTGCGTTTTCTATAACGTATTGAATCAACCCAAACAACCGTTGTACGTTTCGCAGAAAAGCGATCCCCTCAGCCGCGTTGGCACCGATTGCCATCGAAGTTAGTTATTTTACGTGTATTCTCGATCATGTTTGCACTCATCCCCGTCCACCCCCTCCCCGCGCAGAATTACGTCTATACAACATTAATTATATTTAACTACACGAAGCAATATCTAACTAGAAGCGTGTATATTTTACTGACACGGGCAGAAATGCTTTTAAACGTATGCAGAAACATGACGTCTTACGCTAGGCCGTAACGCGAGTTACTAATTTTTCAGTTCTGTATTAGTGGTCTGCCTTGCCTTATGATTCAAGTAGTTTCCCGAAAAAGCGTCGAGGAAGAATGGCTTTGGGCGATAAAGCAAACAGTACGGCAAGGGTCGCTCGCCCCTGTTCGCGAACGAGAACTGAACGCAACTTGAAAAGTGTTCTGCGGAACTAAATGTACGTAGAAGGGTTGTGCTTCTGTGCTTTCGTTAGTTGACCATTCGGTTCATTTGTGGACTGCAGTTTCGACTTCGACATCTTCGTAATTGTGAAAAGCTGCACGTGAACGGACCTCCACTACTCACTCGGTGGATCGGTAGCGAAGCGTAACTGCAGCATTTCTATGTTTGCGATACGCACGCGTTGTCATAGTGTCGCGTTGAAAGGCACCGAAAAGAATGCATTTTTCTTGCTGTGAAAGCGCCCATCAACGCTACGGAAGCAGACACGGCAGTTGTTAAAGTGATGATGAGCACGCCGACCTGCGCTATAGCTGCACCGAAGCGGGCACGGTGCCCCACAACATGCGCAGGAGAAGCGCTGACTCGAGAGAAACATCCATTTAACTGTTCAAGCTGCATGCAGTTAGGGTGGTTTCTTCCCGTTACCTCCTGTATCTCTCCGAAATAATTGAAATTTCGATTGATTGATATATTGATTGATTGATTGATTGATTGATTGATTGATTGATTGATTGATACCATGTCTTGGAGGAAAGTTAAACGCACCGTCACAAAGCTGGTTGATTAATATATTTTGTGTTAATATAATTGTCGGCCATGTTGGTCACCGGCTTTTTCACAATATTTGGCTGGCTAATAAGTATACAAAAATGAAGTGAGGAAATGAACAATCAAAAATACATGTGCATGATTGGAAGCCCTCAGCATCAGCACACATTGATCGATTAAATATAGTGGGTGCGTTAAGGCACTATGTTCATTGAAGACAACAGCGCGCAGGCAGAGAAAACAAGTAAGTGGAGGCAGTGCTGCCCCATTGTTCTAGTGTACGTCGCACAGCGCACAATCAGAAGCGCCCGCGATAAAGTAAAAATAGTGCGGTAACGATGTGGCCACGGTCCGAAACGGTGCCAGCCACTCTAAAACCGCCCCAATGGGTCGAAGTTGTCTGAAAACGAGAGCACATGCTACTGGCGCAAACCGCTTCATTTAAGCTATCCGTGCGGCGAAGCTGGTATATTGTTCGAGCTTTTGTCTCATTGTCCGCGCTGTACCACCGCCTAATGCCCATCCGATTTGTCTTTGGTGTTTCTGAATGGGCGCATTTGTGAGCTTACTCCCACTGAGTGCTACGAGCCGGCTATCTTAGCTGACCTGATCATTAGGGAAAAGTATGTCTGTAGTCCCATTTGCTCACAACAAAAGGGAGCGATACGGTTTGAAGAAAAAAAAACATGCAAACATAAGTCTTCTCCTAAAGACAGGACATTTCCGCCTAATCCCGAAAAGAAACTGGGATGAGTGTTCTGCCGACTTGATTATGTGAAGCAGGCCCGGGAAATTGCCAGAAGGGCTCACCAAAAACAACAGCCAGTACCGAAAACGACTGGGGATTGCCTGTGTGCGTGCGATTTTTTGTAGCACTTGAAGTACTTTTTTTTTTGTTTGCAGGCCTGTAAATGCGTCTAAGAGACAAGGAAGAAAGACAGTACAATACAAACGTAGCGCATAGTCGTTTCTTACTTCCCTGTCTCTTAGCGCCTTTACACGCCTCCAGTGATGGACGAACTCGCCCAACTAGCTTTGCTCCTTTATGTGTTCTGATTAACGTCATGTGGACTTCTTAAAACATTAGTATATGTTAGCGCACAGAGAACACAGTGGTGAAAGCGAAGATAAAAGGAAAAGGATGTGAAGCCCTCTTCAATTGCTGAAACAAATATGCACACACACACGCAAAAGTTGATCACTTTGAGGACTTCTTTTATGCAATATTGTAATAATTAAAGTCTGCTGAGGGAAACCCTTATAGGCGGTGATTGAACTGTGCCGCAGATAGTGATGTCAGCTTGGTTGCAGATCTTGATAGGAAGCTTGTGCGAAACGCTCGAAAAAGACGGGTTTGCGTAATAAAACACAAATAATGTCACCCGTACGCAAATGAGGCTCCGGGGCAATGCCAGCGTGCATCGTATTATAGACACATGTGACATGCTCATCGAAGCAGCAGAAGAACTAAAGATATACCTATTGCACGTCGCCAAACGGATTGCTCAATGTGTAATGCGCACGGACAGTATTCCTGCGGTTGGCACAATAATTTCTGGCGATTCCATGTTTCTTTCTGCACTCGATGTATTGGCTGGTGCACCCATCGTTTTTGCTCAGAGTTAGTAATTCTTACACTAACAAAGCTTTGATATCTTTACGCGTCACTCTCGCCTCCTGACAAGTTTCCTTCGATCAAGCGCATGCGCGTGCCGTGACATTTAACAATGAAAAGCGCTGCACGGTGTACAACGTGAGTCGCCTTTATGCAATTGGGTGGCGATTTCAGCTGAAGCAATCAACTTTTCAACGCGATAGCCTTAAGGAGCACGCGTCGCAGAAAATCCGGCGTCGGTGTCGGCGTCCCGCATCACCGTGCCGCGTCGGACGTCGCCTCGACAAGAGACTTCGAACTAAATTCCGAACCACGCATACCCAATCACTTTTTCTTTGCTGTTCACCAAGCAGCAAACAGAACGTGACCGTAACACGGGCAGCCTTCCATATTCGGTGAGTGGCTACACATGCCACTGACTCCGGTGAAGATGTGTGAGAGAACCTGTAGCCCTGGTTTATCAAAACACGGTGCACTCCAGGACGGTGCATGCCAGGCGTTATCTGATGAGTGAAAGAACGAAGGAACGGCAGGCAGGAAAATCATGGCCACGTCTGTACTGCGGAATGTTCTTTAACAGAGCACGTTGGAATTTGAATAATTTGAATGCTGACTGTGGAGCTGCAAATTTCGAGGAGTGGTCCCTCACACATTGCTGAAGTGCTTAGCCGAGTGCCTGTCGCTTAGGCGATTTAATATTTTTGCTAGTAACAGGTTGCACAGTACTACAAGTCAGTGTTTATGCTCGACCAGTCGCTGGTCATTTATGCTATCCGCTCAAATGTCTCCGTATGAAATAAAGTTCCCTTCCTATTGCATTCTCGTAGGCCCTGACCCCGGTCAAGCACATGACCCTTCATTTGTTGTTGCGTCTTTTCTGTGGATTCCTGGCGCAGCAAGAGAGAGAGAGAGAGAGAGCGAGAATCAAGTTTTAATGAGCCCTTAGTAAAGGTTGGTGCGTGCTGGCACCAGGCGGGGTGGAACCTTCTTTTCAGGTCTCTTATGCGTCCAGCAGTTCCTGGCCCCTAGCCGCCAGCGCGAGTTGGGTCGGTAGGTCGGGACTGGACAACAAGGTCTCCCATCGCTCGGGGAAGGGGGGGGGGGATGGTGAGGGTTTCTTGAGCTTTGTGCACTCTGCAAGGATGTGTGCTAGAGTGCCTTTTGATCGTCTGCGAAACGGGCATGAAGTGTCATGCTCTGTTGGGATCATCTTGTGCAAGAGCACGGGATGCGCTAGCGACCCCGCTTGCGTGCGTCGCACCATCGCTTGCTGCCTTCGGCTGAGTTGCGGATGCAAGAGAAATGACTGCTCGAAAGCATCACAAGCGAAGAGGTTTAGGAATGCAAATTCAAAAGGGAGGCTTTAGTTTTGCAAAGCAGTGAGTACTTAATGCGTGGAATCTGCATTAAGTACTGCAGTACTGGAACCTGCAGTGTTCTCCAAGTATGTACTTACGCTTTTCTTACTACATTTACCCAAAATGCGAAAGATTAACCGCATTTGTAGTAACCTAATTTGAATTCTTGTAATGGCTGTATTCTGAACCAGTCCCCCGAACCTCACGGGTGACAATATAATCTACGGTTTTCGCAACAGCTGCACTGTGGAAATAGGGGCTCTTATGATACTTGAACGCAGAGTTTACAAAAAACGAAGGGAAGACCCGACAGCAGAAAAAAGGAAGCTTTCAACGAAGGAAGTTTCACTCTAGCTTTATTGGCAGTCTCTGAGGCCAGCAACACATGCCGCACTAATAGCCAGATAGTTCCCACTTCCCTGTTGTATTCTTTCAACTAGCATAATCCTAAACTTCGGGCTTCATCTTTTACTCTCAAAAGATTAAGCATATGGGAAAGAAAACAACAAAACTAAGAAGAAAGGCCCTGCTACATTTAAAAAAGAAATTGTCATTTCTTCCGTCCGTTAATCTACTGATTTTCTCTCTCTCTTATTCGAGAATAGCTGCGCGCAAAAATGCGCCCTCACAGATGTATGTGTTTCAATAAAATGGCCGCTATTTTTCCCTGTATGGTCATCGTGAAATATTTAGGCGTTCACGGAGACTTTGCTAACATGCCCTGCAACGAAAACTGATGGGGTGCCATCTGACGCAGTTCAGAGACAAAATGCCATGCGAACGATTCAGATTAAAAAAAAAATCTGATGTACGCTTCAGACAGGGTTGGTTTGATTAAATAAACGTGCTTAACAACGAAAGGCAGTCGAATACTAGCCTTAAAGCTTTGAAAAAAGTAAGTGGACGAACTTTATTAGCCTCAAATACTATCTATCCTTTGTTGAATAAGATGTACCTGAAATGCCCTAGAAGCATTAGCGCAAGGGGTGTGACGAAGCTAGTTGGTAATGCATTACAACACTGCACACCGGCGTAAAGAAAAGGGACAAACGAGGCGGGCACAGTCGCTGAAAGAGGGACGAGTGCAGTACTTGTGCCAGTCTCTTCTGTCGTTGTTCTGTCAGATGGCACGCTATTTCTACAAAGCGTTATCCCGTCGCATTAGGTGAAGTATTTTGCACGTAGCACGATTTGCTATCTTGCAAGAGGTACCTATCGATGCACTACAACACCCTATGTAGCCGTGAGACACGCCGAATATTGCGAAAACCTTTTAGCAAGGTCGCAGACGTAATCAGCGTGTCTCGCTCGCACGTTTCGTATGAGCGGTTTCGTATGAATTAATAGATTGTCCTCGAATAAACATACTGCATAGGTAAAAAAAAAATTATGCGGCAGGTGCAATTGAAAGCCGCCTCACTTCTGTAGTCAAGGAGATCACGTTCACGTTTTAGCTCACATGCGCACATACTGTACCACTGTGGGCAAATGAACAAAAAAAAAAACATACAAAGTACAGCATTTTTAGCAAGGATTTAATCTCACTTGAGGGGATGATATCGCATAGCTGCCTAACCGATCCCCAAAGACTGCATAGGCGTAGAAGGTGGAATCATGCCGATATTGCACGAATTAGTGGAAGCGGAAACAAAAGAATGGGTAAAAAGGAAAGAAAATGACTTGACCGCGAAATGATACCTGAATTTAAAAACTTTCTACAAGCTCTGGTTTATCGGAGTCGCTACATTTCAGACCAACCTTGTCACAACGCATATGCAATCCTGTCTAAAGTAATTCAATGCCACCATCCATGGAAGCCGATAACACACAGCACAAAGCTTTCGTGTCGTCCGTAACGTGCAAAACAGAAGTGGTGAAACACAAACCCTTACCCTCCTATACAGAACACCAATAAGATACAGCGATAATCTAGTGTCAGAAACAGAATGCGTTACCAGCTTCCGAATGCGAGTCTAATCAACAGGACTAAGCTGACAGGCAGCACGGAAGTTTGTGCCGTCCCAAAAGGATGCTGTTTACATGCCCACCACTTAGCAGCCTTCCTTTTTGACCAAAACGACACGTTTTAGAGCTGTCGCGCACAATGCATGAATCTGCCCCTCCCGACATTTTCACCGGTAGTAACATGGAATTCAAATAAAGGACAATACTCTTCTGCGAAACCCACGCGAAAAGCTTGTTGCCCGCGTTTCGTTGTCCTAGTAAACCAGTGAATGTAACAGAGTTGCATTAACACCCAGTCAAGATTGCCCATGCTGGCTTTGAAGTGCGTGGGAGTCTCCGACTTTCTGTGGCTGTGATTGAATAGGCGGAAGGCTTCCTCGACTATCCGTTTATGCGGTGCGAATATATCGGAAATGGAGTGACGGCTTGTAAGCGGGAGCGTTTTGAACAGCTGTTAAGTACAGCGCAATACATAGCTATTGTTTTGCGAACAGCTCACGTGCGCAAGTTCTATCTTCTATTTTTCTCTTTCGCACGCTTAAAAAGGAGGGCGCATGCATTACATGTTATGATCTAAGAAATGTAATAACACGTTACCCTTTACCTTTGGGCGGGAACACCGAGCTTCCTTTGTGCCCTTGAGCAGCGCTTAAGGCAGCTCGAGTCTACAAGAACGGCATTCGTAGCAGCCTTGACTGATCTGTTGAGTTATTCATTAATTATATCGAACTCGTAAAAGCTACCATATAAGAAGGAAGAAAAGGGCATAATAGAGAAACAGAAACCGAAACAGAAGAGATTGGGGGAGGGCAGGTACTCTAAATACTTCGTCGTATTGAGCATGGATGCCATGAACCCTTCCCGTGGGGACTAATTTGGGACAAAGCACTTCACATGGTTGGGCGTGCTCAATAACCCGGTAAGAATTGGCAGCTCAGCTTTCAGTATGCGCTCGAATTACTCCGAATTTTTTCTGTTGCTTCTATCTTGTTTTGCCTGTCCAGAGCGGGCGTTAGACTTAGTCGCTGCTTTGGTTCTGATGCCAATAAAAAATATTGTTTATATGATTTTCATTTGGCTAGGTAATAGCTAGCTTCTTTGCAGCGACGACACCTTCAGCGATTAAAAAAAAGAGGTAGTAGAAGACCGGGCTCTAGGTTTCGCTCTGCCACTCACATCTTGTCAACTACCGTTCGATAAACCAGTCATCAGAGCTCAAGAAGCAAGACCTTTACGATTCAGTTTTGCCAATCTGCGGTGAAAAAGAAATGAAATCTTTTGTTTAAGAGGTGGACGGGCGGATAAATTGAATAAAGAAATGGTTGATCCCTCCTTCACAGGAGTCGGCAGAACACGAAAGCGAAACTTATCCTCACAGAAGCTGTTGCATGTTTGCTTCGTGAACTCACGGGCTGCTGCAGCGAATGGCGCCCGATTTGCGGGTCGGTGGCCATGTTGCAGGTTTGCTTGGCGAGCGGCGTCCTGCCGTCGAGTCGCTCCGGCGAAGGTACGAGCATTCTAGCACGATGGCGCTAAGGGCCTCGTGTCGCCGAAAATCCGGTGTCGGCGTCGGCGTCGATGTCGGTGGAGTGGTCCGTGAGCGGAAATTGCCGCATATATTTAGGTATATGTAGATGCGAAGCCTTGCTCTGCGACTCGCGATATATGCCGGTTATATTGCCACGCCATTCTATAACTAAAGTTGCTCATACCTTAATTGTCTTACATTCTGGATAAAGTTGTTCCTCGGAATTTTGAGAGTGACAGCCCACAAACAAATCATAAGCAGCCAAGAAATAACGACACCAGGGATATAGGAGGGAAAATTACATGTACCTACTACTTGAAAAAAAGAAATGATAAATTAGTGGTAGTGAAAGTGAATGACGGTACAACTAGCCGCAGGTCAGGCACAGACAATGCGAAGCCTTAAGTTCGTGTCCAACCTGCGGCCAATTGTTTTTTTTCATCCACTTTCATCTCCATTAATTTATCACTTCTTTAATGCAACTATTAAGTAAATGTAATTTCCCCTATTGCTTTAATACGTGTCGTGGTTTCTTGGCTTCTTACGATGTAATTAACAAAAATCGGGCTCTGTTTCCTTTCTTCTCGTTCATTACAAAGCCATACCTCGAATCCGGTAGCATTGATGCCTTTAGGCAGCACGGGGGGTTTATTAACCAGTTTCCTTCACCTAGATAGGTCACGTACACGCGACGCCTGCGACAAAAAAGGATGTTCCACATCCGCCATCAAGGCCGGGAGGTGTTTCGCTGGCTAACACTCACAGGCTTAGTTCTACTAGTAAAACATGAATGCCTCGAAAGGCGGATGGGAAAACGGCGCCGGGGTAGCTCAGTATGACGGAGCATCGCACGCGCAAGGCGAATGCGCGGGTTCGTGCCCCACCTGCGGCCAGTTGTTTCATCCACTTTAATTTCCATTAATTTATCATTTCTTTGATTGAAATAATAAGTACATGTAATTTCCCCTATGCTGTCCGATCGTGTGGTTGTTGTCTTCTTATGATATGAGTAATAAAAACGGGCCCTCGATTTCCTTTCTTCACGTTCAGTCGACAAAGAAATGTCATGAAATAAAACTGACCGTGCATGTCTTTTATGTTAAGCATCCTCAGAGAAATATTATAAGTGCGAAACAATAACAGAAACCTGAAAATGATGTAATTTTTTGGCGCGGCTGTGCACAACCTCCGGTACCGGTCCACGCAAGAGGCCGCGTTTCTACCCGAAAGCCCGCCTTCGTGAATAGCGTTCGCTAACAGCGTTTCCCGGTAAACATTACGATTACATAAGCAGCAATTGCTGGAAGCGTGAGAAGCAATCAGGGGATCTCTGAATGATATCCCGTTTCACTCTTAAAGGCGAAGCTTAAGCGTCCTCCAAGTTTTGGTCCTGCTCCGTAGTGTCTTGGGCAGCCAGTTGAGTTGCGGCGTGCTCAGCTTCCCGTCTACGAGTGGCGGAGTTCGAATCGCGCAACGCGAACGCGCGATGGCGTTCTGCTTCTCGCTGGCGTGTCTCTCGCCGGACCAAAGCGAGGTTCGCCCGTCGACGTCTTCGCCTTTCTGCCCCGCTTAGCATAGCAGCTTGCTTGGTTGGTGTTATCGCAAGCGAAGCAGCAGGCGGCGTGTAAGCACTGCCGATGCATGTTGAAGCTACACTGCAAATGTGACAAGGCGTCACAGGCTGATCGGATGCGAAAGACAAACCACGTGCTCAAGCTGCGTCGTCACCTCAGCAGAAGGCCTACACCGCCTACACCAGGCTACACCACGTCGGAGCCTCCACTGCGCTGAGACTACCGAAGCGCTCACTGTCGACGCTCGTTAGTGTCGTGGCGCAGTACTTCGCTTCGCCGCTCCTATAGATGGCGACGTCCTCCCTCTCAAGACAGAGCATGTTTTACGCGTTCGCGACATCACATCCGTTTCAGGAAGCTGATGGTGGACCCGGGCACAAGATACTTTCTTGTTAAAAAAGAAACACGCCAAGAAGACATGCTGCTGACAGTCACCGTGCCATCACACCCGGGGCCATTATTTTGTAGCGATGCCTGATGCCTTCTTCTATGCTATTCTTATGATCCACCACACACGGCCGCCTGATCCCGTTGATAATGTGGGCAGACCGTCGCTCTGACCACTGGCCAAGTGCAAAAAGTCTGAAAAAGCATAGAATCGGAAAAGGCATCGCTACAAAATACCGGCCCTGATCACATTCTCTAGACAAGTCTGCTGACTTGTACGCATGCGCGAAGAATGAGAATGTGCTGTCCTTCAGCAAGCGTTCTTGTGGGCCGGGTAAGCAGAAGTAATAATAATATTTGGGGTTTTACGTGCCAAAACCACTTTCTGATTATGAGGCACGCCGTAGTGGAGGACTCCAGAAATTTTGACCACCTGGGGTTCTTTAACGTGCACCTAAATCTAAACACACGGGTGTTTTCGCATTTCGCCCCCATCGAAATGCGGCCGCCGTGGCCGGTATTTGATCCCGCAACCTCGTGCTCAGCAGTCCAACACAATAGCCACTGAGCGACCACGGCGGGTGGTAAGCAGAAGGGCAATTAAAAATAGTAAAAATTATGTAATGACAAGGATTATTAAGGATATAAAATTTAAGCGCACGTGTGACATCGTAATTTTTCTGTGTTGTCATCTTGTATAGGCACGAGCTCTTTCTTACTTGTGGACTTGTGGGTAGTGGGTAGCTTGTAGATAGTGACTAGCTTGTGGGTAGAATTTAGTAAACTGTACCTACAGGGCTTGCATAGAGAGAGAAAGAGAGAGGGTGGATAAGGAGGAAAGGCAGAACATTTGCACAGGACTGTGGCGTTAGATTATACCGTCTGGGTATAGCTGCAAGAAGCTCCTGGCATTAGCATCTCATGAAATAGTTTAAACTTTTTTAGAAATGGACGATTGGCCGATATTAGATTTTTCTTAATTGGCTACTGTGACAATTTGATTCAGTCCTTTTTACTCCTCCACTCCCCCACCCCCCTTTTTTTTCCTTTTCTGATTTTCGCTACAAAAGGTCTTCCAATCGTCGGACGTTTCTCGTCACTTCAAATTTACTGGTGCTGTCACACCAGGGCAGAAGGTTCACGACATGCACGTGTTGACTGACCTCCACACACTTACAAACGACCCTCGCGTCGCATTATTGCATGCTGACACATTCCGCATGCTTTCACACTAACGCAGTGTACACAAAAGAAAACGAAAACACACGCAGTTCCAGCGATAGCGGCCGCAGTCGGCCGCAATCATCTTGGCGAGACGGAGCCGGAGACGTTCATCTTGGCCAGACTGAGCAAGGTAGAGGTTCAGACACCGATAGAGAACTTGGCCACGTGAGCAGCTATCTCGTATGGAGTTATCCACGTGCAGTCCGCAGTGACGCCACTCTGTCTCGAGAAACAAGCCGCAATTTCCCGGTCGAGTAAACAAACAAAGGAAAAATGCAAGTCGCAAGTGCGGCTAAGTTGACAGCGTCCTTGAGTGCGGCGATATCGCTTCGCTGCCACCATACGTCAAAGAAGCTTTTATGTCAGGGTAGATGCATCCCAGGAGATCCATTTAGCTTTATGGTTATAAAACCGCTGGCGGTAGTAAAGTTACTCTCGGCCAGTCCAAATACTCACGGTTGTTTTTAAATCTGTTCTGGTGGTTTTTCTCTTGCGTGAAGCGGCAAAAATTGTTGTTCTTGAGAACACTGTCTGTGTCCAGTGATCGCATTACAATAGCATATTTTACTCTTGTTGACTGTTTAGCGCTTCGTTATGCACATGCACATATACAAATTTAGAAAGATGTACAAAGTAAAATTTGAAGTTCCCAAATAGTTGAATAGGGGTAAGTGTTAGTGCTTCATGTACCTTCAGTAGCCGCGTAATACATAAAGGCTCATCGTACCTTCTTACGCTGTTATGCATTACTTAAATGTAGTGGCTTAACCCTTGGTAGGACGGTGGGAAATGTACGTCCCGCTTTATGATGTGCGTGAGAACGGTTCCTAGCAGAAACGGGACGTATATTCACCCCATTTGCTAGGTGCTTCCCTCTATATCAACGTTCCAACACTTTATGCGAGAAATGTTTTGGGAGCGTGTACTAGGTGGCGGCAGGCATGCAGGAACTGGAGCTGTAAAAACTGCTCTCGTTGTTGGAACGCTTCCGGGATTTGACCCACATTTGGTCACGAGAGGAAACTTCTCAAGAAGCCCGGAAAGGTATACCCCACATTTAGATTTAAACCTTCAGTTACCATGTAAGCAACGCGTTTTGTATCTCGAGGTGACATCTACATCGCGAAATTCGCCCTTGTCACTGCACGTGCCAGAACGTGCAATACAACATGCCGCAGGTGCCGGAGGTGTTCGACGCATTGTCGAGAAGTGCGCAGGAGCGTTTTGTGTGTAACGTGCGCTATGATACTTTGTCCGTCGTGCTCCAGTCCGTTTCATGACAGAAGTGGTAATATGTCATTTCGGCTTGGCACCCTAGAGCGTCAGCGGGACAGATGCGCCCCGCTTTATTCTTAACGAACCACTTGTTGCACAGAAGTAAAACTTGTCGTAAACTATTTCTAAGCAACTAGGTTACTCATGTCGCACAAAAGAAATTCCAGGGTTTTGCTTCACGGGCGAAGTGGTCGAAAATAATTTTTGATTGCGACCCCAAAGAGTCAGTGAGTCAAGTGCATTCCTCTTTTTGAAAGACCATTCAGTGTTAGTAGGACAAAACCTTTGCACTGTTTTTTTGTAGTAAACGGCTGGCTGTATATAAGTGAAATCTGTAGTAGCATATGTATATGCACCTAATTTACTTGTACCACGCAAAAGCTTTTCAAAAGAGAGAGAGACGTTTATTTGCAAAAGGCAGAAAGGTCGGCCTGTGCTATAACTTGCACTGGCCTGCTACTTTACACTGGGGAAAAGGGACAGGAAGGAAAAGGGGTTATGATGATGATAATGATGATGACATGAGGGTGGTAGTCCGTATGTACAAGTTCACAATGTTGTGGCATCTCTAAAGCTGTCCGTCCAGCCCAGTAGCTTGTAGAAAGGCTATAGTGGCACTTGTTATTCAGGGCTGTTTGCATTATGCCAAGGACCTAAAAGAAACTCGTCTGACAGCGACCTCTTATCGACATTTGCAATGAAAGAGACCAGTTGCTGTCGTTCTTGTGCGTACGTGGGACAAACGCAAAATATATGATAAAGTGTTTCTGGTATCTGTATTCTTAGTTTGGGCTAGCATCGCTGCAACCTATCAAATGTTTATAACGCGTGGTGAATGCAACCCCAAGGGGAATCCGGTGCAGCATGGTTCATTGGCTTTCTTCTTTTTTAATCTTGTGATGCATGCGGAATTTTATTTCTGGGTTCCATTTATGCACTCGCTTGTGTCGTCGATATGGTTGGGTCCAGTACTCCAACATGTGGTTGCGTATTACGCAACGAAGTATAGGGTGTTTGTCTCTGTTCATGGGAACGGAATGCGTACTTCGGAAGCATTATTTAAAGAAATTTTCGCTTCAGCATCCGCCTGTTCGTTCCCTATTACACCGCAGTATGAAGGCATCCACTGAAAGATGATATTGTAGTCATTTCCATTTGCATGGCCGAGATACTCTGTAATTTCTATAGCCATTGAGTAATACGGGCCCCCGTCTGAGCCCTACGTCAATCGTTTGAAGAGCTGGCTTGGAGTCGCAGAATTTCGTCCATGCGCTAGGAGGCTCCTCGGAGAAAAATCGAAGTGCCTCCCGCATAGCAACAAGTTCTGCGGCAGTTGATGTTGACCTATGGGGTATATTAAACCGTCGAGTGATGATCATATATCGTATGACGAAGGCTGCAGTGGAAGTGTATGCGGTGTGATAGAGCCATCAGCATACACGAGTACAATGTCTCCGTACTCTGCACAAATGTGAAAAACGGTAAGTTTCTTATTTATTTATTTACATTACCCCTAAGGGCCCTCACACGAGGGGATTACATAGGGGGGGAGGGGGTACAAACATGAAATATACACAAGAAGTAAAACTACATAAAATAAACATACACGCGAGGAACATAAAATAAATAGATATGAACAAGGGGTATATGCACTTAGTCATGAAAACGCAAGAACATTTTACATAATATGTTAATATGTGCATATAGGCATAAGTAATATCTAATCTGCTACCACTAACCGTTTTCTTGCAACAAAGTTTGGAAAGATCGTAAGTTAACTTCAGTAGCTATGCGTGATGGTAGGTTATTCCATTCTATTATTGTGCGAGGAATAAATGATTTTGCGTAGAGCGACGAGCGGCACATTATGCGTTTTACTTTGTTAGCGTGGTCACGGCGCGGGAAAACTGCAGGGGGTGGTGAAAAGAAGTCATCGTGAAGCGTGGAATGGTGATAAAGTTTATGAAATAAGGTTAGGCGAGCAAACTGGCGTCGACGTGATAATGATTCCAACTCGGCACGTTGTTTTAACGATGTGACGCTGGTGAAGCGTGAATAATCGGAAAAGATGAAGCGAACAGCACGGTTTTGCAAAGATTCAATGTTGTTGATTATGTATGCTTGATCGGGATCCCATATGGCAGAAGCATATTCAATTTTTGGGCGGATCAGCGTGATGTAAGCAAGTTTTTTTAAGTGAGAAGGTGCGTGCTTGAGGTTAATGTATGCCTTGAGGTTGCCTTGAGGTTAATGTATGCAACGGATGACTTTTTTGTAATTCCAGGTATGTGCAGCGCAACGAAAAGTTTAGGCAAGACCCACGGGGGTATTGTTGGAATACAGACGAGAGAAAATCTTGACAGTAGAATGTTCTAATGACGCGATAGAGTCCCCGAAAAACTGCAACCTAGGCCTGTGACAGGGATCGATGAAAAAATATGGTGTCTGTGTCGGGTCAACACGCAAAGGTATACTTGAAAAGGCTAGCAGGGCAAGTATACACCAATAATACAAGCACGACCTTCCGATATTGTTGAATTGGTTGACGGGCATTGCGGGTGGCCCAAACATGTGCGCAATGCTTGAGCTTCTATGCTCTCCAGCGTGCGCGCACACGTAAGTGCCATGCTCGAGAGCGCCGGAATGCTGTACCGTATATGCCCTACGAATTACACCAATTGCATCAAGGGTGTAATTGGAGTAATGATGACTCCAAGGGGCCCAATCTTGTTCCTGCAACGACGCGAAGGACGTGAACTCCTCAGCTTTGACTTCAGTGCGGCGACGAATCTTGACCAAGATAGTCCCCAGTCTGCAAGTATGACATTGCCACGGAATCTGTGGTGTGTTACTGCAGGCATTGCTGCTCCGTTAACGATTGTGGGATACCTGGTCATTTGTTTCCACGTCAATGCGATCACGGACCATTTTTCTGTTGAGAGCTGGAGGCCTTGACTACGTAGCCCCCTGTAGAAATATATATATATATATATATATATATATATATATATATATATATATATATATATATATACATATATATATATATATATATATATGTATACGTGAATGGCACGTGAAGCTGTACACGTGCCATTAGGAGTGGAACCCCTCCGTCTCTGAGACACAAGCCGCAATTTTCCAGTAAACAAGGGAAATGCCTAAGTCCACAAAGAAAAAAAAATGCACGCTGTGAATGCGGCTAAATCGCCGGAGTCTTTGTGTGCGGTGATATCGCTGTGCTGGCCCCTTAAGTCAGAAACGCTTACATGTCAGTGTAGAAGCAGCCCAGAAGGATGTCATTTAGCTTAATGGCTATGAAACCACGGGCGGTATTAAGATTCCTTTCGAGCCTTCCTAATAATAATGATATTTTAATGTGTTCTGTAGTTCTTGATGTGGCGTGCAGCGACGAAAATAACTGTTTTTGAGCGCCGTTTCTATGTGCTATGATCATGGTAAGATCGCATAATTTACTCTTTCAATTACCTAGTGTTTCGCTTCGCAGATACCTATCGCAAATAAAGTTTGAAACTATCATACAGTTGGAGAAATAAGTCTTAGTGCTTCTGGCACGCTCTGTAGTGGCGCAATAAGTACAGACATATCGTACATTCTTATCCTGCTATGCAATAATTACAAATAAAGAAAAAAACATTTTGTTGCCTCAGCTAGGTGGTGAGGAATTACATTTCCCGCCTACGTAAGGTTCCTGTTCCTTTCAGGTCGCTTATTATGAGAAAAATTAATCTGCGTTCTCGAGTTTCCTGATGAAGAGACTGTTCCCGTACGACCTGATTGGATGAGAGTGTCGTGTTTGGGTAAAGCCACAAAAATAACACTAACATCTTGTAGAAAATGAGACACTCAATATTGCACGGTGACGACACGCGTACTTCGGCGACGTTCTAATTCACCCGATTTGGGTTTTCGTCCGTTTAAAGAGCTGGGAATTGCGAAAGCAGAGCTAAAGAGTACTAGGTGGTGACATTCTTCACGGAATCAATCTACTTGCAATTTCACCCCCGTCTCGCCGTCAGTTTCTTTTTTCTTTTTACTATTGAATATGATGAATCCTTTTGTCTGACCTCATGACCGGGACAAGAGAGCTACAAACAGAACGACACTGACTTGGATAAACCCTGAGCCGTTGAGCCTGAACCTTCAGCTGCAGCTCTCCGACAGCAGATCAGCTGAGAATATGCTTACTTAAATTATTTTTTGCCTTCATTTTCTTTGAGCTTTTTTATTCGTGTCGGATGTCGGCACATTCGTTATGTCAGTGTGTCATTTCAGTTTCCTTGCGAATGCTGCCGTGGAGGAATAAGGGGAAGGTGAAACTTCTTTCTTTTTTTTCAAACAAAACGATTTCGCTCTATCTCCTCTCTCTCTGAGTCTCGGTACTCGACATCGAACTTTTTTTCGTGTGCATACATACGTTCACATAGAACAAGGCAAAATGAATGTCAAGACCCGCTGACTTTTATCATGCATTACGCATTAAATTATCTTGCAATCTTTATTTTACTGTAAAAGCGTCTCAGACATGACTTGTGACATTTATTCGGGCACACAAAGCGTTGAGGATACGCCACTCAATTTCCGGTCGACATTTATTTGCTTTTTTGTTACTTCGAAGATTATCTCGGCTAATAAAGTCTGAAGTACCATATATTATAGCATCTAGGGACAGTATTGAGGCTTCGAATCTCAAGGGAAACAGCGCGCTATTCGTTGAGTGGCCATTTCAGGTGGTACTTCTCATTAACCCCTGCCAATTATTATTTCATTATTATACATACCGGCATTAGACTCCACGTTCGCACCTTTCCCGCATTTTTATCAAGAGAACGGTAAAGTTAAACACGAATAAGCTTTTCAACTAAAACGGGCAATGCTCTACACATGACTACATTATTTGTTTCGAGAAATTTCCGGGGGTATCTGTACGGCGGGACATCTATCCACACGGTGATAGCGTTAGGCCTAGTTCGGACACAAGCCCGCCTTCTCTAGTAATGGTCGTTTTGCTTAGCTCAGTGCGAAGTATGGTTGAGTTTCGCGCAGCGAATCAACGCACAGCAATAGTGGACAAGTGGCGCATACAGCTGCTGCTTGCAGAGACAGGGAGAGCAAAACGCAACCTGCAAACCAAGTATCAATGCTATACGTTCCCGTATCGGAAGTCCAGACTCGTAGAACAACGCTGTTACTCGTAAAAAGCTATGCAGACGCAGTTGCTTCGCGTTAGCCGCTGTTTTAGCTATCGCTTCAAGTAAGTCTAGAAAAAAAAAGAGATTTTGCAGAAGTACTACGAGCGAAACATACTTCGTTGCGCGTTCAGAGCAGCAGGAATTACGTATGCACCTGCCACGCCTACGTTCTTTTTTGGGGGAATGGGAACACAGTGGTGTAATCTCCTGGTTGACTGGAAGCGCAAACGCACACAACGAGCGCAACAATGTCCATATAACAAGGCCGTTTGTCGATTGCGCCCGCTCTGTTTACTCTCGGTAATCTGACTATACCATGCTCCACAATACACCTACACGGTGCTTCAGAATATCTCATGGGTAAATTATTAAACTATGGGGTATTGCATACCGAAACCACTTTTTGATTATAAGGTACGCCGTAGTGGCGGACTCCGGAAATTTGGACCACCTGGGATTCTTTAACGTGCACCTAAGTCTATGAACACGGATGTTTTCGCGTTTCGCCTCCATCGAAATGCGGCCGCCGTGGCCAAATATCTCATGGTCAAGAAAATGGCGTAAAAAATTCCCTCAGTGTCTTTAGAGGTTGATAGAAGGCCTTGTATTTGGCGCGCGCATGGTGAATCGATGCCTGAAGCAGTTTTACGACATCTGATAGCCATTTACTGCGTCTAAGCCTGACAAACCCTATAGTCAGGTTCAGAACCCTATAGTTTCCTCTGGTGGAAAAATACCGCACTCACACATCAAAGCAAAAATGTGATGTATCCGCTCCAGGACTCGAAGAGCTCTTACCACTTTCTATTAAAGCCTATTTTAGCATGCTGCGTTTGCTCGTTTGTGGTGTGCAAGCTGAAAAAGACTTGGAAAGCATATTTAGCGCCAGCGAACAAGGACAGAAGGGAGACGACACCACAATGCGCTAACTTCAACAACTTGATTTTCAGGACACACCCTCCTGTTTAACCTTTTTGCTGTTCGTTGGCGCTAAATATGCTTTCCAAGTCAGTTTACTAACACGCCCAACAAATGGCAATGCAGAAAAAGAGTACCCGTTTCCCGATTTAACTAACGTGTTTTAATCGCAGAAACCAAAACACTATTTTCTTTGCTTCCTTTTGTGTTTATGACTAGCTGCAGGTATCAAGATCGAATTCTTTATTGACCGGAAATATTGCTCATTCGGACATGCTGTTGCACTCTTTCTCTTGTTATCAAAAACACTTATTCGTCTTTGTTTTCAGCTCGTCACGAACGCATGGGAAATTCAGTATGTGTGTCGCCTATGTCACTCAGCAGGGTATAGAAAACGGTTTAGAGCAAAAAGAATGACATTGTGGCAGCGCCTCCCCCACCCTTTTAGTTGACCTTGCCGAGAAAACTGCGTACTGCCTCAAAACGTAGAGCCAGCTTTCAGGCTGATATGCCTTCGTTCCGACGATTACGTGCTCATTTTGCGATCGCAGCTGTAAGCCTTGACGCAAGCATTTGCGCAGCTTCACATGCATGAGTCTGCAGTGGCGTGCACAATCGAGTGCCGCCGTGTTGCGACTGCATAGCTGCAAAGACAGAAATGATCACGCATAGCGTTTGAATGCCGGAGGTGATGAGAAGTGTAAACCAGGAGCCAGAACTACTATTATTACTTCTGTTAGTACATGCATATTAAATAGTAATTGGTAACTTCGCGGTCCTTTCGAACATTTGCCTGTGGCTATGTGGCCCGGTATATTGACCCGGTATATTTTTTCTACTTTTAGTTTAAGTGGGCCTCTTAAGGTCGGTTAACTGAAGAGTGGCACATTGCTTTCACGGCAGATCGCAATGTCAAGGTAAAACATATGAAAGGTGACGCCTGAAACAATTAACAAAAAAAAACGCATGAAACCAGAATACAATGAAAGCATATATAGTAAATAATACTGTTCGTTTCGTTCAAATTTAATAATAGGGATATGTCTCGTCCTACTCTATTTTCCCTTTAGGGATATCAATGTGGACAAAAAGAAAACTTGCCATCAGTAGGAGCCGAATCGAAGTCAGCAGCATTACGCATGTGATGTTCTTACCACCTGAGCTACAGCCATGGCGTCTGCACTTTATTACATACTTATGTATGCGTACGAGGCTTAGCCCTTTTAGCGTTAGCAAGAGAAACTTACGAAAATGCTACACAGGTATTTCGCTTTCTAATAAGGTTAATCCTAAAATTCAAGAACTCAGAAAGGACGTTCGTGCGCTGCAGAGTCTGGTACAAGAAAACAGATTCTGAATCATACTCCCCCCCCCCCCCCCCGCCCCCGCCACGCCGACCGAAAGAGAAAATGAAGACAAACGCGTAGGTGGAGTAACGATTTAGTCAGACAACACAGAGTGACTACTCGGCGTTGCATCATTACGATCGATATATTGCATGTAAAGTAACACGCGAAAGTGCGAGAAATTCAAGAGCTGTGGTTTCTCCACAGCAGTCGAATTATTTGCACTTTCGCCGAGGTGATAGCTAAAATCGCTTTAGCACGCTGGCGTTCAAGAACAGAGCGCCAACTTTCACTCAGATGAGCGGCCACATTAGTCAATTACTTGTTGCGAAAACTCTTGACGGTAATTGGATAATTGACAAACGATCTCCCGCATAGCTTCTACAGCCAATATGCTTTGTACAGTCGCTAATACGAAGAAAAGCTTGGTAATCAAGTTTCGCTTTCCTTTTTTTCTTGTCTCCTGTCCGAGAATGCAGCAACGGATGCGTGGTTATTTACCATACATGTGTAGCGCTTCTCGCACTTCTTTTTCTTTGCCAGTGAAATGTGGGTCCAAGGACAGTTACAAGCATCAACGCTTCGTAGAAGCGAAGGCTTTCCAACTCGCACCTCGGTCTGCGTTCCCTTTGGACATTGAGTTTCCGAAGTTCCTGGGAGTAGAGTTCTAGGAAAGAGCAATCAGAGTCCAGTATAGATGCAGCTCATTTCGGCTACGAGAAATGGCTGCTTCAACGATACGGGGTTAAAACAGAGAACACGAAGAAATGTACAAATACAAAAGGCGAACTCTGATGACGTAAATCGTATGCGAAAGGAGCGTCAGGAGGTGAAGCAAGTCTGAGTCATAGCCGCTAGAGCCCAGTTCGTACTAAACGTTATTGGACAAGAGCAGACAAGATTTATTTTCATCTTAGGAGCAAACATTTATCATTGCAGAAATCATATTGCCAAAATGATCGACAACCGCATTCTGCAAAAATGTAAAGTAATCCAGGAACGTTTTTCTTTTTTGTCCAAGTTAGGGATAAATTGGCTTCGTAGGTTGGCAGCGCTGCCATCCCTGTTTTCCAAGTGCTGTTATTCTCGGGTAGAATGGGTGGGAGCTGACTCGCCTGAATGTGGAAGCTGAGCGGATTACCATGGTTGGTGATGACTGGATTAGTAAACCTTCCATTGCCTTGTCGAATGAAGTGCTACAATTTCCGCCCATGATCTGACAATAAACAGTACATTTTCATTTTTTTTTTCGTTGCCGCACAGGTGTTTACGCTTTTACGTGCGTTCTGTTACGCACGAGACAGCAGGTACAAGCATGCCGTAGTTCGTGAAGATAAAGACTGTTGTTGGAAGTTAGCGCTGTGTCTGCGAAGTTCATGATCCCGACTGTGTCCTCGTCTTGATTGTGCTGCGCTGGCATTTATAGTTGCATGCTTATATTTTTTTGTATACGACGGGTTAATTGCCGAAGGCAGCATACTTATTTATGCAGAGAACGCAATCGGCTCATCATGTTTGTTGTCGTTAGAAGGCGCTTTTTCTTGCTATACTCTTCAGAGATGAAGGTCACACAACGCGTGAGAGGTTGGCCTGATGATGCAACATCCTGCCTTTTCAAGCCAACTCGCGTTAGTCGCAAAAAGCGCATCACATGAGTTTATCGCCGTTTGTGAGGACGCAACGGTGCGGAACAAATTAACTTCAACTTTCACGAAGGATGACGGGAAGAATAATATTAAACGTTCCGTACACTTCATATCTGGACCGAATAGTTTACGTAATTACTTCCGAATTAATTTCCAAAAAATGATTCAAGGCGACCTGTATATTTAATGTAGAAGAAGTTGTACGAGGATGTATCTGGCGCTCTATATTTCTTTTAGTTAATCGAATTTTAAAGACGGTCCAAGGCACGTAGCACAAACCCAATCATTGATAGGAATTACTCAAAGAGGCAGATTTTACTTGCACAAACATAAAAGATACACAATGCAGTTATTACTAATCAACTTTATAGCTAATTACGTTAGCCCACATATTAAAGTTTACGAACTAAAGCCATTCATTGCTCATGGGACATCCACTTGCAACAAATTTTGAAACTAGCCCTAGTTTTGAGACAACCGCTGTCAAACTTGCTGTAAAAATGCACTGTTGTTCGACTTGCGTTTTTAAGCAAGGTATCCTTTTAAGCGTTGAGACTAAAAATTTACAGGGACAAAAAGTTTCCGGCAATACACATTAAACGAACTTGTTCTTCGAATCCACTTTGTGTTCAACAAAGTGGATATCACCTGCGAACTTTCCGGCTACAATTCGTAAATTGAAATGTGTGCAGTAAGGAGTTATGGCAATTTAGTAATTAGACAGTTATGCACTTTGATTTCTCGTGCAAACAATACACGTCTTCTATATTAAATTGGTTCAGCTCAAATGTAAAAAAAAATTCGCTACGTGCCACTGGCGATATTTAAAAATGCGGTTAGATATTTAAGAAAACAAGGAAAGAAAAGTTATGCAGATCCTAAACACATATGTTGGAATCTGAGAAGCGAAGCATTCGTGAAACGCTTAAATAAATGCCACGCAAGCGATTATATTTTCCATGGCATTTTGGACCACAAACATTACCTGCCTATCAGCGAAGACGTCAAGACGCGGACACTTTCGCCACGTGACCACGCATCACGCCGTCTCTGGGATTTGCCCAATTTACTGTGACACTGTATGCAGGATGGGCACGGCGACTAGAGTGGGTGTATGCACTGTATGGAGGATACACTGTACGCAGGATACACTGTATGCAGGATCGGCACAGCGACTAGAGTGGGTGTATGCACTGTATGGAGGATGCACTGTACGCAGGATACACTGTATGCAGGATGGGCACGGCGACTAGAGTGGGTGTATGCACTGTATGGAGGATACACTGTACGCAGGATACACTGTATGCAGGATGGGCACAGCGACTAGAACAGCTTGTGAACTGTTCGGCTGGACGTACAGCAGCAGCCGGCTGCGGTCAGCAAATTGCCGGAGGGCCCGCAAAGAAAGCTTCGCTTTAATATTCCGGCAGAACATTGCATCTCACGGTGAATGTCGACGTTGATGCGATTAGCATTGAAGCAACGTAGTGACGCATCGCAATGCCATCGCCGAAACCTGTCATGTGCGCGGCATGCGCTTACAGTATATGCAGACAAGAGTGCCTGAATATGTGTTATGCGTGTTCGATTCCGCTTATCACCCAACAAATTTTGAATATTTTTTTTTCGTTTTAGAGTGACACGTACCCAGAGGCACAGTAACTCAAATCGTCATCACGGAGGTTTATTTATGAGTGGTGCATATTTAGTGCCAAGTATACCCCAGTGACACAAGTTGGCGTCAGAGAGGTTAATCGAAGAGCTTCACGTAGCCAGTGTCCCAATGTGGCATCAGAGAAGTGCTTTGGGGAGTGGCACGTAGCCAATGGCAAGTGCCCAATCACACGGGTTGGCATGAAAAAGGTTCATTGAGGAGTGTCACGTATCCAGTATATCACACGACCAGTGACCCAAGTTGTTCCGACGGTTGATTTCGAACCAGGTTCCTTAAGCACAACAGCTCGATGCGCTACCCATTAGACCAGGAACTACCCACTGACCCAAGTTTAAAGCGGTTAGAGACGGAGACAGATAAGTAGATAACTAGATACTGTAAAATCGGTAAAGTATCACAAAACTTATATTCTCATTAAAAGAGACCCTATTTACTCTCGGTACTTCGGGCCCAAAGTCAGTCGTAGTTCTCATTCGCGTTGCTGCTAGAACAATATGCTCATAACTGTTAGTCTGCAGTCGAGGTTCATATGTAGCCCGGCTATTGGGAGCACGAGCCGTTGGTTTTCCGGTCAGTGCGAGTCCGTTCAGATGTGTGCAATACACTGCATCGAATGTGCCGTCATATGTGCTACTCAATATGCGGGCCACTGAGTGCTGCGCAGTGTTTGGATCGCCCCGCTGGTACGATCTGTTGGGAACTCGGCGCTGACGCCCGTGGTTGTACCTGGGCCGCAAGCCCCAAGGGTAGCGTTGGCCTGGCGGCCTGGGGTACAACTGGAAGCATCCGAAGGTCCCGGCAAAGCATGAGTCGACTGGTAACAACGAAACAACTTGTTTATTTTAACATCGCAAAGAGTTGGCGGTCAGGTTTGACCGAAGTAGAGAGACGGGAGAGCACTTCACTCAACAGAAGAAATCGGAGCCCTCCTTCTTGGCGTCCGGGGGCAGCTGTTTTTATACTCTCGCAGTTGAGGGCAAGAAGGAACCCCTCAAAAGACGAGCACGTGAATGTACAATGGGCTAATGGTGACGCACGCTGTCGTAGCGCTGCCGTAGCACCATGTCGAGCACGATCTCGTAGCACCCTGTTGTAGCGCTGCCGGTCGGGCACAATGACTGTAATGAGAGGATGATCCCTGCTTTGGCATCGCCTGTTTCGGGCACAATGACTGGAATGAGAGGATGATCCCTGCTTTGGCATCGCCTGTTTCGGGCACAATGACTGGAATGAGAGGATGATCCCTGCTTTGGCATCGCCTGTTTCGGGCACAATGACTGGAATGAGAGGATGATCCCTGCTTTGGCATCGCCTGTTTCGGGCACAATGACTGGAATGAGAGGATGATCCCTGCTTTGGCATCGCCTGTTTCGGGCACAATGACTGGAATGAGAGGATGATCCCTGCTTTGGCATCGCCTGTTTCGGGCACAATGACTGGAATGCGAGGGTGATCCGTTGCGGTCGCATCGCCGCAGTCGCGCCTGGAAACACCTGCCGATGAGCGTTGCGGTGACGACGATCGGGCCAAAATGTCTGCCGCCCCTCCGCAGTCGCGCCGGCAAAACCACGTGTCGCAGGCGAAACGCAACAGACCGCCCCGCCGGGGGAAGGAGATCCCGATGGACAGGGGACTGCATCCGCTGTCCGGAGGGATGTCGCTCGATGATGCTCATAACCGCAGTCGGGCGTCCCTCGACGTTTCTTGAGCGCAGCGCACAGAGAAGGCCTCGTTCTCTCGTTCAGGTTCGCACGGGACACTGCAAAGTGACTTCGGGAGAGTTCACATTTTTGTTCTCGTTCCCGGCAAGCGTTAGAACTACGCTGAAACTCAACCGCTCAGTCAGCAAGCACGGCACAACCCTCACTAAGCCCTGCCAGGCTCTTTCCCCTTTTTATACCACTGCCTAGTTCCTTACAGTAGTCTAGCATCACTCAGAACGCGTCCACAAATTGAAAAATTGCACTAGAAAGCATATCATCACTTTGAAACACTAAACAAAAGCAATATGTTAAAAAAATTCTGCCTCAGGAAGAAAAACATCAGTAACAAACAATTTTGAGGCTGATTCCTACGTTAGGGGCTTCGACTTAAGCCATCGGCGTTACCGTTGAGACTCCCCTTTTTGTAACGCACCTCAAAGGAATATTGTTGTAAAGCGAGGCTCCAGCGCAGGAGGCGGCCATTTTTGGGAGAGATGGTCTGCAGCCATTGGAGAGGGCAGTGATCCGTCTCAATGATAAACCTCGAGCCGGCTAGATAGCATGACAATTTCTGAACGGCCCACACGAGACACGCACACTCTTTCTCGGTGGCGCTATACGCCTGCTCACGACTGGACAGCTTACGACTAGCATACAGCACGGGGTGTTCTACTTCTCCATTTTCCCGTTGGCACAGTACAACGCCCATGCCTCGCTCACTAGCATCGCACTGAACAACGAACCCTTTTGTATAGTCTGGCGATCGTAGCACAGGCTGGCTTGTTAGGGCACTCTTTAGGGCGCTAAAAGCTCTTTCCTTTGTCTCGTCCCAGACGACTGTTTGAGGCTCTGTTTTTCTTAGAGCATCCGTCAGGGGAGCCGCGATATCAGAGTACCTAGGGATGTACCTCTGATAGTAGCCGGCGACACCCAAGAACGACCGAATATCGGTCTTGGTGCGCGGTTGCGGAAAGTCTCGCACAGCGGCCACTTTTATTTCAGAGGGGCGGCGACGACCCTGACCAATCACGTGACCGAGGTAGACAACCTCGGCCTGTGCTAACTGGCACTTAGGAGCCTTGACTGTCAAGCCCGCTTCGCGCAGGCGGGTTAGCACTGCCCGCAAGTGTGTCATATGCTCAGACCAGGATGCGGAGAATATCGCTACGTCGTCTAGATACGGTAAAGCGAATTCTTGCTGTCCCCGCAACACTTTATCCATGAGGCTTGAAAAACAGTATGGCGCGTTCTTCAAACCAAAACTCAACACTTTAGGACGGAATGTTCCCATTGGTGAAATGAACGCCGCATACCTACTAGCCTCTTCTGTAAGTGGAACCTGCCAATAACCCCTGACAAGATCTAGGGTGGAAATAAACTGAGCGCTACTAACTTTCTCAAGGCGCTCCTCGATGTTAGGGATCGGATAAATTTGATCCTTAGTGATGGAATTAAGCCTGCGGTAGTCGACGCAAGGACGAGGTTCCTTGCCCGGTACCTCAACTAAAATCAAAGGGGAGGTATAATCACTCTCACCTGCCTCAATAACACCGAGTTGTAGCATTTTCTTTACCTCAGCCTCCATAATATCGTTCTGGCGGGGTGACACCCGATACGCCTTGGATCGTACTGGCTCTGGGGAGGTAAGTTCTATATCATGAGTAAGTACAGAAGTCCTACCAGGCCTCTCAGAGAACAGACCTTGAAACTCTTGTAATAGCTGGTGTAGTTCGGTTTTCTGCTCGGGCGACAGCGGTGCTTTACTGATAAGGTCACTAATGACTTGACCGGTGTCTTCGCTGTTCGTCACTGAGCCTAGTCCCGGAAGCTCGACCGGAAGCTCTTCAGGAACGTTTACCATCATGCACACCACTGCTTCCCTTTGTCTATAAGGTTTGAGCAGATTACAGTGGTAAACTTGCTGTGCTTTCCGCTTTCCTGGCAGACTTACCACGTAGTTAACGTCCGACAGTTTCTGAACAATTCGTGCTGGGCCCTCCCACTGCACGTCTAGTTTGTTGTTTAGCGATGTGCGCAATATCATGACCTCATCGCCAACCTCAAAACGACGGGCCCTGGCTGTCCGATCATAATAAACCTTGGCCCTCTGCTGGGCCTTTGTCATTGCTTCACCTGACAACTCCTGTGCCCTTCTTAAGCGTTCGAGGAGCTTAAGCACGTACTCCACCACGACTGGGTCGTCGCCCCTACCTTCCCACGATTCTCGAAGCATGCGAAGCGGAGATCGAAGCGAGCGACCGTACACCAGTTCAGCTGGCGAAAACCCCGTAGCCGCATGCGGCGCGGTCCTTAAAGCAAACATCACCCCAGGCAGACACAGCTCCCAGTCAGTTCGATGTTCAAAACACAACGCTCTCAACACGCGCTTCATGACGGAGTGGAGCTTCTCAACGGAATTCGACTGTGGGTGGTACACTGAGCTGTGTAACAGCTTTACCCCACACCTTTCGAGAAAAGTTGTCGTCAAAGCGCTAGTAAACACTGTGCCCTGATCTGATTGGATTTCCGCAGGGAAACCAACTCGCGCAAATATGGACAGTAGTGCATTAACTATCTCAACTGAGCTGAGTTCTTTAAGCGGCACTGCTTCAGGGAACTTTGTCGCTGGGCAGATCACAGTCAAAATGTGTCTGTACCCCGTGGCTGTTACCGGCAGAGGTCCCACAGTATCAATAACGAGCCGTCTAAAAGGCTCCGTAATGATAGGTACCAATTTCAACGGCGCCCTCGATTTGTCCCCTGGTTTGCCCACCCGCTGACAAGTGTCACATGTCCTCACGAAATGGTCTGCGTCCCGAAAACACCCTGGCCAATAGTACTCTTGCAAGAGACGGTCCTTAGTTTTCTTAACTCCTAGGTGTCCGGACCACGAACCCCCGTGTGACAAGCGCAACAGATCCTGACGATAGCATTGAGGCACGACCAGCTGATCGAACTCCACTCCTCTGCGGTCTAGATACTTCCGGTACAGGACTCCACCCCTTTCCACAAAACGCGCCGTTTTCCTGGCGATACCTTCTTTGACATTGCAGCGCACGTTTTCCAGGCTGCCATCCTTTTTTTGCTCGGCTATCAAAGCCGACCGGCTGACTTTTAGCAACCTATCAAGTCCGTCTGACGTAGGCGCGATGAGCAAATCAGTAGATAGCTCTTCTAACTTTCCCGCATCGGGATTTTCCTCTCCGGTATCTGGTGCCTTTAACGTTACGGACTCAAGTTTATTCAGTTCGGGCGTGCTCTGAATATCAGCTTGCTGCGCCTCTGACCCTTTTTCGTTGTTTGATAACGTCGGCCCCGCAACTACCGCCTTTGCAGCGAGCTCCCGAACCTTCGACCTGGTTAAGGCCTGAACACTAGCTTCACCAAACAAAAGCCCCTTCTCGCGCAGGAGGTGATCGGACCTGTTTGAAAATAGGTACGGGTACTGGGGTGGCAGCATAGATGACACTGCCGCCTCCGTCTCAAGCGCTCCGAAAGGTCCTTCAATAAGCACCTTTGCTACTGGCAGACACACGCTATGAGCTTCCACGGCTTGCTTGATCCACGCGCACTCGCCCGTGAACATATGGGGTTCTACGTAAGATGGGTGAACTACATCCATCGTAGCTGCGGAATCGCGAAGCACTCGGCACTCTTTCCCGTTCACGAGGAGGTCTCGCATGTAAGGCTCGAGAAGCTTCATGTTCTCGTCAGTGCTGCCTATTGAAAAAAACACAACTTTTGGTGTTGTTTCCGGACACTGCGCCGAAAAGTGACCCGGCTTCTGGCACGTATAACAAACGCCCGCTCGCCTCATCTCGAACCGCTTTCTGCGTTTGGCTGCCGTCGTCTCTTTACGTCTGGTCGGACTGCTTTCACTCGCATCCGCACTACGCGTGTTCCCCTTTGCTCTCATGGGTGTGAACTTCGGCCTCTCAAACTTCGAGCCAAATTCACCCTTTTGACCGTCCTTAGCTCCGCGAGCTCGACGCGTCACAAACTCCTCGGCTAGCTCAGCGGCTCTAGCCACCGTACAAACGTCTGGCCTATCCAAGACCCAGTATCGCACGTTCTCCGGTAACCGACTATAAAACTGTTCTAGCCCGAAGCACTGCAGAACTTTATCGTGGTCACCAAACGCTTTCTCTTCTTTGAGCCACTCCTGCATGTTCGACATAAGCCTATACGCAAACTCTGTATATGACTCACTTTTGCCTTTCTCATTTTCCCGAAACTTCCGACGGAACGCCTCCGCAGACAGCCGGTACTTTTTTAGCAGACTCGATTTTACTTTGTCGAAATCCTCTGCTTCCTCTCTATCCAAGCGAGCGAC
Source organism: Dermacentor variabilis (assembly GCF_050947875.1). Classification (NCBI taxonomy): domain Eukaryota; kingdom Metazoa; phylum Arthropoda; class Arachnida; order Ixodida; family Ixodidae; genus Dermacentor; species Dermacentor variabilis. The sequence goes on along the minus strand of NC_134571.1, from coordinate 89,014,114 downwards.
TACGTCGGCCGCCTCGCCGGGTAACAAAGTGAGCAAGCGCTGTGGCCACGTTTCCCGAGAGAACCCCTGCTTCTCGCACGTTCGCTCAAAGTTAACCAGGAACAAACCAATGTCCTCTCCAAGCTTAAACGGCCGCATCAGGTCAGTCATTTTGAACAATACGCGTTCTCCTGCACCGTGTGCCTGACTTCCATTACGAGCGCGTTCCATCTCTACCTCAAGACGCTTCATTTCCAAAGCGTGTTGACGGTCACGCTCTTGTTGCTCACGCTCTTTCTGTTCTTTAAGTTCGCGCTCCTGTCTCTCTTTTTGCTCTTTAAGTTCGCGCTCCTGTTTCTCTTTTTGCTCTTTAAGTTCGCGCTCCTGTCTTTTTGACCTCTCCTCAATAGTCTCAAGGCATTCCGACAGCTCGTCATCCTCAGCCTCTAACTCAAGAATAGCCTTTAGCAGTGCAGGTTTTCTTAGTTTGTCTGAGACATCCAGACCCAACTCTCTTGCAAGCTCGAACAATTTCGGTTTGCGCAACGACTTCAAATCCATGGCTGCTCGGAATGCTGCTTTCTCTACTGCTTACTATTGTCTTGCCGCAAACTAACCCGGCAGCAACGACAACCACAATTACCAGCTCTGTTTCTGACACTAACAAAAAGCCTGGCAAAGCTCAGAAGAAGAAAGTCCCGCACTCACCAAACCTCGCAGCCAAGAGTCCAGCGCAGTCGTTCCGCTGCAGGCAACCAGTCATCACACAGGGCTCGTTGCACTGCTCCCGGATCGTCGTTGAGCTGCTCAGCATACCGTCAACTGCATCTCTTTGCTGCTGGCCTCCGTTGTCGCGATCTCACCGCTGGCAGACAGTTGTTTGAAGTCGGAGGCGATCTCACCGCTGCCAACCAGATGTTTGGATCGCCCCGCTGGTACGATCTGTTGGGAACTCGGCGCTGACGCCCGTGGTTGTACCTGGGTCGCAAGCCCCAAGGGTAGCGTTGGCCTGGCGGCCTGGGGTACAACTGGAAGCATCCGAAGGTCCCGGCAAAGCATGAGTCGACTGGTAACAACGAAACAACTTGTTTATTTTAACATCGCAAAGAGTTGGCGGTCAGGTTTGACCGAAGTAGAGAGACGGGAGAGCACTTCACTCAACAGAAGAAATCGGAGCCCTCCTTCTTGGCGTCCGGGGGCAGCTGTTTTTATACTCTCGCAGTTGAGGGCAAGAAGGAACCCCTCAAAAGACGAGCACGTGAATGTACAATGGGCTAATGGTGACGCACGCTGTCGTAGCGCTGCCGTAGCACCATGTCGAGCACGATCTCGTAGCACCCTGTTGTAGCGCTGCCGGTCGGGCACAATGACTGTAATGAGAGGATGATCCCTGCTTTGGCATCGCCTGTTTCGGGCACAATGACTGGAATGAGAGGATGATCCCTGCTTTGGCATCGCCTGTTTCGGGCACAATGACTGGAATGAGAGGATGATCCCTGCTTTGGCATCGCCTGTTTCGGGCACAATGACTGGAATGAGAGGATGATCCCTGCTTTGGCATCGCCTGTTTCGGGCACAATGACTGGAATGAGAGGATGATCCCTGCTTTGGCATCGCCTGTTTCGGGCACAATGACTGGAATGAGAGGATGATCCCTGCTTTGGCATCGCCTGTTTCGGGCACAATGACTGGAATGCGAGGGTGATCCGTTGCGGTCGCATCGCCGCAGTCGCGCCTGGAAACACCTGCCGATGAGCGTTGCGGTGACGACGATCGGGCCAAAATGTCTGCCGCCCCTCCGCAGTCGCGCCGGCAAAACCACGTGTCGCAGGCGAAACGCAACAGCAGGGAGGTACTTATCCTACTTTCTACAACTACCTCGTTTCTTATTTTGTGCTGTTGGCATCAGTAGATGTTTTGTGCCTAGGTTTAATGGCCAGGTTAATTCCAATCCGTGCACCATACCGGTTTCCTTGTGATGCAGCCCTTTTCTTATGATCTTTCTTCGCCGATGAATTGATGGTCCATTTAGTTCGGGCGTTAGTTTTCATTGGGAACAGCATTCGGTTGGAGAATGGCCGAGATGACCTAATAACTGCAATATTTATTTTCATTGGTTGAAGAGACCATCGACCTCAAAAATTAACAGCGACTCGTTTTTCTCTCCTGGCCTCTATGCAATCTGGAATGGACACCTCCTTCGGGCCTAGACAGTTTCGCACAGATTATAGACATGCCAAATACTGTTGCGCAGAAAAAAGGTAAGACTATATTGAGACGTGGGCTTGTTTACCTTTCTCCGGTAATCGCTGTTGACCAGCTAACAAACGTTAAACGTTATCGCTCAGAGCAAGACGTGCCTGTATGATTTGGAACTTAGGCGAATATTATCGTTCATTCGATATGTTGCGCATGCCCTTGCTGAGCCTTGTGTTGACGGATTGCATGCGCGACACGAAATATGTAGTAGTTTCTGGAAATAACCTGGACACCAGCGATTACACTAGAATCTTTGACTAGTGATGTATAAAAGCCGACGGGCTTGAGCCGCTGATCAGATTTCGACGATCAGCGACTGTATGAGGCTCTATCGCTGCGCTTTGAATGCAACTTGCATTTGCGGGCACAAGTTCGCATAATAAAAAGCTGGTTTCGTCATTCACAGCTTTGCTGTTATGTACTTGGCCGTCACTATTACGTGACAATATGAATGGCAGTTACGGGAGCATACATGGCACTCCACAGAACGAACAGCCCGAGCAAGAATATGTCCTCGTCGTTGTGTCTTTAAGCATGATAGACCTGCTCTTGGCCTGTATAGGAACAACTTCTCCGCCGCATTATCTCGGCGGCTGAAACACCGACCCGGATCGTCTAAAGTGAGCCGCCAAAAGCACAGTGATAAACCTTGAGCTATGAAATGCGAACGACGTCCCTGTACGGGACGAGAAATGATGAGGTTCGACTTACAGGGGCAATCTCGTAGGTGACGGAAGTCATCTGGTGCAGCACATGCCATGGTCCCGTCCACCGGGAAAAAAAGCTTTTCGCAGAGCCTCACATGGCGGAAACGTGGCCAGCAGAGCACAAGCACAACAGGAGAAAAATGTGCGCCTGCGGTGCGAATAATCGCACCGACGTCATCGGTCACATTGCGACGCCATAGAGAAAGAAATTATACAAGAACAGACACTCCCACAGAGCCCAGCGGCCGAATTGACTGCAGCGCACCAAGCCGTCGGCGTTAATACCTGAACCACGCTTTCGGTTTCGGTTTTGCGCACGAGCGTTTTCAACGCTAGCTCGTAGGCGTAACGCCCACTGCGCTGTTTTTTTTTTCTGTTTCGCTTCTACAGCTCAAACGCGCGCGGTCTTCGTGCGAAATCGTTTTATTATTAACTAAAATTGATCGCGAACGGTCTTTACAAGCCTCCATCGAATATGTGCCAGGTTCTATTTCATAAAGACGCAAGACGCCATGTGAAATTAGAAAATGTTTATTTTATTCTATGTAAATGCTCGCTGCGGGATTTTCGTGCATTCACCCAGCGTTGTGGCACCAGGTAAGCAGCAGTAGTTCCCGTGCGAAGCTCCACCGGATGACGACAGCTGAAAAAATTAAATTACAAGCAAGTGCCCCCAGTTTGGTATTATATACAAATAATGAGTGTAGAAGCTAAATGTGCGAAAGTGGTGAATCGGTGGCATTACAAAGAAGTTCGCTTTTGCATACACGGCATAGAAAATATCCGACTCATCCCAAACAATACCGTACATACCACGAAGACACCCTATTTACCAGCATTCCCCTCTTCCCGGGCCTTACTTCCTGCACTTTGAGAGCACGTATACACGTGCTACTGCGCGTTTCCAGGAGAACTTGGCTACAACCAACGCGATAGCATGGTATGAGTACACAGAGGTGGCCACAACGCAGGCTCTCAACCAGACCCATGCTGGACGCTCGCAGAATTCCTTCTACTCGCACTCGAGACAAAGGCGTTGGTGCAAAGCCTGTCTTCAGTCGTTCTCAAGACAGAATTTTCCAGTTACAATTTCCTGGCGTTTGAGCTCCTTGGCGTTATCTTTTGCGCGTTCAGCCGGCGCAAGCAACACACTCCCGTGTTATCACTCTTGGCAATTGCTCGTCGCGTTTTCGACAAGTGTGGGTACCGAAAGTTAAATTGTTGCGGGGCCATAAAAGTTGTTACAAGCTTGTCGCAGTAAGATTCAGCACGCGCGGAACTAACTGTCACCCTGGCCGAGCTGCTTCTCGCTGCATCACCCCAGGCGCGGCGAGCGTGCCCCATGAGTAACAAAAAAAAGTACCGAAAATAATTTTCAACAATGTTGGGCATCAGAGAAAGCGCCATGAACTTGTAAGTGCATTAAAGCGCGAAACTTAACTGCGCACCACGGCCGAGCTGCATTTTGCTAACCGCGTTACAGTGCCAGTCGCGCCCACTGCGCTTGAAAAGTGGCTCAAAACGTAACGAAATTAATTAGAATAATGTTGGCGGTCAGAGAAAGCGCCAAAACTTGTCGCAGTAAGATTCAGTACACGCGAAACTGCGTCACAGCACCCTGTGCGACTACCGGTCCCGAAAACTACTGAAATAAGTCAAACTAATATTGGGGCTCATAGAAAGCGTCGCAAACATCTCGCAGTACGTATAATTAATTCAAATTAACTGCGCAACGACGGCCGCGCTGTTTTTCGTTAACTGCGTCGCAAGTCTAGCCTATGCCCATCATGCCGTAAGCATAACTGCTTGAAATGCGTCGCAGACTGTCGAATGAAATTTCTCACGTTGCCATAGTCCAATAGTGCAGTGGTGGCATGTCGAGGTTCAGAAGGAACGCAAGAATTCGCCGGGTGCCAACCAAACCTGGCTAAATCGAAATATAGAAAAACAGGCACACGGGTCCCAGATGCGCAGCCACGGTCTCACTCGCTTCGGCGGTGTGTCTGACGAATGACGCACGTATATGACTCGTCATTCGCCGATTCGCCTGTCGCTAGGCAACGGAAGTAAGCCGCAAAGTTTAATTTATACGCATATATGTTTACTTTTGCCGGGAAAGAATAAAGAAAATGAAACAATTTCTGTTAGGCTCATTTCACATTCTCTTTATTTTCAATGCTCGCGGCAGCAAACGGTCGGCGTTAATACTAGCGTGACGTATTTCCTGTTTCCAGTTTTCACTGAGTGTCCCCTCTTGTTTAATTTCTTTCTCTATGGCGACGCCGTAGGCAGATCGCGGGCAAGCTGACAGGCGCGGGCGAGACGCGCGAATTGAATCACGTACGTACTCGCTAGTGGAGGCGGCACATGGTGAGAGCATAGTGTCTATCGGGAAAGTCGGCTCTCGTCCGTGCGATATATAGAACGGCTGCCAAGGCTTGTGAGTGGTGGCGCTGGCTAACACTCCTAGGATTAGTACTAGTTCTAGTAGCAACACACAAATACGCCCAGAAAATGGAAGGGAGAAAGGCGCCGCGGTTGCTCGATCGGTAGAGCATCGTACGCGTAATGTGAAGACGTGGTATAGTTGCCCACCTGTGGCAAGTCTTTTTTTCATCCACTTTCATTTTCATTAATGTATCATTTGTTCAATTCAATTAGTAAGTACAAGTGATTTCCTCTGTGTTGTCGTTGGTGTCTTTGTTTATTGGCCTCTTATACTATGATTATATATATATATATATATATATATATGGGGTTTATTCAAAGTTCAGCACGCAGGACCCGACGTAACATTAAAGGGAAGCCGAAGAGTCTGTCGAATTCAATAAGACGCTCATAAACGGATGCGGGAGTCTTATAAACCATGAAGGTAAAATTTTGGGGGGGGGGGGATTTTTCACTTAGGAGCGACGCAATCATCGGAGCGACGCAATCATCGGTTAAAACTGCGCTGTAGCTCCGCCCCTCGTCGAGCGCCGCGCGCTGCTGCTGACGCTGACGATGCGAGCGGAGACCGGAAACCGCGGCTTAGTGGCGTCAACACTGGTGTTCCGCTCCTTCGCAGTCTCCGTGACCGTGCCTGACCGGGCTTATTTCTGCGTGCGTGCCGTCCTAATCTGCTTCGCTCGACCCTACATTCCTTTATTTGTGTGTATAAAGGAGTGGTAGTTGACGTGCGCAGCATCAATTGAACATGTAGGCCTATCACGCCGGCGTTCTGTGCAGCCTACGGTTGCACGAACACCAGCGGACGCGACGATGTTCCGATGTTCCATTAGTTCCTGCAAGACAAGAAGCTTTCAGCTAAATGGGAGGCTGCTGTGAAGCGAAACAACTTCACGCGCTCAAGAACAAGTGTTGTGCTCTAACCACTTCCGTGACGATTACTACCGGACTTTATCAACAATACGTGCTTTGGGTTCTTCTAAAAAAATATAGTTAGCACGCTGAACGGAAGGTGCATGTTTATCGCCCACCCTTGACGCAAGTTTCATCGCCAAGCGCCTCAAATTTTCTATTCGCACGTGTGTTGTGAAACAGCCTGCATGCAGCTCCCATAACGCAGTGCAAGCGTAAAGTTTGCATGTGTTGGAAAGCCTGCTCACGCCAAGACGCTGCGCTCCCCCTTTTCTCGCACACATAAGAAACCGACCATCTCACGTAGCCGACGGAATTCGCCAGTTACGAGTAGCGTGCGGATGGCGCGCTGATGAAGGTTCTATACTACACGTGCTACAATAGCCGGTAAACTTTTCCCGCGTTTAAACCGTCTGTGTAGATTGCCGACAGCTTTGGAGCAGTGCACAAATGCTGAAGATCGCATCACCGCTTACGTTCTACGAGGAGGCATGCAGGAACATAACACTACAGTTGTTTGCCCGGAAACGTACTCACTGGAACGCTGAATGCAGCTTAGCAAAAAACATACTCGCCAAAGAACATTTCCAACACAAGGAGATGCTAACACTTCGCCTTCGTTCGCGTGGAAAGCAGTGCTTGCACCAGCATTTTTTGCTTCTTGGAGAGGCCAGCTCTTCGCAATCGGCTTGTACATGCAGTATGTACAAGTATGTACGTACGTGTAGTATGTACAAGTATAAACCCGTTACAAGTGATCTTGCACGCGACAGCGACAGCGCTACAAGCGAGGCGATGGCTGTCGCGTTCACTCGTCGTCTACAAGCCGAACTCCACGTGAGCGACGGCTTTGAGCGACGACTTCCCGGTATGAGGGCAGCAATATAGGCGCCGAAACTAGCGTGACGCATGGTTTATCAATTTGAGTTGATGTATTTTACTCAAGAAGGAGCATAAAATATTTCTGAAGGTCTTGCACTACGTTCTTATTCTCGCACGTGTAAAATTCGATAGTTTGCTTGTTCCGTGCGACAAACAGTAGTATTTGGGTTATGTACATCCAGTTTCAGCTTCGCACAATTGGCTAGTCGCTCATAGCATTTCCGGGCGACGAGCGAAGAGTTCTAGATTTGTAGAAACGAGCGATCGAGCGACAACACCGAGCGATTTGTTGAAGCGACGGCCCGTTTTGTCGCTCGAAGCCATCGCCCGTCACCGTTGCGCGCAATATCGCTCTCGTAGAGTTTGGACTGAATTCCGAACTCCTCAGAGAAACGGAAGCTCTCGAAAATTTCCATAACCCTCTCAGCAAAACACCACCAAACTACCTTGAACCGTGCTTCGTGTGTAGCGGCAGCAGTCAGTCCGGAAGAACACCATCGTTGACGTCACGAGGCGCCCGACCAATCACAGGCAAAAATGAGGCGCGCGAGCTGGGCGTGTCTGCTGCTGCACTTTTCGTCGAAATAAAATATGTTTGCGCTTTCTTTCGCTTAATTTCGATGCGATATTCGAATTCAGAGGGTTGAAAACCATGGCGTACAGCTCTTCACTCATTTTTTTCTGGAAAAGCTTTCAGCTTCCCTTTAACATACGCAGGAAAGAGACGACAAACTTTTTGGAAGACTTATTTACTAAACGTTTTCGGCTGATGGATCAGCCTTCGTCAGAGTACAGTAACGCATGAACAACACATACGTAGCTTTTAAGGGCACCGTATCAAGAGCAGAGGGCGCACTATCTGCACTGACTAGACCATACACTGCGCATCATAAATCATTATCATTGCGCATTACAAATGATTATCAATGACACGCATTTTGGAATACAAAAAAGGAAATGCAATGAAATGAAAAATGAAATGAAATGTATACAATATATACAAACATGACTCTCAGGTAAGTGCCAGCGGTTACCATGATTATGTGTAGTGAAAGCAAAATGACGCACACATGCAGATACAAAGGCGTGATGTTTAGCACATGGCATCTCTAAGTGCAACCTCTAATTATCTAAAAATTGACATGTTAAGCGTACAACTTCGAGGCACAGCCACGTATGTCAAAAAAGCCACATGTAAAAAAAAGAGAGATAGAGAAAAAAGCGTTGAAATCGTATATGTACACTGTGTGGGAAGTGTATATTTGTTCTCAATCTAAAGTTAGACAGGTTAGTTTTCCTTTGTTTTCGTTTACTCCGGACGAGACAGTGTTAAATTTGTGAATCAGGTAAGATTCGCGAAGCTCGCGGTCATGGTTGGTGCGGAATCCAGATTCGAGTATTGTTACTTTAAGATTGTTAAATGAGTGGCCCGGCATGTTAACATGCTTCGAGAGTGGTAGATATGGTTGGGATTTGGCATGCGACCTGTCGTTGTTAAAACGGATCCTGAAAGATGTTTCAGTCTCGCCTATGTGTTGCATGTAGCAAGTGCCGCACTCGAGTAAGTACACTACATTATATGAATCACCGTCGAAACTGCCTTTAATAGTGAACATGAATTGGCTGGCTGTGCTGGTGGCAGTCAATGTAGGCGTTATATGTGTGCAGACTTTGCAACGGGGTTTATTGCAGCGGCTGCACCTGGTCGGGTTACAAGTGGCGATTTTTGAAAACGTTAGTATGACACCTATGTTTTTCGAACGTCTATACACGACACGAGGTGGCCCAGGAAAAATGGCTTTTAACCTGTCGCTTTGGGTGAGAATGTTGTGTTTGCGGAGAATGCCTGAGACCTTAGGGTTAAATACGGAATGTGTGAGTATCAAATTAGCCGACTGGGAGCTACTGGGCTTGTTTCTGCCTTTAAGAAAGTCCATCCGGTCATGGTTAAGATAGTCTAATTAGTGCAGATAGCGCTCCCTCTGCTCTTGATGCGGTGCCTTTAAAGCTGTGTATGTGTTGTTGATGCGTTACTGTACTCTGACGAAGGCTGGTCCACCAGCCGAAAACGTTTAGTAAATAAGTCTTCCAAAAAAGTTCGTCGTCTCTTTCCTGCTTATATATATATATATATATACATACATATATATATATATCTTTGTATATTCATTTATTCTTACCTCAGGTACCTCCTTTGGGGTTCTACATGAGGGGTGGGCATATTTAGATCATATTTTCAATGAATGACTGGAGTGGTGCACCGCTTCAGCAGGTAGATGATTCCAGTCTTTCGCTGTATGCACGAAGAAAGAGTTAACAAGAGCGGTGGTGCGAGCTGGAGGGGGATAAGCAGCCTTTGAATGGCTATGACGGGATGAAGTGCGATACGCAGGCGTGATGTTGGTCTGGCGAAGCAGCGAGTGACAAAATTTGAAAAAAAGGCACCGTCTTGCTGTTTTGCGGCGGTGCTCGAGGGTTGGAAGGTTCAGAGGTGACTCAAGTTTATTAACGCCAGTGCGCTAAGAGTAGTCAGAATGAATTAACCTTGCTGCACGATTCTGTATGAATTACAGTGCTGTTGCCAGGTTAGACTGGTGTGGGTCCTATACTGAGCCTACATATTCCAGTTTGGGTTGAACGATTGTTAAATATGCGAGTAGTTTTACTGAGGGGGGAACGAGACGTAGATTACGGCGCAGGTAGCATAGTACACGATTGACATCATTGCTAATGCTGCAAATGTGCGAGGACCAACCGAGGTTATTGGACAAGTTAATACCTAAGTACTTGTAAGAAGTCACAGCACATATTTCAGAACCGGCGATAACGTAATTCGCTGAAATAAAAGATTGACGACGATTGAAAGTAAGTAGCGACGTTTTTTTTTTTTTACGTTGAGGGACATTAGCCAATTTTTACACCAAGTTTCAATGACGTTAAGGTCGGACTGGAGAGCACGAGAATCAGCGTCGTTATTAATAGAGCGATAGATTACACAATCATCAGCAAATAAACGAATTTTGGAAGAACAACCTCTCAGTAAGTCGTTAATGTATATTAAGAAGAGTAGTGGCCCCAGGACTGTGCCTTGTGGCACGCCGGAAATAACGGGTGATAAATTAGGCGAGCATTGGTTAGCGTAAACGAACTGCTGACGGTTAGTCAGAAAGTTGCGTATCGAGCGTAAGACAAGGGTTAAGATTAAGCCGCGATAGTTTTAGGAAGAGCCGTTCATGGAAAACCTTGTCGAAAGCCTTTTGGAAATCTAGGAAGAGGGCATCTATGGGTATGTTTTGATCAAGATGCGAGCTGATGCCATTCACAAAGACAGCTAGTTGAGTCTCGCAGGACATGCCTTTCTGAAAGCCATGTTGATTAGGATTAAAGAAATTTGCGGATGTTAGATAGTTTACAATATGAGAATAAATTATATGGTCCATTAGTTTGGAACAAACACTGATGAGGGAAATTGGACAGTAATTGTGGCACGATGACGATGATCATTTTTTTGGTACTGGAATTATCTTACCTATTTTCCAGTCTTGCGGCACCATTCCAGGTGAAAATGATTGCTGAAAGATATGGCACAAAAATAAGCTACAGATGTGCGCAGTGCTTTTACAAATTTTGGAATTGATTCCATCGATGCCGGCCGAGGATGTTAATTTGAGGGATTCAATTAGCTTGGTGATACCATATGCCTCGATTGTTATGTTTGCTACCATTGGGTTGTTGAGGTAAGGACAGTCTGGGAGGTCAGTATTAAGTTCAGAAGTGAACACAGAAGTTTAGTACTTCAGGTACTTTATGGTCGGGAACACGGTTATTGTGGTTCTCATACACTAATAATGGTTTACGGTTATTTGGGCTAATGTATTTGCAGAATTGTTTGGCATTGTGTTGAAGCATGTTAGGGATTGTTGAGTAGAAGGTTCATTTAGCTGTTGCGGCCAAAGAATCAAACGCCTTTCTACTGACGCAACATTTTTCCCAGGCAGGAGCGGTATTGGAATGTTTGGCTTTGCGAAACAATCTTTTCTTTTTATTGTTTAGTCGTTTTAATGAGTTCTTGAACCATGAGGACGCAAGTCGATCGGTTAAGATGATAGTTGGTATGTAAGTCTCAGTGAGTTCGATGATTCTATTTTTAAAAAGCGTCCATTTGGTGACTACTGTGCGCTTCGGGAAATCTATAATGTACCAGCTGTAAAACTCGGTTAGTGCATTGTTAGTGCTGATGTAGTAGTAGTCACCTTTATCGTAAAGTGTTATTTTCTTGTTGTATATATATATATATATATAAAGGGACCTTTGTGCCGGGTGCTCGCAAAACGGGCGCTAGAGCGCAGACGCAATAAAAGTAAGCCATGCAGTGTGGGGAACCAGAAACAATCGATCCCTTTCTCCTTGTATGCCGACGATTCTCCTCAGTAAGAAAAGGGATGCTCTAGGACCCTTTAAACAAGCTTGGCCTCGGAGTGAACGTCTCTGTCTTGATATTCTTTGGAGCTTTCACATTGGGTTACAGCCGCCAGAATATTTGCACTGCTATGAAAAACTTAATCTTGCTTATTGCTTATCACGCGCACCAATCGAAGCTACATCACCTGAATACGAACAAGATTTCCCATTTCTTGGGGCTGTGAATACGACGGAAATGGCTCATCATCAGCGTACTGTTCCGGAATTACTCCTGCTCATCGAGTACCTGGTTGGTCGACAAGTGAAAGTGCCTCCAGTTTTCGTCCGTGGATTGCGTTCGTATGTACTCCGGAACAACGTCCTCTACAAACAAAACTTTGAGCACAGTGGTGAGACGTTTCTACTTCTCGTACCATCATCGCTGCGAGATGAGATCTTAGAAGCTTGCCATTGACGATCCTGCAGCTGGCCAATTAGGCGTTAGTAGGACTCTGGCGAGAATCCGCCCGAAATATTACTGGCCGAAGTTGATGAATTCAGTGCAGCACTATGTCAAATCGTGCCGAGATTGTCAAAGACGCAAAACCCCGCCACTCAAACTAGCAGGTTTTCAGCGCCATTTGAACAAATAGGAGTGGATTTACTTGGACCATTTCCCGTTTCAACCTCAGGAAAGCGGTGGATTGTGGTAGCAACCGATTATCTGACCTGGTATGCTGAGACATCATCTCTTACAAAGGGAACAGCCATTGAAGTGGCTCAGTTTTTTGTCACACACCTAGTGTTAGGACATGACACACCTAAGGTACTCATAACAGACAAAGGAACAGCTTACAGCTTTTATGGCCCGTTTGATGCAGTCTGCTATGAACGTAACACATACTGCTCATAGAAAAACCAAAGCGTACCATCCGCAAACAAACGACCTGACTGAACGGCTCAATAGAACGCTCGCTGACACGATCTCAATGTCCGTGGACATCGAGCATCGGACATGGGACAGTATTTCTACCATATGCTACATTTGCGTATAATACTTGCAGTACAGGAGACGGCACATTTCACGCCATTGGAACTTGTTTATGGTCGGACAGTAACAACTATACTAGATGTGACGTTACCTGTAAACAACAGCAGCGAAGACGACCCTAACATTAGTGAGTACATAGAAAGGGCAGAAGAAGCACGGCAGTTGGCAAGGCACCGTATCGTACAACAGCAATACGTCGACGCAAACCGATACAACCTAGGGCGAAGAGAGGTACAGTACGACCCCGGAGAGAAAGTGTGGGTATGCACGCCTATACGTATGCCCGGTCTTTCGGAGAAGTTACCGCGCCGTTACTTTGACCCCTACAGAGTACATCGGCGGCTAAGTCCTTTCAATTACGAGGTAACTCCTGAAGGCCAAATCTGCTCCACACGACGCAGGACTCGCCCAGAGGTGGTACACGTGGTACGAATGAGGCCTTACCATAAAAGGTGTTGAATAAAAGAATTTGCACATACGATCAAGCCTAGCATCGGCCATCCTCTGACCACTTTCCTTTTAAAGCATTTGGTCTCTCTAGGCCTTTTCTACGTGTCGGGACGATGCTTCTTCGGAGGGGGCTTATGCCGCCAGCATTGCAAGAACAAAAAGACGACCGCCACATCCCAGCTGCGTTTCAAAGAGTCGCCACATCGCAAGGTAATCTCGGGGCGCGTTAAAGAACCCCAGGTGGTCAAAATTTCCGGAGTCCTCCACTACGGCGTGCCTCATAATCAGAAAGTGGTTTTGGCACGTAAAACCCCATAATTTAATTTTGAATTATGAATTCCGAGATCGTGTTCAGTGCCTTGACTCACGGCACTGAGCATGATCTCAGAAGCAGCACGTCATCGGGTGCACTCACCGAAATGCAAGACCGCTGTTCTGATAAAACAAACTGAAACGAACATAAACGAACGATAAAACTTCGCTACCACGGCGTTGTACCCGCAGAAAACGAAACGATAAGCTCTTCAGCGCGCAAGCCCTGGGTCTTGCTACGATGCTGGCCTGCTAGTGCACCGAGCGGCAGGCTCAGATTAGTGGAGCACTCGACAGGTTATAGCCCGCACTATCTCTGCCTGACAGACGCGCTTATGGGGACCCCTGAGATACGCACTAATCCGGACGTTGCCTGACGTCGGTTGTTTCGGATTGCCGACTTTCCCCTTGAACTAAAAATCAATCAAAATATTTCAGTTTCACTCCGAAACGAAATAGCAAATAAAGTTTCGGTTACGTTGTCGTTCCGGTAAAAATATTGGGTTTCTTCTTTTTTTGTTTTAGTTATGTTCTGACACTCTGCAGGAGATAAATAGGGTGTTTCGTTGTTTAGCAAGAAACCCGATCGGAAATCGGGGGCTTTCTTGCCTGGAAGGCCACAGCTACTGATACTTCCGCTTATTTTTACGAACGATCAACCACAGCAGTGTCCTCTTTTTGTGCACAAACGTTCTCTTTTAACATGTGAAATCACTGGCAGGAACATGTATTAACAAAGAGGGCTGCTCGCAAATCTTTGACGAACTTGACTCTACAAATATTCATTGTCATGCATTATTATTGAATATTAAAAAAAACACATCAACGAAAACAACATGCATACAGAAGGTTTGGCGATCTTTATTTACTTTCTTTTATCTGCTTTTTCAACAAAAGAATAAAGTACAAAAAGTAGGGCACATGGACATTGTTTTCCGTATTATACAAGCCCTTGTTGACGTACGTTATCACATGCATTGCAAGCATTCCCGTGCATCCTAGACCTGTCGGGCCTTTCGTCCTTCTCTGTTGTCCTGTTTTACTGCTTTCCAGTAAACGCTCTTGCAACAAAATTAACGGAATACCAGATAGATGCATCAACGCAGTCGGGTAAACAGCTGCACGACATGACAGCTACCCTTAGAAATGCAAAATGATTTCAGCACTGCTTTAACTTGCTTCCTAGCGAATCACCATCGTTTACATATAAGCGACTTGTGGGAAATGCAGTGCAATGTGTCATTGCTGTGTTGATGTAAGCACGACTACCAAAAAAGCAGGAAGCTTGAAAGTTCACTCAACGCCGGCTGATATTTTTGATATCTGTGCTGGTTTTCGTTTGATTGTTAAGCAAAAACATCTTCATCTCATCATCTTGCTCTTTCTTTACTCCCTCCCTCCATTTCTTTCTTTCTTCCATTTCTGTTTCTGCCTCTTCGTTTCTGAAGAGCAGACAGGCGTAGTGCCCCTCTCGATGGCAGTTGCCAACCTACTCATAGCTGTCCCGTTCCTGTCAATTGTATATATGTTCTCAAATGAAATAATAATAATAATAATAATAATAATAATAATAATAATAATAATAATAATAATAATAATAATAATAATAATAATAATAATAATAATAATAATAATAATAATAATAATAATAAGCTAAAATGAGTCACATACCACATTCATATACTAGCACTAATGTTATGATATACCTTGACTAATTGCTCACAAATGATGAGTTGCGTTAATTAGTTTCCTAAAATCTGTATTTATTATTATTCGTTTGGAAAGGGCATACTTCGGGGAGAAATCGGGTTTAACTCGATTATTACACATTTTTTTTTCTGAGTGAGAAAATTGGTCAAATTACATCCTTTCCACGTTTCAATTAATACTGACGGCGCATTTCTAGAAGCAGTCATGGCGTCTTCCTTAAACTAAGAGGAAAACGACATAAACCCTAATCAACGAAGATGCCGGTGTGCCCTGAACATCAGTTTACATAAAATTAAAAAAGAAATCGAGAGGGGGGGGGCTTTCTTTCTGTTTCGAAACTCTGACGTCGCGAACAAAACTTGCGAGAACAAGCTCAATCTTGAGCTCGTAGAGATGGTGTCGCCTTGTCTGGCGACAGCGTTCCAGCGTTGGTAAGCGCAGCTTGGATTTCTGTAGGCGTGTGAAGCGCGCCACGTGACCTTGTGCTTCCAGAAAATCTTCAAACCCACGAGCACTTGGAGAAATTGCGAGCAGTACAGGCACCGTTTCTACCGCGCGCGGCATCCGAAGATCACTAGAAATTGTGGAGCGGCATAAGGAATCCGTCGAGCGAGAATAAGTTGACGCCACTAAAGAAAAATTACAATGTAGTACATGTGTCAGCCTCGCTACACGTTGCTCTCAGTGGTTTTGTCCCACGGTCGTTTTCTTCATGTACCTGTGACACCGATTTCGCAAGAATGCACTGTTTGACTGGTTGGTGTGACGTAGAGATAGTTTTGGGCACAAAGAAGAGATAACAGAAAGGTAAGAAAAGATAGAGCGCTCACTATGAACTTATGTTTATTAAGGCGAGAACTTTAAGCGGCTCATTGCAATGGCTAATACCCGAAAAAAAAAACGGCGTCTGGTCCAGTGAAACATAAAAAAGTAGAGGAATTGTACGAAAAATATCATCAGCAATGCCTCATACCGGAAAAAAAAAATCTAGAATGGCTCATACCCCGGTAAGCAAGCAAGGGAGCGATGACTGATTATGAAGACACGCAAGAAAAAAAAGAACGAAGTAACGAAAGAACGAAAATAACATCAGGAATGGCTCATACTACCGTAAGCAAGCACAAAAGCAATGGCTGTATATGAAAGACGCAACGAAGTAACGAAAGAACGAAAATAACATCAGGAATGGCTCATACTACCGTAAGCAAGCACAGATGCAATGGCTGTATATGAAAGAAGCAACGAAATAAAGAACGAACGAAAGAATAAAGAACGAGAGAGCAAAGACAGAAAGAACGAAAGGAAGCAAAAAGACGGAAAGAAAGAGAGAACGAAATGAAGAACGAAAAAGCCTTTGGATAGTGCATCAGGTGCTCGCATGTGCCACTGAGGAGATCGACCTACAGAGCAATGTGTTTACTTCACATTGCAGCTCGCTACGTCTTCCAAGAACTCTGACCCCTCCCATCGGATAACTTAATGCATTGCCACGTGTGCAGCACATTTTCGCCTTTGCGTGTCACAGGAGTGTAACATGCTGCAGATTTTGCTTGTTTTTGTAATATTGCACGGAATATATAAGTTAGCAACCACATTGGGAAAGGAAGACATGTTGAAGGGCACCTCTTTTGGAATCTATATTGTGTCTTTTGTGTACACGATGTGTGACAGTTTTGTTTAGACGACGTCACACGCTGTCGTCACAGTGCGTGACAACTACACGTCGTCTGCACAATATGATGTGTGACAGCCTCTACATAGTCTATACATGCCCAGTTTTGTGTTTATCATAGTTATATTTTGCTTTAACCAGTGGGTATGGAACCAGGTTACAGTAGTTTTGCTCTTCTAAAGACGTTCCGAGACTGCGAAGTAGTTCAGGAGTTATGCAAGGTGCTCCTTAATTCCAAAGGTATCGTAAGAGTGTTCTTGAAAGGTAACTTTATGCTACGTATCTCACTGAGATGAGTTGTAAAAGTACGTAGATGACGTTAAAGCTTCTGCTCAAAATTAACTCTTCCTTCGACTTGTTTTGCAAATCTACAGCTTGCTTTTGTGCCTGCTTATGCTCTGCCCTTATTGATGGTCCCTGTGCACGTCTTCGAATTTATGAGGTGCATTAATTAGCTCGTTCTGTGCCTTCAGCAAAAAGCAATGACGCACAAAAGAGAGCACTTAGTTGAGCACCTGTTTACACAGTGATAGAGGGAATACGAAAAACACGTCTTAAAGCCTATGCAAAAGATGGAACAAAAACGACGGCCCTGGTCTCTGTTCGTAAATTTCGTCTTTCCTTTATCTCACTATGATGTTGTGCATGATGTTATCACCATTTACATAACATCACCCACTTTAATCTTTGCGATGCATACAGCAGAGCAAATTGAAGGTTCTTTGAAGGTTGCATAGAGTTAACGAATATTCGGAAAGAGGCGTCTGGCGGGTTCAAAGCAGGCAAATATAACGATGCAGCCGTTGAAAAGATTCAAGCAGAAACACCTCGTGTAGCAACAATACCTCGGTTTGGACGAGTTGGTTCATCTTGACAGACGCGCTAAACACGAAGACGAAAGGAACACATTCAACGGGATTGGCGCTACTTCCAACTGGCGTTTATTACAAACGGTCATCTATTTATACTCTGCGCATCAGGTACATCATGCACTCATCATCATACACACAAAAGATTGCCAATGAATCAGATTATACACACGATTGCATGGCCAATCAGTTCATGTACCTAGAAACACAATGTCAATCGTTTTTTCAGCGCCTTTTAAATTGTCAGCAGTGTGTAACCTTCAAAGCAAGAAGCACCAGAAACGCATACAATGTCATACTAATCACCGGAACCACTGCACCGAATGCACTTCAGATGTTGTGTATTAGATACCCTTAGATTGTGGACGCGTTTATGTAATACAAACCGGCCAGTGCTTCAATGACAGCTAGGGCTAGACAGCACAATAATGACGTCAGAAAAGGATACGGTAGTCCCTTGGCCGAACACTGCAAAAGAAATTGCCAGTTCCACCCGAAAGGCGAAGCACCCATTGCGATAGCAAATTAGTAGACAGCTGTACGAAATAAGTATAGTAACTTTATCAGCCGTATAAACTTGTAAACATTCGCTTACTAACTGAATCTACAATGATAGAATGTGTAAGCGTGACTCAGCGAGGACGTAGAAATAAACAGACAAACAGAGACAGCGCTGTCTCTGTGTCTCCGCTTCTTTCTACGTCTTTGTTCAGTCGCGCTTACACATTATATCATGGATTCAAACTAACTATCCCATCAACGTGTTTTATCTAAATTAGCCAGCACAGTGTCACGCGCGCACAGGTAAACATGAGCACAACTCGCTCGATGAAAGCGGCAACTGTCTGTGAAAACGTTGCAGTTAGGAATCGCGGCAGTAGCTGCGAGCCAATTCACCTCCGTGCATCTGTCACTTCGATGTGAACGAAACTTCAAAAGCAGAGTGCATACGAAGCTACTGGCACTACGCGCACTCTGCAAACATCGCAGATCGCTTTGAAGATAAGCCCCGCGCGGGCGCGCACTTTGGTCACGTCGCAGATCGCTTTCAAAACACGCGAGCGCCGGCAACGCGTCCCTACGGCATCCGCCAAAGACGTCTACTACGGCGCCCGCGATTCGCTTGCTCAACGCCGTAGTAGACGCCGCGGTTGTCTCCACTCTGTACGAAGCGGCAGGCGAGGAGGACATCGAGGCATCCTAGCAGCCGCCGGAGTAGAACGCCCCTCCTCCCTCGCCTGACCCACCTGCCTCGCGCGCAACAGGAGAGGGCACGCATCTGGGCGGCGTTCGTCGCTCGCTCATCTGAGATTGATCCGCGTTCGCCGGCTCACCCTCACAAGCTTTCACTCACACGGAACCTCACAGCGACGGCGACGGCAGAAGTGCGCCTGGAGTGTCCATATAACTGATATCGCAATAAAAGTGCGCCTGCGCACCCATGTTTGGTGACACAACTTTCTTGAGGAAAGAAAACACAAAAACAGAATGCGAAATAGTTGAAGCATATTTTATAAGGAAAGCAGGCGGCAAGTGTGTCAGCTGTCCGTCGTTAGTTTTGCAAGAAAAAAAGTGACATTTCTTTCGAGGTGTCTCGGCACATGTACTGATTGAGCATACAATCGTGTGTATAACCTGATTCCTTTACAACATTTTGTGTGCATGATGATTAGTACACGATGCACCTGATGCGCAGAGCATAAATAGATGACCGTTTGTATTAAACGACAGTTGGAAGTACCGCCAGTTTTGTCGAATGTGTTCCTTTCGTCTTCGTCTTTAGCGCGTTTTTATGAAAACTTTCCTCTGGGAGTTGTCTAAATAAACTTAACCATTGTGCGCCGTCATAATCAGTGTCGTTGTAATTGTTCTGAAACTTATGAAACAGACCAGTGTAAACGATAGCGCTGCGGCGACACAAATTGATGCGGACGGCGGCGCAAGGTGGATCGATTACGCAAGCAAACTACTGCATGTGGCGGCGCCAGGTTAGCTGATAATGTTGCGATCATTATAGACTGTTATCGCTCTTTAGCGCCTTATGCCTCCGCGCCGAACCATTATGAACACTGATCGTTTGTACTCCGGCAGCGGTTGCGGAAAGCGCAGCCGCGCGTGCCTTATCTTGAAGGTGATCTGCGATGGGGACACAGTGCGCTGAGTGCTGATAGCTTTGTGTGCTCTGTGTTCTAGTCGCTTAGTTCGCGTTGAAGCTAGAGACAACACGACAGTCAATTCCCTCACTTCTGCGGACCCCAACTAGAAAGCGATTGTCACACGTGACGGATGGAGTGACGAACGGACGGGTTTCCTCATTGGGTAGGCATAGAAATTCTTCCGCACTTAAAAAAAAAAAGAGCACTCTGCACGGTGCATTTTAATACGCTGTGCACCTCTTTGCTTCCTTCCGATATCAATCCTGATTTTGGTTTCAACATTGCTCCCCATCTTACTTTTCGAGGTCCTTCGCGTCCTCCACGGTAGTCGTATCCAACTTTGATTTTCTACAACCAGCGCTATCGCAAAAGTCGTGTCTTCACATAAACTTCATGCTGCTTCAACGATGGTTCTAGTAATCCGCGTGTTTATGCGTTAAAGAGCTCGTACCTTAGAAAGAAGCAAAATAACATAAAGGTAAAGCAATTCTGGTGTGTGAAGCTACAACAAATATAATTTGATTCGCTAGAGCCCGTAGGTATAGTCAGGCGCCTCAAAGGACACTCGCTGTTTCAATGTTGAGGCAACATTTTTTCTGCTGTCCCATCGGCTCTCTCAAGGATTATGACCTCAAGTTTATTTCCAAGCATCTTCCTGTCTCATATTTTCCTATTTTGGCTGCTGGAGTGCCTAACATCGGCAATGGTAAGAAAGGATCTGTGGGTGGCCACGATCTGTATTTTACCAATTTCAACTCCTATAAACTACCCCGTAGGCATTACTCGCTCCGTTTGATCCATACTTATAAGGGCTTTGCTGGTAGCTCGTTTGCCCGTGAGCGACATTCGTTGTGAACTACGTCTCCTCAGTGCTTTGAAGAAGCCAGACATTATGCCTCACTTGTTTATTTATTTTATTTATTATGTTCATGTGACAGCGCCCCTCATGTACAACCCATAGAAGCACGGTTATTTATAGTGCTTATGTTTGGCCATTACGCGTAGCTTACAGAGCGGGCTTTTTCGTGGCGTGTTCCAGGGACATAAGCTTTGGAGTGCACCATTAGTGGGAACAACGAGCGCTTCGTTGACCACATGCGCAGCTTTTATTTATGTGTGTTTCGCTTTCTAATCTTATTTTTGTGTTTGTGCATTGAATCGAAATCGCCTTTTCTTCTGCTCCAAGCCACATCATGAAGGTTATCATGCCACAGAAATGCCAGAAGCGACGATGTGAAAACACGCAAACAGCAAAAGCAACGATATATGTGAATATATTTTGCAGGCCATCGCATTTATTCCTTGGGAAAACGAATGAGATCAGGGCAGGTAAAGTGTTTTATAAAGCTGTTTTTTTGTTTAATTGTTTATGGCCTTATTTACATACACATAAAAATCTTGTTTTAGCAGATTCACCATGGGTAACAAAAGAGAGTGGCCGTTTTGCTTTTCTCAATGTTTTCAAGTCGTACCGATAGACGTTGAACTTGAGCCATGTTTGCTCTGCGTTGACGCGAAGAATGGACCATCGCACAGTTTGGTCATCACTAATGGTTCTCCGGACGTTCCGTTTGCTTTTTCAATAAACAACAATTGGATAGCACGTGTCGCAAAGCAGATCCACCAAACAGACGAGAGCGCAGATTCCAGAAAAAAAAAAACAGAGACAGACAGAGAGAGAGAAACGAAGAGGGAAAGGTATGGAAGTTAAAAAAGAACGTGCCCTGTTGGCTATCGTATACACTTGGGGAGGGGGAAAGGGGAAGAATATATAAGAAGAGAAAAGAAAAAAATAATAGAGTCAGCCATTCAAAGAGTCAGTCGCAGAGGAATCTCCTCTGTCACAAACGTTCGTACAATCCAGTACCCTTCACAAAATGAAGAAGGGCTTTTGTGGCTTATTGCACGTACGAATGCATAGGCCATGGTCCAAGTATCTTTTCTTCTGAGAGCGCTATATTACTAACAGGTTGTGTTTAGCTTGTAGAATACGTCGTTTAGTGTCAAAAAAAGGTGGACAGTGACAAAGAAGGTGCTCTAGGGTCTCATCGCACCCGCACAAGAGACAGAAAGTTAAAATAAATATGCGGATCTGGGCCCATACTGGACTTGCAACTTCAGACAAGGTGAATGAATCGACCTGAAGCGGCAACGAGAAAAGTAAACAAATGTAGAAAACTATTATTTAAGAACATTAACGAATGAAGCCCAAGTGCTTCATTTGTTTCTTGAGTGTGTGTGTGTATGTCTTGGCTGTCTTTCTTCTAAGAGTGTGTAAGTCCTGGCTGACCTAAGAAAACTATCAGGGGCTTCGGGATTTTCACTGAAGCTTCATTTTTATTCTAAGGCCCTGGGAAATGGTTTCTTTGTACTGGTATGGCAGGAGCAGAAAGTCTGTCTTCCAATCCTTAGAGAATGACAGTCTGCTTGGGTGATGGTCAAAATGCTAGTAGCAACAAATCAGAATAAGAGGCCGCGATTGAAAAGTGCGAACTCATTCACAACTATGTTCAGAAGCCTTCTGCCGCCGTCGAAAGTCAGTGACTATATCGCGTCGTACTGTTAAGCACGAGGTCGCGATGTCGCATTCCAACTAGGGCGGAATGGAAAACCTTCGTGAACCATGCATTGAACTCTAAAGAACCCGGGGTAGCAAAAATTAATCCCGTGCCCTCCGGAATACGCAACCTCTTAATTAGATCGTCGATTATGACACAGAAAATCTTAGATATTTTTAATTTCCTTCTGTCCTGCTTCGAACGAGAACTTTTGCCAAACACGAGGGACAACCGAAATTTAACGAGTTTTGACCTACTTTTATTCTTTCTTTTTTATCTCTTCACGAGCGAACTATAGGCCAGCGCCGTGGTGTCGTTTCGTCCGCCTTTCATTTTGGGCTTCCAGTGCTGGCTCGAGCATTTCCTGGTGCAGCCACTCGACTCATTTTACCGCAACAGTAGTTAAGAGCTCTGAAGCTCGCCTGACTGTGTCCATCAGTCCGTCCGTCCGCCCACCCATTTCTCTGTCTATCTGTCCGTCTGTACGTACATCTGTCAGTTCTGTTACGCCATCTCGACGTCGTCAGGCCACTTAACCATCATCAACTGCCCCCTAACCCTCACCACTACCGAGGGTCGAGCTCAGTCCCGTGTGGCAATGTGCGCTTAGGAGCCTAAGGTGCTAAACACTTAGCTATCGTGCAACGGCCACGTGCGACAAATTATGCGGGGTTTCATGCTCCTCGCACGCTCTGAGTGGCGGCATCTGCGCATGTATTCCACAAGCAACAGCAGGCATCGCTGTAGAATCCAAAGACGACGTGGTGCAAAGAAGTTGCAAGGAATATTTTCATTGCAAGTCTAAATTACAGTTCTATCGTCCCACGCCCCACTATTCAAATCTAGTTTCTCTATACTTCTAACCTTAAGGAAAACTGCCTCCTTCTTGGCCAATCCCCCATAGTGGGTACGCGCCACTGTCTGGGACACAAGACAAGTCGCAAAGAAGTCTCGGAGAAAATGGCGGCATTGACCGTGTGATCCTGCTGCTGTCCCTGTAGATGAGTTCGGAGTTGGAGAAATCGCCGATGTATTCTCACCATTATTTCGCGCACAAAGCTGCCAGAAACGGGAATTTCTACAGAGATTCACATTAAACAAACCCTTCACGCGCCCCATAAATACCACCCATTACGACCCGTAGAGCAGGAGAAGGAAAAGAAGGAAGAAAAAGTAGAGAGCTCAACCAGACGCGCGTCCGGTTTGCTCCTCTACGCAAGAGAAATGGGCTTAGGGATGAGAATGGATGAGCCGTAGAAAAACACAAGATTAGCAGAGAGCGAAAATCTGGATCCCAAGGGAAGGGAAGCGTAGCAGGGGGCGGCAGAAAGTTAGGTGGGCGGATGAGATTAAGAAGTTTGCAGGGACGGCATGGCCACAATTAGTACATGACCGGGGTTGTTGGAGAAGTATGGGGGAGGCCTTTGCCCTGCAGTGGGCGTAACCAGGCTGATGATGATGATGATGATGATGATGATGATGATGATGATGATGATGATGATGATGAAAATCGAGCTGCCCAACGCCCGTCACAATTGGGAAGCTCTCAGCAGCGACACGAATTACCGCAGTTGTTTAAGGCAGTGAAACGCGCGCTAGAAAATTGGGTACCTTCGGCATTATACGTCGAGAAAATTGCGTCATGCGTGGAAAACCAAAACATTGTCAAAACACTAATAATCAAAGCTACCGGAAGTTTGAAAGCTCGAGCATGCCAGCTTTCTGTACCTTCATCCACAAGCTTTGTTGATTCTGCAGCGCGACAAGCGTACACGAGGAGGAAAAGGAAACACCAGGACATGTCCTGCCACCCTGGTCGACTTTTGTTGTTGAAGTTACAGAATGAATACGTACCAACTTGCTCAGTTTACCTTTCTTTTTTGAGCACTTCTGCTGCAACGGAAACATTTCTATTAATTCTTTTTCGGAGAAATGAAAACTCCCTTCTTCCATTCCCGCCCATGTGCAGCAGTCGGTCTTCGTTTGTAGCAAAGTACTTTAGCTTAAAGCCAACACATTTGTTAGCTTTTTTATACTTACTGGGCTTCCGCAACCGAATTTGTGTAGGTGTCTTTATGATAGCGTGCGTATTTACACGCGTTCTTCTGGTCATCGCGCCGTTGCCTGCGAGAGGCCCAATGCGTTGTCATCAGTGCACAATTAATGGCGGCTGATGCGGCTCGTTGAAGCTTAAATACATGCGAACGAGGCGTGTTTGCAGTAAGGAGCTACAAACGACGGTGCTTTGCAAGGCTACTGCATCAGGTTTGATCAAACTTGCCTCTGGGTGAAAATACGTCTTGGGAAATTACGTGACGCGCAGCAAAAGCTAACGCCCAGAAACAGCTAGTGCAGCTCGCTTTTGAAGTAGCAGAGGCAGGACCAGAGCGACACGTGACACAGACTCAAGGTTAGATCTGGCGTCCTTCTTGTTCTGTACCTCCGTCTCCACTAAGTCCCAGAATAGTCAGCGATTAGCTCAACTGCCTCCCCGGTAACAGTGGTGTGGCCTTGCAGCCTACAGTGTCTACATGTGCAGCTTTTGTGACACGCAGAAATCGTGCTTCTGTGCGGAGCACCGTATGCAAATATGTGCGATAAAGATGGACGAGTAGATACGGGCACCAAGTCGTGGACCAGCTTTGTCGACACGAGGTTAGCGGATGTAGCCGGTAGAAGTGGGGCAGGGGGTGTACTAAAGCAGCAGAATCGGATTGACCGAAGGCAGGAGGACAGACTAATTTTCTCGCCGGACGCAATCGCACGCAACAAAAAGTGATCACTGAAGTAACTGGACTAACACAAGTTAAGGTAAAGACGCATGCTGAGTCACGGCAGCTAAATTCCAATAATAGCCCACTTCATTTATATGAGCAAATGCTTAATACGTAAGAGGCTAACAGATGATCGTGAGAGACAAATATTCAGATAGTAGCTGGAGATGATAGCCTAACGAAATGTCACAGCTAGAATGAAATATGAAATGAAAATAAACCAAAGATAAAAACAAAAGAAAACGAAAAAGGGCGCGAAGAAAGAAGAAAATTATTCACTAAAAGGAAAAAAAATAAATGAAGGAACGCATAAACTAAATATAGGAAGGCGAGCAGGCGAGATGCTGGCTGTCGAGCAACACGAAACTTAGAGGGGGACACGAGACGAGAAGACGACACCACGAGCGCTGACTTTCAGCAACGTTTATTTGAAAGAAACAAGGCTTCTTATACATTTGCCCACAGGCATCACACGTGTCACAGACACGTCATTGCACATCATATGACACATGCACTTCTGCGCACACAAGAAAATGATTGCACGTGCAAAAGCTCAAGTTCCTTTCTTTTAACAACAAGGACGGCGTGCTAACACATCAGTCATGAAGTCTGGCAATCTCGGCTGCCTTAGTTATGTATTGAACCAGCAGGTCATTGTTTTTCGGCACTTCACAGCACAATTCAGATACTGTGAAATGCTGGAAAACACAACGGCCAGCTGGTTCGGGAGATTATTGAGGCAGCTGAGATTGCCAGACTTCGTGACCGATGTGTTAGCGCGCCATCCTTGTTGCGAACAAAAAATGAACTTGAGCTTTTGCACGTACAATCATTTTCTTCAGTGACCATAGGTGCGTGTGTCACATGATGTGCAATGACGCGTCTGTGACACGTGTGATTCCTGTGGGCAAATGTATAAGAAGCCGTGTTTCTTTCAAATAAACGTTGAAAGTCAGCTCTCGTGGTGTCATCTTCATGTCTCGTGTCCCCGTCTACATTTTGAGCTGTTAACACCAGGAAGAGGGAACGGGTTAAGGTGAAGCGCATGTTTGAAGACTTTATTAAAAGGAAAACGAAAAACAAAGAAACCCTGAAAGTCAATAACCTGAGTATGGAACATGATGGACGTCTGGGCATCCATCGTGGTGCAAGTAAACAATGGCGGGTGCAGGTATAAACCGGACGCATGCTGCGGCAGTAAAAGAAAAAATATGCGTGGCTCAGCTATCGCAAACACCAGAGACAGGTGGAGCTGCGGGAAGGCCAGTAGTGCCAAACCGCGCACAAGGCACACGAGCACCGGCAACGCGTCCCTACGGCGTCCGCCCAAGGTGTCTCTACGGCGTCCTCGATTCGCATGGCTAACACCGTAGCAGACGCCTCGGCTGTCTCCGCTCTGTACGGAGCGGCGGGCGACGAGGACATCAAGGCACCCAGCAGCCGTCGGAGAAGAGCGTCCCTCCTCCCTCGCTTGACCTCCCTCGCCTCGCGCGTGATAGGAGAGGGCGCGCGTGCGGGCCGCGTTCCTCACTCGCGTGCCCGCCGCTCCCTCCGCTAGGCTCCACCCACCTTCGCTGCGCAATGCTATTCTTTTACTCCGCTTTCACTCTCGCTCAGCTCTCTCTCCCTCAGCTAAGCGAAGCTGCGAACGTCAAGAGAAACTCAGTGAGGTTCTAACAGCTTCACTGTGAAACAGTCCTTTGGCAATCAGGTTTCTTCCAGTACATGCCGTCATACATAAATGTAAGCACTTATGTATATGCCAGGCAGTCACAACTTGCTTATTGTCTTTGATTAGCCTGGGGTTAGTATGAACCATAGGGCTGTGTTCATGTTCGAGAATAAATTAAGAACTTGACGTTGTTCCGTGCTGTAGTCATCACACCGACTATGTAGATAACGTGACTTAACGCGATCACGTGCATAGACTGCACAAAAGTTCAGAGAATAGTTACATCCTGTTTCTTTTCCTTTCTTTCTTTCTTTCTTTCTTTCTTTCTTTCTTTCTTTCTTTCTTTCTTTCTTTCTTTCTTTCTTTCTTTCTTTCTTTCTTTCTTTTTTTCTTTCATTTATCTGCTGTTTTGCTGTCGGCTGATAAGATTACGTCTTGCTGCGGGATCGGCTTGTACGAACGCACCTTGTGAAACCGGGACTTTTCTTTTGCTTCCGGTTTAGCAAATAACGGGAGGTCTCACTGCATACGCTTATATGCTTGACTCGACAATTTTGCTAACTCAGGTTATCCTTAGCCGTGAGCCCCACAGCGGTGATTAGAATGCCGACAAAACCAAGTCACAAGCATGTGGTTAAATGGTATATGTTATTCAGAAAGCAATCATCAGCAAGACAGCGCGTTACTGGTGTGCATCTACGAGTAGGTTCATCAAGAGCGCAAAACACAGCGAAAGAAAAGTATTTAACCGGAATTTTGAAACACCGAAAGCTATTTCAAGCTCAGAAAACATAGATTTCTTAATCAAGTATGCACCGTTCAGTAATATGCTTCACAACGCTGGAGTTGCTGCTGTGTTTCATTGCTAGACGCGTTAAGTTTTGCGCCCAAGCGCATCCATATCTTAAGGTGCTCAAAATGTTTGTTGTTCGGAAAATTTTTTATTGCTTTGTGGCTGAGCTCTGCCGCAAAGCAATATCAAAGTAATATCAAATATCAAAGCAATAGCAAAATCGGGTAAAGAATACGCTATAAAGGGACTAAAAAAAAGAAGTCATCCTTCCTGCATTAGTAAATTGCCATCCCACAATACCAACAGAGGTACTCTTACAGTGAAAAGAGGTTTGGTACGCCAAAAAGTTAGCAAGAATTAAAGACGGGTGGCGACGCTGCCTTAAATGTTCCCATACCTGTTCGTCGTGATGTCATAGATTTCAACAACGTATGCCGAGGCCCCGTTAACAGCTTATCGCTTAAGATGGACTACATTGTTTAATAAATGAAAAAAAAGGATTAACGTGAGAAGTTTTGCGAACTTTCACTAAGCCAAGCAGGCCCAAACATAAGAACATACGTACTTTGAAGTCGACGTCACACTGGCGTACTAGCGCTTGGGTTTCATCGAGAAACTTTAAGATAGCGGTAAAGAAGAAGAAATGAAATTTCACCTTAATTTTCTTTTCAAATAATCAAGCTACTATTGTGAAATTAACGAAAACAGTTTCAAATGAACACTGTACAAGCCTAGCAGAACTGACTTGGTGTTTCTCTTTAGTGTCCCTTTTATATTTCCAGCACGAGGTGCGTTCTGAACGGGATTCTTCCTCGCAAGCACAAGAAGAAAACTTACCTTGTATTTTCACAAATGTTGCAGTGCCCTTCTGGTTTGATTTTGGCGCTTAGTGCACTGTCCTCTCCTTAAAGAATAGGGGGTGTCCAAATCCACGCCCCTGTGACGGCTGCCTCCAAGAAACACCAATCAATCTTGAAGACCACGCTCTTGCAGACTGCATGAGCCGGAAAAAAAGCTCACATACACCATGTTTTGGACACGATCTATTGTGCGGGGGCATATTCATCTATCCGCACATAAAATCTAACGCTGCAGTGGTTGAATCTTTGGGCGTGTCCATAAGTACCATAGCCCCAAAGCTCTGCGTCGATCATGCGACGAGGCTCCGAACCTCGTCGCGTGATCAATGTTCATGTCATATTGCTGGACAGACGAGCCCATGTCTGCGAAAGGTTCAGATAAAATACACCAGCAAAGTGAAATGACATACTTAACTAAAACGTAAATGGGGGCTAGTCAGTAAAAAGGTAAACAGCAGCTCAATACGAGAGGAATGGCCACAGAAATGAGACCCAGATAGCTCTGTGTAAGTTAATCTGTAAGCTAGCTCTGTAAGTGCGTCTTTATCTGCAGTCATACTTTGCCTAACGCGCCGTGGTTCACCTGCCACGTAAAAAATAACGAGCATTGGGGCAACTGTCACTGCGGCGTTATAACGAGCACCTGTACATCCGTCCGTAGGTCCATCCATTCGATCGAAGTGAAACTCGGATGGTAGTGTGGAAACAAGGTATTTTATTCGCGCGTAGCGCTGACCTGTTCTTTTCTTTATTAGCAGCTAAGTTATTAGCATTATAAGTACTATTTTTAGCACTATTAGCAGGTAAGTTATTAGCTTTGAGTAAGTTAAGCATCATTCCAGGCGGGATCCCGATGGCTGTAAGTGAAAACGAATAGCACTAGGATGTGTATTTCGGTTACCAGTGAGAAAAAGACACGTTGCCAGCTGCCAATGAAGATCAAGGCAGGTCTTTTTAAAGTGCTCGAACATGTTGCTAAGCGAGCCCAGATTCCAAGTCATCAACGTTTACCAAGTTCACCCTATTTCCAGTCGACAAGGCAACAGACAACAGGGTAAACGACGCTTGTGGCTGTAGTCAGAGTTATCACATATTATTGCACATTAGCACGTAGTTGTGGGGAATAGGCAAGCAAGGGAGGCATCACCATGCGTTCTGCGCCCTGCCGCATCAAACACGCCCCGCAGGTGAATTACGGAATCGGCAGACACCTGGGCATAGTATCTCAGAAAATGAATGAATTCTGGGATTTTACATGCCGAAATCACGATGCATCTCAGAAAAAAAAGAGTGCATGACGTGTCTGTAAATAAGCCTGCTGGCTGAGGAATAAAAGTGCGAGTTGAAACGGTGAAGTGAATCGGTGCGCAGAATGAAAAAAAGAAACGATAAAAGAACACGAAAAGAAATGGCCTTGGATGCGGAGTACTTAGGGCTCAGGCTTTAGGGATGCAGTTCGCAAGAAAAGGTAGTTCGGCTGTGCCATTACAGCACCTTTGGGGCGGTGATGTAATACTCGTGTGCCTCACGGTATTTTCGAAGCGAAGCACAGCGTCTGGCCTGTTGATCAGGGTTGGGTCTTCGCAAAGGGTTATAAGGAAATTGGGTTTCGTATTTTTGTTATTTCTGGAACTGTCTTTCTTTATACATATTTGTGCCTATTAAGTAGGTGTTCCTGTACTACCTTCTGTGGCTTCCTGGACTAGTGAGCAGAACGTTGCGTGCGTTTGTGCTGTTCGACTATATGTGCTCTTCTTCACCGATTTTTGTAATTTGCGTTTCTTCGCCGCGCGAGGAAGAGTAGTCGGTGCCGCGTAGAGGCGCCCACCATTCCTATAGCATCATTCTAATTGAAAACGAGGTTCATATTCACAAAAACTGCTCTTGTACCTTAGTGCTGCTTGCAATTCGCGATTGTCATGATCGTTGTTTTGTTAACACGCCGATAAGGGGTGTGTGACCGATGGTAGGGCGCCCCCGAACACCGGCCAACGGGGAAATACTTCTTGGTAACGGCGCTTTGACCGAGCATGTGCGCAGATAAGTAACCGAAAGCAAGAACATTGCTTTGCCTTGAGAACACAGTCCATCTGTCCACCTTGCATCTGACCCTGTCCGCCTACCAAAGTGCGCATCTTTCTCTCCTGGGACATTTTGTGTGTGTGTAATGTATTAATAGCATTTTGCCACACTTCGAGCACTCTATCTCTGTTGTGACATTCACTCCTTAGCTATTTTGTTATTGTGCATGCTTTATGTAGTTGTTTTTTTTTACCTTAGTACTGTTGTGTGATTTGCGATACACTTTCCTGTTTGTCGTAAAAACGGACAGCTGGAGTCATCTCTTGTTGCCAACAGCTCTGCATTTATCCATGTAAACAAAAATAAAAGTAGACGTGCAATGACGTTGGACCGCCGAGAAAGATAATTCATGAGATTTAACACTACAAAGCAACACTGGATGCATAGCAAACGCCGTAGTACAGGGCTACGGTTTATTTTTGTCACCTGTAGCTCGCTAATGTGCACCTAAATTAAAGTACACCAGCATTTTTACATTTGGTCTCCCATCAAAATAGGGTCACCGGGGATCGAACACGCGACCTCGTGTTCGCCAGTAGAATTCCACAGGCACTGAGCTAAGGCACGCAGCAAGCTTATGATGGTAAGAAAATTCGCGCCAATGATGTGAGGAACCGAAGCAGTTGTGAGAGGCATGGAGGCTAACGTGACGATGGAGACATTGAAAATTAAGCGCGCGTGCACTACTCAGTAAATACTGCTAAGCAGAAACGCCCGACCATCGTTTACTTGAAGTAAGGCTTAGAATAGCGGTTTTCCGTGGAACGCATCTCTACCGCCGTCAAAGGCTCATAAAATTTGAGAAACCTGGCAACGACAAGAATGCGAGGTCAAATGAAATAATGTATTCGCGACGTGCAGTCGAGACTTCTTATCCGCCTTTCTATTTTAGACGCAGCCAAGCTTCACCACCGGGTGCAAACGCATTAGGGTTCAGCGAGCGTCGAGGCGGGATCCACACACGCGCGTTTGCGCGAAGCGGACTGAATTCCGGCCTTGCGCAGAAAGCGCCGTTCGCGGCACGCAATGCGACAATATATTTGTGCAGTGTCGGCTGATTAGGAGTCAGTCCACCTGCTACATTGTGCTCAGGGAGTGGAATTTGAAACACACTGGTCGTGGACGGCGGACAGAGCGTCCGTGAACACTCAGTTTGGACAGCATGTGGTCATATATAGGCGTAGGGCAATGAATCACAGGGTGACTGCATATCTTTCTGTTATTTTAGCTTCAATAAAACATAAAATGTGCCGAGAATATACATTTGGTGTCTACGCACGTTCAGACGTCCATTTCGAGCAATTTCAGCCGAACGCCAACGACAAGGAGAACGTTGTGCGTGTTTGCGTTTCCGAGCAGTTTCCACGCCGGCTGCTGCACAGGTGGGCTTGAGAGAGTTGTCTCTGAGCCTAGTCGTTCTGCTTTGCCCGTTCGAAAATCAGGAAGGCGTTGTACTGCAGTGCTTCTGGACGCATCGCTTTCATATAGTACACGATATGCAAGCATCTACAAGGCTACTTAACTCTCACAGAACATTAAGAAAGTCTACTAAACGCTACACTTTCATGCATCCGGAAAGGACAAGGCACAGCAAAGCATTTCGTGGTGCCAGCTGTAGAAGTGGAGGAGCGAGAGCAACAATGAAGCCCCCAGCCTTCATTCTCTTTTAGTGCCCCTCCGACATCATCTACACTAGTTATGTTTCGCATACTTTGACGAAGAATTTCCAAATCTATAGGCACAGAAATTCTCGATTTAGGGTATATGTTCTCCTCATAATCCTAAATAAATTGCACTAAATTTACCAGAACATAAGTACACACACATAGGCACAATATGCAGGGTGTTTCTGCGAATACCTTAAAGTGAATGACAACCTATTTTCATGGTAGCCACATTTTTTAGTGCAATGGAAAGCTTACCGGCCACAGCGTCTAATCATGAAGTAGTAACGCGGAAAACGCCGTGCAACATTTTTCATCAGAATTTGTCGATCTACACTGCGGATGAGGTCGTTCAGTGGAGCATGCTGTAAACTGTGATAGGTGAGTGCGATAACGATTTTTGGCCTCCACTAGTGGACGCCAAACGACAAGTGCGGCCGTAGGTGTGAGAAAGTATTATATTGTTTATCAAGTCGATGATCCTGCGATTCATGTTTTCCAAAGTGTTAAAGTATTTTTGCAACAATAGCTACGCGCTCTTGCGGTTTCCTGCCCATTTTGTTCATTTGTTTACCAGAGGTTCGTTTATTTTGCTTATTATGTTTACCATGCCTTTAAATTTGGATCTTCTTGCTCTCGTAATACACACTGATCTCGAGAATTAGAGGGAATCAGTGACAACAACATTAAATGTTTAGCTTAATACCGATATGCGATCAGTAGCATTTTTGGCTGCGATCATCATCATCATTAAACATAGAAGATAGGGAGCCTCGTGGGCACGTGCCCTCGTGTGCAAAAGATGAAAATTCGGCGCTGAGTACGGCTGCCCCGTAGGCGCTTCGTCGCCGACCCCTGGCCCCGTCAACGTAAGTCAAATGCCACTTATTTCGCACCATCTTGTTGGTAGTGAAGTCCCTAGATTTTCAGCTCTTGTTTAGGTAGCGACATCTCTCGCACGCAGCCGGCGTCGGCCACCGCGTTTTTCCTAACCTCCCGAAGCGGCCCACCGCGTAGATAGGGCACCCGACCGTCAACGGCCGCTGCTGCGTCGCATGAGTCAAATATAAGTTTCATTCATGGCACCATACAGTCAAATACGAATCCAAAAGCGGCTTAGTACTGCAGTGGTGAGGCCGAACGCGAAATTTGTCGCCGTAGTTGGGAACTGTACTTAGTGGTGGCGACCGTTCTCAACCCATCTCTACCACGACGCCAGCAGCGTTGTATTGCGGCCGCGCGATACGTCTGCCGCGTTTCTACGGTCCCGTCGACCGCAGGAAGTTCTTCGCACAAGGAAAAGACAAAAAAGTTAACGCGCAATGAAACGCTGCTTACTGCGTGCAAATGACTGGCCCCGCAGTAACTTGCACGGCTGCGGGGGAACAGAATTAGGAAGAACGTGGCTGCCAGAAATGAGCGCCTCCCAATGATATTCGTCGGTTCGTCAGCGGTGCTTCAAAGCTTGTCGCTACTTAAGACACGGTCACGGTGAAATGCAAACTTCAAGGGGTCACATATGGCTGCAGTAAGGATGAAAGCTTACGTAGGTTTCCTTGTAGTCTGGCGCATCGAATCCCCATTAAAGAGCATAGAATCTGAAGGAAAACATTGACTGCTTTTAATGTCATTGATTGCTGCCAAGTACCACTGAGCCGTCAGTTATACGGAGAAGAACGTATTTGCTAGAGAATACGGCAAGAGATCGAAAGAAAATTGGCGCCACGATTGCGAAAGCACTAAACTGGGTCGGAATTCAAGAAGAACGGCAGATTGGGCGAATTGGTGGTTTTCCGTATAATTAAAAAAAAAAAAAAAGACAGCGCTACCGACACAGGACACAGAAATGAGGTTGGGACACTCACGGCCTGTGTCCCAAACTCTTTTCTGTGTCGTGTGTCAGAAGCGCTGTTTTTTTTTAATAATATGGATCCGAACGTTCTTCCATATTTAATTTCTAATTGATAAATTTAGTAGGGCGTCACAGAAACGCGGCCGGCGTGCGACCCAACACGACAGGCCTCAGGCCGCAGGCACGAAGCGCCTAAATGACGAACGACTTCTTCGACTGACGACCAACCAAGAACAGACGTTTTGAACCAAACAGACGTCATTTGTGATCGCGTTTCGATTGTGCCAGTGCATCAGGGTACGAAACCGGGAAAAGCGTTGAGGAGTAGGTTGAGGTGCCGTTGAGCAACCACGACACATTTTCAAGAGTCTGTTGCCTAAATTCCTATGAAATATCAAAATCATAACATAACAAAATTACGGCACGACCAATCTTTAGAAAAATGTCGACTTTAAGTCGATTAGCATTGGACCAATCAATGTAGAGGCATAGTATTACCACCGATGAAACGCGTCATACAGCAGGCGTGTATTCAGCTGGGCTCCTCTATCGCACATTCCTCTTGGCACGCTGCTCTCTTGAGCAGTGCTGCCGCAATGTGGCCGAATATATATTCCCTGAAAATTGCCCTGATATGCATGGCACGGGTTCTTTTCCGCCTAGCATCGAAAAAAATTTAAATGAGTTTTGTTTTTAACTTTATATACCACTGACGAGCGACGCACTTTCAGTGGCACATAGCCAGTGACTGAAGTCGCCCACAAAGAGGTTGATTGAAGTAGGCCGCATACCAGTGACCCAAGTTGGCGTCGAAGGGATTGAATTGAAAGCGGTTGAAAACAGCCTCTCACTCCTTACCTGTGCGGCAGCAATGGAATGGTACTTTTGTGCCACCTTGGCCAGGGCTGGCCAAGGGCCATGACAGCCGGCTGCCGTGGCTCTTCCACCACTCCAAGGGGTACCCTGACCCTGGAAGCATAGCGGCGCCCAAGTAGTCTGCCTGGAAGTGTCCAAGTGTCCAATTCATCTAAAAGTGACCCTTGCCTTTGCAAGGAACACTTTTAGGTGAATTGGTTTGCATTAACATTTAGCTTCAAGGGACTGACAACTGGCCAGGATGTGTTGTGAGACGTTGATGGAAATGAAATTACCATGATTTATAGTGATAGACTCTAGGGCGCTGCTCGTGATTTAAGTAGGAACTCTAGGGCGCTGCTCGTGATTTCAGTAGGAATTATAATGTTAAATTGGCAAAGAAAATCTAAAAAGAACAGTAAATGACTAGACCTGCCGGTGAAACCTTGGTACTTCGGATGTATTCTATGAGATTACTGAACGTAAGCCGACTGTTATTACCTACAGCAAAATTAATTCTTAAAATTGTAGTTGGTATATTATTAGACATCCGTGTTTATTCTTTGCTTCGGAAAGCAAAAGCGCACGTATGGCTACGGCAACATGCTGAACTGCTTATCGCGTGTGCAAGCGTCGGTTCGTTTTTGATGCTATTGTTTTGGTTCTCACTGGTTAAATACCAAAGCAGTTGGACAGAAAATCACGAAAATACGCAGCTATTATCACCGAAATACTCTAACACTTTGGAAAAACTGAATCGCAGGAAGATCGCCTTGATAAAGAAAACAATACTTTCTCACAGCTACAGCCGCACTTGTCATCTGCCTCCCGCTAATGCCGGCGTATAATCGCTATTGTGCTCACCCATCACCGTTTTCAGCGTGCTTCCAATGAACGACTACATCCTCATTGCAAATAAAGAAATCCTGATAAAAAACGTTCCACACTGTTTTCCGCGTTAGCAATTCAGGATTAGGCCCTCTGACCGGTAAGCTTTCAATTGCACTAAAAAATTGGTACCATGAGAATTAGTTGTCAGTTCTTTTAATGAAGCTCACCACTGTTGTATTCAGCAGATGTTTATTCTTGTTGCTTTTGGCTTCTATTGTCATCTGTTGCGTCACCTCTCACGTGGGTATAGCGTCATAGATTGAAGTAAATGTGGGGTGCTCCTAAAGAATGGGCAGACACTATCGGAGTTGTTTCACTCAGCTGACGTGCCCTAGTTGGTTCGACATGCAGTGACCATATCTGATAGACGAGATAACAGTACATACTAATGCGGATAGTTTCCTGTTCCTGTTGGTCTCCTACCGTACTCAATTGAGAAGCGACGTCCTGCAACGCCACTGCCCCTGCTCTTAATCATGCGAACGTGGTGGGGGTTGTGAAGCGCCTGGTAGCTGCCAGCGTGCAATTCCTTTTGCATTGCAAGAGTTGGCATGCATGCTGCATGGTGCCAACGAGTCCTAGGAGTTGGAACGCGACGCTGAATATTTGCTATTACTGCCAATGCTTCGCCTTTAGTGCAAAGCTGCAAAACTTCGTTAATCATTCCAGCGTGTGCTGAGAAGTGAGCATGTGCTGAAAAAGAAGATATGTGCAAATACGGTTGACGTATGCGTGCTGACTTTTAAGAAAGGAAGTATTCTCCCCAGTTATATTTAGTCATGAATAAATTGCTTTTTTTTGTTTCGCCTGGTTCTCCGTCCTTTGTACTGCGCTTTCTCATTCTTGACAATGCTGCACCAACTGACCTGTGCTTCCACAATTATGTTCTTTTCACACGTCGCTATGATGCATGAAGGTTGTATTTAATTCTAGTCAGCAATTCGTCCAAATTGCTCTCGACACAAGCAAGGAAGCCAGGCAGCGCCAACCAAGAAAGGCCTTGCGGTGGCCATTTGGAGCAAGCAGTAGCACGGGGTCCCTTGCTGTCCCTTGCTGTCCCTTGCTGTCCCTTGCTGTCACTTGCTATTCATTACTAGCATTCTAAGATGCTTCGTGATTTGGTAGGCTGCCGTTGCGGTATATTTGCTTGCGCTTTGAGCAACCAGTGGTCCATTCCTATCCGGACTAGTCCCTTTCTCTGGATGCATGTAAAACGTCCAGAACTGTCCCAACTAAACGGCCATTTAACCAATCTGAATGAAATTTGTTGTTTACAACCAAGGCTGTTTGAGTTTTGGAAGGATCTACGTTTTTTGTTTATTCTTTCACATTTTCTTTAAGTAATACGAATGTAAACCTTGAAATAGAAATGGCACGAACTCTATCTCGCCACCTGCAAACACGCGAGACTGTGTAGTGTTCTTATTAAATCAGTCACAGCCTTTCAAAGATAAAAACTCATTGAAGGTACTGAAGCTGTGTCATGAATAGCACTAGTTGAAAGCTCAGCTAACAGTGGCAACAGCTCCTATGCAATTATGGATCAAAAAGTAGATTTTGTGCGCCTGAAATTCTTTATCCTGCGCGCTATTGCCGTCAGGACAAGTCAGGGTTCGAAGGTATGAACCCAGAATGTGTTTGCACGTACGTCGCGCTATTTCCGTACGATTCCAATAAGCACTGTTCCCTCGACAAGTATCGTTATTGCCTTCGTCCTCGGTGACGTAGGCAACTAACAGCTATTGGGGGCGAGGATATACGGCGACGCCATCTGTCGGAAGCGCCTCCCTTGCGTAGTATGAGGGATCACGTGGTGCGCTCTTCATAGGTTTCGCTTACGGCGCTCAATAAAAACACCACGCGCCAGCCATCCTGGATATCTTTGTAGGTACTCTCAAAACAAGGGAAGTTTTTGGCTGTCGATATAATAATTTTTAGCAAACTGAAAGCACAGAATCGTTTACAGACGGTATCTCTTTACCGAATACATAGAGTGAACGCTACTGCACGCGGTTGCCACGATGGAGTCTCCCGAACCGGCTTCTTGCGTGAAAAATAGGCAAACGCTGCGAGTAAACTATCTGAAATATGTTTTTGAAGCGAAAGCTTGGGCCCCATCATCATCATCATCATCTTGGTTACGCCCGCTGCAGGGCGAAGGCCTCTCCTATACTTCTCCACAACCTCGGTCATGTAATCATTGTGGCCATGTCGTCCCTGCAAACTTCTTAATCTTCTCCGCCCACCTAACTTTCTGCCACCCCCTGCTACGCTTCCGTTCCCTTGGAATCCAGTCCGTAACCCTTAATGACCATCGGTTATCTTTCCTCCTCATTATATGTCCTGCCCCCGCCCATTTCTTTCTTTTTCTTGATTTGAACTAAGATGTCATTAACTCGCGTTTGTTCCCTCACCCAATGTGCTCTTTTCTTATCCCCTAACGCTACACCCATCATTCTTCTTTCCATAGCTCGTTGCGTCGTCCTCAATTTAAGTAGAACCCTTTTCGTGAGCCTCCAGTTTTCTGCCCCGTAGGTGAGTACTGGTAAGGCACAGCTATCATAGACTTTTATCTTGAGGGATAATGACAACCTGCTGTTCATGGTCTGAGAATGCCTGCCAAACGCACCCCAGCCCATTCTTATTCTTCTGATTATTTCCGTCTCATGATCCGGATCCGCCGTCACTACATGCCCTAAGTAGATGAATTCCCTTACCACTTCCAGTGCCCCGCTACCTATTGTAAATTGCTGTTCGCTTCCGAGACTGTTAAACATTACTTTAGTTTTCTGCAGATTAATCTTTAGACACACTATTCTCCTTTGCCTCTCCAGGTCAGTGAGCACGCATTGCAATTGGTCTCCTGAGTTACTAAGCAAGGCAATATTATCAGTGAATCGCAAGTTACTAAGGTATTCTGCATTAACTTTTATCCCCAATTCTTCCCAAACCAGGTCTCTGAATACCTCCTGTAAACAGGCTGTGAATAGCATTAGAGATCGTATCTCCCTGCCTGACACGTTTCTTTATTGGGATTTTGTTGCTTTCGTTATGGAGGACTACGATGGCTGTGAAGCCGCTATAGATATCTTTCATTATTTTTACATACGGCTCGTCTACACCCTGATTCCGCAATGCCTCCATGACTGCTGAGGTTTCGACAGAATCAAACGCTTTCTCGTAATCAATGAAAGCTATATATAAGGGTCGGTTATATTCCGCACATTTCTCTATCACCTGATTGATAGTGTGAATATGGTATATTGTTGAGCAGCCTTTACAGAATCCTGCCTGGTCCTTGGCTTGACAGAAGTCTAAGGTGTTCCTGATTATATTTGCGATTAGCTTAGTAAATAGTTTGTAGGCAACGGACGGTAAGCTGATCGGTCTATAATTTTTCAAGTCCTTGGCGTGCCCTTTCTTATGGATTAGGATTATGCTAGCGTTCTTCCAGTATTCCGGTACGCCCGATGTCATGAGGCATTGCGTATACAGGGTGGCCAGTTTTTCTAGAACAATCTGCCCACCATCCTTCAACAAATCTACTGTTACCTGATCCTCCCCAGCTGTCTTCCCCCTTTGCATAGCTCCCAAGGCTTTCCTTTACTTCTTCCGGCAATACTTGCGGGATTTCAAATTCCTCTATACTATTCTCTCTTCCATTATCGTCGTGGGTGCCACTGGCGCTGTATAAATCTCTATAGAACTCCTCAGCCACTTGAACTATCTCATCCATATTAGTATAGATATTGCTGGCTTTGGCTCTTAACGCATACATCTGATTCTTGCCAATTCCTAGTTTCTTCTTCACTGCTTCTTGGCTTCCTCCGTTCCTGAGAGCATGTTCAATTCTATCCATATTATACTTCCTTACGTCAGCCGTCTTACGCTTGTTGATTAACTTCGAAAGCTATGGCAGTTCTATTCTAGCTGTAGGGTTAGACGCTTTCATACATTGGCGTTTCTTGATCAGATCTTTCGTCTCCTGCGATAGCTTACTGGTATCCTGTCTAACTGAGCTACCGCCGACTTCTCTTTCACACTCCTTAATGATGCCCACAAGATTGTCGTTCATTGCTTCAACACTAAGGTCCTCTTCCTGAGTTAAAGTCGAATACCTGTTCTGTAGCTTGATCCGGAAGTCTTCTATTTTCCCTCTTACCGCTAACTCATTGAGCGGCTTCTTTAGTACCAGTTTCTTCCGTTCCCTCCTCAGGTCTAGGCTAATTCGAGCTGTTACCTTCCTATGGTCACTGCAGCGCACCTTGCTGAGCACGTCCACATTTTGTATGATGCCAGGGTTAGCGCAGAGTATGAGGCCTATTTCATTTCTAGTCTCGCCGTTCGGACTCCTCCCCGTGCACTTTCGGCTATCCCGCTTGCGGAAGAAGGTATTCATTATCCTCATATTATTATGTTCTGCAAACTCTACTAATAACTCTCCCCTGCTATTCCTATTCCCAATGCCATATCCCCCCACTGCCTTGTCTCCAGCCTGCTTCTTGCCTTCCTTGGCAAGAAGCAGGCTGTCGCCCATCAGTATAGTGTATTTTGTGTTCACTCTACCCATCGCCGATTCCACATCTTCATAGAAGCTTTCGACTTCCTGGTCACCATGACTGGAAGTAGGGGCGTAGACCACCAACGCAAGCATCGGGCGGTCATCCGCAGGGTTATCCGAACAGACCAATCAAACGCTTTCCTCGTTCATAGGAGGTCACTTTTGTCAGCTTGAAAAACGAATAACATTGCCTACGCTGAGCGGCTTGCCTTATCTAATTGGCTGACAAGAGGCGAGGAGCAGGCTCAAGTGGAGAGGGATTCGATGAGGCCGAGTCACTGCAGTGAAAATCGATAACCGAATGAAGAGGGTGGTGCCGGCGTCTGCGATTGGTCCACTTTCCCTTACTTAACTTGAAATGGCTGGTAAAAAATCGCGGCGGCATGCAACGGAAGGTTAAGAATGCCGCTAAAGCGGATCCTCAGCAAAGAAGAGTTGGCAGAACGAGGTCGCAAACGTGCCAAAAGTGCTCGAAAACGTTACACAGCCACGCGAAAAGGTATATTGGACGAAAGTAAACCCATGCTCTCCGGCAGGTGCGAGTAGCCTGCGCCTTAGTGATCGGCGGCAGCCATCTTTTATTCCTTTCGGGACGGGGCAACCTGCGGCTATTCAGAAGAAAATTCAGTTTTGTTCGGCATATTAATGCATCTTTAACGCGTACACGTCGCTTTGACGCAGTGAGTTTTTGCGGTTTTTTTGACGTCACGTGACAGGCAAGTGAAGTGGGTGCAGCCCGAAAACTTTTTACCAATAGCCGAGGGTTATTGGCGAAAAGGCGTCGAATCAGAAATAACTAGTTTTCTTCGGTCAAATCACGCATAATGAGCGTGTACACGTCGTATCAGATGGGGAGCTATCGCGGTTTTCGTGAAGCCGTGATAGACGGGTAAAGTGGAGATGGTCCAAAATGTTTTTAACCAATCGGTGAGGGCCGATTGCAGAAATTGAATAGAAAAGTTTGGAATAGTTTTACGTTATAGCGCCCCTTTACTACGCCAGCGAGCGAGCCATTTCGGCTCATCGCGCCGTATGTCATATGCCGCGGCCGATTAACGACCTTGAGCCGCTGTTGCCTAGCAACGCCGCAGCCGCGCTCCAAGAGATGGCGCCGCCGTCGACGGCAGCGGCGTCGACGCTCGCTCTACCAGATGTGCTCCGCTAGGGTAGAGGGAGAGCAGGTGTCGTCTCGCGGGGGTATATATATATATGCGCTTCGCCTCAGTGTATTATTCGTTATCGAGAGCGCGAAAGAAACGCAACAACGACAGAACGAAGCGAGGAAGAGACAACGCGCTTAAGAGACGCCAGAAGAAGCGTAGCCATGCAGCTCTTCCTTTCGCAATTCAACTAGGTTTAACCAGACCTAAACCACAGGCAAATATTTATAGTGGGTTGTCTGTATAACCAAATGGAGCATAACAGAATGACGCCTCAATGCAGCGATCACACGGGTTCGCAGCGACCTACTGCGCGTCTGCATACATGTCGCCCACAATGTTTGCTTTCGCTGTGAGCGCGTTTTCGCACCGTGCCGTGAGCTTTAGGCCGCAGCATATGAGCCTTTCACAGTACATTAGCAACCATTGTTGCATGGACGTTATCAGAACTGTTCAAAAATAATTTCGTTATCGACACTTCGATGCCTACGGCGACTCTGATGTGCCGCCGCGACGATTCAATCTTTATTTGTCTTCTATATTATTGGACATTTCAATATTATTTCTACAGTTGCGTCGAACTGT
Source organism: Dermacentor variabilis (assembly GCF_050947875.1). Classification (NCBI taxonomy): domain Eukaryota; kingdom Metazoa; phylum Arthropoda; class Arachnida; order Ixodida; family Ixodidae; genus Dermacentor; species Dermacentor variabilis. The sequence goes on along the minus strand of NC_134571.1, from coordinate 88,971,999 downwards.
ATGTTTATCGGTCTTCTCAGCGTGCGATTTCCCTCTGCTTCTTTTTCGTAACCCAGTGAACTAATTCATAACACAAATGTGACCATATGCCATGCCTTTCTTTTAATGTGCGTCTTACCGCAGCCTTTCTGTTAAAGTGAACTTGCCAGTCTCTAGCATCAACAAGTTCATAGACCAAACCGTCATGACGTTAGCCGGGCAGCGGCCACGGGCGAGCGTCTCAGTGCGCGTTTTATGCTACTCACCGAACATCGCAGTCCTCGCGCCGTAGCAGAAATCTTCCTCGCGTCTGTTCTTGCTGCATACCCGAGTTGCAACTGATGGCTGACTGCCGTTTCTAAGTTTCGCGGGCCGAGCTTCACGCAGCTCCTTGTCCTGCGGCTACATGTGAATAAGGCGGACACCGGGCTCCATTGCGTACGTCCGGCACTGCGACACAGAGCAAGAGCCTACGATGCTGCGCGCCTCCAAAGGCAGCCACTACCTATTATAGTACTTTCAAATATCAGACAACCAAGGCGGTAAAGCCTCACCACTTAATCAGAACCGCGGCGCAGGTGGGACTTTAAACTTTTGTTTTCAGCTCGCTTCGGCGCTTCCGAAGCAGCCGACGCGGCCGCTGCGTCCACATGATCCCTCATGCCACGTCACGCCGACAGTGGCGTCAGCTTTTCCAGTGGTGGAGCTCGCCCCCAATAGGCAATAAGACTGCTCGTGCCAACCACTATTGCTGCTACCTCGCTAACTTAAACGAGCATCGTGTCATACTACAACAACGCGTTTGATCTGTGTATTTTTTGCTGCAATAGCATTTATACGAAGGCTCGAGAAGTGTTTATGCGCGGTTGCCGTTGGGAGCGTCACCGTGCTTTCCCGCCATCGACGCTGCTTGCGCGGCTTGCACGTGGGAGCTTGAACGGACTCCAGAATGTGGAGTTTAGGTGCAAAAACGACGAAGCGAAGTGGACGCATCGTCAGTGCTCCGCTCAATCGGGACAATGGCGGAAACAGGCCGGCGTTCAGCCTCCCACTGCTGGCAGCAATGCATTGTACAAGCGCAGCGTTCCTGCTGAAGTGTACGCTTGGGTTCAGTGGGTCAGTAGACGTGAAGCCAGCGTGGCGTAATATCTCACTGGCTCCATGCTAATAGCGATGGCAGTGCCTCATCCCGTGCTCCATTGAGAAGCAACGCCTGCAACGCCACTGGCGGCGCGCTCCTACCGCTGAGCGTTGTGAGGCGCCTGGCTGCTGTCAGGGTGCAGTTACTTCTGCACAGCAAGAGTTGGCTTGCCGGCGTTGGCTTCCTGTGAGCGAAAAATTGCCGTGTGCATTCTATACGGCTCCAAGGTTTTTCTTCTATCCGTGCAGTTTATCACACCCTATGTTGCATTCTTTACAAAGGTGTCCCTCGGAATTTTCAGCATGATAGCCAACGAGCAAATATCATGATACAGAACACCGACAGCGTATTCCTATTATGTTAAATCTTCTCAGATTGAAATAATAAAAGTGCAAAACAATAAGAGAAGATTGACCACGCAAGAGGCCGTGTTTCTACCAAAAAGCTCGCCTTCGTGCGTACCGTTCACCGCCAGCGTTTCGTGGCAAACAATCCGGTTACATAAGCTGCAGTTGCCGGGAAGCGTGAGGAGCGGTCGGGCATGTTTGAATGCTATGAGCTTCCACTCTTAAAGGCGAAGCTTAAGCGTCCTCCAAATTGTTTGTGTGACATCAGGCTCGAATTACATCTGCATGCGACAGCGTAAAGCATTTGTATGCAGAGTGCCGCAGCAGTTACGGTCACTGAACAGTTGTATAGCTTTTGATTCAGTTTCCCAACTAATCAGTTAATCTTCGTATGTTCTGAAGTAGACTTGAGGTGTGGCGCTTTTAGTTAAACATAGCATTTGGGAACATGTTAAATCCACCTGTTGGTGATGCTGATGCGTTTTTGCAGATCTTCAAGATGTGGACCATAGGATCGGTCAAAATTTTTTTTTCGGGTTGGACAATTCGACAACGCAGGAGGTGAACACCACCACCAGGTAGGGTCCACTGAGTAGCTCCGTGAAGAGCACAACGAATGTTACTTCCGCCGAGAACTTACGTGGAAACATGCAGACGAGAGGCAGTATACATAAAATAGACAAAAGGATATCAATGAGTGACTAAAAAGCGACAGCTCGTGTCAGCATAAGAACTGTCACCGCCAATCGCAGAACCGCTTGGCCTCTTTCTCAATAGTGCTGGTCCGTGGTAATATTACCGGCTGTATGTAGCTTCAGAAATCTATAAACTTAGGAGAGTGACAGTCGGCACCGGACCTTTTATTTATTTACGCCTAATAAGTACGTGCAATCCACAAGACCTTGAAAAGGAAGAAAATGTCTTACTTTCCTATCATGACAGAACCTTTTCTCTTTTTTTTTCAGCTCTAGGAAGTGGCAACTTGTCCCTATATTCCTCTTCAGCTGGGGTAAGATATATTTTGTTACATCCGTTTTCTTGTGTAGTTTACTAAACTGAGGGCTACAAAACAATCGGCAATAAATTATTAAGCTTAATATTATCACTGTTGTACGCATAGCTATGACCGAACGAGGCTTTGGTGTTTCAGACGTACCGGGTTTCCTTGGAGGTCTCTCATGTATATATGAGAAGACACGGACACACTCTTAAGATGAAGTTGTATCTCGGCACCTCCTGTATGTTTACATGGTAGCGGAGAATTCAATTTTTTCAGCATCTATGGGACTGACTCTTAAGAGATCTGTTGCATTAAATATATATATATACTTCTCGATCAGGAATCTGATTTAAATTTTAGTCATATTTTTTTGTAATAAAACTGTAAAAATGGACGGCCACTCGTCTATTGTTAGCACGTTGCAAAACCTCGGTTCCTTCCCATATTCTTGCAACATTTGCCTCTTCAAGGTTGTTTGGAAGCATAATGGCTGATTGCGACATTGCATCCGCGTCTTCATAGAAGCTCCCGCGTGATGAGCGACGTCAAAATCAAATTGCAGTTCATCCACCCAACTGGCTATCATTCCTTTCAGTTCGGCCATGTATGTATGTTAATGCTTCATGGTCTGAGTATAGCTTGAACTTTGTACCTTCCAAATATGAATAGAAGTAGCTTATGGCTTTTAAAATGGCGAGAGCTTCTTTTTCTATTGTGGTGTAGTTCAATTCAGTTTTGTTGAATCTGTAGCTGTAGTATCCATATAGACCAAGCTATAGGTTTGGTGGTCGTAATTAGTCTCTCTGATATAAGACAGCTCCCGTTCCACAGTGAGAAGCATAGGTATTCAATTCGAAGCGCAGCGCAAAATCTGGTAAGCACAACACAGGATCAGACGAAATTATACGGACTAAATTCTCGGTAGGCGTCATCACATTCTTCTGTCCAACAAAAGGGAACATCCTTCTGAGTCAGTCTTGTCAGACAGCGACTTTTGACAACGTAATCTTGAATGAGTGCTCTGAGATGACCCGCAAAGCGTAGAAACACGCGAAGTGAGTGTACATGATATGGCTTTACTAGTTTTGCCATGCGATCTACTGATTCTTCTTTCCTATTCTTCGTTGTTCCGTCCAAAACTCTGCCAAGAAATGTAACCTTAGTTTTGAAGAACTAGCTCTTATTGAAATTAACTTTTAGCTTAGCGTCAGATAACGCTGCCATAATATGACGCAGGTGTTCCTCAGGCAGCTCTTCACTTTTAGAGTATATGATAATGTCGTCCACGTAAACATTGCAGAAGCGTCCAATGTAGGGATTCAAAACAATGTTCATCGTCTTTTGAAACCAACTAGGTGAGTTTTTCCATCCAACAGGAGAGTGGTTATATTCGTATATGCCAAATGAAGTCGTAAATGCGGTGTATTGCTTTGTGTCTTCTTGCAGTGGCGCCTCCCAGAATCCCTTGAAGAAATCTGTGTGAAAAACAGGTACAGCCTGCGGTTTCATTGATGATGGTGTCAATCCGTGGCATTGGAAAAGGAATCAACAGGGTTTGGTTGTTTACTGCTTTGTAATCCGTACGTAGCCGCCAGATGCCGTTTTGCTTTGGAGCAATCGTGACAGGTCAAGCGAAGGGAAACACCGACGGGCGAGTTACATTAGCATCTAACATCTTTTGTAGCTCTTCTTTTAGCCATGCCTTCTTTTCTCTCGTCAAGTTGTACGGCTTTTTTCACACAACCGTTTTGTCGGACAGGTCAAATGGAACTTCTTTGTTGTTGCTGCCGGTGGATATCCTCCCAAGCATACCAGTTCAGGGTAGAGTTGAGGAATTACACTATCTTTCTTCAGTATCTGTAGGCGGTCTTCTTTTTGTCCTTACTCTGTTTAGTCAGCGTCTTGATCAAGAGACACCGTATCGTCCTAATAAATATTCAGTCGTAACAACTTCATGTCCGGACTAGATAGGAAAAAGTAGTACGCCACAGTGGGTCCAAAACTAATGCAACCACCGTATCCAGCTTTTCTGGACATGAGGGTTTAGTTCGCGTGAGTGCCACCACGTGGCGTACTAACCTTAAACTTTTCAAACTTCCCGCGGTGACGCGTGATGACGTCAACCAAACAAAATAAAAATAAATAAAAGCTATCCCTGCGCATTGAACTTCGCCACAATGCTTGTCCCGCCGGTGTTATCAGTGTTCTTGATCAAGCGTATTCGCTCGTCGCCTAGAAATTACTCGTCATCCTAAGAGCGTTCAGTCGCGACGAGCAATGGTTGATTCTGGGCTTTTGATGCTGTTCTTTTTTTTTCTTTTTCTTTCTTTTCCTTTTCTTTTTTGATTCTACGGAGTAAAGAAGCTAGCCTAATCGTCAGAAGTACTTCGGGGCAGCCTTTCTTCAGTCGGCATACATTGTTAACGTCCGAACATCGCACAGCGCCTACTAGAGACGCCGTCGTGGACGGATTTTGATTTTCCACTATCGAATTCGTTAAGGTGCACAAAATTATTTCACTAGCGACATTGCAATGCGCACACATGGGCCACCGCCGCAGCTGCAAATCTAGATGTGCTTAAGCATTAAGACATATGCATGGATAAGTTGGTTTTTCACCTTAACACAAAAGTCACGATACAAGAGTTGAGCAAACTGTCCCTGTGTCGTCTAAGGCTGTGAGACCGGGCTAGTTGGTATTCCATGCTAAAGTGACTAGCGCAGGAGTGGACACGGGACACTAGAGGCGACAAGGATAAGCGCGCAAACATCCAACTGGGCGCTTGTCCTTGTACCGTCTTTAGTGTTCCCTGTCCACTCTTGCACTAGTCACTTGAGTTTGTGTCGTTGTCCGTTAGCACGCTATAGCCGAAGCTGTTCGCAATATTACGTCTCCATTTACTGGCCACCAGGCCAGGTACACCATTGGGTATGACATATACAGTACTTGCAGTTAGTTTCCAAAGTAGTCTCCTATGGCGGTTGTCCACGTGCCTGAAGCAAGAACGATATTTAAAATTATTGTGCAGTAATATATGCGGGATTTGTGTGTTCTCCCCATTCTCTACCATGTTGCCGTTCCGCCTTTATTATATAGCCGCAATGTAGACTAGCAGCTATCGAACGCCATAAAGGCTATCCACATACTCAAAGATCTCGCGCACAACTCCTGACGCTTAATTGTACTCAAGAGTTGTGCGACTGCCCAGGACATCCTTAACGAATGTTACATAACACATTATGAGGTTTTACTTGCCAAAACCACGATTTCATTAGGAGGCACACCGTAGTGGAGGATTCGAGAATAATTTAGACCACTTGGGATTTTTTAACGTGTGCCTAGCCCTAAGTACGCGAGTTTTCGCATTTCACACCCATTGAAATACCGCTGCCGTGCTTGGGATTCGATCTCGAGACCTCGTGATTAGCAGCCGAACCCAATAAAAGCTAAGCAACTACGGAGCGGAAGGAATGTTGGCAGTAGGAGAAAGGTGACAGCCGGAAGGTGAGACAATTTGTTCCAATCCTCATTACGCGAAAATCGGTACCATCTGTTTTGTCGAAGAATGACACCGTAGAATGCACTGTATTCAATGAGTGAAAAAATTATGCGAATCCTATGTATGTGCGAATCGATGTAAGCAAAGCTTTCTGCGTTTGATGTCATTGTCATGCGTAATCTCCACAGAGTACGCAGGCACTCTCTAATGAAATGCTGTCAATGTTTGCCTGGTTACACCTGCCATTGTGATGCAAATAAACGGGCGCCTTCAACTCTTTTTCTCAGAAAGAAACGCTGAATGAAATGCTGAAGTGATCCTAAAGAAGATCAACGAGCGCCGAAGTGCTCGATCTTACGACGCCCATATGCGTAAGCTTATATTCGTGATTTTTTTTTTGGGGGGGGGGTTGTGCTCTTGTACCCTAGAAATGTCCCTCGGACGTCTCTGACGTGCTCGTTTTTATTCTCAAGTACGCAATGAAAACTCTCATCACTTCAAGTTCATGATGTATTGGTGGCAGGCCACCATGGCGTGTCGCGCAAGTATGACCACGCTGATTCGTTTGGGTTGACATATACTATTTTGTGCGTCATACTTCCCCACATTCATTTTTCAAACTATGCCAGAGCTCGAAAAGGGCGGCCAACTCACTACGTCCCTTTCCTCTGTTTACTTCCGCAAAATGTGTGTTTATCGCTGTGGTTACCAAATACGCCCAGCGGTATGCTACGACACAAGCCTTTCTGGCGGCTGAGCAACTGAAGTCGCAGGCTTTATTCAACATGGCGTCGACGTTCTATATGGCTATCCTCAATTACTTTTCGCGGACTTCGCTCACCGCCTTCTCTCCAGTGTCATCTCTTACGCTACTAGCTCCTGCTAGACACAACACAAACACGCAACGACCTTATTGAAGTATCAATTACACGCTAATTGACACACTGTCGACGTATATTTCCGCTGAGCACCAGGATGGGAGCTTTGTCCTGTCTATGGTGACATTATCCGTCTACAGCCTCGCTCAACAACACCGCTCGTTACTCGTCACGTTTTTTTTTTGTCGGCAAGAGTACAGTGTATTTCCTCCGAATGTGCTTTCGGCTTTAGACGTGACCTTGCACGCCCGCTTATTCTGTTACGTTGACGGCGACCGTTGTCGTCAGGATGTCGCCTCATTCTGAGCTTCGCAGTCACCAGAGACCACAGAAAGCTGTCTTCACAAACAAACCACCGAGATTCGAACCCATCTCCCAAATGCTCCATCTTGCATTTGGGAAATGGGCACGCTAACCATTACGCTACCACCTGCCTCCACCAATTTCTGTTTATCTATCTGCCTGGAGCAATTGCCGGACTTGTTCGCCAGGCTAAACCCGCCTGCTGCTACAATTCACCACCACCACCACCACCATCCCACTTCACGTTTTTGCCGCAGACGCAGGCAGAATGGATGCAGAAACGAAAAAAAAGTAAAGATTGCTTGAGCGGCCAGCTGACACATGACCTTAACTTTGGCAGGTTATTCTCAGTGGAGCGCATGTAGGCTTGCGGCTGTGTGCAGATTGTGGGTCGCCTTAGCTTTATTGTAAATTTGCTTTCACCGACTCTTTTCAGCTAGAACTCAAATGCCGGACAAAAATGATACCTACCGTCGAATATTTTTTTCTTGGTTTCAACCAAAAACGCTGATTTACACAAATAGTGATCTTTTTAAGAAATGGCATAAGGATACTACATTTCGGGTCATGTCATTGTGTCAGTACGGGCCGGCACCACGTATCGACGAAAGGGCATCATAATGCCGATGCACGCGGCAGGTTACTGAATGAAGAAATCAGGAAGCGACTGTTTTTCAGTTCTCGCAACACATTGTAACAGACACGAAAGGCACGGACAAGAAGAGAAGAAAGAGAGGACGAAGAAAACGAGGAGTTAGAGAGGCCGGGCTGCGCTACGATCACGCTACCATCATCGTCCAATTCTCCTGTAAATAAAACCATTTCTTCGCAACTCCTCGTAACAGTTGTGGTGAAAGGTGCTGCGTAATCGACAGCCGAAGACGGAGGCTGAACCACAAGTTCTTCGACGGAGCCGTCGCCTTGCTGGACTCCCACCGAATCTACCGGAGTTGAATATGTCCCACGACGCAGACGAACAGTGGCCCATTCCGACTGCTGCCCCAAGTTCTGCTCTGCAACTGAGAGATGCGCGTCCCTTCGCCGGAAGATCGGACGAAGACATCGAGGAATGGCTCATCCATTATCACCGGGTGAGTGCCGCCAACAGGTGGAACAGCGCTTCTCAGCTTTCGAACGTCGTGTTCTTTCTAACCGATACTTCATTGGTGTGGTTCGACAACCACGAGGAAACATTCACAACATGGGGAAGATCTGTTTCGGAAATCAAAGAGCGATTCGGTGACTCCGCGACGAAAAAGAAAAGGGCAGAACAGACGCTACTGCAACGTGCGCAAGTACCAGGCGAAACCTGCACGACCTACATTGAGGCAGTAATAAAGGTGTGTAGGATGGTGGACTCTGGAATGTCCGAGGAAGACAAAGTCGGGCACATCCTAAAAGGAATTGCCGCGCATGTTTACAATTTCCTCATTGCAAAAGACAGCCTGGCTTCCGTCGCTTACATCATTCGGCACTGTCGTACTTTCGAGCAACTAAAGACGAGGCGCATAACGCCGAAGTTTGGCAGGCTAGCCAATGTAACGACAGTTGCAAGCGTGGACAGCAACCAGCCCCTTCATCTTGAATCAACGATCCGACAAATAGTTCGGGAAGAACTCAGCCTGCACGCGCAAGTGACATATCCAGGCACTCGTAGCTTCCGCCTACCACCAGATTTTGAGCCAAACGTGGCATCCTTCTCCCCGTATCCTGCGGCAAGGGGCACTGAGGATTATGAACTCGCGCCCCGACAGCAGTCACGTCTCTACGACAGAGGCCCTACTTATGGCGCTCGGCCACAACAAGAGCAGCCGCGTTTTTACCCCCGAGGCCCTGCGACTTCTGTCAGGCCACGACAAGAACAGCACCGACCCTACTACCACGACGCGACTTATGAAAGATATAACGGATTTCAGCAAACAGCAGAGACACGTTATCCACATGACCACGAACTTTCTCGCCGCCCGCAGCCGTCTACCATTCGTTTCGAGGTAGACGCTGTGAACCGCGACCCTCCCGTGTGCTACAACTGTCGTTCCACAGGCCATATAGTTCGGTATTGTCGCCAAGCCCGTCAATCACGTAGGACACCATCGATGTTCTCGCCACCCAGAACCCGTACTTCATATGACCTGCGGACGACCGATTTGCTTCCAAGGGATCACTTCTCACACGAGAGCAGACGCAGCGATTCGCCAGCATCTGAGCAGAGTTTCACGCCTCCAAATAGCCGTCCCCGTCGCTCTGCGTCCCCTCGGCGCCGTTCTTCCTGACCGCCCCCGGGAAACTAGCATCCGCGGCCAGTGGATGTGTGGTCGCCGGACGGTCTTTGCAAGAAATACCTCCGCCTGTTGTGATGTTCAAAAACACAGTGAATGTCTCGATTGACGGAATACCGACCATGGCGTTAGTTGATACTGGGGCGACTGTGTCTGTGATGAGCCTCGCTTTGAAAAACCGGCAAGGCCACAAAGTTATGTTTTCTTGGAACGACGGTATTACCTTTCGTGGAGTAGGCGGCGAGTGGTTTCATCCCCTTGGTGTTTGTGCTGTGAGTGTTTTGTTGGCTGGGAAAGTGTTTGTGTCGGAATTCTTTGTTCTTTCTCGTTGTTCGCACGACGTTATTCTTGGTATCGATTTTCTTGAACAGTGCGGCGCTTCCGTGGACTGTGGTTGTGGCGAAATCTCATTGAACAAGTTATTTATATCAGCACATGCTGAACAAAGCTTGGGTAGTGAAGACAAGGACACAGACACAGTCAGTGTTCTTGATGAAGTGATTGTACCATCGTGGTGCCTGACGCCCGTTCGTGTTTCTACAACTACTGTTGATACTGATTGTGTTGACCTTGTAGTTAGGCCTCTCCGCATAAACGGTGCTAAAAAATATACTTGTGCCCTGCTCTGTCGTGTGAATGACGAAAGGAGTCGCCACATTGTGGGCGCTGAACTCTTCCGCCACGCCGGTTGTCCTTCCTCGCGGTATGAAAATCGCTCTTTTCGATGAAGCCGCATGTACTTCAATAGCGGCACTAACTACGGACGTTTCTACAGCTTACTTTCCTTGCGATAATCGCCATTCTGAAGAGTTAATGCTTGGCATGATCAGCAAGGCTCTCGGTACATCGGAACGGCAAGCACTGGTACAAGTCCTTGCCAGGCATGAGGCCGAATTTGATTTCACGCATGGAGATGCACCCCTTCATTTACCGTCATACCGCGTCCTGCGCTCGTCACAGAATAGATACTGGCTCAGCACACCCCATCCGCCAGAAGCCCTACCGAGTGCCACCGTCCGAGCGCAAAGTTATTGCCGAGCAAGTCAAGGAGATGATGAACAAAAGTGTCGTTCAAGAGTAATCTAGTCCATGGGCAGCCCCAGCAATCCTGGTCCGAAAAAAAGATGGCTCCTGGAGATTCTGCGTGGATTACAGACATCTAAACGCAGTGACGAAGAAGGATGTCTATCCACTACCGCGAATCGATGACGTCAGTGATTGCTTACACGCTGCTTCTTACTTCTCAACACTTGATTTGCGATTGGGGTACTGGCAAATACCTATGGACCCTGCCGACAAGGAAAAGATTGCTTTCGTGACTCCAGATGGCCTATTCGAATTTAATGTTATGCCTTTTGGCCTTTGCAATGCTCCTGCCACCTTTGAAAGATTCATGGACACAGTACTACGCGGTCTAAAGTGGGAGATATGCATGTGTTACCTCGATGATGTTGTAATCTTTGGCCGCACGTTTGAAGAACATAACGAACGCCTCAGCCTCGTTCTCGACTGCATTGAGAAAGCTGGACTGGTCCTAAACTCAAAAAAGTGTCGGTTCGACGAACGTCAAACACTGGTCCTGGGACACTTAGTCGACAAGGATGGCGTCAGACCCGATCCTCGTAAGATTGAAGCAGTGAGCTCCTTCAAGCCACCGCAGTCAACACGAGAACTCCGCTCATTCATTGGCCTATGTTCGCATTTTCGTCGTTTTGTTCCCCGGTTTGCCGACATCGTTTACCCGTTGACAAGTATTTTGCGACAAAATGCATCCTTCAATTGGACGCCAGAGTGTGACGCATCATTCTCTCAACTGAAGTTTATACTAACGTCAGCACTCCTCTTGCGTCACTTCGATCCATCTTGGCCGACTGAAGTTCACACTGATGCGAGGGGAATCGGGATAGGAGCGGTGCTTGTACAACGTCACAGTGGTGCAGAACAGGTTGTCGCATATGCCAGCCGTTGTCTGAGCAAATCTGAACGCAATTATACGGTCACGGAACAGGAATGCCTGGCAGCCGTTTTCGCCGTACAAAAGTTTCGATGTTATCTTTACGGTAGACCATTCAAGATTATCAACGACCATCATTCTTTATGCTGGCTGGTCGGTTTGCGTGATCCCTCTGGTCGCCTCGCACGTTAGGCGCTGCGCCTCCAGGAATACGACTTTGTAGTGTCGTACAAGAGTGGCCGTCGTCACGCTGACGCTGACTGCTTCTCTCGGATTCCTCTTGCGACTACCGACTGCGATGCTGAGAATTTTGACGACTGTCTCGCTGCTGTTACTCCTACGTTCCCTGACGCGGCAGACTTTCAGCGAGAACAACGGGATGATGTTACCCTTGATCCGCTTTTTGTCGCCGCCCGTACTTCTAAAGGCAGTGGTCGCTTTACTGTCCGTGATAAATTGCTGTACAAAACTAATTACTCCGGGCATGGAGCGCGTTTTCTGCTTCTTGTCCCCGAGAGTCTCCGCTCCGAGGTTCTACGCGCCATGCATGACGATGTGACATCCGGCCATTTCGGCTTCGTACGAACGCTGCACCGCACGCAGGAGCGCTTTTACTGGCCCAAGATGTACGAAGCAACCAAGTGCTATGTCGCTATGTCGCTAGTTGTGAAACGTGCCAACGTCACAAGCGACCGACCACCGCAGCCCCGGGTCCCCTTCGGCCATTGACACCGCCCAGCACGCCGTTCGAGCAAGTAGGCATTGACCTTCTGGGTCCATTCCCGCCATCTAACAACAGGAACCGCTGGATAATTGTCTGCGTAGAACATCTTACACGGTATGCAGAAACTGCAGCCATACCGTCTTCCACCGCTGCTTGCGTGGCGGCCTTCCTTCTCCGTTCCGTGGTCCTTCGTCATGGCCCACCACGTGTCATCATCAGCGACCGTGGTCACCGTGGTCGCCAGTTCACGGCTGATGCCATTGAAGAGTTACTTCGTTTGTGCACTTCACAGTTCCGTCATTCCATGCCATATCATCCACAGACCAATGGCCTCGTTGAAAGGACAAACAGAACGCTGACTAACATGCTTGCTATGTACGTCTCCTCCAATCATAAGAACTGGGACGACGTGCTGCCCTTCATCACTTATGCATACATCACTGCGAAGCACGAAACCACGAATTATAGCCCATTTTACCTCCTGTATGCAAGGTTACTGCGAAGCCCTCTGGACACTTTCCTACCCTTCGTTCTGCACAGTGATGATTCTGTATCGAAGACTTTGTGTCTCGCTGAAGAAGCGCGTCGAATAGCTCGTCTTCGTACTCTGGCCTCGCAAAGTCATTCGAAAGAGCGATACGACGACCGTCACGTACAAGTATCGCTGCAAAAAGGTGACTTATTCCTCCTTTGGACACCGCAACGCAAGCGTGGATTGTACCAAAAGTTCTTGTCACAATATTCAGGCCCATTTGTAGTTGTGGACCGCCTGAGCGAACTCATTTACGTCATAGCTCGCCTCCTGTGCAATGGTCGGCGATCAAGCAGAACTCAGCTGACTCATATTGCTCGCCTGAAGCCTTTCTACCCTGCTTGTACATCCTGACTCGCCCCACGGGCTTCGTCTGCTTGCGGGGAAATTTAACAGATACGAAAGGCACGGACAGGAAGAGAAGAAAGAGAGGACGAAGAAAACGAGGAGTTAGAGAGGCCGGGCTGCACTACGATCACGCTACCATCATCGTCCAATTTTCCTGTAAATAAAACCATTTCTTCGCAACTCCTCGTAACAATATTGTACACAGCACACTAGGCAGCCACCACCATGACATTTTATTTTTGACAACTGCGACACCAAATGGCGGACTGATATACTTCCTAAAGGGGTTTAACTTTATTTTTTCATCGCAGAACCGCAAGCACAGGTTGCGTCGAGCGTATACCGCAGCCACGTACTGTGGCGGCACTCCTTTTCCTCTAACAATGTGGCCCCCGGCGGCTTCACGCGCTCCCGTAGGTGGCGGATTGGACTGTCACTCCAGAAGTTTAAATACACAACCTCTTTGCATAGAAACGACGGCATCATTGTTAACATATTGTTGGCTTGGATATGTTTGGCACGAGGCCCAAGACCCTGTCTTCTAACACGTTCTTATGTTTGCGTTCGCGTCTCTGTCTTGAAGGGACTCACACCGTGACATGCTACAATGGTGCTTGCGTTGGGCGTATGTAAGGCGAAAAACGCGGTTCTAAAATGTCTGTTCACTAACTTGTGCAGTAAACCCATGTTTATAGTATTCGCGCAGTATAGTAGTAGTATAGTAAGAGTCACGAGTATGGCATCCGTAACCGCAAGTGCCACGTTATGGTCGTAACTTGTCGGGACAGCGTAGATGTAATCCACAGACCCTGCCACTAAGTAATACGTGGCTATAGGCATGGCTGATGAATAAGTAATTGCGAAGGTTGGTTTTCAGTAAAGGTTTGTTACCAAGAACGGTTGGAGCTTATACTGCTGCAAAGGACGGATGCTGGGCGGTGACTCCAATCATTTACTCGGCACATCACACATCTACACTGGAATTCAACTGGTTTCGCCAACTCTTGCTTATATGCTCTCGCCTCTAAGCTGCGACTTCGCCTGCCACCCAGGCCCCAGCTTTTCCTCTTTGTCCCCCGCTTCTTTCCCAGTCTGCTGAGACGTGCTTCCACTGAGTCTTGCTCCTCCTTTTTCTCAATAAATAAAGGCATTCATCCATGCATGCCTAGGTTACTGCAGAAAATAGCGTGTCTTTATCTCCATAACCACCCCGTCTCTCACCTGGACTCTCCCCTCGCAAAACAAAGTTGCTGTGTTCCAAATGGCTGGGCGTCACATATACAATTTTCTAGGAAAGGCCAGTAGCACGGCGGGCAATTTTCGGTGGGTGACGAGACATTATATAGAACACCTTCTCTGCCATATCCACACTCAGTGCTCTGCTTCGTGAGCTACTATTAGCCGCTACGACGATGTACGAAATGAAAGAAACCTAGCTGGGCTGGTCGCGCGCAGCTCTTTTTGGATTCGTGATGCGTCGGTTTAAAATAATAATGTTTCTTATGTAAGCCTAAATGACAGCGATATAGGCGAGGTGAGTTACGGTAGCTAGTTGGCTTGGACTAACGACGCTCTTCAAGCAGCACTTTCGTCTTATGCGTGTTTGCGAACGGGAATGAAAGACAGGAGGGTAACACGCCTTCCTGAAATGAAACATTCGGAATGACCCTTTCTTTGGCGCTTGGACATATGTCGAGGGTGCCCAATACGAACAATCTGCAAGTCTGTATTACCTTGCAAAGGGGAACTCAGATGAAACGCTGTCAAACAGATAGGCTTTTAATTATCGTAAGTAGATCTTTATTGGAATTCTTTACCATGAAGTGAAAGCCGACTAATAAGCATTTAAATTTTCTTTGTTAATAAAACATCCTGTTAGTAAAAGGTTGCTGTGCTTTACAGCCCCCTAAATTAAAACGTAAGTTATGGAAAATAAATTGGTGTGGTTAATGTGTAAACGCATACGCAAGAAAAGGCCTAGTCCATTTCCCAGTATTCTCTCAATGAAGCTGGAGCACCTCTATACTCTCACGTTGTAGTGATGTGAAGAACAAAACACTTCCAAAAGAGTCAGTCACGAATGTTACTCATTATAAGATGAGCTTGCGCTGGAAAAGAAAATAACACTCAAAGATACCGATGGCTGCGCGCAAAGTGCTTCCTCTGATTCCGATCTACGGATCAAGGCGTCGGTTCGTCAGATTGGAATGCTCGTACATCGCAGCGCAATCTCGGGTCGGCAAATGTGATGGAGAATGTACGCCAGTATTCGCTTCACGCGCGCAATCTGATAAGATAGCGCTCTTTCGCTATTGAATCCGTGCCAACATACTGGATATTAGAAACACATGCAGGCGCATCTTGAGCTAACTGATAACTTTGGAACTGTGGTTAGACGCTAAACCCCCCCCCCCCCCCCCCCTTAAAAGAAGGAATACAGTTGCTTTCAATATTAGCTGAAACATAGTGCTGGTGGTATAAAAAGGGCCCACAACACTGCACAGCGGCGCCGATTGACATACAGGAAATTCAAGAGCGAACCACTTTACAATTACTGGTATTTATCAAACCAGCATATCGTGGTTTAATGTAGCCCTGTATTCCAGGGGCCAGTTCTAACACGGGTACTGTGTCGGAGCTCATATTTCATGTCAGCATTATTTGTCACAAAATCAAAGCATTTTTTCTTTAGATCTTAACATTAGACAGCCAAAATACATGCAGCGAAACCCTCACCTTAATATTTCAGTACTTTTCGTTCTAACGTACATATCCGTGCTGATCCATATGTTACAAAGTGCTGAAAATGTACCCAATGCTTTCCTCCAGGAAGCTGTTTTTATTCCTTATGATGCCAGGAAACCGAGTCTGATGCCACCAACGCTCAGAAACCTAGTCGGGAGCGCGCACAATGTTCTCGAACACCTTGTGGGATGTACCGTAGCGCTGAGGTTTTTTTTTTTTTTTTTGGGGGGGGGGGGTTTTACGTGCCAAAACCACTTTCTGATTATGAGGCACGCCGTAGTGGAGGACTCCGGAAATTTTGACCACCTGGGGTTCTTTAACGTGCACCTAAATCTAAGCACACGGGTGTTTTCGCATTTCGCCCCCATCGAAATGCGGCCGCCGTGGCCGGGATTCGATCCCGCGACCTCGTGCTCAGCAGCCCAACACCGTAGCCACTGAGCAACCACGGCGGGTCGTAGCGCTGAGGTGCTTCTTGTATAATGTATGAGAATCGGTTGTAAAGACAGACGTGCAAGGTTGGGTCATGTGCTTAAGCTCATGAAGTTGATTTGTGCCAAGATAACCTGTCCAAACTTTCACACTTACTTTATAAGAAGTCTACAGCACCATCAATATGCCGGCTGCTTTTAACTGCACAAAACAAAACCATTCGAACGATGCAAACAATGTTAACATCATTTTATCATTCAAGTGTTCAGATTGGTAACCTCTAGATGCGGAGTAAGTTGAGAAGTTGTTTGCGTAATTAACAAAGCTACGTAATTAAATTTTCAGTAAGGGTTTTTACGTGGTTAAAGAAAATGAGCAGTTTGGAGCCCGTCCTCGAGATTAAGCAGCCAAACGAACAAATTTCGACTAAATATGCTTCTGTAAGAGCAATGCGAACAAAAATTTTCCAAGTAAACACTCTTGGAAGACGTAACTGACGCAGAAAAAGAACATCTGTGAAGTCAAAGAAAGAACAGCACTTCACGACGGGACACACACAGGGGGAACCACACACAAACTGCGCTAACATTAAGTGCTGTTCTTAATGTGATAATGAAGCAACTAGCCCGTCAGTCTTTCCTTCCAAACCTGTAAAGTCAACCTGAACACATCTAGCCTTTTGTGGTGCTGTCATCAATAGTATGGCCCCGTGAACATGTTCCCCATGGTCACATAGTCGCGTTCCATTTTTATTCACGCTGCTTTCTCGAAGGCAAGCATTTTAAAGTTTTAGTGTCAATACGGCAGTGAACGTGTGCCGCCGAAAGCTTGCTTGGTCGCAGAAGCGATGCATGACGGAATGATGGTGCAGATTTAGCATGTCGTCGGCATCAAGACAGTGCACTGCCGCCGAGCGAAGGAAGATAACGAAAGGGAACAGCTTGGTAGCTGCTCAGGAAGCCGTGCCGATGGTGGCGGTGCCATCATGACAAAATCTGAGGCGGCGATATTGACGGCTGAGGCGATTCTTTTTCTTTTATTCTTTTATTACTTTTTTTACAACGAAGTCGTTAAGAGTATGCTTTAACTCGGGCCCAATTCCGACGTGGCCTATTCACATAAATGTAAAACGCCGAAACGATTTTCTGAGATAACCCCTGGGCCGATTTTAATAAATTTTGCTGGATTCGGGAGAGAAAGGTAAATTCTAGTGACTATTACAAGCGCGAATTTCTATTTAGGGCTTGAATTCTGGTAAAAGATTTTCAAAAATTCAAAAGTGCGAAAAATACAGAAGCACGAAGTTTACAAATAACTCCGCAACAAGAACTGATATCGCGGTTATGTAAACAGAATCCTTTAGACAATTCAAAGCGGACAAATCCAATATGCCGATTTATATCTTACGTGAAGTCGTTACGTTGTGAACAAGGGTTGTGGAAAAGCTGCATTTCCACATTACTAAATTTTTTTAGATTCATGCGTATTATATCAATTTTGTGCGCTTTAGATGTGCTGTTAGATGCAATGTACAGAATTGTGATATCAGTTTTGATTGCCGAAAGACAGAGTTGTAAAGTTGGTTTCGTTTTCTGAAAATTTGTGATTTTTGCCAATTTTGAATAAACAAATGATGACCCAAATAAAAGATTTTAAACCAACACTCACTAGATTTTAAGTATTTCTTTCAAGTGCAACAAACCTTGTAAAATTTGATGCAGTGGTTGTGGAGAAAAACGAGTTCTCCTTTTACATGTATTTATATAGGACCACCAGAGCTAAAGGTTCCTCTTAAGGGCTACTTTCCCCACTATCGCGTCCGCGTATAGAGCAAAATCCCGAAGATAGCATAATACCGGCCTGACCCGCAGCAGAGGTGCAGCAAACGTTCAGCTCTCCCCATACGTGGGCTGATCCCGAATGTAACGCCATGCCAGGCCGACCAGCGGCGGAGGTGAAGCAGGCATTAAGCACTCCCCATACGTGGGCCGATCCCGAAGACAGTGCAACGCGGTGCCGACATACGGCGGAGGTGCAGTTCGCCATTAAGGGGCCCACATACACAGCTTTGCGGGTCGTATTTCTTCAGAGAGTGGGAGGGCACTGAGAGTTTTTACTTATCAACATCAGGTCATCGACGGCGAAACTAGGGACACCAAAGCCGTCCTCGGGCTCCACCTAGAAAGCGCCTTCGACAAAGTTACGCACTCTGCCATCCTCGCGCAGGTATCGCATCCAAACCTAGGCGAGAGGTCGTACGAATATTTCAAAGGCATCCTCACCGGCAGATGGCGGAGCTCAGACTCGGCGACCTGAAGACGGACGAGAAGACATTAGGGAGCCAGGGCACTTCCCAAGGCTCCGTCATCTCACCCATGCTATTTATTCTTGCTATGATTCAAGTTGCCAAAAGACTACGCCAGCTTGAAGGACTGAAGCACACGATATACGCGAACGACATTACGCTGTGGGTGGACGGGGGCAGTGATGCCCGCACAAAATCCACGCCACAGACGGCAGTCGACACGATCGAAGAAAGCTTGGAAGGTACGGGACTGCGTTGCTCCCCAAGTAACTTGGAGCTCCTGCTTTACCAACCGATCAAAACGCACAGAATCAAGAAGCAAAGGAAACACGAAAAGATCAAGATCCGCACCAGGGATGGTAACACAATACCGACGGTCAGCAAGATCCGAGTCCTGGGCATGACGATCGAAGCGCTCGGCAGGAACGGAGACACCATCACCCTCAGCATGGGTGAGGCGTCCAATGCCAGCAGACTGCTCAAGCGCGTTACCACCAAGAAGGGAGTCATGAAGGAGGAAAACTTCATCAGGCTTATACACTCCTTCGTACTCTGCCAGTGTACGTGGCAGCCTTCCACAAGTGGGTGAAAAGCGAAAAGAAGCTAGACATCCTAATCCGGAGGGCTTACAAGACACCCCTCGGTCTACTTGAAACTACCAACATGAAACGTCTCCTCCAGCTGGGCATACACAACACGCTCGACGAGGTCGTCGAAGCGCAAAGAGCCGCTCAGTTGGAAAGATTGTCATCAACAAAGGCCGGCAGAAAGATCCTGTGCAATCTAGGCATCGGTTATCATGAACAGCAGGGACCAAAATGCCCCGTCCCCGACCACGTACGATGAAACGCGCGGGTTGACCCCTTGCCGAAGAGCATGCATCCGGAATTCAACGAAGGCAGAAGACGCGCTATAGCCAAGGCACTAACGGACCTGCACGCGGAAGACACCGGTGCCAGATACGTGGATGCAGCCGAATATGCCGGCCGCAACTGCTTCGCGATCGCGGTGGTCGACTCCGTGCGGGCGACTGCCAGCACATCGAGCAAGCAAGTGGAGGAAGCAGAAGAAATAGCCATCGCCCTGGCCATCGTAACCCGAGAATGCCACATGATCCTCAGCGACTCCAGACAGGCGGCGAGGAACTACGCCAAGGGAAGAATTGCCCCAACGTCGGCACGCGTCCTGCTCTGACAGGCATACCGCGACAAGAGGACTCGAATCAAGTGGTTCCCGGAGCACGCAGGACAAGCGTCGGAGAAGCATGCCAATCGCAACGAAACGGCACACGCCCGAGCGCGAGGATTAACCGACCGCGCCCAAGGCAATGGCTGCCCGCTGTGTTTCAGCGCCAAAGACCGGATGACCACCTATAACGAACTGACCAAGGCTTTCGGCTGCCCCGTAGACTTCTCCCGCCGCCCTGCAAAGGGCTCAGCAGGTCGCAGACCGTGCTGTTCAAGTAACTACAAACGAGAACACTTCCAAGCCCGGCGCTATTGCATAGGATGTAACCAGAATCGCACCACCATGACAAGTGCAGAGCGTGCTGCAGGGAGAAGGCCACATTCGAGCACATGCTATGGGATTGCTCCATACATCCAAGCCAAGCTAACTCAGGACATATACCGCCGCAGCTTGAGGAAGCAACGTGGAGCGAAGACCAAGAAATACAACTACAGGCCGTCGAGCAGGTCATCGAGGCGATGGCTAGGCAGGAGCCTGGTGAGCCGGCAACGGCGAGCGGGGATCCTCGCAGAGCACCCGCTGTAAGAGTCGGCAGTCGTAGCCGTAGGGAGGACCTTGTGGCGACAGGACTAGGCGAGCAGGATTTATTTACATATTAACATTTTAAGGAAGATACATTGGCAGTTTAGCGCGACTCCCATATGGAGCCCGCAAGACTATCATACAGCAAACAGCTTACGAGCACACAGCTCACTAGTACATTTCTAGCATGACAACGAGCACTCAGCTCCCGACGACGAGCACGCTCTAGCAGCCGGTAAACGCTGCTTATAAGCGCTCCGCTCGACGTCATAGTTCGATGTCCCCGTGGACCAGCCCTTCTGGCGGAGGGCTCACAAACACGTGCCGCACACACGCACAGGGGAAAAGGGTCCGGAGCCGACGTCAGAGGGCTTCGTAGAACTCTGCTTTGTCTCGGGTGGCGCAGCCGAGTACCACATTCCTGAGTTGACCACGCGCCACGTGGCTGCCGGTCATCCGCAGTTCTCTGAAGTGCGCCCTGTCTGGTGGGATTGGAACAGGTGCTGCGGGCTGAAAGCTGGCCACCCCGTACGGCCATTCCTAACACCACCACGATGACGACGTAGGTCACGTGCGAAGCGCGCCTTCGCGCTTTACTGCAGGCTCAATAAACGTTTTCCCAATCTAATCCAATTACTTATCCGCGTTTGTCCTGCATGCGTGTGCAATAGAAACAAGAAGCAGGTATGCATAGAAAATCTGAGGTGGCGGCGGCGGGTCGTAGCGCAGAAGTTAGCATGCCCAGCCCCTCCAGGTACTTACATCTGCATTGACATGGGTTCGTGGTAGTGATAGCGACCACAGCTCTACTTTTTCTGCGCGCGATAGCCATTGTGGCAGCACGCGCAGAACTGGCAGAACTTTCGAAGTTAATCAACAAGCGTAAGACAGCTGACATAAGGAAATATAATATGGATAGAATTGAACATGCTCTCAGGAACGGAAGAAGCCTAAAAACAGTAAAGAAACTAGGAATTGGCAAGAATCAGATGTATGCGTTAAGAGACAAAGGCGGCAATATCATTACTAATATGGATGAGATAGTTCAAGTGGCTGAGGAGTTCTATAGAGATTTATACAGTACCAGTGGCACTCACGACGATAATGGAAGAGAAAATAGTCTAGACGAATTCGAAATCCCAAAGGTAATGCCGGAAGAATTAAAGAAAGCCTTGGGAGATATGCAAAGGGGAAGGCAGCTGGGGAGGACCAGGTAACAGCAGATTTGTTAAAGGATGGTGGACAGATTGTTCTAGAGAAACTGGCCACCCTGTATACGCAATGCCTCATGACCTCGAGCGTACCGGAATCTTGGAAGAACGCTAACATAATCCTAATCCATAAGAAAGCGGACGCCAAAGACTTGAAAAATTATAGACCGATCAGCTTACTGTCCGTTGCGTACAAACTATTTACTAAGGTAATTGCATATAGAATCAGGAGCACCTTAGACTTCTGTCAAGAAAGGACCAGGCAGGATTCCGTAAAGGCCACTCAACAATAGATCATATTCACACTATCAATCAGGTGATAGAGAAATGTGCGGAATATAACCAACCCTTATATATAGCTTTCATTGATTACGAGAAAGCGTTTGATTCTGTCGAAACCTCAGCAGTCATGGAGGCATTACGGAATCAGGGTGTAGACGAGCCGTATGTAAAAATACTGAAAGATATCAAGAGTGTCTCCACAGCCACCGTAATCCTCCATAAAGAAAGCAACAAAATCCCAATAAAGAAAGGCGTCAGGCAGGGAGATACGATATCTCCAATGCTATTCACAGCGTGTTTACAGGAGGTATTCAGAGACCTGGATTGGGAAGAATTGGGGATAAAGGTTAATGGAGAATACCTTAGTAACTTGCGATTCGCTGATGATATTGCCTTGCATAGTGACTCAGGGGACCAATTGCAATGCATGCTCACTGACCTGGAGAGGCAAAGCAGAAGAGTGGGTCTAAAAATTAATTTGCAGAAAACTAAAGTAATGCTTAACAGTCTCGGAAGAGAACAGCAATTTACAATAGGCCGCGAGGCACTGGAAGTCGTAAGGGAATACATCTACTTAGGGCAGGTAGTGACGGCGGATCCGGATCATGAGACGGAAATAATCAGAAGAATAAGAATGGGCTGGGGTGCATTTGGCAGGCATTGTCAGATCATGCACAGCAGGTTGCCATTATCCCTCAAGAGAAAAGTATATAATAGCTGTGTCTTACCAGTACTCACCTACGGGGCAGAAACCTGGAGGCTTACGAAAAGGGTTCTACTCAAATTGAGGACGACGCAACGAGCTATGGAAAGAAGAATGATAGGTGTAACGTTAAGGGATAAGAAAAGAGCAGATTGGGTGAGGGAACAAACGCGAGTTAATGACATCTTAGTTGAAATCAAGAAAAAGAAATGGGCATGGGCAGGACATGTATTGAGGAGGGAAGATAACCGATGGTCAATAAGAGGAAGCTTTAGCTCGGGCCCAACTCCGACGCGGCCTATTCAAATACATGTAAAACGCAAAAACGTTTTTATGAGATAACCCCTGGACCGATTTTGATGAAATTTGTTGCATTTGAAAGAAAAAGTTACATTCTAGTGACTGTTGGAAGCGGAATTTCGATTTAATGCTTGAATTTTTTTTAAGCGATTTTCAAATATTTGACCGTTTGAAAACAATAGAAGCACGAAGTTTACAAATTCATAGATCTGCATAAAGAATTTATATCGTGGTTCTGTAAACGGCATCCATTAGATCATTCAAAGCGGACAAATTCAATATGTCATTTTCCATCTTACGTGAATATGTTACGTTGGTTACAACGGTTTTGCAAAAGTTGTATTTCCCTATGAATACATTTCTTTATATTCATGTGCAACATATCGATTTTGTCCGCTTTGGATGTACTACTAGATGCCATTCACAGAATTGTATTATCATTTTTAGTGGTTGAGTTACGGAGTTGTAAACTTGATAGTTTCGTTTTTTGAAAAGTTTCGATTTTCGCCAATTTTTAATAAAAAATTGACGACTTAACTCGAAAATTCGAAACCAGCAGTCACTAGATTTTATGTTTTTCTTTTAAATGCAACAAACCTCGTCAAATTTGGTGCAGTGGTTGCCGAAAAAAACGAATTCTCCTTTTACATGTATTTAGATAGGAGCACTCGAGCTAAAGCTTCCTCTTAAGGGTTACGGACTGGATACCAAGGGAAGGGAAGCGTAGCAGGGGGCGGCAGAAAGTTAGGTGGGCGGATGAGATTAAGAAGTTTGCAGGCACGGCATGGCCACAATTAGTACATGACCGGGGTTGTTGGAGAAGTATGGGTGAGACCTTTGCCCTGCAGTGGGCGTAACCAGGCTGATCATGATTATGATGAGCCATTGTGAAACTAAGGATGTAGTTAGCATGCCCAGCCGTAACTGCTGCAAATTGCAGCAGTTACGAGTGGTGGAACCCCGCTGGGGCTGATAGTGAAGAAAGCTTCCTTTCTCTGCGCACTCTCGCGATGGTGAAGCTAAAATGAGGAGGAGGCCACCATAACAGAATGGATGGACCACCTGCGGATAGGACGAAGCACACCAAGTTTTTAGCACTTGGCCTGGAGTCAAGCGCTACAATGGCTAGTATGGCCTCACGGAGATGATAGACCGAACTGCTTCGCACTGCTAACACTGGACTGATACTAAGAAAATACTCCGTTCGCAGACACCACGCTACACTGAAATTAGCAAAACAAAATCAGTTTATAAACTGACAGTGTCAATTATCTGGTGTCCTTATTGTGCGTGTGAATGGCATAAAGGTCCTCGCAATGAAATGGTAGTATCTTTGTTTTTGCTGCAGTTGCACACAAACAAACTTCGTTGAAGTGATCGGACAGCAATCTACCAGCAGGGAAGACCAACCCGCAAATTAAAAATAATTGCTGGTTTCAGATCTTCCAATGTACTTTGCGCTCAGCTACTATCTGTAATATTTTTTTTTTCTTTTTGTGCTCTTATGAAGAGGAAAACTCCACATTTCTACAATATCAACAACAGTACACAAAATAGACTGGCTTTGAAGCTGTGACCACGCACCGCACTTTTCTACATTCAGCACATGTAGTATTGGGGCAACGCGTTTGAGCAAAATGATTAGGTTTTCGGTGAAAGCGCTGTGACAGGCGGGAAGAAATCGTTGTCATGCCCGGTCTAAATAATACCATCTGAAATCTTATTTACCTAACATATTTTTTGAGAAATCACTATAACCCTTTATACGTTTGCTTCGTATGAGTTATGTACTAGCTTGCCTCGTCAATCTCAAAAATGTATTGTCTTTGTGGGAAAGGCTTTCGTGAAAAACGGCCCAACATAACAGTAAAACATCCAGCATGGTTTCTATCCAGATGATTGACGAAATTCTGCACTGAGAACGTGTCGACTAGCGTGCGATTGAAAGTTTAATTATGATCGTTGTAAGCTTGTGTTGCGTCTAGCACGAGCGATGTGTTAGCGATGTCATTGGTGTGAAAATGGTCAGCTCGGTCTGCGATTTGTTTTTGTGGATCTCCACATTGAACGTCGCAGTCGTCACGATGACAGCACACCCATGACATCATTAGCTCAGTGGGCTGGGAAGGCTCGAGTGGTAGCTCACCTTGAGGGATATAGGTAACAAGTATTGACGTACGTACTTTGCGATGATGAAAAATATGCAGAAACACCACTGGTGTTGTCTAACTATTCGTAAACAGGCCCCCAAATTTCAATTGGCCCACCCCAAACAATAAGCAGGCCCAACCCCAAATTTCAAGTTGGCACACCCTCAAATTTAAATTGGCCCACCCTCAAGTTTAAAGTCGGCCACGCCCTATTTTCTTTTTGCCCAGCCTTAAACCTCAAGTTGGCTTAAACCCGAATTTCAATTGGGCCACCCCTAATTTTCAAGTTGGTCCACAGACGAATTTCCATAAATCGTCCTCCAAATTTCGAGCCGACGCATCCCAAAATTTAGGTTGGCCCACCCCCATATCGCCCCCAAATTCAGATTGGCCGACCCCGAGATTGCTCCCACATTTAGGTAGGATCACCCCCAAATATAGATTGGCCCGCCTCCACAACACCACCAAATTTAGATTGGCCCACTCCAATACCACCCGAAAATCTAGGTTGGCCCATCCCCATATCAGCCCCAAACTAACGCTGGCGCAACCCTCGATCACCTCAAATTTAGGATGGCCCACTGCAAATCGCCCACCAACTAAGGTTAGTCCACCCATATTTTACCCTCCAATTCAGCTTGGCCCAGCCGCGCATCACCCCCATGGTTAGGTTAGCCCGACCCCATGTCAGCCCCAAATTTAGGTTGGCCCACCCCCATATCATCCCCAAATCCAGGTTCGCCCACCCATATCAGCCCCAAACTTAGCCTAGCCCAGCCCTCTATCACCTCAAATTTAGGATGGCCCACCGCAAATCACTCCCACATTTAGTTTAGCCCACCCCCGTATCACCCCCGATTCAGCTTCACCCAGCCCCATATCAGCCCCATGGTTAGGGTGGCCCACCCCCCATATTTCTCCCAAATTTAGGTTCTCCCACCCCCGTATCCTCCCCAAATCCAGGATGGCCCACCCCCCATATTCCCCCAAACTTAGGCTTACCCACCCCTATATCACCTCAAATTTAGGTTGAGCCACCCCCATATCAGCCTCAAATTCAGCTTGGCTCACTACCATTTCACCCCAAATTTAGGTTGGGCCACTCCCATATCACTACCACATTCAACTTGACCAATCCCTGTATCACGGCCAAATTTGTGCTGACGCCACTTCCAATTTCAAGTTGGCCACCACACCCCCTTTTATAAAGACCTATGTATTCATATGGGAAATACGTCAAGTTTTTTGGCGTTACAGACACGATTTCGCACGATTTTGCTACCAGATCACTGGGGCACTCACCAAAGAATGCTTCGCATTAAAAGCAACTGCACCGAACGAGTGACGCGATATGTTGATCCTAAATACTGACGGCTAGCCAAGCTAGCTTCTCTGTAGAGCGACCGGGGCAGACACAGCACGGGACATTTATTCAAATTATTTTTTTACGGCCACACCTACGGATTCATACCACTTGGCTGTAGGGGACACATTACCAGTAGCTATTAATCCACACGCTGCACATCTCCTATTTGGTGCATTTCTTAATTGGATGAATCTTTAGAAATAATTAACGTTCGGGCAGCGACTCAGCTTAGCAGACACTTTGTTCCGCACGAATGTTGCGTAGGAATGGCACTGGCCACCGGGTGGCATTGTGGCCCAGGTTGACCTCATTCGCTCGGAGTATTAAAGACATGGGAAAGTCGAAGAAAACGCACCTTCCCGAAGGACGCAATAAGAATGGCCATTTTGTTCTCCCAGGTGCCACGCTACAGAGCACGAAAGTTTTTTTTTTTTTTGCGTAGCACAAAGCTTTGCGCAAGCTTCTAGTTATGATGTCCAATGAATAAAACCTTCATAAATGCGATGACCTAACAAATGAACACGACATTGCTGTGTTTTAGGAAGGAAAAATAGAAAACGTAATATTTCAAGAGAACGACTGGAAAACCAGAACCGAAAGCAAATCATGAGTTTTGTGTTTCTTCCATCTGGTGGGAGACTATAAAACTAAGTCCTATGCGGCTGTAAAAAAAAAACTGCGCCGCTGAAAAACCAGAACCGAAAGCAAATGTTGGGTTTTGTGTTTCTGCCATCTAGTGAGAGACTACAGAACTAGGTCCTATGCGGAAAAAAAAAGAAGACCGAAGCGAGAATCGAACCGCGGCCACCGCCAAGCGTGACTAAAGGTGCGCGCAATTCTACCGCTCGGCCACGGCTTCCAAGGGTTCGCGCAGGCGTACGAACGTCTTTTTATAGACACCACGTAAATTTTCACGACAGTGTTACAAAAAACGCTTTTGGGAACAGTGTTACGCCGTGTGTGGAGAGTCGAGCTAGGCATCAGTCGAAAGCTTAGTCTCCGGACTACATACGCTGCACTGCGTATTGCGATAGAAGCCGTAGTGTAATCACAGCCGCGGTTCTTGCCTCGAAAATGGAGTACAAATTTTCGTCGTTTCCATAGGCTTCCATTGCTAAATCTTTAACCGCTGTGGGAACAAAATTCTTACGTGCCATAGAGTGATCACTGCACTTGGCTCGTGTGGATTGTCTTCCAGAACACGTCTGTCACCTGCGTTTTTTGATAATCGACCTGCAGCTTTTGTTATTCGCGAAAAACCCGCTCGTTCCATTGAAAACGCGCTAGCTTCGTGCCGGGGCCGCTTGGGGCGCTAGTTGGTACGTGTCCAGAAAAGCTGGATATGTTCTGTCTCTTTAGATTGGTACTTTACTTTTCAGGCTTGCCCACTCACAATACTCTCTCTTGCTTCCATCATACGTACGGGCAAGAACAGATCTCCCTCGGAATACATCTTGCGGGTTTACGTTGCTTTTCTTAAGGATGGATACAGAAGCTCCGCTGTCTATAAGTGCTCTTGTACGTTGTCTATTAACCTCAATTTCTATATGTAACAGACTCGCAGAAATTAAAGAAACAGTCTCGTTTTTTGTCCTAGAATCAGAAGGAGCACCCTCGTTTATTCGTTTTTTTTTTCAAATCTGGGCAAATTGCGTTCCTCAGGATACGACTTACTTTCCGCGGCATGCAACAACTTATGGTGACTTCCCTCTTGGTAACCATTCATTGGTAAGCGTTCATTAAACTCTCCGTCTCTGGATGCTTCTGTCCCTTGGACATCCCAACGTGGCTTTGTCGTCCTCTCCATCCAATGGCAGGTGTTCTCTTGAAGTGACTCCAGCAAAGCCTCCATAGTTTTTGGTGCTGCAGCTTGAATTTGTCGTTGCAATTCCCGAGGTAGACAATGTATTATAAGCGTCATAACGGGTTTCAGTGGAAGTTCCGGCTCTGCAAGTTGAAGTAGTCAACGCTTTTCGAAGAAATACTCGAGCGCTGCTCGAGACCTATAGCGATAAGATATAGCTTGATCCCATGGCTCAAGCGGGCTGCCATGGAATGACGACATGAAGCTTTCCTTCCACGTGATCCATGCATCACAATGATGTCCCGTGATACGCAGTTCGTCCCATTTTCTTACGATGCCATTTAGAAAGGGGAGCATATGCTTCACTCTTCATGCCTCTGTGTCCCAGCCGTTTTGTTGACAGGCGTATTCAAAGAACGCGATCCAAGCTGATGGATTCTCCGAAAAACCATCCAAGTGTTCAGGTTCCACAGCCTCAGTAGAAACGCTATCTTTGAGGCTCAGAGCCCAGACACGAGCCTGAATCATTTAATTTTGCTATAGAACTTGCTTTTGTTGAAGTTGAATCACCTGAAGCATAAAGGTGAGATCTGAATGTTGGCTATAATGCGACTCACTTCTGTACTTGCGATAGCTCAAAGCGGTTGAAAAGGGAGACGTGAAGGTATATCTTCACGGACATTTTTCTAAGAGTTCGTCCAAAGACATAGATGCCTTCTGCAGAACGATAGACACGACCTCACCTGTAGTCACGTCGACGGGAAGATCGATGTTGAGTTTCCAGGGAGCGCATACTTCATGAAGACGAGGCTGTCTTCGGCTGGCTGAACGCAGAACGTTACCCATATCATAGATCGTTTAAAGCCGACCGCGCGAAAATATGTAACAAAGCTGTACTTAGCAGCCTCATAACACAGACTCCATTTTGTTCTATCGCACTTCTTTTTGTGGGCTGTCATAGGCTTGCTTCATTTTTTATTTCAATAACATTGAATCCTTTCAAACTTGAATAAGCTACTCAGGAACCAATGGAGTTGTCAACCTGCAATTTCGAAATAAAAAACAACATCCAATTCTGTAAAATTCAGCTGTCACCACTATTAACACCGACAGTATTGGCGTATCAAATAAACGACTCGTTCGTGAAAAGAACATTTGCGGAACCCGTGTCAACATTGCAACACATTTACGTAAACAGACAAAAATCAAATTTGTTCGCTTGATGTGCTGTCACAGACGCGTTTACAAAACTGATGCTTCGTTTTTGCCTAATTTTACGGATTTGTGAACTTAGCGCTTGAATCCTTTTCTTCAAATTTCCGAAGATTTTTGCATTTGTGTAAAACAGTTGCAGTATTTAACCAAAATACGGCTTTCTACAATTGATAGAATTTAACAATCTCCCTAAAAATTCAAGGGCTACTAGTATGATCAGTCCAGCGGCTCTCAAGAGGGAATTTCTGCGTTGTGCATGTATTTTATACAGGGGGATTTCAGTTAGCCCCGCGGTAAAGCTTCCTCTTAAGCCTTGATAGCAGCGGTAGAAATATAGAATCAACACGATGTAAAAAAAAATTGTGGTGGAGCAGCGCAGCTTTCGGATGATTGTGATCGTTGCATCTTTTTAAGCTAAGTTTCCCGTAATGTGCTTGTGTGTCATTCAAGGGGGAGGGGAATATCTAAGAAGTGATCCCTGCTATTATATGCCTTATCCTCAGATGGTCCTTTATCCTCTGTCATGCGAATTCCTTGCAGTAGTATGGATTCTGATTTAGTTATCCCCATCATCGTATCCCCATCCATGCAACCTCTGGTCTTACCCTTGTTACACCATTTCGCATGTTACGTCAAAAAAAAAAAAAAAAAGTCTATTGCGCCCACTACATGCATGCCGCAGCATTCTGTTCTCAAATGCGGCGAAAAAGTCATAAACGCGCTCCATGCTTCCCAAAGTGGTTCCACCTTGGTTGCTTCGATCGCATTTATGAAACGTTAATCTTGGTATGTTGGCGAAATCCCTGCTATCGACGAGCATCGAGGATGCGCGCATGATAGTTTGCGACAGCCGTCAGTAGATTACTAAAGCCTAGATAACGAAAATCGCAGAGCAAGATAACCTCTGCCGTGAAGGGCCTACCCGTCAACGGCATGAATGTAGCAGCCACATCAATTACAGTTCACCTGTCATATGTATGACCTGAATTGGCTATACCAGAGAAGAATTAGATTTTTGGACATCGTTTTAAGAGCAGTACTGCTGCCTCGCACAACCGCGAAGACGGGTTGGCATTTTTTTTTTTACGCGAAAGGGTTCTCCTCCGTGCTGCAGCTAGAAGCCGCCCATGTATGCACAAAACAAAATTAGCATCCCGCAAATTCCCTGGCATTCCCGCGAAACTGCAATACTTTGCCATTTTGTGCCTAAGTAATGGTAAAGAAAGTAGGCATAAAAATACGGAAGGATTTGCTTTAATAAAGAAGTTGTTCTCTATATGATGTATATTTGTAGCAATTAGGATATTTAGGTATCATTTGTTTTACCTTGAATTGGGTAGAAAGCGAAACCAGCAGTCTGTATATCCGTAAGCGAAGATGGTATACAGTGCTGCCCTGCGGCCGAGCTATTCAGCAAAGGAACTGCAGCACCAAGCCAGGCAGCACCGACGATCGGGCAAGTCTTAGAGGGTCTGCAAAGAATGCGTCGTTTTAAAAGGAGAGAAAGGTTATTAGGACCAATTCCCTTAAGGCATCGGTTCCTGTACAACTTGCATATAGAGGTTTTATTTAACAATTATTCACCAATACTCTGAGCATTTGCACAGGCCCAAACAGGAAGTCAGTCGGGAAATGCACATGAGCATGGGAATGACAGGGAAAAAGAAAAAAAAAGAATATGAAGAAAGGAAACTGACACACAACAGTAATGGCACTCAGCATAACGAGAAACTTACTCTGTTTTCCGTTAATCATAAAAGAACACCAAGAGATGCTCGCAACAATTACAATATCGGTCGTAAGACATACTGTGGTTTCAAGGTTCAATAAAACACTACTCTTGAGCACCTTTCAATAATCACATTTAAGATCATAAAGTAGCATATAGTTACACGTGCAACCTTGTGCAAGCATTCATCCGACACCCTATCTTGTGAACTATGCGCTCAAATGCTCTAATGCGCAACAAAATATGGCTCACATTTTGCAAAAATGCCTTCCACATATTATGATTCAATCATTTCCTTTGGCAACGCATTCTACCAGATTCCTCTGGCCCACTAAAGAAATGAATACTCGATCATCTCGCATTGTGTGAGACCTGATGTGTTTAATATGACAGGTTCTGGTGGAGCATCGATATGGTGGCGGCACGTAATATCGCTAAGTTATATTAATATTGTCATAATATACCATAAAAAGAAGCTTCACGAGAGCGATGCGACGCTGACAAGCGAGGTTAGGCACTACTGCTTGGTTTCTAAGAGTATTTAAGTCGTTGTGTCGATAATGTTTAAAGTACATAAATCGCAGCTCTATATTTTCGATACATTCTTGTTTCAGTGCGAGTTCTTTCTAGTACGGGTTCCACTATCGCACCGGTTCCACCACCACTATGCTGTCATTCTCAAGAATCGTCCATGCTAAAGATTTATAAGCTGTTAGCTTCACATAGAATCATGGTACAGTCAGTTTTCTTAGCAAGAAACCGAGTGTCCAGAAAGCATTCTTACACATGTCGTCTGAGTATTCCCCTTAAACGCACTTGTAAGCCGTACGCCTTATGAGGATGGGTTTGCACAAGGCTCACCCTACGAGCGACGGTCAGAATAGGGCACGACGCTCCTCCACTCCGCAACGCACGAAGGCGCTACGGCAGGGTTCGTCAACTCTACGACACGGCCAGACAGGCGCCAGAGTCAGATCGCCAACAAAGGCGGGTTTATTCACGCGGGATACATCCCAGTGGGACATTCACGGCGCTTAAGGGCAAAGGCTAACCGAGAAGACCAAGCGCGAGAACTAGAAGTCGCGGGATCGAGGCAAGGTCCCTGTAACCAACTAGTTATGGTGGCTTAACTCTTTGCCGGCCTGTGAGCATCTACCGGGGTGATAAACAGGGTTGCCAGACGGCCCCAACAAAAAATAGCCAAATGATTTCAAACAACACAGCCCAAAAATATCCAGGCCCAAGATTTCATGAACGAAAAGTAGCCAAACTCATAGCCAAAGCGCTTGACGATGTTTGTCAGGTGTCTTATAGATGGTGTCCAAATCCCACCGCTTATTTGCGGCTACTAAATTACTTCCGCCGAATACAACCAGCACCACACAGGCCTCAAGATCTGCGTAAACAATTCCAGCGAGAGCTGACATTCAGACGTAGTTACTGAAGTATTAAAGCGCCAAACAGACGACACAAGAAGAGAACGGTGTCGTCTGTTTGGCGGTTAAGTACGTCAGTAACATGCACCAACTAGCCCAACAAGTTCTACTCAGACGTAGATTTGGACACCTCTTATTTTTACAATCAACCGAAAGATTTTTTTTTCCAATCCGCTCTTGGCGTCATTAGTACTGGCTGAGCCACGTTGCGAGCTAACTTTAGTTCATGCCTCGCTTTACCCGAGGAATTTTTCCATAATACTCTGGCAGAATATTACCAACTACAAGCTCGCGGATCAGCTTCGGTTAGTCACAATCGAGTGACCGATCCTTTCAGATGCAATAATGTCGTTCGAGTGCAGGATGAATTCGGAAAATTTTAGAATGAAGAAAGAAACTTCTTACACCATTCCGATACTACGCAGCACCAGACGCTTTTAAAGACGAAGATGCTCATAAAATTTACCTTTGAAAAAGGGGTCCTTCTCCTGTTCCCTCTTATACGCATGGCTGTACTTCGACCACTTGCCCATGCTAAGTTTTGAGGAGTCCCGACAGGATTCTTCTTCCCTGATTTCTCAGCCAGGCGACTACTGTAGCCGGAATATGTTCGTGCCCTCCAACTCGCATGTGGCTATAACTCTAACCAGAATGCACTACGTTTGCTTCGACCAGAAGCTCTGTTAAGGCACGCGTCTTATTAATTGGCTGTTAGCGCTATCACGTAGTGTACGCCATGATTGCAACGCGCTCCCGTGCTTTACATTGCTCCTTGCAGAGAGAAGTTCTCCTATAAAAGGTTGTCAATGCTCTCATTGGAAGACCATGTTCATCCAGTGCTCTCGCGAACATGCAGACCACAACAAGAACAGAATATATTGTTTTGATCAGCAGTCGAGACAGCTGCGCTTCGCTGAACATGCAGATAAGATCCGAACCAACGTGTTTCTCGCTTAAAGCGACCTGCGGATTTTTTTTTTCTAGATTTACTGGGTAAATAGCTTGGTGATTTGCGGGAAAACCTAGCAAAAGGCTTCGAGGTACACTTTATAAACATTGAAAGACCACGGGTGAAAATGTCTCACTACGACATGCCTCCGAATACTTGAACTGTTGTGAAAGTCCACATCGTAGTTTCAGTATTCATTAATGACATTCATTATTCGGAGCTTATTCATTTCCTCGAATTCTACCACCATCTCTACTTTAGTGTTCCTAAATCAATCGCATAGATGCCGATTGCTTGTTCACCATCCGGCCTTTACCTCCTTTTGCATTGAAATGGCCTATGACTACGGCTTTCACTTTTCTCATTGCTAATTCAACAGCATAAAACTGTTCTTTTTCTTCCTTATCGTGACTCGAGGTTGGAGCCTAGGTTTGTACTACATTCACTATAGACCTCCTATTTAGCTTTATTACCAATTACCATTACTGCTACCCTCTCATTAATGCTGCAGACTTCATCAGTTGCCTGCTATGTCCTTATTGATTAGTATTCTACCCCATATTGTCTTGGATCTGGAATTCATTTGCAGCAGAGAATGTGGATATATATATATATATATATATATATATATATATATAAACGAGAAGAGAGGCGTTAACCGAGGGTCCCGATTATTATTAGTCATATCATAAGACGCCAACAGACACTGACACCAAGGACAACATAGGAGAAATTACATGTGCTTAATAAATTAAATAAAGAAACGATAAATTAATGGAAATTAAAGTGGATGAAAAAACAACTTGCCGCAGGTGGGAACCGAACCCACAACCTTCGCATTTCGCCTGCGATGCTCTACCAATAGAGCTACCGCGGCGCTGTTTCCCCATCAACTTTCTTGGGTATTTATGTGTACCAGTAGAACCCTGGGAGTGTTAGCCACGACGATTGAGTGTCCGAGTTCACCTGTCTGAACATGCGTATCTTTGAGGCATCTGCGTGGGGTGACTGTAGGCGTTCTATTCTAGTTCCTTCCAGATGTTATAGGGCTCAAAGCTGCTTCCGCACTTACAGCCTGCCTATTCAATGAGGTAACTGCTTAAGAGGAATCTTCAGCCAGGGTGCTCCTATCTAAATACATGTAAAAAGAGAATTAGTTTTTCTAGGCAGCCACTGCACCAAATTTGCCAGAGTGTGTTGCATTTAATAGAAAACTTAAGATCTAGTGTCTGTTCCTTTCGAATTTTTGATTTAGGTTGTCAACCTTTCATTAAAATTTGGCAAATATAGCAAATTTTCAGAAAACGAACTATCAAGTTTTAATCTGCAACTCAACAATAAAATATGATATCCCATTTCGGTGAATTGTAACTGATATTACATCTAAAGTAGACTAAATTCATATGTATAGATGAATCTGAAAAAATTTGGTAATAGGGATATACAACTTTTGCGGAACCTTTGTCACAACAAAACAAATTCACGTAAGATATAAATTGAAAAATAGAATTCGTCCGCTTTGGATGATCTAAAGAATGTCGTTTCCAGAACGGCGATGTCTGTTTATGATAGAGAGCTATTAAACTGTAAACATAGTGCTTCTTTCTTTTTTTCGGACTTTCGAATTTTTGAAATTTCTTTTACCAAAATTCAGGCCTTTAATGGAAATTTCGCTTGAAACAGTAAATAGGATTTAACGATATCTCTCAAATGCAGCAAGTTTCATTAGAATCGGTTCAGTGCTTATCTTATACTAGCATTTCTGCGTTTTACATCTATTTGAATAGGCCGTGTTCAAGCCCTAAATCGAAATTTCGCAACGAAGAGTAACTACAATTTATATTTCTCTCTCAAATGCAGCAAATTTCACAAAAAACGGTTCAAGGTTTATCTGAGAAACTAGCGTTTCCGCATTTTACAAGCATTTGAATAGGCCGCGTTGGAGTTGGGCTGGCGCCAAAGGTTCCTCTTAAATAGAATTCGTTAGCGATAGAAGTCTTAAGTACAATCAGCAATGCTAAGTAAAAAAGAAATCTGTTAATTACAGCACTGCCAAAAATGTAATCGCCTGCAATTAAGTCATTACTTGCTGTCATTTTTTACTAAAGTTTTGGTAAGGTGGGTCACTTAAAAAATTAGTGAAACATTTTGCTATCCTCTTTAAAAATGTGCCCATGCGTCTTGAGTCTCCTGACTACGCGTATGCAACATTTTTTTTCTTTGCACTTGCTTGGAAGTTTTGGTTTTGCAAGCTGTTGAATTAATTTCTTTTGCTGTACAAATCGACCGTTGAAAATCCTTGTTTTTGAAATCAGATCGTAGTTGACTGAATCAGTGGAGTACATGTATTAGGTCCTAACATAGTCTAAAATGCACTGCTTCTGCTTCAATTCAACTATATATATTGTCACGACAAGACAATTGAAGATCTACCCGGTGTCGGCGAGACAGACAGTTGTACAAGATAGCGTACACATAAACTCAAGCCGGCGTCCTCAGTCTCTGCTTCTTCTTCTTCAGCGCCCACGTCTTGCCGAGCGCGCGTTCCAGTCACTTCTTTCTCAGCGCTGGCGTGAGACACCTATCGGCATTATCCCCCCCGCCAAAAGAAAAGCATCGACCCGATGCTTACTAAACTAGAATGCTTACTAAAAGAAAGTGGAAGTGTGGAAATCGTATGAGATCGGGTTGGCGCCGCCTTAACGCGAGAAATACGATTTGAGGCGAATAACATGCACTATCTCTGAGTGGTGCTGCCGACGCCGAGGCGACGCGGCACCGTCGGGAATGACCTCATAGTTCACTTCACTAACGCGGCCTATCACTTTGTACGGTGCAAAGTATCTACTAAGCAGCTTCTCAAGACAACCCCTGGCGACGAATTGGAGTCCACACCTAGACTTGGTCAGCTGGCTGGTACTCGACTTGCCGATGTCGAAGGTTGTAGCGTCGTGTGTTGTACTCTGCTGCGTCGTGATGTGTATGCGCGCTAGTTAACGAGCTGCCTCTGCGTGTTGAGTAAGTTGCTCGTCGTAGGAAGTAATTGATGCGTCGGTGTCGTACGGGAGAATTGCATCTAGCGTGGTCTGGACCTCGCGCCCGTATACAAGGCGGTGTGTTGTTTCCTGAATGGCGGTGTTGTACGCGAATGTAACATACGGCAGGACTTGATCCGATGTTTTATGCTGGACGTCTACATACATAGACAGCACGTCAGCAATGTTTTTGTTTAGCCGTTGCGTCAGTCCATTGGTGTGTGGATGATAGGATGCAGTGGCCTTGCGATGCTGCGTGCAGCTCAACTCGAATATGTCCTCTATCAGTTGGGCTGTAAAGGCAGTTTCTCTGTCGGTGTGACATGTGATAGGGCACCATGTCTTAGGACTATCTGTTCGATAAAGAACTGGACAACTTCGTAGGCCGTGACACGTTGTACAGCTTTCGTCTCGGCGTAGCGTGTTAGACAGTCTGTGGCGATTATAATCCACGTCTTTCCGCTGGCTGACAAGGGAAAGGGCCCCAGAAGATCCATGCCGATATGATCAAACGGCGTGCTAGGTGGTGCGATGGGTTGGAGTAACCCCCCGGGCTTCAAATACGGTGATTTTCTGCGTTGAAATTCACGGCAGCTTTGCACGTTACGCTCCACCGTGGTAGAAAGTCTGGGCCAGTAGTACTTCCGGCGTACCTTTTCAAGAGTACGTGAAAATCCGAAGTGTCCAGACGTGGGCTCATCATGGCAGGCTAGGAGAATGTCATCACGGAGGGTGGCAGTTACGACCAATAGATACTCTTTGTCGCTGGCACTCTAGTTTTTCTTGTAGAGGACACCCTTTCGGAGGCAGAATGTCGAGAGACTGCGACAAATGTGTCGTGGGATTGCAACATTCTTGCCTTCTAGGTGATTGATGAGAGGGCGTATTTCGTCCTCCTCGCGCTGCCGTGTGATCAGGTCGGATGCGGTGAGGGCCCAAAGTCTTCGTCCATGTCCTTATGGCAAGTTTTGACGGGAGCGCGCGACAACGTGTCCGCATCTTCGTGTTTGCGGCCCGATTTGTAGACGATGGTAACATTGAACTCCTGCAGACGGAGACTCCATCGAGCAAGTCGCCCGGACGGGTCTCGTAAGTTGGCTAACCAGCACAAGGAATGGTGATCTGTCGCCACCTTGAAAGGGCGACCCTAGAGATAAGGCCGAAATTTCATGATGGCCCACACAACCGCTAGACACACTTTCTCAGAAGTGGAGTAGTTGATTTTGGCGCGTGAAAGGGTGCGACTGGTGTAAGCGATCACTCGCTCGACGCCTTCCTGGTGTTGAACGAGAACAGCGCCAAGACCGATGTTGCTTGCGTCGGTATGCACCTCAGTGACAGCGTCCTCGTCAAAGTAAGCGAGAACGGGCGATTCCTGCACGCCCTGCCGTAACTCGGTGAAAGCTGCGTCCTGCTCATCCATCCAAACGAAGGGTGTGTCTTCTCGCGTGAGGCGTATGAGTGGTTCATCGATCCGGGAGAAATTAGCGATGAAGCGACGATAGTAGGCACACAGACCGAGGAAGCGGCATACTGCTTTCTTGTAACGAGGAGTCAGAAAAGCAACAACAGCAGATGTTTTGTCTGGGTCAGGCTGGACACCGTCAGCGTTCACGACCCCATGCCCGAGAAACTTCAAATCTTCGTAACCAAAGTGACACTTTTCTAGCTTTAGTGTGAGATTGGCGCAGCGGAGCGCCTCAAGTACCGCTTCTAAACGCTTCAGATGTTCTTCGAAGATCGCCGCAAACACGACGACGTCATCTAAGTATACTAAACAACTCTGCCACTTCAGACCCGTCAGAACAGTGTTCACCATTATCTGCAATGTGGCCGGTGCAGAACACAGGCCTAATGGAAGTATTTTAAATTCGTACAGTCCATCCGGGGTAACAAAGGCCGTTTTTCCGCGATCTCGTTCGTCAACTTCGATTTGCCAATATCCACTCTTCAAATCTATGAATGAAAAATACCTGGTTCGTCGGAGCCGATCTAACGAATCATCGATCCGCGGAAGCAGATAAACCTCTTTTTTGTGACGTTATTCAACTTTCTATAGTCAACACAGAACCGAAGCGTTCCGTCTTTCTTTTTGACAAGGACCACCGGCGACGACCAAGGGCTTTGGGATGGTTGTATGACGTCATCGTCAAGCATTTCTTTCACTTGTGCAATAATCACGTTGCGCTCTTTCACCGATACGCAATAAGGCAGTTGTCGTATGGGACGAGAATCGTCACACGTGATTATTCGGTGTCTCGTGAGGGGCGTCTGGCGTACCTTAGAAGTAGATGCGAAGCCCTCCTTGAACCGAAGTAGCAACTCGCGCAGCGCTTTTTGCTTTTCTTCCGAAAGGTCTGAATGGATGACGATATTGCTGAGTGTCTGAGCTGGGTTGTCCTCTGTCATAGACGCAAAGCATTCAGCAACGTCTGCTATAGGCTCAGCAAAAGCGATAGTAGTACGACGAAACAGGTGCCGATGTTCCTGGCTGAAGTTCGCCATGAGGAGCGTAGAATGTCCACATCGAAGCATAATGAGACTGCGGGCTGCACATACAACATGAGTCAGCATAAGGGAGGAATTGCCCTCTGCAACAGCTTCGCCATCACGCAGATCGTCGCATACGACCGCTACCAGGACAATTGCGCTTCGTGGTAAAGTTACATTGTCGGCGTAATCCCGAAGCGCGTTACGTCGGCAATTGTCGCGACTGTTCGCTGCTCTCTCTGTCGAAAAATCACTGTGCGCTCCCGGTGGTCTATATTGGCACCATACTCTCGCAGAAAGTCGACGCCCAAGATGAGGCCCCGAGAGCAGTCGCGGAGTATAAGGCATCTGGCTCGAAACTTATACCCACGAATTTGTACTCTGACCGTGCACATGCCCAATGGTGTTACGATATGCCCGCCAGCAGTACGAATTTGCGTTCCATACCAAGGCGTGATAACTTTTCTCAGTTCCGTCCCTAGTTTTCCGCACAAGATCGAGTAGTCGGCACCCGTGTCCAATAACGCACTAATGTGGCGGCCGTCGAGCACAACAGGTATGTCTAGCGAGAGTCTGTCGCTGAGTTCGGCTGCTGTCGTCATTGAATCATGCTCAATAGACCGTGCTTGCCTCAATGGGAGCGGACCCGCCCCCGAAGGTCTCTGTTCTTAGTTTTCCCGGCAAGGGCGTGGCGATCGTCCCTGCGCTGCCATTGGAGGGCTTCTAGGAGCTGGGGAAGATCGCCCTGGGGACTGCGAGCGCGACTGCCGCTGTGGGAACAGTGGCATATCCTGCTGGTTCAGGTACTCTTCAATCGCCCTAGGCCTTTCGCCATATCTGGGCCTGGGTGAATCCGCGGCAAAACCTTGCAGTCCGAGGCGGCGGTATGGGAACTCGCGGTATATGTGACCGGCTTCTCCACAGTGATAGCACAGAGGCCTTCTGTCCGGGGTACGCCCGACGTCAGATTTCCTTTCGAGCGAGCGCCGATCTTTTATACGTTGGATCGGTTGCACTGATGGGAGCGGCGGGACGTATGACGCGGCGTAAGACGTGGCGGGGATGAAATGGATCGAGGCGCGGACAGGGACTCGCCCCAAAACTTCCGGATACGACGGCGCTGCAACTCTGTGCTGTCGCCGGCGACGCATTACTGCTTGGGACGAGACTTTGAATCGGTTGCTGCACTTCCCTTCTCATGAGGGCAGCAATGGAACCCAGCATGCGCTGAGGCGGACAGCTGAGCAGTTGAAGCTCATCACGAACCACAGAGCGGATAAGGTCTCGCAGAACTTCCAGGCTTCCAAAGGCTACCGCGTCCGTCAGTGAAGCAGCATTCGCGTGCCTGTCATACGTAGCTGAGCGCTGGTGCAAAGGTGAAGTAGCGTTCATTTGCCTTTCATAGAAAGCTGAGCGATGGTGCAGCACCTTTTCCATCGTGGTGGCTTCGGTTAAAAATGCACCCACGGTCTTCGGCGGGCTTCGAACCAGGCCAGCAAATAGCTGTTCTTTAACTCCCCGCATGAAATGGCGCAGCTTCTTTTGCTCTGACTTGGTAGGGTCCACCCGACGTAAGAGGCGCGTCATATCCTCTACGTACGACGTGACGATCTCATTCGGCAGATGAATGCGGGATTGGAGCGTCCGTTCGGCTCGTTTGCAGCGATCAGCATTGGTGTATGTATCCAGCAAGGCACGGCGGAACTCGAGCCACGATTTGAGGAGCCCTTCTCGCTTCTCGTACCAAGCGCGAGCCCCGTCCTCCAAGCTAAAGTAGACATTTCTCAGCTTCGCCGCGTCGCTCCATTCGTTTATCTCAGCAACGCGCTCAAACTGGATTAACCAGTCTTCTACATCCTCGAAGACATCCCTGTGGAACACTTTCGGCGCTCTGAGACTCTGCAGCAGGTACTGAGTTGCCATTGTGGCCGTACCTTGCATAATGGTCGATAACGACGTATGTTCCTTCTATACTGGTCCGAGGGGGCGTCGACGTTGTTGCGGAGAGATGATCAAGCTGCGGAGGTAATCCTCGGATTCTCCTGCTGGCCCAGTGAACAGGGGTGTCCACTAGTACAAGGCTGGTACTCCTGCTACCAGGAGGGGTTTGTGGCATCGGATGAACCGTACCCCGCACCTCCACAAGTTTTGTCACGAAAAGACAATTGAAGATCTACCTGGCGTCGGCGAGAGAGACAGTTGTACAAGATAGCGTGCACAAAAATTCAAGCCGGCGTCCACAGCACCCACCGCTTGCCGAGCGCGCGTTCCAGTCACTTCTTTCTCAGCGCTGGCGCGTGATATCTAGTGGCAATATATATATATATATATATATATATATATATATATATATATATATATATATATATATGAACCACGTAGGAGCAAACGTGGTTGCGCCTACGTGGTTATGCCGTATAGTTTTTTTTTACTTCATCCGTTCTTTTATTTGGCGTCTTCGTTGTAATCATGTATAACCAACTCGCCTACCAGCGCGTGCTCAGAAATTGCTTGTAAATGGTTAATCAGATGCATTGTAACTTCATTAGGCGAATCATGATAAGAAGAAAGAAAAAAATGGCTGTGGCTTAGCTAAGGTTAAGCCCAGGATGCGAAGCATACTAGCCTTTAGTTTAGTTGTTGAACCACTGTTTAGCCTGGTGAACTGCTGTTGCTTGGCTATATTTGGTTCGGCTAGAGGAAGAAACAACTCATGCGTTACTCTGCTTCGCCTTCAAGAGTGGAACGTGACAGCGTTCCCGTCGACCCGCCAAGGGGTGTAAGACAATGGGCTACGGCGCAGCGACTACGCACCCCGCATTGGACGCGGTGAGCGTCGAGCAACGCAGCGTTCGGCGCGGCAACGAAATGTGCGCCTGAGCAAGCGACGCACGCCTGAGCCTTAGAAACAGCTCGTTTCTAAGGCAACACCGCATTCACTAGAGGCGCTTTTGTACCGCTTTGAAGCATCGTACTCGTGGCTCAGTGGTAGCGTCTCCGTCTCACACTCCGGAGACCCCGGTTCGATTCCCACCCAGCCCATCTTGCAAGAGTTGAGCCAAAGCCACCTAGAAACAAGCGCCGCTGCTTATATACCGCCGCGACGGCGCGAGTTGGAGCCCCGTTTCTCCTCTGTCGTGACGTCACGGTGTCACGTGGTCAGCCTTGAAGGCGACGCCGCGAGCGACGGCGCGAGTTGGAGCCCCGTTTCTCCTCTGTCGTGACGTCACGGTGCCACGTGGTATGGCATGGGGTCAAAGGTCATTGAAGGCGACACCGCCGCGCCTGCGGAGCTGGGTTGAGCTCTAGTACTATGCTTCACATAAAAACACTTTTATCCGTACTGCACTATCGATGACATCACTAGAAATCTCATTTGCCTACACGCCTGTATAAAGGTACCTTATTATTTGCAGAAGCATACCCCTATCCCAAAGCGGCTGTCTGACTCAAGCGCACTATAGTGACAGGCAAGCCTCGAGCTGCGAGGTAACCAATGCAGCCTATGATATTTAATTAAGCCATGGACGAACGACTTGAGAAATTATTGTGACTGCCTTTTATTCGCAATTTTGTCTCCGTATAAACCATCTCTTTGCATAAGACATACCTTGCGACGCTTCTGGAAGGGTCATCTAGCCTTCGAGATTGACTGGGTGTATTATGGGTGGCCCGTCGTAATTGCTACCTTTATACAGTTTCAATTTGAGAAAGCTGAGTATGCCTTTTTTCTCATTATCTGCAGTGATGGCGGCAGCGCTTTGCTTCGCGGTGAAGATGTCACTCCGTGCCATTGGTTTCGGGGCGGATGGCATCAAGCCCGCAAGCCTTGCCGCCCACATTCAAAATTGGCTACATCCGATGCCAGAAGACTCCATCTTTGTGCGACTGCAACATCTGGGAGCCCATGGCATCAGCTGGCGGGACCAATTCCTGGTGGCGGAATTCATATATTCTATATTGGTTTCGATCTTTTTCTAAATTTTTTTTATTTCATTAAATTCTGATGCTGAAGTTATACAGCCCATGGCTCATCTAAAAGAGAGAATACGTGAAAAGAGGGGACAGATATTGTCGCCCTTTGTCACCTTCCAGCGGGCAAATATAATCAACATATTTAAATACTTTCATTAGTTCCCCCCTCCCCATTAAAATGCTGGACAGTTGTGAGCGAACGCGGTAGGGGGCTGAATGATTAGCCCGTTTTTAGTGAAGCTCGTTAATTCACTTGTTGATGATAACTTTCCGACTGAGAATTCTTCATCTGTCATGCACTTCCTGCAGACGAAGTTTTTAATAAGGCACATGTTTTTCCTGGACATTGAGGATTTCTTTTATTCTGTCTCACACAATAAATTGTTTCCTTGTGTCGGAAGTTTCATCTAGGAAAGCGGTGCTATTGCCTTCCAAAATGCTTCAGGCGTGTCCGTTGACGCGTTTTTGTGTGTTCTGTAGTTTTATTTTAAATTCACATTCATCAATTTTAATGACGATTGTTATGTCTAATGACAAGGCATTTATATTGGTTCTTGTGTTGTTCCTGTGCTTCGCAAACGTTTTCTTCTGCTATAGATCGTTCTTTGCACCAGCATTTTAATGGGGAGGAGGTAATGAAGGTATTTAGATATGCTGATTTTTAAATTGTTTTGAAGCAACATACCATTGCCTCATATCAGCCCATTCGAGACAAAGCTTTAGTAACCTTCTGCTGTGTCGGGAAAGGAATGGTGTTCACTTACCAGTTACCTTCCCGCAATTGCTTCCGCCAAAGCACACGAAAGGCAACTACAAAAAGGAAAGTTTCACTTTCACTGCACTCAGTGTCTTTCTTGTGCCATGTTAATTCCCAACCAGATGAGTTGTTGTCAAGCCCTGATTTCATGTGACTCTAGTATTGCACACATACTAAATTGATAATCTTTTAAAGAAGGAATAAATACAGTGAAGCAAAATACTTCTTGCCGATACATGATACCAGTACCTAAATAGTTATACGAATGTTTACAAAGAAATGTATTTGTGTTCTATGCTTTGTTATCGCACTCCTTATAAGCTGCTCTTTGTAAACATCAGTAGAACAATGTTTTCCTTAAGCTCATGCAAGTATTAGCATATAGAGGAACAAAAGGGCATCAGCACTAACCAACTTTAACGTGTACCAAAGTTGGTAATGAAAAATTATTGGAGGCTTTCATACGAAGTATGACATCTGCCGCTACGCATGTGCAGCAGGAAAATCGACCTTTCGTTATTCCCTTTTATGTTTAAGAACCTAAGTCACAACTTACACAAGTGCAGCAGTGGAGCCTAAGCTAACCCTGAGTGCACATAATGCGTTGCAGTCCGCTCATTTCCTTCACCTATTCTCAACGTCCGAGCGCCGTGCATCTAAATAGTTTGATTTTCAGAGTCATAAAGGACCACTGTCTTGTGATACTAGTGGACCACCGTTAGCATACTATACCATGCATGCACTTAATAAACACGTGTGTCTGAAATAGTGCAACAAATATACGATTCTATTTCCTTTGTTCCACAGATCATGAGTAGGTTCCGCTGCATGTGCGTCTTAGGGGCCAATAGACTTCCACTGGTATGAAAATGCATGGATCCATATGCAACATCCACATATATCATTTCCATGACCGAATACAGCCAATAAATACCACTAACACTTCAGGTAAACTGCCCTCTAAACGGTTCTATGTAGTATAATAGCAGTAGAACTGAGTGTGTGGAGAACGTACTTTAGTGAAGATAAAGTGGCACGCAGAAATGCTGTTTCCTGTCTCTAAGCAGACACTACCTTGCATAATGGCTTCTACATGCTTAAGAGAGCAGTAAAAAATGCAGTTTATTTCACAAGTACAAATATGATT
Organism: Dermacentor variabilis; assembly: GCF_050947875.1. NCBI lineage: Eukaryota > Metazoa > Arthropoda > Arachnida > Ixodida > Ixodidae > Dermacentor > Dermacentor variabilis. Next base: position 88,927,213 of record NC_134571.1, on the reverse strand, counting down.
CAGTATGGTTTATTTCACAAGTACAAATATGATTCAGTATGGTTGCTACGAACATGAGTAATATAGTGGGTCCTTAGTAATTGCACCCTCTCTACAGAAAACTTAGAAATGTTGATTATGAATGCAAAAAAATTGTCTTGGTTAAAATGATAGTTGAAATGGTTATAAATTGCGTACAGGGACCAATTATGTTTCTTTATAGCATCACTAAATGCAGTAAACTTTATGTTTAAATAACGCAAATAGTCTAGAGAAAAAACAGGCTGACTTGGACGTTACTTTAAGCCTGAAAGGATGGACAGGCGCTTTCACAATTCCCTCTTGAACATACCTTTCTAGTAATAAGTTATTCTAAAAGATTATTTTGCTTATATCATGGCTTCAAAAGGTTTATTATTGTGGAACACACAACCGGCCAACTTGCGCGCTTCGAAACGTGCGTACGAAATCTACGAAGAATAGTCTTCCGCGCGTTCCATTTCTGGTGCTGATTACGCTACAAGAGGTTTCATATGCCTAATGAAGCAATTATGCCCTCACCTTCTCTGAAGTGTGCCGGGAACTTCCGCACAAACAAGATTGACCGTGTCACCTCGCGCACCCTCTGTTCACCTTATGCACTGCCGAGATCACCCCCCCCCCCCCCGCCACCTCTCATTCGTTGAGGCTTCTCTGGACCCTCCTTGGCAATGCCTTCAAGCTTTCAACTTTTTCTAAATAATTGGCTTCACAATGGCTACGATCATGTGGCTTGGAGACATCAGTCCTATCCAACCATCCTGAAATCTAAAATATCGCTTGACATAGCTCCAGCTGCTTCTAGCCTACTCAAGCTCTACCAAGCTAGTTAGCAGGCAAATTTTTCTTCCTAGGAGGGACCTGCAGACACTTTCAGAAGAAAGACTCGCATACCTCCACGCTTATATGAATTTGTATGAATTTACCGTATTATATGCGGCAAATTGACACTTTTCTATAACGAGCGATAGTACCAGGTAATCACTGAGCTTCGAGACAACCGATGCAGCCTCTTATTCTCCATCAGCCACAAACGACCTCGATTGGGTTAAATATTATGAGCGCCTTTCGTTCATAATGGTGCCTCTAATCAAACACTATATTTGCATTAAACACACCGGGCAGAGGTTTCTAGAAAGGTAATCTCAACGTTGATTTAATATGACTGACACGAGGTGGGTGCACGCCTATCCTGTTCCTGTTCTGAACGATACGCAATAGAGACGCTTCTCACTTCACGTGCGGGGACATACTGCGCCAGGTCGTGCTGCCGTCCTCGGAGGCTGCGCCGAGCTGAAGGAACGCTAACCTGGTAGCACAGTCGTTGTGAGCCATCATGTCGTATGGCGGCGTGTAACAGCGTTCTCCGATTCTGTTGTGGCACCCTTGATTTGTGGGAGCTGCGGCTCATGCGGATTGCGCCGATTGCGTACAACAGTCAACGCCAACGTAGCCCTCTAGTAAACGCTTTTCCTCAACTCTGGGCATTCTCCTTGCGGCGTTCTGTCTCGCTCCCTGTGGAGACCGAACGAGCGTCCGCTTCGGGCACACACAACACACGCGGCTGAGTTGGTCGTCCCCCTGAGGGGCTCGGATCCTCGGACCCGTGCGAGGGTCTACGTGACAGTCTGTGGAGAATCGCGTCAGGGAAAACCACCTCTGCATGGAAGTGACGATGTTTTCATCCTTAATAAATTTGCTACGTTTTTAGAAGTCTTTCTTTTTCTTTTTTTCTTGAATCGTTAGCATTTCCTTCATTGCCGTCCATTAGCATGTTGTTAGTCGTTAGCACTGACATGTGCTTCTGCAACGTAATTTTTAAATCGAAGATATTGTTGCCTGCTATCCCGGGTTGTTGCAAGTGTTGAATTTACAATAAGCGGCTATGACTTTTCCTTTTGGTGGCGACACTCTTGCAGCAAGAAATTGGAGAGGGAAGGGAACTGGCACAAGGCAAGTTAAGATAGCGTCGGCAATGACGTCGGCGCAGAGAAATACTGCGACTGTCCAGTGTGCGCCTACTGCGCGGTTGCTCCCCTTTTAACGTCTTCCGCTGCTGAAAACTTGCCCGACGGAGGGCTGCAGGTAGGCTGCTTATAAGCTTGCGTTGGTGCTTTGTAACGACTCTGCACTTCTAAACGACGTGGAAGACGTGGACCCGCTTTTCGATGTTGCACCTCAAACAGCGATCTCGCTCGTAAGTGCTTTTTGCCTTTGACTAACTGCCTCCGCTAAAGGCCGGCAGATCCCACGCTCTGTGGGATCTGCCCGCATATGCGAAGCACTGTGCCAGGATCCTGCCAAGTACACAAAACGACCCTGAGACGTAGACGTAGGCGGCTGTTTCATGACCTACTTGACCCACATGTCACGATATTCATGTCATGACCGCTCATTCATATTCTTCATACGCACTTGTCAGACTATGCCAGTTTTAGTACATACTAAGTAAACGAAAGATGCAGTGGTGGCCTAGAGGTAAAGCATCCACCTCGGCTGCAAGTGGACCATGGCTCGAATCCCGGTGCCGCGCAATTTTCCACCGGATGAAAAAAAATCAGCGTGCTGATAAAATTGCATAATCAGGCCAGGAGTGTGGCCTGATCCCGGTGACCAGAGCCGGTAACGCATTCCCTCACCAGAGCAGGATTGGTCACCTTGGTGCAGTACTTGGCCACAACCTTCTATATGAATACAACAATCAAACTCCTGCCCTCAGTCCCCAGCAGCTGCGAAGCAACTGACCACGGGGTCGGTCAGACCTGTGACGCAGGAAAGAGTGCTAAGAATCCCTCGTTCCAGACAGGCCGCCATTGGAATCTTAACCTGGCAATGTTTAACGCTAGAACTTTATCTAGTGGGGCGAGTCTAGCAGTACTATTAGAGGAATTAGCGGGCAGTAAACGGGATATAATAGGGCTCAGTGCAGTTAGGAGGACAAAAGAAGCATATACAGTGCTAAAAAGCGGGCCCATCCTGTGCTACCGAGGCTTAGCGGCGAGACGTGAACTAGGAGTCGGTTTCCTGATTAATAAGGATATAGCTGGTAACATACAGGAATTCTAAAGCATTAACGAGAGGGTGTCAGGTCTTGTTGAGGCTCCTAATAAGTGGTACAAATTAAAGGTCGTACAGGTCTACGCCTGTACATCCAGTCATAATGAACAGGAAGTCGAAAGCTTCTATGAAGCCGTGGAATTGGCGATGGGTAAAGTCAAAACAAAATGCACTAGACTGATGCGCCACTTCAATGCCACGGTATAGCAAGAAGCAGGCTGGAGACAAGTCAGTGGGGGAATATGGCATAGGCTCTAAGAATAGCAGGGGAGCTTTATTAGTAGAATTTACATAACAGAGTAATATGCGGATAATGAACCTTCTTGCGCAAGTGCGATAGACGAAAGTGGACGTGGAGGAGCCCGAACGGCGAGAGTACAAATCAAATAGATCTTATACTCTGTGCTGACCCTGGCATCATACAAGATGTGGACGCGCTTGGCAAGGGGCACTGCAGTGACCATAGGATGTTAAGAACTTGAATTAGCCGACACTTGAGGAGGGAACGGAAGAAGTCAGCGGTAAGCGGGAAAATATATTAATTGCGGATCAAGCTACAGAATCGGTATTCGGCTTTAACTCGGGCAGAGGACCTTAGTGTTGAAAATATGAACGACAATCTTATGGGCATCATTAAGTAGTGTACAACAAAAGTCTGTGGTGACTCCGTTAGACAGGATGCCAGTAAGCTATCGCAGGAGACAAAAAAATCTGATCAAGAAACACCAATGTATGAAAGCCTCTAACCTTACAGCTAGAATAGAACTGGCAGAACTTTCCAAGGTAATCAACAAGCGTAGGTCAGCTGACATAAGGAAGTATAATATGGACAGAATTGAATATGCTCTCAGGAACGGAGGAAGCCTAAAAACAGTGAAGAAGAAACTAGGAATTGGCAAGAACCAGATGTATGCGCTTAGAGGCAAAGCCGACAATATCATTACTAATATGGATGAGATAGTTCAAGTGGCTGAGGAGTTCTATAAAGAGTTATGCAGTAGCAGTAGCACCCACGATGATAATCGAAGACAGAATAGTCAAGAGGAATTTGATATCCCACCAGTAACACCCGAAGAAGCAAAGAAAGCCTTGGGAGGTATGCAAAGGGGGAAGGGAGCTGGGGAGGATCAGGTAACAGCAGATTCGATGAAGGATGGTGGGCAGATTGTTCTAGAAAAACTGGCCACCCGGTATACGCAATGCCTCATGACTTCGAGCGTACCGGAATCTTGGAAGAACGCTAACATAATCCTATTCCATAACAAAGGGGAAGCCAAAGACTTGAAAAATTATAGACCCATCAGCTTACTGTCGGTTGCCTAGAAAGTATTTACTAAGATAATCGCAAATAGAATCAGGAACACCTTACAATTCTGTCAACTAAAGGACCATGCAGGATTCTCTAAAGGCTACTCAACAATAGACCATATTCACACTATCAATCAGGTGATGGAGAAATGTGCGCAATATATATATAACCAACCCTTATATATAACTTTCATTGATTACGAGAAAGCGTTTCATTCAATCGAAACCTCAGTAGTCATGAAGGCATTACAGAATCAGGGTGTAGACGAGCTGTATGTAAGTATACTGAAAGATAGCTGTAGGGGCTCCACAGCCACCGTAGTCCGGCGCTCCACAAAGAAAGCAACAAAATCCCCATAAAGGAAGGCGTGAGCCAGGGAGATACGATCTCTTCAATGTTATTCACAGCGTGTTTACAGGAGGTATTCAGAGACCTGGATTGGGAAGAATTGGGGGTAAGGGTTAATGGAGAATACCTTAGTAACTTGCGATTCGCTGATGATGTTGATTTGCTTAGTAACTCAGGGGAGCAACTGCAATGCATGCTCACTGACCTGGAGAGGCAAACCTGTAGGCTGGGTCTAAAAATAATCTGCAGAAAACTAAAGTAATGTTTAACAGTCTCGTAAGAGAACAGGAGTTTTCGATAGGTAGCGAGGCACTGTAAGTAGAAAGGGAATACATCTACTTAGGATAGGTAGTGACCGCGGGTCCGGAATATGAGACTGAAAAAATCAGAAGAATAAGAATGGGCTGGGGTGCGTTTGGCAGGCCTTCTCAGATCATGAACAGCAGGTTGCCATTATCCCGCAAGAGAAAAGTGTATAACAGCTGTGTCTTACCAGTACTCAAGTACGGTGCAGAAACCTGGAGGCTTACGAAAAGGGTTCTACTTAAATCGAGGACGACGTAACGAGCTATTGAAAGAAGAATGATAGGTGTAACGTTACGGGATAAGAAAAGAGCAGATTGCGTGAAAGAACAAACGCGAGGTAATGACATAAAGAAAAAGAAATGGGCATGGGCAGGATATGTAATGAGGAGGGAAGATAACCGACGGTCATTAAGGTTTACGGACTGGATTCCAAGGGAAGGGAAGCGTAGCAGGGGCGGCAGAAAGTTACGTGGGCGGATGAGAATAAGAAGTTTGCAGGGAGAACATGGCCAGAATTAGTACATGACCGGGGTAGTTGGAGAATTATAGGAGAGGCCTCTGCCCTGCAGTGGGCGTAACCAGGAGGATGATGATGATGTGATGATGATGAAGAAGAAGAAGAAGAAGAAGTAAACGAAATAACCATTAGAGCACCATGACGTAGGCGGCTAGATAGAGTTAGGAGCTGGTACCTTTTACGGGGAAGGGGTTTCTGCGGCCATCAACTGCATCTTTTTGGATCCACATTCATAATCGGAAATGGTCCCTCAGGGAAGACGAGATGACGTAAAAACAAATAACAGCCTTGTAATACACCCTTACGGAAGCGGTGCGGAGTGGCGCACTCCAAGAGAGAAAGGTCGGCGTGTGTGTACCTGCATGAAAGGGCAGAGAAGATCCCTTGGTGGCGTCTCACTTGCCTTCTTAAACCTTACACTATTAGGGCAACCTCATTCTCTGTTGCTCCCTGGTAGAGGACCTTATCAGCACACTGGTCAGCTCGCACAGAGGAACACGGAGACACTGGCTGGCAATGCAACGAAGAATACGAAAAGAAAGCGCTTCCTGGAGTAGAGGGGGTGCACGTGGGACAAAAGAAAGCATGATTTGCACTGGTGCACAATCCAGCGCGCACACCCAATGGAGAAGTCTTTTCATATTGACGCGCGTGAAGATTACGCAGGTCGAGTCTCGAACGCTTGGCGTCTGTTCCATTCATCGCCGCACGCAGTGAACCACAACAATAGATAGATAGATAGATAGATAGATAGATAGATAGATAGATAGATAGATAGATAGATAGATAGATAGATAGATAGATAGATAGATAGACAGACAGACAGACAGACAGACAGACCGACAGACAGACAGACAGACAGACAGACAGACAGACAGACAGACAGACAGACAGACAGACAGACAGACAGACAGACAGACAGACAGACAGACAGACAGACAGACAGACAGACAGACAGACAGACAAATAGATAGATAGATGCCAGTAGAGCCCTTATCAAAGCCCACCTATATTTTGCGATCTTATATTTTTATTGCAGACCATTTAATCGAATCCGATCATTAACACGAAAATGTGCATGTTACAAAGAAGTCTCTGACTTGCATTGTCTTGTCAACAAAATTGGCCTCTTAAGAAATGCATAAAATCACAAAATATATGTGGGGGCTAACAAGAGATATTTATTTCACAAAAGTAGAAAGATGCCGAGAGCGAGTGGGGCTATACTAATCCAGGTACAACCAAATTAGGAAGGCCTACTAAGCTTGAACAAAGACACTCACTCACCAGAACAGGAATTGGCCTCCCTGGTGCACTATTCGGCCACAACCTCCCTAATGATATTTACAATTAACTCACGGCCCTCAGTCCCCAGCAGCTGCGGAGCAGCTGTCTAAGGCGGCGGTCAGACCTGCAACGCAGCAGAGGGTGCTAAGAATGTCTGGGTGAGGACAGGCCGCCAATGGAAACTGACCCTGTTAACCTTCAATTGCCCAACTCTGTCAAGTGAGGTTAGCTTAGCAGTACTGTTCAAGTACTATCAGGCATTGTTTCGGATATCATCGGCTTTAGTCAGGTTAGAAGAAATGGTGAGGCTTATACATTGATGAACAGCAGTCCTGCCCTCTGCTATAGAGGTCTGCCAGATAAGAAGCAATACGGAGTAGGATTCTTAATCCATAAGGGGAGTGCGAGCAACATTGACGAATTCTACAGCATTAATGAGAGGGTAGCAGTAGTCGTAATCAAACCAAATAAAACGTATAGATCAAAGTTAGCACAAGCCTACGCTCCTACATCCAGCCATGACGATGAGGAAGAAGATAAATTTTATGAATATGTTGAATTAGCGATGAGACAAGTGCAAACCCAATCTGTAGTAGTTATGGGTGACTTCAATGCAAAAGTAGGGGAAAAGCAGGCGGGTGATCAGGCAATTGGCAACTACGGCATCGATTGTAGAAACGCTAGAGGAGAGGTGCTGGTAAAATTCGCAGGAAGGAATAAGCGGATAATAATGAACACCTTTTTCAGGCAGTGTAGCAACAGAAAGTGGACCTGGAAAAGCCCTAATGGGGAAACAAGGAATGAAATGGATTTCATACTTTGTGCCGATCCCAGCATAGTGCAGGATGTAGAAGTGATAGGTAGTGTAAAGTGCAGTGATCATAGGTTGTTGAGGGCTAGGGTTCACCTCAATTTGAAGAGAGAAAGAATAAAATTGGTCAAGAAGAAACAGGTCAACTTAGAGGCAGCAAGGGTAACAGCAGACAAATTTAGGCTGGCACTTGCAAACAAGTTTGCAGCCTTAGAACAGAGAGATGATGATGCTGACATAGAGCTAATGAATGAAACCATAACGAAGCTGGCTTCAGAGGCAGCAACCGAAGTGAGAGGCAAGGCACCAAGGCAACCAGTAGGCAAGGAGACACTATCTACCCAATGCTATTCACTGGATGCTTAGAAGAAGTATTCAATATATTGAACTGGGAAGGTTTGGGAGTAAGCATCGACAGCGAATACATCAGCAACCTTCGCTTTGCCGATGACATTGTTCTATTCAGCAACAGTGCAGACGAGTTACAACAAATGATTGAGGACTATAACAGAGAGTGTAAGAGTGGGGCTGAACAATACTATGCAGAAGACACAGATAATGATGAATAACCGGGTAAGGGAAAAGAATTCAGGATCGTCAGTAGCCTCTATAGAATCTGTGAAGGAGTACGTTTAGCTAGGTCAACTAATCACTGGGAACCATGACCATGAGAAGAAATTTCACAGAATAAAAATAGTTTGGGTCGCATACGGCAGACATAGCTCCTGACTGGTAGCTTACCATTATGACTGAAAAAGAAGCTATAAAATCAGTGCATTTTACCGGTGCTGACATATGGGGCGGAGACTTGGAGACTGACAAAGACACTTGAGAACAGATTAAGGACTGCGCAAAGAGCGATGGAACGAAGAATGCTACACATAACTTTAAGAGACAGAAAGAGAGCGGTTTGGATCAGAGAGCAAACGGGTATTGACGATATTCTAATAGAAATTAAGAGAAAAAAATAGCGCTGAGCAGGTCATGTAATGCGCAGATTAGATAACTGTTGGACCATTCGGGTGACAGAATGGGTACCAAGAGAAGGAAATCGCAGTAGAGGACGACAAAAAAAGACTAGGTGTTTCGACGAAATCAGGAAATTTTCAGGTGCTATTTGGAATCGGCTGGCGCAGCACAGGGGGAATGGGGGAAATGGGAGATCGCGGGGAGAGGCCTTCGTCCTGCAGTGGACATAAAATATGCTGATGATGATGATGATGATGATGACAGTTTATTTCTAGTGAACCAGATATAGATGGAACGCACGCCATGCCCAACCTAACAATATTAAAAGCGGTCTCTAAAATACCGCAAGACCTTACGTTCCACCATAAAGAAGGTAGCGAGTTCAATGCATGTATGATGCACCCAGGAAGTGTATTTCTTTGCAGGTTAGCGCTACTGATGCCTCGGCTATGCATTTGTCATCCCATTTCCAAATCTGGCAAGCCTCCGCTTCCCAGCAGGCTTTCTCGTCTTTGTTCCTCCAATAAACGCATGTAGTAAAAAAATGGAATAGCAGGCCGCTGTCTGTGTTTGTGCTCTTGAACTCCAGATAGATAGCAAATAGGTCGGTGTGTCCAGTGCATTCTTGCAGTGCATTGAGAATGCGTACGTCTTTCTTTTTTCGCACCGGCAGACGTCGAGCTCTCAAGTCCGTCTGAGAGCCCCAGGAAAAACAAGCAAGCAGAGAAAAGCAACTAGAATGGAGCGATAAAGGTGATCTTTTTTTTAAAGAAGACGCAAGAACTAGGCAGTGGACTGTATCTGCGGTTGATGAGAACAGATAAGTTGGCTGCGCTGGAAAAGCATGTCTTTTTTTTCTTCATAAAAACCGGTAGAAGCAGCGGATTCGATTTCACGGCCCAGTTTGCGAAGTTCATTATGAACTTCTTTAAACATGACTTCGACAACGGTAATGCGAGGAGACATCGCGATTGCATCCTTTTGTTTAGTAATGCTGTGAGGCGCGCGCGTCCAAGCAGCCCATTTGCGCGCAGCGCGGCCTGGTTTCGCGAGAAAGGCAAAGAGAGGAGAACTGGCCCGAAATGATGGCGGGGCAACACCAACTTCCGGTTTCGCTTAGCTTCACAAAGAGTGATGTCAGGGTCGCTCTTCAGTTTCTTTTCTTCCTCCATGACTTTGCTTCACAAAGAGTGACGTGAGGGCCCCTTCTCAGATTTTCCTTCCTCCATGACCGAGAAGGAGAGTTATCGCCTGGTGCCGTTGCCAGGAGTGACACCACGGCGTCCAGCAGGCGTGTAAGCCGATAGTGCGGCGCTGCGGTTGTCATATGTTGCACTTTCTGGATACTGCAAATACGCTTCCCGGTCAACGTTACGGTTACATAAGCTGCAGTTGACAGGAAGCATGAAAAGCAATAAGGGTCTTTGAACGCCATCGCGTTACACTCATGCGCCCCCGTCGGTGCATGCTGCTTTCGTGACTTTATCTTCGTGACTGCATCTCGCAACTACCTTGCAGCTGTACCGAAGGTACGAGGCATAGACAGGCAATATCGTTTTGCAGCTGGGTATAGCTCCGGGAGTAACAGGCTGATTATTGGCTGTACTAGAGAGTTTTACTTTTGCTCGCTACATGATATGGTACAGCGATATGTGACGTGTCATTGCCATGGCACATACCCGCCGTATACACATAATTAATGTACCGGCTAGTTACCGCCGGTAACCGTAATAGTCACTGTAACCGTGATCAACTATAGCAACATGGAAGCGCCTAGCGCCGACTACGCGCTTGGACCTCCGCCCTATCAGCAAGAAACAAGTGGCGAAATCCCCGTATTCAGAAATGCACCTTAACTTGAAGCGCAAGCTTGATTTGATCTAAAGGACGTCTGCCATGAGCGTGCCGTAGGAAATGCTATGAGCGTCGTGGGCACATTCATTCCAGGCGTCACTTATATCACGTAATGCGCGGGCTTCAAGTTAAGATGCATTTCTGAATACGGGGCTAAGTCTCATCTCAAGCTGAGGTCAATGCATTAGGTATGTTTTCCGGTAATTATTGAGATTGGCTGCTTGTTTTCACGCTGCTAAGACTACAGACACGGCGCCGAGCCGCAAAACTGGTTTGATTTCTAGTTAGCAGATGGCGCCACACCATTAACACTGGTGATGCATTCACGATGCGCAACGCTATAAAAGCATAATTGTTCGCCGCATCATTAATTTACTCCGGCGCTCTAGTATGGTATGTACGCGACGACGGTAGTGATCAAACGCCAAGCAGACGCTCAGCAGACGCTTTGCCACAGGCGAACATTTATGAGGTCTTTCGCCCTTACTACTTACTAATGAGGCTGCAAAGTAACTTCAGGGAAAACGTACAGCTGAAGTGAAGTTCCGCTGTCGCATCCATGTAAACGAAGCTTATGCTTATGGCGTAAAAAATTTTGTTCATCAACCCAGCAACCATATAGCATGCACCGACAGGATGGAAAGCAGACGCTAAGCAGACAACGCGGTGCGGATGAACACATATCGACGGGCATTCATCCTTCCTATTGGTTAAGAACTCGTACAGGTTCCACAGAGCTGCAATGAAGTACTGAGATAGGGTATAGAAACATTGGGCATCCACGTCACTCCGGTTGTGGCCGCGCCTTCCTGTGAGAACTGCGCCGAGTAGAGCAGCTTGTCGCACGCTTCTACCTTTTTCCGGCGTGAGCTTTGTGGCTTTCTGTAAGTACTTAGACTAAGTAAGTATACAGCTTGACAACATAGTCGGTCACCATCTCCCTGGATGGACTGTCCGTCCAATTATAACTATATATATATATATATATATATATATATATATATATATATATATATATATATATATATATATATATATATATATATATATATATATATATATATATATATATATATATATATATATATATATATATATGCGTCGAGCCAGTTGCCGGTCTAATCCACAGCTCGTTGGACGGCACTCGCACCGCCCTCAGGTGGTGGTCCCGCTCCTGAGCGTATCACTGGCACTCCCAAAAGAGATGGGCTGCCAATGGCCGCGTGGCCATGTCACAGTCAGGGCAACTGCGTGGCACCTAGGGTGCTTCTTGTTCCGCGGAGGCTGCGCAAGGGCCAGGTTCCTGCGATGGAAGGGAGTTCGGAGACGGAGGGTGTCCTAGCGTGGCTGGTACAGCCGCCACCGCTCCTGCACAACCGGTGTGCGGACGAAGCAAGAACAGGGCCTGTGCAGCAGCACCTGTCCCGACCTGGGAAGACCCGCGGAAAGTGGGTCTGGGTCTGAGGGCACACACGCGCGGAGTTCACTCTTGCGTCGGTTGGCTTTCTGTTTCATAAAAATAGAAAAATGAAATATTTCCCTCTCCCTCCGCTCCCCCTCCTCCAACCAAAGCATTATATCTTGTCCTCAAATTTAGACTCAGTTTGCCATATATTTCCAATTTCCACTTATTTATTATTTTCTTCATTTCTTTACCGGACGTTCCCTTATTTTGCTTATTCTTTTCCGTTACATTTGGACCTTCTTGCTCTCGTAATACGCACTGATCTCGTCAATTAGAGGGAATCAGTGACAACAACACTAAATTTTAAGCTTACTACGATATGCGATCAGGAGCATTTTTGGCTGCGATCATCATCATCATTAAAAAGAGAAGATCAGGAGCCTCGTGGGCGCGTGCCCTCGCGAGCGAAAGAAAATTCGACGGTTTGCAGGCTACGCACCGGTCACCGTGCACCGCTAGCCTCTGGCCCCCTTCCGTCAACGTAAGTCCAATGCCACTTATTTCCCACTCTCTTGTTTGTAGTAAAGTCCCTAGATATTCAGCTCTTGTTTAAGTAGCCACATCTCCTCTCACACGCAGCCGGCGTCAGCCGCCGTGTTCTTCGCAACTTCCTGAAGCGGTGCGCTCGCGTAGATAGCACCCGACCATCAACGGCCGCTGATGCACCGCATGGGTCAAATATAAGTTTCAGTCAGGGTGCCAGACAGTCAAATACGAAGCCAAAAGCGGCTTAGTACTGCGCTGGTGAGGGCGAACGCGAAATTTGTCGCCACAATTGTAACCCGTACTTGCTGGCCCTCTTCGATTTTGGGAGTTTCGGCAGCCCGCTGGCACCCAGACGACAGCCAGCTAGTTCCGGTCTTGATAGGAAGTCACGTGGGCTGGGATCCCAAGACCACCCGAAGCTGCCTGAAGTTGGCAAAATCGAGCGCCGTGACAGCTCGCCAAATGTAAACATGTTCCCAGCATGGCAGGGCCCGGCGAGGCAGGCGTGCACTCGGCGTAGTCAGCTCATTGATGCGTTGCCAGCTTGAAAATGCAGATTTGCATTTAGGGATACGATCACTTTCGCGAGATTTCGCGCGAATCGGCACAGGATGCGCACTGGGCCAACCTCTCCCTGCACAGCGCAACGGACGGCCTCCAAAGCGTGCGATGCCAACACGCGAAATCGCGCGTAAGCGATTGCATCCCCGAAAGCGATCGCTCGAGAATTCCTGCTCGCAGCGATCCCGTCGCCCACCACCGACATTGATGAATTGGCGTCATGTCATCACTTGACAAGACATGAAAGAGCAGCATATCGGGTAGTACGTCTTCATATGCATGAAATTTCGTGCCCACCTGCTTGGGCTTCGATTTCAGTTCGTTTCTTTCGGCTGATAGTACTTCTAATTTTGACCCTATAGAGCTGGGTGTGGGCTGCCGCATGAACATGCACGCCGCCTCTGTGACCAGCGAAATGTTTCACACGAAAAACAATATTGGTCGCGATCATGAGAGCAATAAGCTAATGTACATGTGCCTAATGTACTACGTGTGCCTATTAATTAACCAGTGCATTCTTAACATCAAAAACCCGCAGTTCGAATACATCGATTTCGAGCTGCAGCCATTGCAAGCATACGGCGGAGAGACGGAGCAAACACGGGCTATCTGCAACGTCTTCGCTAACTGCAGAAAAAGAAAATATCGCCGCATACATGCGCTAGATATGTGAAAAGGAAAACCACGAGAGAAATATGAAAAGGAACTATACCGCAGTGCGTGAATGAGCGTCTAGAACTTGCGCAGAACACGATGCAGATAATATGCGCGATTGAGAGCGTGGCGCAGTTATCACCGCCGCGAAGAAGCCTTCGTGGGACACACACTCATACACGCACGAAAGCTTCAAACAGTTCAGCCCCGCTCGTATCGCACCACCTCGCATTGCGGAACGTTGCGTTAGAACCTAAGAAGTTGACGCTAGAATGCTAGAAGTAAGGAAATCCGTCTCAACCCATATTTGCGGCGACGCCAGCCGCGTTGTATTGTGGCCGCGAGAAACGTTTGCCACGTTTCTACGGTAGCGCCGATCGCAGAGAATTCGTCGTACAAGGAAAATACAAAAAGGTAAATGCGCAAAGAAGCAAGGCTCACTGCGTGCAAGTGACTTTCCCGGAGCAACTTGCACGACTGCGCGGAGAAACAGCATTAGGAAGAACATGGCTGCCAGAAATGAGTGCGGCCCAATGAGATTCATCGGCGGTGCTTGATAGCTTGTCGATACTTAAGACATGGTCACGGTAAGCACAGAAACTTCGTCGGGTCACATGTGGCTGCAGTAAGGATGAAGGCTTACCTAGGTTTCGTTGTAGTCTGGCGCATGGAATCCTGATTAAAGAGCAGAGACTATGAAGGAAAACATTAGGTGCTTTTAATTTCATACACTGCTGCCAAGTACCACAGAAGCCTCAGTTTTACGGAGAAGAACGCCTTTATTAACGAATACGGCAAGAAATCGGAACAGAATTGGTGCCGCGATTGTCAAAGCACTGAAGTGGGTCCGAACTAAAGAAAAACGGTACATTTGGTGAATTGGTAGTTTTCCATGTCATGTTAAGAACAGCGCTACCGACACACACAAGAAAATTAGATAGGGACACATACGGCAAGCGCTTCAATTTCTTTTCTTTGTCAGTAGCACTGTTTTTTTAATAATATGGGTCCGAACGTTGTTATACTTTTAATGTAAAATTGCTAAATTTAGTAGGACGTCACAGAAACGCTGCCGGCGTGCGATCCAGAACGACAGGCCTCACTGCCGCATGCACGAAGCGCCTTACTGGCACTAATGACTTGTTTCTTGCCGCAAGTTAAAACAAACAAAAAGAAGAGACTGTTGTGTTGTCAGCACATTCCAAGTTCCGTGAGGTGACTATTACCGCTTCCTACCACTGTTGTGAAGTCGGCAGGTCCATGCTGCCAAAAATAAATTAAATTATGGGGCTTTACGTGCCAAAACCACTTTCTAATTATGAGGCACGCCGTAGTGGAGGACTTTTCAAATTTCGACCACCTGGGGTTCTTTACCGTGCACCTAAATCTAAGTACACGGGTGTTTTCGCATTTCGTCCCCATCGAAATGCGGCCCACGTGGCCGGGGTTCGATCCCGCGACTTCGTGCTCAGCAGCCCAACACCATAGCCACTGAGCAACTACGGCGGGTGCGACATATCGCGCGTTACCTTTGTGAAGAATATTAGAGAGCAAATTTCGGATCTTACCTTTTAATGCACTAGGTGAACCCTGCATTCCAGCCATTGCAGTTTCATAGCTAACAAGCCTGACAGATACATGCTTTGTACTCTCTCAGTCGATCACAGCCGCTAGTGCCTTTCCAGAGCTTATAACTGAATGAATGAATGAATTTTTTTATGTGAAATAGATAAATAGGTGCGGAGTAATAGCTGCAGATTGCGGCTTTGTAGAGCCACGGTCCCCATACAGTTGGACCGCGAGTGTGTCAAAGCACCAAAGCCACTGAGAAACCACGGCAGGTATGATTCTTACAAGAATCTTAATCTCGGAAAAAACGTGATTTGCACATGCAGGCCTTGCAGTGTGCTGGCAAATGTGCCACGCCATCTTTCATTAGGTTTAGTTTGTGTTCCCTAGCTCGTTCATTTATGCAGTGTCCAAGCGGCTTGGTCTTTGGTCCCTTAAAATGAGGCCGTACACGCAGGATCAATTGCCAGCTTCGCTTTTCCCTCACTCTCGCTGGCACAGTCTTTTCCAGTGACAGTTTGACTGCGTGTGGGCGTGTGTGTAATTTTGTGAGGAAAAGTGAACAAATAAGTGCAGCACCGTAACTGACTCCTGGGCGAGGTCACCTCAACAGCACTGCACGAAGAAGGGGAATGGAGAGTACAATGAGAGAGAGAGAGCCAAGGCAACCGGTCGCGTGTGTTGCTTGCGTTCGGCCCGCGCGCCCTTCTTTAATCTGCAGAATAAATGTAATGTTTAACAGTCTCGGAAGAGAACAGCAATTTACAATAGGTAGCGAGGCACTGGAAGTGGCAAGGTAATACCTCTACTTAGGGCAGGTAGTGACGGCGAGTCCGGATCATGAGATGGAAAAAGAATGGGCTGGGGTGCGTTTGGCAGGCTTTCTCACACCATGAAGAGCAGGTTGCCATTATCCCTCAAGAGAAAAGTGTATAATAGCTGTTTCTTACCAGTACTCACCTACGGGGCAGAAACCTGGAGGCTTACGGAAAGGGTTCTACTCAAATTGAGGACGACGCAACGAGCTATGGAAAGAAGAATGATACGTGTAACGTTAAGGAATAAGAAAAGAGCAGATTGGGTGAGGGAACAAACGCGAGTTAATGACATCTTAGTTGAAATCAAGAAAAAGAAATGGGCATGGGCAGGACATGTAATGAGGAGGGAAGATAACCGATGGTCATTAAGGGTTGCGGAATGGATTCCAAGGGAAGGGAAGCGTAGCAGGGGGCGGCAGAAAGTTAGGTGGCGGATGAGATTAAGAAGTTTGCTGGGACGGCATGGCCACAATTATTACATGACCGGGGTTGTTGGAGAAGTAAGGGAGAGGCCTTTGCCCTGCAGTGGTCGTAACCAGGCTGATGATGATGATGATGATGATGATGATGATGATGATGATGACCATTTTGAATGGTATTTGTTGTTTACGACCAAGACCGTCTGAGTTTTGGAAGGATCAACGTTTTTTGTTTATTCTGGCACATTTAGCGAAAGTTATACGAATGTAATCCTTGAAATAGCAATGCACCATCTCTATTGGCGTATGTTGTTAGGAGTGGCCTGCCGAGGTGGCAACATGCAAGTTCTTGCAGCCAGCTGCAGCTGCGAGCGTGGCGAGCTTCACCGAAGATACCATGGAAGCCTGCAACACCCGCCGCGGTGACTCGTTTCGTAGGAACCAGTGAAGACAGCGCTAATCAACCATGAACTTACCTCAGAGAACTGCGGGCTACGGCGGCGTCAATCCACCGGGCGCCTCGTTCGGAGATGCCTTGCGTTGCCTTTTCACGGGCCTTTGAACATGCCAGACAATGGGCAGCGGCGGACGTCACTGTGCGAGGTCAGCTCTGGAAGTAAGAGGCGCCGGCTGGGCCCCGGCGTGACCACCTGGCTACGGGGACGCGAGACAATGGACACCGCGTCCACTGCGTTGACATTTGACGCTGCGAATCGGTAGTGATAGTGCGTACGTGTGTGTGTAAACTGTTCCGCAGAGAGGCGGCTTGTTTACAATGTCTAGACGAACGTTTTGCCTCACCTTGGGATCTAGGGACACGAAGTCTTTATAAGCGGCCGTTGTCGGCTGCTAAAGAGTGCTCGATTGCTCGTGTTCGTGCTCGTCTGTGCTCGTCAATGTACTCTTGAACTTTGTGATCGTTTGCTGTGTGCTTCGTCTTGCGGGTTCCATTTGGGAGTCACGCTAGACTGTGTAAATGTATCACTAGTTTGAAATGTAAATACTGTAAACATACCCTGTACGTCTAGTTCCTCTCAAGTTCATCTCTACGACCTTCGACGCTTACAAATGTTGGCAGCGGCGAGATCGTCCGACAGCTTCTACAACTGGTAACAGCGGTAGGATCGTCCGACAAGTCTTACAATGTATTCAAAGTTTGTCGTATGTATTGAATACGGCACTAAAGTTTTTCTTCTGTCACTGAATTTGCTCATACCTTGGGTTACATTCTTTACAATGGTATCCATCGCAATTTTCAGAATAGTAGCGAACAAACAAATATCATGAAACAGAACACTGACAACGCATGTCTATTATGGTAAATCTCCTCAGATTGAAGTATTAAATATGCGACACAATAACAGAAGATTGGCCACGCAAGAGGCCGCGTTTCTACCAGAAAGCTCGCCTTCGTGCATACCGTTCGCCGCCAACGTTTCCCTGTAAACAATCCGGTTACATAAGCTGCAGTTGCCGGGAAGCGGGAGAAGCGGTCGGGGATGTTTGACTGCTATGTGCGTCCACTCTTAAAGGCAAAGCTTAAGCGCCCTCAAATTCTTTATGTTTGGCGTAAGGCTCGAATTACATCCGCATGCAATGGCGTAAAGCATTTGTATGCAGAGTGCCGCAACAGTCACGGTCACTAAACAGTTGTATAGCTTCTGATTCAATTTCATAACTAGCGAGGTAATCTTCGTATGTTCTGAAGTAGACTTGAGGTGTGGCGCTTTTAGTTAAGCGTAGCATTTCGGAACATGAGAAATCCACCTGTTGGCGATACTGATGCTCTTTTGCAGGTCACGAAGATGTCCGTGGCCAGCTTTTTGAAAATCGTGATAGGTTGTGAGACTACCACCACCAATACTCACACCACCTACAATACAACCCACGGAGCGTTGGAAAGGTAGGATCCACTGAACACTTACGTCAAGAGCAGAAGAAATGCTACTTCCGCCAAGAAGTTACGCGGAAACATGCAGACGAGAGGCAGTATACATAAAATAGACGAAAGGATATCAATGAGTGACTAGAAAGCGACAGCTCGTGTCAGCTTAAGAACTGCCACCCTCAATCGCAGAACCGATTGGCCTCTTTCCCATTAATAGTGCTGGTCCGTGGCAATATTACCGGCTGTATGTAACGTAAGAAATATATAAATTTTCAGCAGAGGCAGAAGTATCCATCGCATTACTGCTAAATGATTGACAATGATAAAAACACGTAACGTTCAAATAAAAAGAAGTTTATTTTTTAGGAAATATCTTAAAGCCCCGTTTTCGTCTTGTCGGGCAGTCAGGGTCACGCGGTGACCTCGGGAGAGTGACAGTCGACACTGGACTTTCTATTTACGCCTTATCAGTACATGCAATCCACAAGACCTTGAAAAGGAGGAAAATGTTTTGCTTTTCTATCTTGACACAACTATTTCTCTTTTTTTTCAGACCGGGACGGGGGGAGCAAATTCCCTTCATCCTGCTTTTCAGCCTGCGTAAGTTATATTTTCTTATATGCGTTCCCTTGAGTACTTAACAAAATTGATTGCTAGGAAACAGTCGCCAATAAATTACTAAGCCCAACATTATCGGTGCTGTAGGGATAGCTGTGACCAAGCGATGCTTTGTTGGTTCAAACGTACTGGGTTTGCAGGGAGGTCTCTCATGTATATACGAAAAGACACGGACGCACTTTTAAGATGAAGCTGTAGCTCGGGACCTCCTGTATGTTTACATGGTAGCGGACAATCCAATTGTCTTAGCATCTACAGGGTTGATTTTTATGAGCCCTGTTGCAATAATAAAATATATATTAATCTCTACCAGAAAGCTGATCTTAATTTTATTCGTATTTTTTTTATTTTAATAATATTGAATCTTTCAACACTTGAATAAGCTATTCAGGAACTAATGGAATTGTCAACCTGCAATTTCGAAATAAAGAAGACTATCCAATTCTTTAAAATTCAACTATCATGACAATTCACACCTATAAAATTGACGTATCAAATAAACGACTAGTTCGTGAGTAGGACATTTGCGTAACCCGTGTTAACATTGCAACAAATTTACGTAAAAGGACATAAATCAAATTAGTTTGGTTGATGTGCTCTAACAGACGCGTTTTCAAAACTGATGTTTGGTTTTCGTCTAATTTTACGGATTTGTAAACTGAGTGCTTCAATCTTTTACTTCAATTTCTCGAAAATTTTCGCATTTGTGTAAATGATTTGGGGAATTTAAAAAAAATTCGGCTTTCTACAGTTGCTAGAATTTAAGAATTTAACCAAAACTCAGCGGCTTCTATTCTAATCAGGCCTGCGGCTCTCAAGAGGGAATTTCTGCGTTGTGCATGTGTTTTATCCTAGGGGAATTTCAGTTGGCCCCGAGCTAAAGCTTCCTCGTAATTCTTGATAGCAAGAATGGAAATCCAGAATCAAAACATGATGTACAAAACATTGTGGTGGATCAGTGGCGCTTTCGGATCATTGTATCTTTTTTAACTAAGCGTCTCGTAATGTGATTGTGTGTCATTAGGTAAGGCGGCAGGGAACATCTAAGAAATGATCCCTGCTGTAATGTGGCTTAGCCTCAGATGTGCCTTTTTCCTCTGTCATGCGAACTTCTTGCACTGATATGGATTCCAATATAGTTATCACCATCTTCGCATCCCCATGCATGCAACCTCTCGTGTGACGCTTGTTACGGCGTTTCGCACGTTACGTCGAAGAAACAGTATATCGCGCCCTCTACGTGCGTGCCGCAGCATTCTATTCTGAAATGCGGCGAAAAATTCATAAACACGCTCCCTGCTTCCCACAGTGGTTCCACGTTGGTTGCGTCGCATTGATGAAACGTTAATCATTGTATGTTGGCGAAATCCCAGCTATCGACGAGCATCCAGGATGCGCGCATGATGGTTTGCGGCAGCCACAAGTAGATTACTAAAGCTGAGATAACGAAAATTGCAGAGCAAGATAACCTTTGCCGCGAGACATGAATGTAACAGCCACATCGATAAAATTTCAGGTGCCATATTTATGACCGGAATTATCCATACATAAAGAGAATTAGCTTTTTGGCCACCTTTTTGGCAGCAGTACTGCTGCCTCGCACAAGCGGGAAGCCGGGCTGGCATTTTTTTTACACGAAAGGATTCGCTTCTGTGCTCCAGGGAGACGCTGTCTATGTGTACACAGAATGCACTTATCATCCCGCAAATTGTCTGGCATTCCCGGGAAACTGCGATACTTTGCCATTTTGTGCCTAACTCAGAGAGCGAATCAGAGAGCAAACGAGTATAGACGATATTCTATTTGACATCAAGAGAAAGAAATGGAGCAGGGCAGGTCATGTAGTGCGCAGGTTAGATAACCCTTGGATCATCAGGGTTACAGAATGGGTGCCAAGAGAAGGGAAACGCAATCGACGACGACAGAACACTAGGTGGAGCGATGAAATTAGCTAATTCGCGGGCGCTAGTTGGAATCTCTTTGTGCAAAATACGGGTAATTGGAGATCGCAGGCAGAGGCCTTCGTCCTGCAGTAGACATAAACAGGCTTATGATGATGATGATCATGATGATGAATGGTAAAGAAAGTAGGCATAAAAAAGACGGACAGAATTGCTTTAATAAAAAAGTTGTTCTTTAGAGTATGTTTGTGTAGCAATTAGGATATTTAGATATCATTTGTTTTACCTTTAATTGGTTAGAAAACGAAACGAGCAGCCAGTATATCCGTAAGCGAAGATGGTATATAATGCTGTCGTGCGGCCGAGCTATCCAGTGCGACCAAGCCAGCCAGCAGCCCCGGTCGAACAAGTGTTAGAGAGTTCGCTAAGAATGCATCATTTTAAATGCAGAGAAGGATTATTAGGACCAATCCCGTTAAGGTATCGGTACCTGTACAACGTACATATAGAGGTTTTACTTAACAATTATTCACCAATGCCGTGAGCATTTGCACAGGTCCAAACAAGTAGTGAGTTGTGAAAATGCACATGAGCATGGGAATGACAGGAAAAAAAAAAGAACCTAAATACAGGAAACAGACATACAACAACACTGACACTCAGCATAACGAGAAACTAGCCTTAATTCCGTGAATCAAGAAAGAATAACAAAAGATACTCACAACAATTACAATATCAGTCGTAGGACAGTGGTGTGGTTTCAAGGTTTAATAAAACACCCCCCTTGAGCACCTTTCAGTAATCACATCTAAGATCGTAAAGTAACATATAGTTACACGTGCAACCTTGCCCAATCATTCATCCAACACAATCTGCTGTGAACTACGCGCTCAAATGCTGTAATGCCCAACATAACCATGGCTCCAATTCTGCGAGAAGGCCATCCAGGGAAACTGATTAAATCATTGCCTTTGGCAACGCATTCCAGATTTCTCTGGCCAACTAAAGAAATTAACGCTTGAAAGTGTCGCATTGTGTGAGATACTACCTGATGTGTTTATTACGATAGGTTCCGGGGTGTGTCGATGGGGTGGCTGCACGTTATCTCGTTTATTCAAAATAATAAGGTAACCGATATACGATAGAAAAAACTTCACGACGACGAGCGAGGGTTGGCACTACTGCTTGGTTTCTAAGAATACCTAAACTCTCGTGTTGAGAATGTTTACTGTATATAAATCGCGGCGCTGTATTTTGTTTACATTTTAGTTTCTGCGCGATTTCTTTCTCGTACGGGTTCCACTATAGTTAGGGTTCCTCCGCCACCATGCTATCATTCTCAAGAATCGGCCATGCTAAAGATTTATATGCCGTTAGTTTCACATAGAATCGTGCTACAGCTAGATTTTTTCGCGAGAAACGGAGCGTCCAGAACGAATTCTAACATGTGTCATCTGAGTATTGCATTTAAATGCACTTGTAAAGCTTACACCTCATGGGGATGGGTTAACACTAGTCTGACCCTACGAGCGACGGTCAGGAAAAGGCACGACGCTCCTCCACTCCGCAACGCACGAAGGCGCTACGGATGATTCCCCAGCTCTCCGACACGGCACAGAGAAGGCGCTTGAGTCAGATCGCCAACAAAGGCGCATTTATTCACGCCGGATACATCACAGTACGACAGTTACGGCACTCACGGGCAAAGGCTTGCCGCAAGACCGATCGAGTACGCGCGCCCGCTGCGTTAGGGATAACCAGGTGGTGGTCCACCGAGCGCGGGAACGAGAAGTCAATGGAGGCAAGGTCCCATGTCGCCAACTCGTTAAGGTGACTTAATTCGCTGTCGGCCTGTGAGCATCTTCCGCGGCCATAAATAAGGTTGCCAGATGGCCCAAACAAACAAAAGCCAAATGGTCTCAATCTATGTAGCCCAATATAGCCAGACCCAAATTTGTCGTGAACGAAAAGTAGCCAAACACATAGCCAAAGTGTATGACGATGCTTGTCGCGTGTCTTATAGATGGTGTCCAAATCCCACCGCTTATTTGCAGCTACTAAATTACTTCCGCCGAATACAACCAGCACAACAGAGGCATCAAGATCTGCGTAAACAATTCTAGCGAGAGCTGGCACTTAGACGTGGATTTGGGCAGTTCTTATTGTTACACTTAGCCGAAGGATTTCTTTTCCAATACACTCATGACGTCATTGGTACTTACTGAGCCACGTTTCGAGCTATTGTTAGTTCACGCCTCGATTTACCCGAAGTAATTTTACACAACACTCAGGCAAACAATCGCCAACTACAAGCTCGCGGATCAGTTTCGGGTGGTCACAATCGAGTGACCAACGTTTTTCAGCTGCAATAATGTCCTTTGACTGCAGGATGAATTCAGAAAATTTTAGAATGAAGAAAGAAATTTACTTCATTCCAACACTACGCAGCTCCAGACGCTTTTCAAAACGAAGATGCTCATAAAATGTACCTCTGAAAGAGGTGTTCTTCTCCTATTCCTTCTTATACAAATGGCTGTACTTCGCCGACTTGTCCAAGCTGTGTTTTGAGAAGGCGACGAGATTCTTCCCAGATTTCTCAGCCAGACGACTACTGTAGCCGGAATATGTTCGTGCCCTCCAACTCACGTGTGGCTATGTCACTCACAAGAATGCACTATGTTTGCTTCAACCTGAAGTTCTGTAGAGGGACGCGTTTATTTATTGGCTCTGGCGCTATCACGTAGGGTAAGCGATGATTGCAACGCGCTCCCGTGCTTTACATTGCTCCTTGCAGAGAGAAGTTCTCCTATAAAAGGTTGTCAATGCTCTCATTGGAAGACCATGTTCATCCAGTGCTCTCGCGAACATGCAGACCACAACAAGAACAGAATATATTGTTTTGATCAGCAGTCGAGACAGCTGCGCTTCGCTTAAAATGCAGATAAGATCCGAACCAACGTGTTTCTCGCTTAAAGCGACCTGCGGATTTTTTTTTCTAGATTTACTGGGTAAATAGCTTGGTGATTTGCGGGAAAACCTAGCAAAAGGCTTCGAGGAACACTTCATAAACTTTGAAAGACCACGGGTGAGAATTTCTCACTACGACATGCCTCCGAATACTTGAACTGTTGTGAAAGTCCACATCATAGTTTCCTGCACAGAAACGGGCATGAAATAGGTAGTCGACAGATATAAGCCCCACCGCTTTTCTTGTTGAACCACGTCTGAACCGGTAGCAGGTGGCGCCGAAATCATAAAAAAAGGAAGAGAGCTTAGAGCTATGATGATGCAGAAACATGGCAGCCATGACTTAACGCCATCCTCCCAGCGCCGACATTGCCTAAAAACACAGCCTTGGAGATTGCCTACATAGCTTTACAGCATCAATGAGCTTTGGGCTTTCATATACCGGCGTTCCCGAATTTTGTCACTGTTGACGTGGTACTCAGCACTCGGAAGTTCTTATAACAAAAATTGCCCAAATATAGCCATGTAGCCAACTCGTAACTTTCGACGGCATCCCGCACAACACGTAGCCCAATTTGACCAGTTAGAGCCCGTCCGGCAACCCTGGCGATCAGCGGGATGGAGCTCGGGAGGAGGGGGCGCCCGGGGAGCGCCACTTGAGAGGCCAACGAGGGCGCATCCACGGTGACACATGCTCGTGCGGCGATTCGACCCCGGGAGGGAGAAGTAAGGTTTGCGCGGGAAATTAGCCCCGGCGCGCTAGCCGTGTTCGCCATGTTGCCGTTATGGCTACGGTTCCTGGATATAGAGCTAAGCACAACGCGTCAGCTGGGGAAGCCGGCGGGAGAAGGCACTTCGATCCCCACAACCTAAATATTTTATTCTGTAAGTTTCTAACAAATCTTTACAAATTAATCTATAATTCTACTTAAATATCGTCTTCCTATGAGTTATGGGCATATGTTTTGTTTTCTTCAGATTATATTTTCATTCCCAACATGTCACATCAATGGGCTATATTCTTTAGTGTAGTTATTAATGTACCTAACCATCGATTTCTCACTCGCAAGTGTGAATTACGAGCTCATATGCAAAAAGCCGCAATTTTACGCAAGTTTCTGTATAGCCTGTGACGTGGTTAACCTACAATAGAAATAATAATGGACTCGATACGGATCCGTGGGGCACGCCATATAAACTTCTATTGTTGAGAGTCATATAGTTTATGGCAACACACTGGGTTAGGTTTGATAAAGAAGCTGCTATCCAGTCCCACTACAATGTGTTCAATTTTGATGCAGCTTGTATCCTCAATTAGTTTACACTGCAAGACACGATCACAAGCCTATAAAAATCAATAAAGATGGCATCAGCCTGGAATATGGAATTAAATGTTCATGCGACGGCGTGTTATCTCTACTAAATGTGTTATGGCTGACAGACGTACCTAAAAAACCACGTTGAATAATACATTATACTTTGCTTTCTTCTAAGTAGGTCATGACTGCTTTACTTGCTATGGGTTCCACTAATTTAATGAAGCAACATGTTAGTGATATTGGTCTATATGTTTCCTCGTGTAATCTATTGCTTTCGTTATGAATGGGCTTACTTTCCCGCGCAGCCAATCCTTGGGAAGTGAAGCTGTACTCGGTGATTCGAAAAATGTTATCCGCAAGAATGAAATATGTGCGTATCGTTTTAAAAACACATTTATTATATTCTCCACTCCCGGCGCCTTCCTGTTGTCTATATGCAAAATCAAGTTTCAAATACCCGACTCTGTTATCGCAACTTCGCCCATCCGGTCGTCAGCGACTGACACCGCCGCACTCGAAGTCGGTTAGTGCAAACATCCACGCGCGGATTGGCAATAGGCGTTAAATGTATTTGCTACAATGTGCATGCCTTCTATGGCCAAAACTGCCACTTTTACGGCTCGCGCTTTCTGATTTCGATAAGTAGCGCCAAACTTCTTGCGGTCGACTCCTTGTGAATATCGTTAACTTATGTGAAAAGAAATCGTCCTTTATAGCTTTTATTTTATGTTTCACTTTGCATGTGAGCTCTCTTATCTCTGCAGAATTTATCCTTTCTTTCTTGGTATTCTTGCTTTTTGTTTTAGATGAATTCTGCTTGGCATAAACCACGGTGTTTACCACTCAGTTCTCTTGAATATTGATGGAATGAAATTATTTTTACAATGTATTATAGCCTGTTGTAGTTAACCCAGAGACCGTTAACACCTCCGCAGGATTGAGCTGCGAGTCTATTCAAGGTTTCCTCTAAGTTGTCGATACCACTCTTATGATTAGCTCGTCTATATTTTTTTTAAAGCTATTCGAGATGGTTCGACCTTACAGCTAGCTCTCCTACTCAAAGTAAAAAAAGCGTTATAACCAGCATGTCACGATCTGAAATCCTTTCTTCAAAGCCTATATGTGATGTTATCGACTGCGACGCTCAATCAAGACCAAGTACTGAGCAGGCATCTTCTTTGAGACGCATAGGTTCTTTAAGAGTCTGCAAAAAAAAAGACCTAACATTATATCAAACAGGTGCAAACAGTTTTTTCATCTCTGTTGCCGACACAACTCCTCCCAGTCTATCCCAGCTTGTTTAAAATCACTGCTTAATAAAAAGTTTGTGGGATAATTTGTATTGTTGTGTAGGTAATCATGCATCTTCAATGGAGAGAGTATTCCTCAGGCGCTCCAGGGCATCTGTAAATGGCAGCTATTGACAATGACGTATTATACAACTGAATAGTGTACCATGATATTTAATGGTTGTCTATTTCAGGCTTTTCATAAAATATTAAACGGATTTTTATCATGATAGCTACGCTGGCTTTACACCCGTCATGATATGTGCGCATGAATAAATTTAAGGCATGTTTTAAGGTACAAAGATAACATTAGGAAGATATAGATACAATGGTGGACTGATAAAAGTGTACATTACCTGGTGAGCTCAAACAGGCTAGGTGGCTTTGTGTCACCGCCCCTTTCGAGAGAGCGTTTTTTTTCTTCTAAGAAATAAGAAGAGAAGTGCAGCGCCGTAACTTCCGCTGGTGCGAGGGCATTTCAACAGCGCATACACGGGAAAGAGGAGTGAAGAGAGAAATATTAGTGAGAGAGAAACCAGAGGAAGGCGGCGAGTCCTCAAAAACAAACAAGCAAAAGCGGGGCTTAGAGCCGCGCCGAGCCACGGCGATGCAGGGCTTCCTGTGCGGCGAGGACCGCAGCGCACATTTGGCTTGCAGTGTCATCGATGGTAGGGGTGATATCCATCGGAACACGTAGTGTTGCAGCGACAGCCGCAATGAGCGCATGTCCTGCGACGCGCTGATTCCTCGGCAGCTGCGGGCCGATGAGGCGGTTCTGGTTCCGCTGTATGGGAGCTGTGGCCGCGCAGGGTGTCGCTGAAGGAGATGCTAGACTGGACTGTGTGATGACGTAACGTCAAGTGCATGCCGTTGCCACTTCGTCATCACGGGCACTGATATCAGCAGCGGATAAGCAACCGCTGCCTATAAAAAGCGTGTCCAAAAAAAGAAACGCCGATTCCTTGTTCTGCACCGGCCCCTGTCGTTTTCTGGAGTACGGCTTCGCGGTTGCCGCACGCTACTACAGACTGGACTCTCGCGGACAGGCGAGGAGCGGCTGTCTACTGTTGGCGGAGTTGGGCACGTGCACGCGAGCTTTAGGGCTAGCTCGGCGCCCGCTTGCACGTGACGGGCTGCTGAGTGGACAACAACGTAGCTGCCTTTCTCTCGAGCTGCCAGTGAGGGCAGCGTGGCTCCACTGCAGCGTAGTTGCCACTGCAGTTAACGCAATGCGGCCGCTGCGATGTGCAGTCTTGGCTGCATGTGATTGGCCGCAGCGGACGCAGCAGGCGTCACGCGAGCAAGATGGCGATAGGCGCCAAAGCGGTCACACTGAACTGGTCGCGGCCGCTTAGCACGGACCGGGTGTCGCTGCTTGAACGGGATAAAGTTAGCTGGCACAACGTCGCCGGCGAAGGTAACCCTCACGTCGCCGCCACTACGCGAAATCAAAGGAGGGGTACGGGGGATTCGATGTGGTGTTTCACAGTGTCGGCATCGAGAGAGAGAGAGAGACGGGTGCGCACCGTGAATGATACCCACACGTGTTTTTGCGGAGTGCTTTTACGCTCTCTTGGACGGTGACAATGGCGCGCACTTTGAGTAGGCTCGACAGGTCAATACTGGGCCCAGCATCCACGGCCACAACATTGCGGTAGAAGTTAACGCGAACGCGAAGGGTGTTGCGTTTCGCCTGCGACACGTGGTTTTGCCGGCGCGACTGCGGCGGGGCGGCAGACATTTTGGCCCGATCGTCGTCGCCGCAACGCTCCCCGCCAGGTGTTTCCAGGCGCGACTGCGGCGATGCGACCGCAAAGGATCACCCTCTCCTTCCAGTCATTGTGCCCGAACCAGGCGATGCGAAAGCAGGGATCACCCTCTCATTACAGTCATTGTGCCCGACCGGCAGCGCTACGACAGTGTGCTACGACATTGTGCTACGACATTGTGCTACGACAGCGCTACGACATTGTACGTTCACGTGCTCGTCTATTGAGGGGTTCCTTCTTGCCCTCAACTGCGAGAGTATAAAGACAGCTGCCCCCGGACGCCAAAAGGAGGGCTCCGATTTCTTCTGTTGAGTAAAGTGCTCTCCCGTCTCTCTACTTCGGTCAACCTGACCGCCAACTCTTTGCGATGTTAAAATAAACAAGTTGTTTTGTTGTTACCAGTCGACTCATGCTTTGCCGGGACCTTCGCATGCTTCCAGTTGTACCCCAGGCCGCCAGGCCAACGCTACCCTTGGGGCTTGCGACCCAGGTACAACCACGGGCGTCAGCGCCGAGTTCCCAACAGATCGTACCAGCGGTGCGATCCCAAACATCTGGTGGCAGCGGTGGGATTCAAACATCTGGTTGGCAGCGGTGAGATCGCCTCCGACTTCAAACAACTGTCTGCCAGCGGTGAGATCGCGACAACGGAGGCCAGCAGCGAAGAGATGCAGCTCAACGACGATCCGGGAGCAGTGCAACGAGCCCTGTGTGACGACTGGTTGCCTGCAGCGGAACGACTGCGCGGAATTCCTGCCTGCGAGGTTTGGTGAGTGCGGGACTTTCTTCTTCTGAGCTTTGCCAGGCTTTTGTTAGTGTCAGAAACAGAGCTGGTAATTGTGGTTGTCGTTGCTGCCGGGTTAGTTTGCGGCAAGACAATAGTAAGCAGTAGAGAAAGCAGCATTCAGAGCAGCCATGGATTTGAAGTCGTTGCGCAAACCGAAATTGTTGGAGCTTGCAAGAGAGTTGGGTCTGGATGTCTCAGACAAACTAAGAAAACCTGAACTGCTAAAGGCTATTCTTGAGTTAGAAGCTGAGGATGACGAGCTGTCGGAATGCCTTGAGACCATTGAAGAGAGGGAGACTGCAAAAGAAAAAGAAGAGCGTGAACGTAAAGAACAGAAAGAGCGAGAGCAACAAGAGCGTGACCGTCAACACGCTTTGGAAATGAAGCGTCTTGAGGTAGAGATGGAACGCGCTCGTAATGGAAGTCAGGCACACGGTGCAGGAGAACGCGTATTGTTCAAAATGACTGACCTGATGCGGCCGTTTAAGCTTGGAGAGGACATTGGTTTGTTCCTGGTTAACTTTGAGCGAACGTGCGAGAAGCAGGGGTTCTCTCGGGAAACGTGGCCACAGCGCTTGCTCACTTTGTTACCCGGCGAGGCGGCCGACGTAGTCGCTCGCTTGGATAGAGAGGAGGCAGAGGACTTCGACACAGTGAAATCGAGTCTTCTAAAAAAGTACCGGCTGTCTGCGGAGGCGTTCCGTCGGAAGTTTCGGGAAAATGAGAAAGGCAAAAGTGAGTCATATACAGAGTTTGCGTATAGGCTTATGTCAAACATGCAGGAGTGGCTCAAAGAAGAGAAAGCGTTCGGTGACCACGATAAAGTTCTGCAGTGTTTCGGGCTAGAACAGTTTTATAGTCGGTTACCGGAGAACGTGCGATACTGGGTCTTGGATAGGCCAGACGTTTGCACGGTGGCTAAAGCCGCTGAGCTAGCCGAGGAGTTTGTGACGCGTCGGGCTCGCGGAGCTAAGGACGGTCAAAAGGGTGAATTTGGCTCGAAGTTTGAGAGGCCGAAGTTCACACGCATGAGAGAAAAGGGGAACACACGTAGTGCGGATGCGAGTGAAAGCAGTCCGACCAAACGTAAAGAGACGGCGGCAGCCAAACGCAGAAAGCGGTTCGAAATGAGGCGAGCGCGCATTTGTTGTATACGTGCCAGAAGCCGGGTCACTTTTCGGCGCAGTGTCCGGAAACAACACCAAAAGTTGTGTTTTTTTCAATAGGCAGCACTGACGAGAACATGAAGCTTCTCGAGCCTTACATGCGAGACCTCCTCGTGAACGGGAAAGAGTGCCGAGTGCTTCGCGATTCCGCAGCTACGATGGATGTAGTTCACCCGTCTTACGTAGAACCCCATATGTTCACGGGCGAGTGCGCATGGATCAAGCAAGCCGTGGAAGCTCATAGCGTGTGTCTGCCGGTAGCAAAGGTGCTTATTGAAGGACCTTTCGGAGCGCTTGAGACGGAGGCGGCAGTGTCATCTATGCTGCCACCTCAGTACCCGTACCTATATTCAAACAGGTCCGATCACCTCCTGCGCGAGAAGGGGCTTTTGTTTGGTGAAGCTAGTGTTCAGGCCTTAACCAGATCGAAGGTTCGGGAGCTCGCTGCAAAGGCGGTAGTTGCGGGGCCGACGTTATCAAACAACGAAAAAGGGTCAGAGGCGCAGCAAGCTGATATTCAGAGCACGCCCGAACTGAATAAACTTGAGTCTGTAACGTTAAAGGCACCAGATACCGGAGAGGAAAATCCCGATGCGGGAAAGTTAGAAGAGCTATCTACTGATTTGCTCATCGCGCCTACGTCAGACGGACTTGATAGGTTGCTAAAAGTCAGCCGGTCGGCTTTGATAGCCGAGCAAAAAAAGGATGGCAGCCTGGAAAACGTGCGCTGCAATGTCAAAGAAGGTATCGCCAGGAAAAATGCGCGTTTTGTGGAAAGAGGTGGAGTCCTGTACCGGAAGTATCTAGACCGCCGAGGAGTGGAGTTCGATCAGCTGATCGTGCCTCAATGCTATCGTCAGGATCTGTTGCGCTTGTCGCATGGGGGTTCGTGGTCCGGACACCTAGGAGTTAAGAAAACTAAGGACCGTCTCTTGCAAGAGTACTATTGGCCAGGGTGTTTTCGGGACGCAGACCATTTCGTGAGGACATGTGACACTTGTCAGCGGGTGGGCAAACCAGGGGACAAATCAAGGGCGCCGTTGAAATTGGTACCTATCATAACGGAGCCTTTTAGACGGCTCGTTATTGATACAGTGGGACCTCTGCCGGTAACAGCCACGGGGTACAGACACATTTTGACTGTGATCTGCCCAGCGACAAAGTTCCCTGAAGCAGTGCCGCTTAAAGAACTCAGCTCAGTTGAGATAGTCAATGCACTACTGTCCATATTTGCGCGAGTTGGTTTTCCTGCAGAAATCCAATCAGATCAGGGCACAGTGTTTACTAGCGCTTTGACGACAACTTTTCTCGAAAGGTGTGGGGTAAAGCTGCTACACAGCTCAGTGTACCACCCACAGTCGAATTCCGTTGAGAAGCTCCACTCCGTCATGAAGCGCGTGTTGAGAGCCTTGTGTTTTGAACATCGAACTGACTGGGAGCTGTGTCTGCCTGGGGTGATGTTTGCATTAAGGACCGCGCCGCATGCGGCTACG
Organism: Dermacentor variabilis; assembly: GCF_050947875.1. Taxonomy (NCBI): domain Eukaryota; kingdom Metazoa; phylum Arthropoda; class Arachnida; order Ixodida; family Ixodidae; genus Dermacentor; species Dermacentor variabilis. Next base: position 88,895,568 of record NC_134571.1, on the reverse strand, counting down.
GGGTTTTCGCCAGCTGAACTGGTGTACGGTCGCTCGCTTCGATCTCCGCTTCGCATGCTTCGAGAATCGTGGGAAGGTAGGGGCGACGACCCAGTCGTGGTGGAGTACGTACTTAAGCTCCTCGAACGCTTAAGAAGGGCACAGGAGTTGTCAGGTGAAGCAATGACGAAGGCCCAGCAGAGGGCCAAGGTTTATTATGATCGGACAGCCAGGGCCCGTCGTTTTGAGGTGGGCGATGAGGTCATGATATTGCGCACATCGCTAAACAACAAACTAGACGCGCAGTGGGAGGGCCCAGCACGAATTGTTCAGAAACTGTCGGACGTTAACTACGTGGTAAGTCTGCCAGGAAAGCGGAAAGCACAGCAAGTTTACCACTGTAATCTGCTCAAACCTTATAGACAAAGGGAAGCAGTGGTGTGCATGATGGTAAACGTTCCTGAAGAGCTTCCGGTCGAGCTTCCGGGACTAGGCTCAGTGACGAACAGGGAAGACACCGGTCAAGTCATTAGTGACCTTATCAGTAAAGCACCGCTGTCGCCCGAGCAGAAAACCGAACTACACCAGCTATTACAAGAGTTTCAAGGTCTGTTCTCTGAGAGGCCTGGTAGGACTTCTGTACTTACTCAAGATATAGAACTTACCTCCCCAGAGCCAGTACGATCCAAGGCGTATCGGGTGTCACCCCGCCAGAGCGATATTATGGAGGCTGAGGTAAAGAAAATGCTACAGCTCGGTGTTATTGAGGCAGGTGAGAGTGATTATACCTCCCCTTTGATTTTAGTTGAGGTACCGGGCAAGGAACCTCGTCCTTGCGTCGACTACCGCAGGCTTAATTCCATCACTAAGGATCAAATTTATCCGATCCCTAACATCGAGGAGCGCCTTGAGAAAGTTAGTAGCGCTCAGTTTATTTCCACCCTAGATCTTGTCAGGGGTTATTGGCAGGTTCCACTTACAGAAGAGGCTAGTAGGTATGCGGCGTTCATTTCACCAATGGGAACATTCCGTCCTAAAGTGTTGAGTTTTGGTTTGAAGAACGCGCCATACTGTTTTTCAAGCCTCATGGATAAAGTGTTGCGGGGACAGCAAGAATTCGCTTTACCGTATCTAGACGACGTAGCGATATTCTCCGCATCCTGGTCTGAGCATATGACACACTTGCGGGCAGTGCTAACCCGCCTGCGCGAAGCGGGCTTGACAGTCAAGGCTCCTAAGTGCCAGTTAGCACAGGCCGAGGTTGTCTACCTCAGTCACGTGATTGGTCAGGGTCGTCGCCGCCCCTCTGAAATAAAAGTGGCCGCTGTGCGAGACTTTCCGCAACCGCGCACCAAGACCGATATTCGGTCGTTCTTGGGTGTCGCCGGCTACTATCAGAGGTACATCCCTAGGTACTCTGATATCGCGGCTCCCCTGACGGATGCTCTAAGAAAGACAGAGCCTCAAACAGTCGTCTGGGACGAGACAAAGGAAAGAGCTTTTAGCGCCCTAAAAAGTGCCCTAACAAACCAGCCTGTGCTACGATCGCCAGACTATACAAAAGGGTTCATTGTTCAGTGCGATGCTAGTGAGCGAGGCATGGGCGTTGTACTGTGCCAACGGGAAAAGGGAGAAGTAGAACACCCCGTCCTGTATGCTAGTCGTAAGCTGACCAGTCGTGAGCAGGCGTATAGCGCCACCGAGAAAGAGTGTGCATGTCTCGTGTGGGCCGTTCAGAAATTGTCATGCTATCTAGCCGGCTCGAGGTTTATCATTGAGACGGATCACTGCCCTCTCCAATGGCTGCAGACCATCTCTCCCAAAAATGGCCGCCTCCTGCGCTGGAGCCTCGCTTTACAACAATATTCCTTTGAGGTGCGTTACAAAAAGGGGAGTCTCAACGGTAACGCCGATGGCTTAAGTCGAAGCCCCTAACGTAGGAATCAGCCTCAAAATTGTTTGTTACTGATGTTTTTCTTCCTGAGGCAGGATTTTTTTTAACATATTGCTTTTGTTTAGTGTTTCAAAGTGATGATATGCTTTCTAGTGCAATTTTTCAATTTGTGGACGCGTTCTGAGTGATGCTAGACTACTGTAAGGAACTAGGCAGTGGTATAAAAAGGGGAAAGAGCCTGGCAGGGCTTAGTGAGGGTTGTGCCGTGCTTGCTGACTGAGCGGTTGAGTTTCAGCGTAGTTCTAACGCTTGCCGGGAACGAGAACAAAAATGTGAACTCTCCCGAAGTCACTTTGCAGTGTCCCGTGCGAACCTGAACGAGAGAACGAGGCCTTCTCTGTGCGCTGCGCTCAAGAAACGTCGAGGGACGCCCGACTTCGGTTATGAGCATCATCGAGCGACATCCCTCCGGACAGCGGATGCAGTCCCCTGTCCATCGGGATCTCCTTTCCCCGGCGGGGCGGTCTGTTGCGTTTCGCCTGCGACACGTGGTTTTGCCGGCGCGACTGCGGCGGGGCGGCAGACATTTTGGCCCGATCGTCGTCGCCGCAACGCTCCCCGCCAGGTGTTTCCAGGCGCGACTGCGGCGATGCGACCGCAAAGGATCACCCTCTCCTTCCAGTCATTGTGCCCGAACCAGGCGATGCGAAAGCAGGGATCACCCTCTCATTACAGTCATTGTGCCCGACCGGCAGCGCTACGACAGTGTGCTACGACATTGTGCTACGACATTGTGCTACGACATTGTGCTACGACAGCGCTACGACATTGTACGTTCACGTGCTCGTCTATTGAGGGGTTCCTTCTTGCCCTCAACTGCGAGAGTATAAAGACAGCTGCCCCCGGACGCCAAAAGGAGGGCTCCGATTTCTTCTGTTGAGTAAAGTGCTCTCCCGTCTCTCTACTTCGGTCAACCTGACCGCCAACTCTTTGCGATGTTAAAATAAACAAGTTGTTTTGTTGTTACCAGTCGACTCATGCTTTGCCGGGACCTTCGGATGCTTCCAGTTGTACCCCAGGCCGCCAGGCCAACGCTACCCTTGGGGCTTGCGACCCAGGTACAACCACGGGCGTCAGCGCCGAGTTCTCAACAGATCGTACCAGCGGTGAGATCAAAACAAGGGATACAAATAAATCGTAATTGTGGCAGCTGAACGGAGGATAGTTGGAGAAGATTGGGACTACACCGAAGGGAGGAGCGAATATTTGCACCTGGAAGGATGGGGAGTCGACTGGAGCAGTTGGAAAGAGGAAGCCCCCGGGAAGACCGCAATGTCCTTGTGGATTTGGAACAGTCCACCCCGTTACCCCGTATTGTTTTGTATCTGGAATTCCTCTACAGCAGATGGCGTGAATATATATATATATATATATATATATATATATATATATATATATATATATATATATATATATATATATATATATATATATATATATATAATATATATAAGTCGTTCATGTTCACTATCTCAAGCCTTATCACCATTCTACCGCCCTTCCAGAAAACTAAGTCGCCAGGATGGCTCCTTTATTTCCGCGGGGCCATTGTAAGGAAGATAACGATGTGCACACTGAGTCAGCAGCATCGGCAGCATCAAGCACGCAGTAGAAGCTCGAGCTCGGGGACTGTGCTCGGTGCATCGTAGAACCGGCGGTCGCTAGGAACTCCAATAAACCTCCTTTATAGTATATATATATATATATATATATATATATATATATATATATATATATATATATGCGATATTGTGTATGAACTCTGAATTGTGATACTTATGTATATCCAGACTGTGAAAAATTAACTTTCGATTGTTACAAAGTTTTGTCTACAATGTCAACGTTGAGACAATTTTCGGTTAGCATTGTAACAAGCGGCCAAAATATTTAGCGGCTCAGATGCAAACAAGCGCATGACAATAATCTTTAATTGGTGGGGGCGGTGGCTCATAACCTCAGTTCAGTATCAGTAAAATCACTATCTCAACATCAGCACAAATTTGCAGTAAGGGTAACCCTCCACAAGAAGGAAACAAAATACTTCAGCCTTTCTAGAATTTTGTCGCATGCTTATGTTGAGGGCTAACTGCCTAATTGACTTGGCGTGCACATACATCGCAGCACCCACATGGTTGTTTAAATAAAACAACTGTCCCAGCAGCATATTTCAGCATTTCTACACTAAGCAGAGGTTTTCAGAAACGTCAAAAAGAGTCATTTATTTCAACAGTTGTTGAACAATGCAAGCTCGCTCACTCTGGAATTTGAGCGATTCGGGGACAATGTAATGATTTCTTAACTGCAGTACAACGTACAACGTAAACATAAAAATCGTGGCACGGGTCTCGCACTCATAAACGCACTACAGAATCGTGTTTTGTGAACAGGTATATGATCCTGGAAATTGGTTAAATCATGGCACCCTATATTTTGTCAATGCCAGCACACATAGGCCAAAAGCGGGGGTCGCTGATAAGTAGCAAGTTGCATTTCATGCAGCAGATTCTGATTGGAATTGACTAAAAAAAATCCAACATTTCTACGTAATTTTTCGTCCTAATGTGATTGACATTATAGAAACACAATAAATAGAACAAGAAAGTCTGAATTTTCCATTGCATGTTTCGCAGCCTTCTGCGTCTTAAATAGCTTCAATGATAATTGCGTTTAAAGATTTCCATTGGTCGACTATCTCTATTTTCTTCTGATGACATCTGCACCAACACTACAACTCGCTGGATGTGCATGCTGAAGCACGGTGTTGTTACTGGGGACCCTTTGCCCACGAGGCTGTGTTGGGTTAATGCAGTGATGCTCGCAATTGGGCCTTCTCCGAAGAGCAGCGCTTCAGTGTGGCTGGTGCTTGAACAAGGTGCTCCTTGTCGGGTAAAACAAGCGATAAAAAATTGTCCGTAGATGAGTTCCTGCCATCAGCGTCCGAAGAAATCATCGCTATGGAGTCGTAAAAGTACCGATTTATTTGGCAGCTCACATGTGCGGGGTTTGAGAGATTAAGATACATATACTATTGGTGATACGCAGCTGGGAATGCATGCAATGCGTAGGATATACAACTGATGGACCATTAGAACTGGCGAATAGGTGTCAAGAGAAGCGAAAGGCAGTCCAGGATGACGGAGAATGAGGCGGGGGATGAAATTAGGAAATTTGTGTAGGCGCGAGTTGTAATCAGGTCGCGCAAGAAATGGGCAATTTGAGGTCAAAGGGAGAGGCCATCATCCTGTAGTGGACATAAAAATAGGCTGATGACGATTGAGTGTCCGAGTTCACCTATCTGAACATGCGCATCCCTGGGACAGCTGCGTGGGGCGACCGTGGGCGTTCCATTGTAGTTCCTTCCAAATGCTAGTGCTCAAAGCTGCTTCAGCACTTAGAGCTTGACTAGTGAATAAAGTAACTGCTCAAGAGGAAGATACAGCTCGGGTGCTCCTATCTGAATACATGTAAATGGAGAATTCGTTTTGCTAGGCAGCCACTGCACCAAATTTGGCGGAGTGTGTTGCATTTAATAGAAAACTTAAAATCTAGTGTCTGTTCCTTTCGAGTTTTTGATTTAGGTTGTCAACCTTTCATTAATATTTGGGAAAAATAGCAAATGTTCAGAAAACGAACTACCAAGTTTTAATCTGTAACTCAACATAAAATATGATATCCCATTTCTGTGAATTTTAACTGATAGTACATGTAACGTAGACAAAATTGATACGTATAGATGATTCTGAAAAAATTTAGTAATAGGGATATACAACTTTTCCGGAACCCTTGTACACAACAAAACAAATTCACGTAAGATATAAATTGAAAAATAAAATTCGTCCGCTTTGCATGATCTAAAGAATGCCGTTTCCAGAACTTTTATGTCTGTTTATGATTGAGAGCTATTAAACTGTAAACATAGGGCTTCTTTTCTTCTTCTTGGACTTTCGAATTTTTGAAAATTCTTTTAGCAAAATTCTGGCCTTTAATGGATATTTCGCTTGAAACAGTAAATAGGATTTAACGTTATCTCTCAAATGCAGAAAGTTTCATTAGAATCGGTTCAGTGCTTATCTTATACTAGCATTTCTGCGTTTTACATCTATTTGAGTAGGCCGCGTTCAAGCCCTAAATCGAAATTTCGCAACGAAGAGTAACTACAATTTATATTTCTCTCTCGAATGCAGCAAATTTCACAAAAAATGGTTCAAGGTTTATCTGAGAAACTAGCGTTTCCGCATTTTACAAGCATTTGAATAGGCCGCGTTGGAGTTGGGCCGGCGCCAAAGGTTCCTCTTAAATAGAATTCGTTAGCGATAGAAGTCTTAAGTACAGTCAGCAATGCTAAGTAAAAAAGAAATCTGTTAATTACAGCACTGCCAAAAATGTAATCGCCTGCAAGTCATTACTTACTGTCATTTTTTACTAAAGTTTTGGTAACGTGGGTCACTTAAAACATTAGTGAAACATTTCGCTATCCTCTTTAAAAATGTGCCCATGCATCTTGAGTCTCCTGACTCCACGTATGCAACATTTTTTTTCTTTGCACTTGCTTGGAAGTTTTGGTTTTGCAAGCTGTTGAATTAATTTCTTTTGCTGTACAAATCGACCGTTGAAAATCCTTGTTTTTGAAATCAGATCGTAGTTGACTGAATCAGTGGAGTACATGTATTAGGTCCTAACATAGTCTCAAATGCACTGCTTCTGCTTCAATTCAACTATATATATTGTCACGAAAAGACAATTGAAGATCTACCCGGCGTCGGCGAGACAGACAGTTGTACAAGATAGCGTACACATAAACTCAAGCCGGCGTCCTCAGTCTCTGCTTCTTCTTCTTCAGCGCCCACGTCTTGCCGAGCGCGCGTTCCAGTCACTTCTTTCTCAGCGCTGGCGTGAGACACCTATCGGCATTATCCCCCCGCCAAAAGAAAAGCATCGACCCGATGCTTTTCTGTGGAAATCGTATGAGATCGGGTTGGCGCCGCCTTAACGCGAGAAATACGATTTAAGGCGAATAATATGCACTATTTCTGAGTGGTGCTGCCGACGCCGAGGCGACGCGGCACCGTCGGGAATGACCTCATAGTTCACTTCACTAACGCGGCCTATCACTTTGTAGGGTGCAAAGTATCTACTAAACAGCTTCTTAGACAACCCCTGGCGACGAATTGGAGTCCACACCTAGACTTGGTCACCTGGCTGGTACTCGACTTGCCGATGTCGAAGGTTGTAGCGTCGTGTGTTGTACTCTGCTGCGTCGTGATGTGTATGCGCGCTAGTTAACGAGCTGCCTCTGCGTGTTGAGTAAGTTGCTCGTCGTAGGAAGTAATTGATGCGTCGGTGTCGTACGGGAGAATTGCATCTAGCGTGGTCTGGACCTCGCGCCCGTATACAAGGCGGAACGGTGCGAAATGTGTTGTTTCCTGAATGGCGGTGTTGTACGCGAATGTAACGTACGGCAGGACTTGATCCGATGTTTTATGCTGGACGTCTACATACATAGACAGCACGTCAGCAATGGTTTTGTTTAGCCGTTGCGTCAGTCCATTGGTGTGCGGATGATAGGATGCAGTGGCCTTGCGATGCTGCGTGCAGCTCAACTCGAATATGTCCTCTATCAGTTGGGCTGTAAAGGCAGTTTCTCTGTCGGTGTGACATGTGATAGGGCACCATGTCTTAGGACTATCTGTTCGATAAAGAACTGGACAACTTCGTAGGCCCTGGCACGTTGTACAGCTTTCGTCTCGGCGTAGCGTGTTAGACAGTCTGTGGCGATTATAATCCACTTCTTTCCGCTGGCTGACAAGGGAAAGGGCCCCAGAAGATCCATGCCGATATGATCAAACGGCGCGCTAGGTGGTGCGATGGGTTGGAGTAACCCCCCGGGCTTCAAATACGGTGATTTCCTGCGTTGAAATTCACGGCAGCTTTGCACGTTACGCTTCACCGTGGTAGAAAGTCTGGGCCAGTAGTACTTCCGGCGTACCTTTGCAAGAGTACGTGAAAATCCGAAGTGTCCAGACGTGGGCCCATCATGGCAGGCTAGGAGAATGTCATCACGGAGGGTGGCAGTTACGACCAATAGATACTCTTTGTCGCTGGCACTCTAGTTTTTCTTGTAGAGGACACCGCTTCGGAGGCAGAATGTCGAGAGACTGCGACAAATGTGTCGTGGGATTGCAACATTCTTGCCTTCTAGGTGATTGATGAGAGGGCGTATTTCGTCCTCCTCGCGCTGCCGTGCGATCAGGTCGGATGCGGTGAGGACCCAAAGGAATGCGCCGTCTTCGTCCATGTCCTTATGGCAAGTTTTGACGGGAGCGCGCGACAACGTGTCCGCATCTTCGTGTTTGCGGCCCGATTTGTAGACAAGGGTAACATCGAACTCCTGCAGACGGAGACTCCATCGAGCAAGTCGCCCGGACGGGTCTCGTAAGTTGGCTAACCAACACAAGGAATGGCGATCTGTCGCCACCTTGAAAGGGCGACCCTAGAGATAAGGCTGAAATTTCATGATGGCCCACACCACCGCTAGACACACTTTCTCGGAAGTGGAGTAGTTGATTTTGGCGCGTGAAAGGGTGCGACTGGTGTAAGCGATCACTCGCTCGACGCCTTCCTGGTGTTGAACGAGAACAGCGCCAAGACCGATGTTGCTTGCGTCGGTATGCACCTCAGTGACAGCGTCCTCGTCAAAGTAAGCGAGAACGGGTGATTCCTGCACGCCCTGCCGTAACTCGGTGAAAGCTGCGTCCTGCTCATCCATCCAAACGAAGGGTGTGTCTTCTCGCGTGAGGCGTATGAGTGGTTCAGCGATCCGGCAGAAATTAGCGATGAAGCGACCATAGTAGGCACACAGACCGAGGAAGCGGCATACTGCTTTCTTGTAACGAGGAGTCAGAAAAGCAACAACAGCAGATGTTTTGTCTGGGTCAGGCTGGACACCGTCAGCGTTCACGACCCCATGCCCGAGAAACTTCAACTCTTCGTAACGAAGTGACACTTTTCTGGCTTTAGTGTGAGATTGGCGCAGCGGAGCGCCTCAAGTACCGCCTCTAAACGCTTCAGATGTTCTTCGGAGATCGCCGCAAACACGACGACGTCATCTAAGTATACTAAACAACTCTGCCACTTCAGACCCGTCAGAACAGTGTCCACCATTCTCTGCAATGTGGCCGGTGCAGAACCGAGGCCTAATGGAAGTATTTTAAATTCGTACAGTCCATCCGGGGTAACAAAGGCCGTTTTTTCGCGATCTCGTTCGTCAACTTCGATTTGCCAATATCCAGTCTTCAAATCTATGAATGAAAAATACCTGGTTCGTCGGAGCCGATCTAACGAATCATCGATCCGCGGAAGCAGATAAACCTCTTTTTTGTGACGTTATTCAACTTTCTATAGTCAACACAGAACCGAAGCGTTCCGTCTTTCTTTTTGACAAGGACCACCGGCGACGACCAAGGGCTTTGGGATGGTTGTATGACGTCATCGTCAAGCATTTCTTTCACTTGTGCATTAATCACGTTGCGCTCTTTCACCGATACGCAATAAGGCAGTTGTCGTATGGGACGAGAATCGTCACACGTGATTATTCGGTGTCTCGTGAGGGGCGTCTGGCGTGCCTTAGAAGTAGATGCGAAGCCCTCCTTGAACCGAAGTAGCAACTCGCGCAGCGCTTTTTGCTTTTCTTCCGAAAGGTCTGAATTGATGTCGATATTGCTGAGTGTCTGAGCTGGGTTGTCCTCTGTCATTGACGCAAAGCATTCAGCAACGTCTGCTATGGGCTCAGCAAAAGCGATAGTAGTACGACGAAACAGGTGCCGATGTTCCTGGCTGAAGTTCGCCATGAGGAGCGCTGAATGTCCACCTCGAAGCATAATGAGATTGCGGGCTGCACATACAACATGAGTCAGCATAATGGAGGAATTGCCCTCTGCAACAGCTTCGCCATCACGCAGATCGTCGCATACGACCGCTACCAGGACAATTGCGCGTCGTGGTAAAGTTACATTGTCGGCGTAATCCCGAAGCGCGTTACGTCGGCAATTGTCGCGACTGTTCGCTGCTCTCTCTGTCGAAAAATCACTGTGCGCTCCCGGAGGTCTATAATGGCACCATACTCTCGCAGAAAGTCGACGCCCAAGATGAGGCCCCGAGAGCAGTCGCGGAGTATAAGGCATCTGGCTGGAAACGTATACCCACGAATTTGTACTCTGACCGTGCACAGGCCCAACGGTGTTACGATATGCCCGCCAGCAGTACGAATTTGCGTTCCAGACCAAGGCGTGATAACTTTTCTAAGTTCCGTCCCTAGTTTTCCGCACAAGATCGAGTAGTCGGCACCCGTGTCCAATAACGCACTAATGTGGCGGCCGTCGAGCACAACAGGTATGTCTAGCGAGAGTCTGTCGCTGAGTTCGGCTGCTGTCGTCATTGAATCATGCTCAATAGACCGTGCTTGCCTCAATGGGAGCGGACCCGCCCCCGAAGGTCTCTGTTCTTAGTTTTCCCGGCAAGGGCGTGGCGATCGTCCCTGCGCTGCCATTGGAGGGCTTCTAGGAGCTGGGGAAGATCGCCCTGGGGACTGCGAGCGCGACTGCCGCTGTGGGAACAGTGGCATATCCTGCTGGTTCTGGTACTCTTCAATCGCCCTAGGCCTTTCGCCATATCTGGGCCTGGGTGAATCCGCGGCAAAACCTTGCAGTCCGAGGCGGCGGTATGGGAACTCGCGGTATATGTGACCGGCTTCTCCACAGAGATAGCACAGAGGCCTTCTGTCCGGGGTACGCCCGACGTCAGATTTCCTTTCGAGCGAGCGCCGATCTTTTATACGTTGGATCGGTTGCACTGATGGGAGCGGCGGGACGTATGACGCGGCGTAAGACGTGGCGGGGATGAAATGGATCGGAGCGCCGACAGGGACTCGCCCCAAAACTTCCGGATACGACGGCGCTGCAACTCTGTGCTGTCGCCGGCGACGCATTACTGCTTGGGACGAGACTTTGAATCGGTTGCTGCACTTCCCTTCTCATGAGGGCAGCAATGGAACCCAGCATGCGCTGAGGCGGACAGCTGAGCAGTTGAAGCTCATCACGAACCACAGAGCGGATAAGGTCTCGCAGAACTTCCAGGCTTCCAAAGGCTACCGCGTCCGTCAGTGAAGCAGCATTCGCGTGCCTGTCATACGTAGCTGAGCGCTGGTGCAAAGGTGAAGTAGCGTTCATTTGCCTTTCATAGAAAGCTGAGCGATGGTGCAGCACCTTTTCCATCGTGGTGGCTTCGGTTAAAAATGCACCCACGGTCTTCGGCGGGCTTCGAACCAGGCCAGCAAATAGCTGTTCTTTAACTCCCCGCATGAAATGGCGCAGCTTCTTTTGCTCTGACTTGGTAGGGTCCACCCGACGTAAGAGGCGCGTCATATCCTCTACGTACGACGTGACGATCTCATTCGGCAGATGAATGCGGTATTGGAGCGTCCGTTCGGCTCGTTTGCAGCGATCAGCATTGGTGTATGTATCCAGCAAGGCACGGCGGAACTCGAGTCACGATTTGAGGAGCCCTTCTCGCTTCTCGTACCAAGCGCGAGCCCCGTCCTCCAAGCTAAAGTAGACATTTCTCAGCTTCGCCGCGTCGCTCCATTCGTTTATCTCAGCAACGCGCTCAAACTGGATTAACCAGTCTTCTACATCCTCGAAGACATCCCTGTGGAACACTTTCGGCGCTCTGAGACTCTGCAGCAGGTACTGAGTTGCCATTGTGGCCGTACCTTGCATAATGGTCGATAACGACGTATGTTCCTTCTATACTGGTCCGAGGGGGCGTCGACGTTGTTGCGGAGAGATGATCAAGCTGCGAAGGTAATCCTCGGATTCTCCTGCTGGCCCAGTGAACAGGGGTGTCCACTAGTACAAGGCTGGTACTCCTGCTACCAGGAGGGGTTTGTGGCATCGGATGAACCGTACCCCGCACCTCCACAAGTTTTGTCACGAAAAGACAATTGAAGATCTACCTGGCGTCGGCGAGAGAGACAGTTGTACAAGATAGCGTGCACAAAAATTCAAGCCGGCGTCCACAGCACCCACCGCTTGCCGAGCGCGCGTTCCAGTCACTTCTTTCTCAGCGCTGGCGCGTGATATCTAGTGGCAATATATATATATATATATATATATATATATATATATATATATATATATATATATATATATATATATATATATATATATATATATATATATATATATATATGAACCACGTAGGAGCAAACGTGGTTGCGCCTACGTGGTTGCTCAGAAATTGCTTGTAAATGGTTAATCAGATGCATTGTAACTTCATTAGGCGAATCATGATAAGAAGAAAGAAAAAAATGGCTGTGGCTTAGCTAAGGTTAAGCCCAGGATGCGAAGCATACTAGCCTTTAGTTTAGTTGTTGAACCACTGTTTAGCCTGGTGAACTGCTGTTGCTTGGCTATATTTGGTTCGGCTAGAGGAAGAAACAACTCATGCGTTACTCTGCTTCGCCTTCAAGAGTGGAACGTGACAGCGTTCCCGTCGACCCGCCAAGGGGTGTAAGACAATGGGCTACGGCGCAGCGACTACGCACCCCGCATTGGACGCGGTGAGCGTCGAGCAACGCAGCGTTCGGCGCGGCAACGAAATGTGCGCCTGAGCAAGCGACGCACGCCTGAGCCTTAGAAACAGCTCGTTTCTAAGGCAACACCGCATTCACTAGAGGCGCTTTTGTACCGCTTTGAAGCATCGTACTCGTGGCTCAGTGGTAGCGTCTCCGTCTCACACTCCGGAGACCCCGGTTCGATTCCCACCCAGCCCATCTTGCAAGAGTTGAGCCAAAGCCACCTAGAAACAAGCGCAGCTGCTTATATACCGCCGCGACGGCGCGAGTTGGAGCCCCGTTTCTCCTCTGTCGTGACGTCACGGTGCCACGTGGTATGGCATGGGGTCAAAGGTCATTGAAGGCGACACCGCCGCGCCTGAGGAGCTGGGTTGAGCTCTAGTAATATGCTTCACATAAAAACACTTTTATCCGTACTGCACTATCGATGACATCACTAGAAATCTCATTTGCCTACACGCCTGTATAAAGGTACCTTATTATTTGCAGAAGCATACCCCTATCCCAAAGCGGCTGTCTGACTCAAGCGCACTATAGTGACAGGCAAGCCTCGAGCTGCGAGGTAACCAATGCAGCCTATGATATTTAATTAAGCCATGGACGAACGACTTGAGAAATTATTGTGCCTGCCTTTTATTCGCAATTTTGTCTCCATATAAACCATCTCTTTGCATAAGACATACCTTGCGACGCTTCTGGAAGGGTCATCTAGCCTTCGAGATTGACTGGGTGTATTATGGGTGGCCCGTCGTAATTGCTACCTTTATACAGTTTCAATTTGAGAAAGCTGAGTATGCCTTTTTTCTCATTATCTGCAGTGATGGCGGCAGCGCTTTGCTTCGTGGTGAAGATGTCACTCCGTGCCATTGGCTTCGGAGCGGATGGCATCAAGCCCGCAAGCCTTGCCGCCCACATTCAAAATTGGCTACATCCGATGCCAGAAGACTCCATCTTTGTGCGACTGCAACATCTGGGAGCCCATGGCATCAGCTGGCGGGACCAATTCCTGGTGGCGGAATTCATATATTCTATATTGGTTTCGATCTTTTTCTAAATTTTTTTTTATTTCATTAAATTCTGATGCTGAAGTTATACAGCCCATGGCTCATCTAAAAGAGAGAATACGTGAAAAGAGGGGACAGATATTGTCGCCCTTTGTCACCTTCCAGCGGGCAAATATAATCAACATATTTAAATACTTTCATTAGTTCCCCCCTCCCCATTAAAATGCTGGACAGTTGTGAGCGAACGCGGTAGGGGGCTGAATGATTAGCCCGTTTTTAGTGAAGCTCGTTAATTCACTTGTTGATGATAACTTTCCGACTGAGAATTCTTCATCTGTCATGCACTTCCTGCAGACGAATTTTTTAATAAGGCACATGTTTTTCCTGGACATTGAGGATTTCTTTTATTCTGTCTCACACAATAAATTGTTTCCTTGTGTCGGAAGTTTCATCTAGGAAAGCGGTGCTATTGCCTTCCAAAATGCTTCAGGCGTGTCCGTTGACGTGTTTTTGTGTGTTCTGTAGTTTTATTTTAAATTCACATTCATCAATTTTAATGACGATTGTTATGTCTAATGACAAGGCATTTATATTGGTTCTTGTGTTGTTCCTGTGCTTCGCAAACGTTTTCTTCTGCTATAGATCGTTCTTTGCACCAGCATTTTAATGGGGAGGAGGTAATGAAGGTATTTAGATATGCTGATTTTTAAATTGTTTTGAAGCAACATACCATTGCCTCATATCAGCCCATTCGAGACAAAGCTTTAGTAACCTTCTGCTGTGTCGGGAAAGCAATGGTGTTCACTTACCAGTTACCTTCCCGCAATTGCTTCCGCCAAAGCACACGAAAGGCAACTACAAAAAGGAAAGTTTCACTTTCACTGCACTCAGTGTCTTTCTTGTGCCATGTTAATTCCCAACCAGATGAGTTGTTGTCAAGCGCTGATTTCATGTGACTCTAGTATTGCACACATACTAAATTGATAATCTTTTAAAGAAGTAATAAATACAGTGAAGCAAAATACTTCTTGCCGATACATGATACCAGTACCTAAATAGTTATACGAATGTTTACAAAGAAATGTATTTGTGTTCTATGTTTTGTTATCGCACTCCTTATAAGCTGCTCTTTGTAAACTTCAGTAGAACAATGTTTTCCTTAAGCTCATGCAAGTATTAGCATATATAGGGACAAAAGGGCATCAGCACTAACCAACTTTAACGTGTACCAAAGTTGGTAATGAAAAATTATTGGACGCTTTCATACGAAGTATGACATCTGCCGCTACGCATGTGCAGCAGGAAAATCGACCTTTCGTTATTCCCTTTTATGTTTAAGAACCTATGTCACAACTTACACAAGTGCAGCAGTGGAGCCTAAGCTAACCCTGAGTGCACATAATGCGTTGCAGTCCGCTCATTTCCTTCACCTATTCTCAACGTCCGAGCGCCGTGCATCTAAATAGTTTGATTTTCAGAGTCAGAAAGGACCACTGTCTTGTGATACTAGTGGACCACCGTTAGCATACTATACCATGCATGCACTTAATAAACACGTGTGTCTGAAATAGTGCAACAAATATACGATTCTATTTCCTTTGTTCCACAGATCATGAGTAGGTTCCGCTGCATGTGCGTCTTAGGGGCCAATAGACTTCCACTGGTATGAAAATGCATGGATCCATATGCAACATCCACATATATCATTTCCATGACCGAATACAGCCAATAAATACCACTAACACTTCAGGTAAACTGCCCTCTAAACGGTTCTACGTAGTATAATAGCAGTAGAACTAAGTGTGTGGAGAACGTACTTTAGTGAAGATAAAGTGGCACGCAGAAATGCTGTTTCCTGTCTCTAAGCAGACACTACCTTGCATAATGGCTTCTACATGCTTAAGAGAGCAGTAAAAAATGCAGTTTATTTCACAAGTACAAATATGATTCAGTATGGTTTATTTCACAAGTACAAATATGATTCAGTATGGTTGCTACGAACATGAGTAATATAGTGGGTCCTTAGTAATTGCACCCTCTCTACAGAAAACTTAGAAATGTTGATTATGAATGCAAAAAAATTGTCTTGGTTAAAATGATAGTTGAAATGGTTATAAATTGCGTACAGGGACCAATTATGTTTCTTTATAGCATCACTAAATGCAGTAAACTTTATGTTTAAATAACGCAAATAGTCTAGAGAAAAAACAGGCTGACTTGGACGTTACTTTAAGCCTGAAAGGATGGACAGGCGCTTTCACAATTCCCTCTTGAACATACCTTTCTAGTAATAAGTTATTCTAAAAGATTATTTTGCTTATATCATGGCTTCAAAAGGTTTATTATTGTGGAACACACAACCGGCCAACTTGCGCGCTTCGAAACGTGCGTACGAAATCTACGAAGAATAGTCTTCCGCGCGTTCCATTTCTGGTGCTGATTACGCTACAAGAGGTTTCATATGCCTAATGAAGCAATTATGCCCTCACCTTCTCTGAAGTGTGCCGGGAACTTCCGCACAAACAAGATTGACCGTGTCACCTCGCGCACCCTCTGTTCACCTTATGCACTGCCGAGATCACCCCCCCCCCCCCCCGCCACCTCTCATTCGTTGAGGCTTCTCTGGACCCTCCTTGGCAATGCCTTCAAGCTTTCAACTTTTTCTAAATAATTGGCTTCACAATGGCTACGATCATGTGGCTTGGAGACATCAGTCCTATCCAACCATCCTGAAATCTAAAATATCGCTTGACATAGCTCCAGCTGCTTCTAGCCTACTCAAGCTGTACCAAGCTAGTTAGCCGGCAAATTTTTCTTCCTAGGAGGGACCTGCAGACACTTTCAGAAGAAAGACTCGCATACCTCCACGCTTATATGAATTTGTATGAATTTACCGTATTATATGCGGCAAATTGACACTTTTCTATAACGAGCGATAGTACCAGGTAATCACTGAGCTTCGAGACAACCGATGCAGCCTATTATTCTCCATCAGCCACAAACGACCTCGATTGGGTTAAATATTATGAGCGCCTTTCGTTCATAATGGTGCCTCTAATCAAAGACTCTATTTGCATTAAACACACCGAGCAGAGGTTTCTAGAAAGGTAATCTCAACGTTGATTTAATATGACTGACACGAGGTGGGTGCACGCCTATCCTGTTCCTGTTCTGAACGATACGCAATAGAGACGCTTCTCACTTCACGTGCGGGGACATACTGCGCCAGGTCGTGCTGTCGTCCTCGGAGGCTGCGCCGAGCTGAAGGAACGCTACCCTGGTAGCACAGTCGTTGTGAGCCATCATGTCGTATGGCGGCGTGTTACAGCGTTCTCCGATTCTGTTGTGGCACCCTTGATTTGTGGGAGCTGCGGCTCATGCGGATTGCGCCGATTGCGTACAACAGTCAACGCCAACGTAGCCCTCTAATAAACGCTTTTCCTCAACTCTGGGCATTCTCCTTGCGGCGCTCTGTCTCGCTCCCTGTGGAGACCGAACGAGCGTCCGCTTCGGGCACACACAACACACGCGGCTGAGTTGGTCGTCCCCCTGAGGGGCTCGGATCCTCGGACCCGTGCGAGGGTCTACGTGACAGTCTGTGGAGAATCGCGTCAGGGAAAACCACCTCTGCATGGAAGTGACGATGTTTTCATCCTTAATAAATTTGCTACGTTTTTAGAAGTCTTTCTTTTTCTTTTTTTCTTGAATCGTTAGCATTTCCTTCATTGCCGTCCATTAGCATGTTGTTAGTCGTTAGCACTGACATGTGCTTCTGCAACGTAATTTTTAAATCGAAGATATTGTTGCCTGCTATCCCGGGTTGTTGCAAGTGTTGAATTTACAATAAGCGGCTATGACTTTTCCTTTTGGTGGCGACACTCTTGCAGCAAGAAATTGGAGAGGGAAGGGAACTGGCACAAGGCAAGTTAAGATAGCGTCGGCAATGACGTCGGCGCAGAGAAATACTGCGACTGTCCAGTGTGCGCCTACTGCGCGGTTGCTCCCCTTTTAACGTCTTCCGCTGCTGAAAACTTGCCCGACGGAGGGCTGCAGGTAGGCTGCTTATAAGCTTGCGTTGGTGCTTTGTAACGACTCTGCACTTCTAAACGACGTGGAAGACGTCGGCCCGCTTTTCGATGTTGCACCTCAAACAGCGATCTCGCTCGTAAGTGCTTTTTGCCTTTGACTAACTGCCTCCGCTAAAGGCCGGCAGATCCCACGCTCTGTGGGATCTGCCCGCATATGCGAAGCACTGTGCCAGGATCCTGCCAAGTACACAAAACGACCCTGAGAACACCAAGACGTAGGCGGCTGTTTCATGACCTACTTGACCCACATGTCACGATATTCATGTCATGACCGTTCATTCATATTCTTCATACGCACTTGTCAGACTATGCCAGTTTTAGTACATACTAAGTAAACGAAAGATGCAGTGGTGGCCTAGAGGTAAAGCATCCACCTCGGCTGCAAGTGGACCATGGCTCGAATCCCGGTGCCGCGCAATTTTCCACTGGATTAAAAAAAATCAGCGTGCTGATAAAATTGCATAATCAGGCCAGGAGTGTGGCCTGATCCCGGTGACCAGAGCCGGTAACGCATTCCCTCACCAGAGCAGGATTGGTCACCTTGGTGCAGTACTTGGCCACAACCTTCTATATGAATACAACAATCAAACTCCGGCCCTCAGTCCCCAGCAGCTGCGAAGCAACTGACCACGGGGTCGGTCAGACCTGTGACGCAGGAAAGAGTGCTAAGAATCCCTCGTTCCAGACAGGCCGCCATTGGAGTCTTAACCTGGCAATGTTTAACGCTAGAACTTTATCTAGTGAGGCGAGTCTAGCAGTGCTATTGGAGGAATTAGCGGGCAGTAAACGGGATATAGTAGGGCTCAGTGTAGTTAGGAGGACAAAGGAAGCATATACAGTGCTAAAAAGCGGGCCCGTCCTGTGCTACCGAGGCTTAGCGGCGAGACGAGAACTAGGAGTTGAATTCCTGATTAATAAGGATATAGTTGGTAACATACAGGAATTCTAAAGCATTAACGAGAGGGTGTCAGGTCTTGTTGAGGCACCTAATAAGTGGCACAAATTGAAGGTCGTACAGGTCTACGCCTGTACATCCAGTCATAATGAACAGGAAGTCGAAAGCTTCTATGAAGCCGTGGAATTGGCGATGGGTAAAGTCAAAACAAAATGCACTAGACTGATGCGCCACTTCAATGCCACGGTATAGCAAGAAGCAGGCTGGAGACAAGTCAGTGGGGGAATATGGCATAGGCTCTAAGAATAGCAGGGGAGCTTTATTAGTAGAATTTACATAACAGAGTAATATGCGGATAATGAACCTTCTTGCGCAAGTGCGATAGACGAAAGTGGACGTGGAGGAGCCCGAACGGCGAGAGTACAAATCAAATAGACCTTATACTCTGTGCTGACCCTGGCATCATACAAGATGTGGACGCGCTTGGCAAGGTGCACTGCAGTGACCATAGGATGTTAAGAACTTGAATTAGCCGACACTTGAGGAGGGAACGGAAGAAGTCAGCGGTAAGCGGGAAAATATATTAATTGCGGATCAAGCTACAGAATCGGTATTCGGCTTTAACTCGGGAAGAGGACCTTAGTGTGGAAAATATGAACGACAATCTTATGGGCATCATTAAGTAGTGTACAACAAAAGTCGGTGGTGACTCCGTTAGACAGGATGCCAGTAAGCTATCGCAGGAGACAAAAAAATCTGATCAAGAAACACCAATGTATGAAAGCCTCTAACCTTACAGCTAGAATAGAACTGGCAGAACTTTCCAAGGTAATCAACAAGCGTAGGTCAGCTGACATAAGGAAGTATAATATGGACAGAATTGAATATGCTCTCAGGAACGGAGGAAGCCTAAAAACAGTGAAGAAGAAACTAGGAATTGGCAAGAACCAGATGTATGCGCTTAGAGGCAAAGCCGACAATATCATTACTAATATGGATGAGATAGTTCAAGTGGCTGAGGAGTTCTATAAAGAGTTATGCAGTAGCAATAGCACCCACGATGATAATCGAAGACAGAATAGTCAAGAGGAATTTGATATCCCACCAGTAACACCCGAAGAAGCAAAGAAAGCCTTGGGAGGTATGCAAAGGGGGAAGGGAGTTGGGGAGGATCAGGTAACAGCAGATTCGATGAAGGATGGTGGGCAGATTGTTCTAGAAAAACTGGCCACCCGGTATATGCAATGCCTCATGACTTCGAGCGTACCGGAATCTTGGAAGAACGCTAACATAATCCTATTCCATAACAAAGGGGAAGCCAAAGACTTGAAAAATTATAGACCCATCAGCTTACTGTCGGTTGCCTAGAAAGTATTTACTAAGATAATCGCAAATAGAATCAGGAACACCTTACAATTCTGTCAACTAAAGGACCATGCAGGATTCTCTAAAGGCTACTCAACAATAGACCATATTCACACTATCAATCAGGTGATGGAGAAATGTGCGCAATATATATATAACCAACCCTTATATATAACTTTCATTGATTACGAGAAAGCGTTTCATTCAATCGAAACCTCAGTAGTCATGAAGGCATTACAGAATCAGGGTGTAGACGAGCTGTATGTAAGTATACTGAAAGATAGCTGTAGGGGCTCCACAGCCACCGTAGTCCGGCGCTCCACAAAGAAAGCAACAAAATCCCCATAAAGGAAGGCGTGAGCCAGGGAGATACGATCTCTCCAATGTTATTCACAGCGTGTTTACAGGAGGTATTCAGAGACCTGGATTGGGAAGAATTGGGGGTAAGGGTTAATGGAGAATACCTTAGTAACTTGCGATTCGCTGATGATGTTGATTTGCTTAGTAACTCAGGGGAGCAACTGCAATGCATGCTCACTGACCTGGAGAGGCAAACCTGTAGGCTGGGTCTAAAAATAATCTGCAGAAAACTAAAGTAATGTTTAACAGTCTCGTAAGAGAACAGGAGTTTTCGATAGGTAGCGAGGCACTGTAAGTAGAAAGGGAATACATCTACTTAGGATAGGTAGTGACCGCGGGTCCGGAATATGAGACTGAAAAAATCAGAAGAATAAGAATGGGCTGGGGTGCGTTTGGCAGGCCTTCTCAGATCATGAACAGCAGGTTGCCATTATCCCGCAAGAGAAAAGTGTATAACAGCTGTGTCTTACCAGTACTCAAGTACGGTGCAGAAACCTGGAGGCTTACGAAAAGGGTTCTACTTAAATCGAGGACGACGTAACGAGCTATTGAAAGAAGAATGATAGGTGTAACGTTACGGGATAAGAAAAGAGCAGATTGCATGAAAGAACAAACGCGAGGTAATGACATAAAGAAAAAGAAATGGGCATGGGCAGGATATGTAATGAGGAGGGAAGATAACCGACGGTCATTAAGGTTTACGGACTGGATTCCAAGGGAAGGGAAGCGTAGCAGGGGCGGCAGAAAGTTACGTGGGCGGATGAGAATAAGAAGTTTGCAGGGAGAACATGGCCAGAATTAGTACATGACCGGGGTAGTTGGAGAATTATAGGAGAGGCCTCTGCCCTGCAGTGGGCGTAACCAGGAGGATGATGATGATGTGATGATGATGAAGAAGAAGAAGAAGAAGAAGTAAACGAAATAACCATTAGAGCACCATGACGTAGGCGGCTAGATAGAGTTAGGAGCTGGTACCTTTTACGGGGAAGGGGTTTCTGCGGCCATCAACTGCATCTTTTTGGATCCACATTCATAATCGGAAATGGTCCCTCAGGGAAGACGAGATGACGTAAAAACAAATAACAGCCTTGTAATACACCCTTACGGAAGCGGTGCGGAGTGGCGCACTCCAAGAGAGAAAGTTCGGCGTGTGTGTACCTGCATGAAAGGGCAGAGAAGATCCCTTGGTGGCGTCTCACTTGCCTTCTTATACCTTACACTATTAGGGCAAGTTCATTCTCTGTTGCTCCCTGGTAGAGGACCTTATCAGCACACTGGTCAGCTCGCACAGAGGAACACGGAGACACTGGCTGGCAATGCAACGAAGAATACGAAAAGAAAGCGCTTCCTGGAGTAGAGGGGGTGCACGTGGGACAAAAGAAAGCATGATTTGCACTGGTGCACAATCCAGCGCGCACACCCAATGGAGAAGTCTTTTCATATTGACGCGCGTGAAGATTACGCAGGTCGAGTCTCGAACGCTTGGCGTCTGTTCCATTCATCGCCGCACGCAGTGAACCACAACAATAAATAGATAGATAGATAGATAGATAGATAGATAGATAGATAGATAGATAGATAGATAGATAGATAGATAGATAGATAGATAGATAGATAGATAGATAGATAGATAGATAGATAGATAGATAGATAGATAGATAGATAGATAGATAGATAGATAGATAGATAGATAGACAGACACACAGAGAGACAGACAGACAGACAGACAGACAGACAGACAGACAGACAGACAGACAGACAGACAGACAGACAGACAGACAGACAGACAGACAGACAGACAGACAGACAGATAGATAGATAGATAGATGCCAGTAGAGCCCTTATCAAAGCCCACCTATATTTTGCGATCTTATATTTTTATTGCAGACCATTTAATCGAATCCGATCATTAACACGAAAATGTGCATGTTACAAAGAAGTCTCTGACTTGCATTGTCTTGTCCACAAAATTGGCCTCTTAAGAAATGCATAAAATCACAAAATATATGTGGGGGCTAACAAGAGATATTTATTTCACAAAAGTAGAAAGATGCCGAGAGCGAGTGGGGCTATACTAATCCAGGTACAACCAAATTAGGAAGGCCTACTAAGCTTGAACAAAGACACTCACTCACCAGAACAGGAATTGGCCTCCCTGGTGCACTATTCGGCCACAACCTCCCTAATGATATTTACAATTAACTCACGGCCCTCAGTCCCCAGCAGCTGCGGAGCAGCTGTCTAAGGCGGCGGTCAGACCTGCAACGCAGCAGAGGGTGCTAAGAATGTCTGGGTGAGGACAGGCCGCCAATGGAAACTGACCCTGTTAACCTTCAATTGCCCAACTCTGTCAAGTGAGGTTAGCTTAGCAGTACTGTTCAAGGTACTATCAGGCATTGTTTCGGATATCATCGGCTTTAGTCAGGTTAGAAGAAATGGTGAGGCTTATACATTGATGAACAGCAGTCCTGCCCTCTGCTATAGAGGTCTGCCAGATAAGAAGCAATACGGAGTAGGATTCTTAATCCATAAGGGGAGTGCGAGCAACACTGACGAATTCTACAGCATTAATGAGAGGGTAGCAGTAGTCGTAATCAAACCAAATAAAACGTATAGATCAAAGTTAGCACAAGCCTACGCTCCTACATCCAGCCATGACGATGAGGAAGAAGATAAATTTTATGAATATGTTGAATTAGCGATGAGACAAGTGCAAACCCAATCTGTAGTAGTTATGGGTGACTTCAATGCAAAATTAGGGGAAAAGCAGGCGGGTGATCAGGCAATTGGCAACTACGGCATCGATTGTAGAAACGCTAGAGGAGAGGTGCTGGTAAAATTCGCAGGAAGGAATAAGCGGATAATAATGAACACCTTTTTCAGGCAGTGTAGCAACAGAAAGTGGACCTGGAAAAGCCCTAATGGGGAAACAAGGAATGAAATGGATTTCATACTTTGTGCCGATCCCAGCATAGTGCAGGATGTAGAAGTGATAGGTAGTGTAAAGTGCAGTGATCATAGGTTGTTGAGGGCTAGGGTTCACCTCAATTTGAAGAGAGAAAGAATAAAATTGGTCAAGAAGAAACAGGTCAACTTAGAGGCAGCAAGGGTAACAGCAGACAAATTTAGGCTGGCACTTGCAAACAAGTTTGCAGCCTTAGAACAGAGAGATGATGATGCTGACATAGAGCTAATGAATGAAACCATAACGAAGCTGGCTTCAGAGGCAGCAACCGAAGTGAGAGGCAAGGCACCAAGGCAACCAGTAGGCAAGGAGACACTATCTACCCAATGCTATTCACTGGATGCTTAGAAGAAGTATTCAATATATTGAACTGGGAAGGTTTGGGAGTAAGCATCGACAGCGAATACATCAGCAACCTTCGCTTTGCCGATGACATTGTTCCATTCAGCAACAGTGCAGACGAGTTACAACAAATGATTGAGGACTATAACAGAGAGTGTAAGAGTGGGGCTGAACAATACTATGCAGAAGACACAGATAATGATGAATAACCGGGTAAGGGAAAAGAATTCAGGATTGTCAGTAGCCTCTATAGAATCTGTGAAGGAGTACGTTTAGCTAGGTCAACTAATCACTGGGAACCATGACCATGAGAAGAAATTTCACAGAATAAAAATAGTTTGGGTCGCATACGGCAGACATAGCTCCTGACTGGTAGCTTACCATTATGACTGAAAAAGAAGCTATAAAATCAGTGCATTTTACCGGTGCTGACATATGGGGCGGAGACTTGGAGACTGACAAAGACACTTGAGAACAAATTAAGGACTGCGCAAAGAGCGATGGAACGAAGAATGCTACACATAACTTTAAGAGACAGAAAGAGAGCGGTTTGGATCAGAGAGCAAACGGGTATTGACGATATTCTAATAGAAATTAAGAGAAAAAAATAGCGCTGAGCAGGTCATGTAATGCGCAGATTAGATAACTGTTGGACCATTCGGGTGACAGAATGGGTACCAAGAGAAGGAAATCGCAGTAGAGGACGACAAAAAAAAGACTAGGTGTTGCGACGAAATCAGCAAATTTTCAGGTGCTATTTGGAATCGGCTGGCGCAGAACAGGGGGAAAGGGAGAAATGGGAGATCACGGGGAGAGGCCTTCGTCCTGCAGTGGACATAAAATAGGCTGATGATGATGATGATGATGATGATGATGACAGTTTATTTCTAGTGAACCAGATATAGATGGAACGCACGCCATGCCCAACCTAACAATATTAAAAGCGGTCTCTAAAATACCGCAAGACCTTACGTTCCACCATAAAGAAGGTAGCGAGTTCAATGCATGTATGATGCACCCAGGAAGTGTATTTCTTTGGAGGTTAGCGCTACTGATGCCTCGGCTATGCATTTGTCATCCCATTTCAAACTCCTGCAAGCCTCCGCTTCCCAGCAGGCTTTCTCGTCTTTGTTCCTCCAATAAACGCATGTAGTAAAAAAATGGAATAGCAGGCCGCTGTCTGTGTTTGTGCTCTTGAACTCCAGATAGATAGCAAATAGGTCGGTGTGTCCAGTGCATTCTTGCAGTGCATTGAGAATGCGTACGTCTTTCTTTTTTCGCACCGCCAGACGTCTAGCTCTCAAGTCCGTTTGAGAGCCCCAGGAAAAACAAGCAAGCAGAGAAATGCAAGTAGAAGGGAGCGATAAAGGTAAGCTTTTTTTTAAAGAAGACGCAAGAACTAGGCAGTGGACTGTATCTGCGGTTGATGAGAACAGTTAAGTTGGCTGCGCTGGTAAAGCATGTCATTTTTTTCTTCATAAAACCTGGTAAAAGCAGCGGATTCGACTTGATGGCCCAATTTGCGAAGTTCATTATGAACTTCTTTAAACATGACTTCGACAACGGTAATGCGAGGAGACATCGCGATTGCATCCTTTTGTTTAGTATTGCTGTGAGGCGCGCGCGTCCAAGCAGCCCATTTGCGCGCAGCGCGGCCTGGTTTCGCGAGAAAGGCAAAGAGAGGAGAACTGGCCCGAAATGATGGCGGGGCAACACCAACTTCCGGTTTCGCTTAGCTTCACAAAGAGTGATGTCAGGGTCGCTCTTCAGTTTCTTTTCTTCCTCCATGACTTTGCTCCACAAAGAGTGAGGTGAGGGCCCATTCTCAGATTTTCCTTCCTCCATGACCGAGAACGAGAGTTATCGCCTGGTGCCGTTGCCAGGAGTGACACCACGGCGTCCAGCAGGCGAGTAAGCCGATAGTGCGGCGCTGCGATTGTCATATGTTGCACTTTCTGGATACTGCAAATACGCTTCCCGGTCAACGTTACGGTTACATAAGCTGCAGTTGACAGGAAGCATGAAAAGCAGTAAGGGTCGTTGAACGCTATAGCGTTACACTCATGCGCCCACGTCGGTGCATGCTGCTTTCGTGACTTTATCTTCGTGACTGCAACTCGCAACTACCTTGCAGCTGTACCGAAGGTACGAGGCATAGACAGGCAATATCGTTTTGCAGCTGGGTATAGTTCCGTGAGTAACAGGCTGATTATTGGCTGTACTAGAGAGTTTTATTTTTGCTCGCTACATGATATGGTATAGCGATATGTGACGTGTCATTGCCATGGCACATACGCGTCGTATACACATAATTAATGTATCGGCTAGTTACCGCCGGTAACCGTAATAGTCACTGTAACCGTGATCAACTATAGCAACATGGCAGCGCCTAGCGCCGACTACGCGCTTGGACCTCCGCCCTATCAGCAAGAAACAAGTGGCGAAATCCCCGTATTCAGAAATGCACCTTAACTTGAAGCGCAAGCTTGATTTGATCTAAAGGACGTCTGCCATGAGCGTGCCGTAGGAAATGCTATGAGCGTCGTGGGCACATTCATGCCAGGCGTCACTTACATCACGTAATGCGCGGGCTTCAAGTTAAGATGCATTTCTGAATACGGGGCTAAGTCTCATCTCAAGCTGAGGTCAATGCATTAGGTATGTTTTCCGGTAATTATTGAGATTGGCTGCTCGTTTTCACGCTGCTAAGACTACAGACACGGCGCCGAGCCGCAACACTGGTTTGATTTCTAGTTAGCAGATGGCGCAATACCATTAACGCTGGTGATGCGTTCACGATGCGCAACGCTATAAAAGCATAATTGTTCACCGCATCATTAATTTACTCCGGCGCTCTAGTATGGTATGTACGCGACGACGGTAGTGATCAAACGCCAAGCAGACGCTGAGCAGACGCTTTGCCACAGGCGAACATTTATGAGGTCTTTCGCCCTTACTACTTACTAATGAGGCTGCAAAGTAACTTCAGGGAAAACGTACAGCTGAAGTGAAGTTCCGCTGTCGCATCCATGTAAGCGAAGCTTATGCTTATGGCGTAAAAAATTTTGTTCATCAACCCAGCAACCATATATCGTGCACCGACAGGATGGAAAGCAGACGCTAAGCAGACAACGCGGTGCGGATGAACAAATATCGACGGGCATTCATCCTTCCTATTGGTTACGAACTCGTACAGGTTCCACAGTGCTGCAATGAAGTACTGAGATAGGGTATAGAAACATTGGGCATCCACGTCACTCCGGTTGTGGCCGCGCCTTCCTGTGAGAAACGCGCCGAGAACAGCAGCTTGTCGCACGCTTCTACCTTTTTCCGGCGTGAGCTTTGTGGCTTTCGGTAAGTACTTAGTCTAAGTAAGTAGACAGCTTGACAACATAGTCGGTCACCATCTCCCTGGATGGACTGTACGTCCAATTATAACTATATATATATATATATATATATATATATATATATATATATATATATATATATATATATATATATATATATATATATATATATACACATATATATATCTTCGTGGACCATTACCTCCGGCAACGAAAAAATATCACTATGCTATTTTACTTTCTTTCCATCACTTCACATAATTTCATTCATTATGTTTTTCTGCTTCATGATGATGACAAGATGTACTTATTGAGGGATGGCTCGCAGGCCTATAACGGGGACTAGGAAGTGGAGGGGGGAGGCGCATTCAGAGCAGTCCTAGGAGCTGTGCGTCCTTGGCGAAATCCAAGAGCGGGTCCAGAATGGCCCTATCTGAATCCATCGAGCCAGTTGCCGGTCTAATCCACAGCTCGTTGGACGGCACTCGCACCGCCCTCAGGTGGTGGTCCCGCTCCTGAGCGTATCACTGGCACTCCCAAAAGAGATGGGCTGCCAATGGCCGCGTGGCCATGTCACAGTCAGGGCAACTGTGTGGCACCTAGGGTGCTTCTTGTTCCGCGGAGGCTGCGCAAGGGCCAGGTTCCTGCGATGGAAGGGAGTTCGGAGACGGAGGTTGTCATAGCGTGGCTGGTACAGCCGCCACCGCTCCTGCACAACCGGTGTGCGGACGAAGCAAGAACCGGGCCTGTGCAGCAGCACCTGTCCCGACCTGGGAAGACCCGCGGAAAGTGGGTCTGGGTCTGAGGGCACACACGCGCGGAGTTCACTCTTGCGTCGGTTGGCTTTCTGTTTCATAAAAATAGAAAAATGAAATATTTCCCTCTCCTTCCGCTCCCCCTGCTCCAACCAAAGCATTATATCTTGTCCTCAAATTTAAACTCAGTTTGCCATATATTTCCAATTTCCACTTATTTATTATTTTCTTCATTTCGTTACCGGACGTTCCCTTATTTTGCTTATTCTTTTCCGTTACATTTGGACCTTCTTGCTCTCATAATACGCACTGATCTCGTCAATTAGAGGGAATCAGTGACAACAACACTAAATTTTAAGCTTACTATACGACATGCGATCAGGAGCATTTTTGGCTGGGATCATCATCATCATTAAAAAGAGAAGATCAGGAGCCTCGTGGGCGCGTGCCCTCGCGAGCGAAAGAAAATTCGACGGTTTGCAGGCTACGCACCGGTCACCGTGCACCGCTAGCCTCTGGCCCCCACCCGTCAACGTAAGTCCAATGCCACTTATTTCCCACCCTCTTGTTTGTAGTAAAGTCCCTAGATATTCAGCTCTTGTATAAGTAGCGCCATCTGCTCTCACACGCAGCCGGCGTCAGCCGCCGTGTTCTTCCTAACTGCCTGAAGCGGCGCGCCCGCGTAGATAGCACCCGACCGTCAACGGCCGCTGATGCACCGCATGAGTCAAATATAAGTTTCAGTCAGGGTGCCAGACAGTCAAACACGAACCCAAAAGCGGCTTAGTACTGCGCTGGTGAGGGAGAACGCGAAATTTGTCGCCACAATTGTGACCCGTACTTACTGGCCCTCTTCCGTTTTCGGAGTTTCGGCAGCCCGCTGGCACCCAGACGACAGCCAGCTAGTTCCGGTCTTGATAGGAAGTCACGTGGGCTGGGATCCCAAGACCACCCGAAGCTGCCTGAAGTTGGAAAAATCGAGCGCCGTGACAGCTCGCCAAATGTAAACATGTTCCCAGCATGGCAGGGCCCGGCGAGGCAGGCGTGCACTCGGCGTAGTCAGCTCATTTATGCGTTGCCAGCTTGAAAATGCAGATTTGCATTTAGGGATACAATCACTTTCGCGAGATTTCGCGCGAATCGGCACAGGATGCGCACTGGGCCAACCTCTCCTCGCACAGCGCAACGGACGGCCTCCGAAGCGTGCGATGCCAACACGCGAAATCGCGCGTAAGCGATTGCATCCCCGAAAGCGATCGCTCGAGAATTCCTGCTCGCAGCGATCCCGTCGCCCACCACCGACATTGATGAATTGGCGTCATGTCATCACTTGACAAGACATGAAAGAGCAGCATATCGGGTAGTACGTCTTCATATGCATGAAATTTCGTGCCCAGCTGCTTGGGCTTCGATTTCAGAACGTTTCTTTCGGCTGATGGTGCTTCTCATTTTGACCGTATGGAGCTGGGGATGAGCTGCCGCATGAACATGCACGCCGCCTCTGTGGCCAGTGAAACGTTTCACACGAAAAGCAATATTGGTCGCGATCATGAAAGCAATAAGCTAATGTACATGTGCCTAATGTACTACGTATTCCTATTAATCAACCAGTGCATTCTTAACATCAACGGCCTGCAGTTCGAAAACTTAGATTTCGAGCTGCAGCCCGTGCAAGCATACGGCGGAGAGACGGAGCGAACACGGGCTATCTGCAACGTCTTCGCTAACTGCAGAAAAAGGAAATATCGCCGCATACATAAGCGAGATATGTGAAAAGGAAGACCACCAGAGAAATATGAACCGGAACTATACCACAGTGTGTGAATGAGCGTCTAGAACTCGCGCGGTACACGATGCAGATTCAGAACGCGGCGCAGTTACCTTCGCCGCGAAGAAGCCTTCGTGGGACACACACTCATACACACACAAAAGCTTCAAACAGGGCCCGTATTCTGAAACGTTCGCCTGCCGCGAAACTACCGCCGTGGCCACGCTCCGCCAACGGCGCGCGCTGATTGGCGATGTTAGAACAACAGGAAAATAAACAGCGCCATGTAGTAGTAACGGCCTACGTCATTTTAACGTCATGGTGTCGATGGGTGCTCTCGACATATATTGAATAAATGAAGACGTCTTTTGGCGTCTCTTGGCATTCGGTTGGTGAGGGAGTGTAGTAGAAATAAGATAGGTGGTAGTTTAGAGTAGCCTTTTCGGTGGCGTCTTACACGCGTTGTTCCGCGGCGATATTTCTTGATTCACATAAAACAATATATTTCACACTTTCTTATTCAATGTATTTTACCTAAAGAGGCCGTAACCAAACGTAGTCAGTGCGCAGAACCCGTACTGCGGCCACTACACTAGAAAACAACACAGCCGAGCCGCTCTGCACTCGCCGGGTGCGATCTCTCATGCGATCTGAAGCGTTCGAGAGCGCGCGTTGGTATTGCAGGCTGACGTCACGGGTAAGCAGTCGCTTGGTTTATAGAATGTGACTTTCGCGGAAGGCGAACGTTTCAGAGTACGACCCCAGTTCACCACCGCTCGTATCACACTCCTCGCCACGCGGGACGCTGCGACAGACCCTAAGAAAATGACGCTAGAATGCTAGAAGCATAGAGTTTCTCACTATAACACCTAGAGGGTAATCTGGCGCCACCGTCTATGGGAGTTTCTTAAGGGGGCACTGTGCCGTCATGGGAATGACGGTATTTGTGTCTGCGAGGCTCGTGTTGGCTGGTGTTGTAAGAGGCTTCGTCTAAAACGTGGATATGGCTACGCAAATAACGCGTTCTCAAAGTAAAATCTTTATAAAATGTTTCCATTCACGCATATTACATCTTTACTCACCCACGATGCATGACCAAGCGAAGAAAAGCAAGAACAGACGACCAACTGTTTCAAAGCGAGCGCGAACCTTGTCGTCTGTTCTCCAACTTTAGCGGCCCGCTGATACTTTTTACGTAACATGTAGTCGTACACACAATAACAAGTTCTCATAGTTAAGCAAAACATGCTTTCGCGTAATAATAAAGCTAAAACAGCTTTTCACGTGCTGTTCTAGTAGAAAATGAATCATTGTGACAGACGGAACGGTACTTGCCAAGCGCGTCTTCAAGGTGTCCTGTCTCTACGAGAACGATGCCAATCCGAATCCACAATATACCGGCATTCCCATGCATACCACAGCGCAGCAGCGCCACATTTCCCTCTAGGTAATGTAGTAAGAAACTCTATGGCTAGAAGTAAGGAAATCCGACTCAACCCACGCCGGTCGCGTTGTATTGCGGCCGCGAGAAGCGTCTAGCCGCGTTTCTGCGGTCGCGCCGACCGCAGAGAATTCTTCGCGCAAAGAAAAGACAAAAAGGTAAACGTGCACAGAAGAAAGGCTAACTGCGTCCAAGTAACTGTCCCCGCAGTAAGTTGCACGACTGCGGGGAGAAACGGCATTAGGAATATCATGGCTGCTAGATATGAGCGCCGCCCAATGAGGTTCATTAGTGGCGCTTCATAGCTTGTCGATACTTAAGGCATGGCCACGGTAAGCACAGAAACTGCACGGGATCACATATGGCGGCAGTATGGATGAAGGCTTGCGTAGGTTTCGTTCTAGTGTGGCGCATCGAATCCCTATTAAAGAGCAGGGACTCTCAACGAAAACATTAACTGCTTTTAATGTCATAGACTGCTGGCAAGTACCACTGAAGCGTCAGTTTTACGGAGAAGAACGCATTTACTAAAGAATACGGCCAGAAATCGGAACAGAGTTGGTGCCGCGATTGTGAAAGCACAACTGGGTCCGAACTAAAGAAGAACGGCAGATTTGGTGAATTGATGGTTTTACTATGCCATTTAAAAAACAGCAATACCGACACACACAAGAAAACTAGATCGGGACACATACGGCATGTGTTTCAATCTCTTTTCTGTGTCAGTAGCACTGTTTTTTTCTTTAATAATGTGGGTCCGAACGTTGGTATATGTTTAATTTATAACTGCTAAATTCCGTAGGGCGTCACAGAAACGCGGCCGGCGGGCGTTCCAGAACGACAGGCCTCACGGCCGCAAGCACGAAGCGCCTAAGTGAGGCCAAAAGACGTTTTTTGGCGCAAGGTAAAACACACACAAGAAGAAGACACTGTCGTGTTGTCAGCACGTCCCAAGTTCCGTGACGTCACTCTCACCGCTTCGTACCACTGTTGTGATGTCGGCTATCCGTGCGGCCAACGAAGTTTCCCTCGATGGTGCCGTGCCAGGTGCCGGGAGAATAGGCTCCGCGCGACGTTCAATAGAATGAAGAAAAAGGAATATATTCAAAAAAGTACATGGCTGAGATTTACAAAACAGCTCCAACTATCGGAGTACACTATGGTAGTGTGTTCGCATGCCCTACTGTTACACTGTTTCCGAGCGTCGTCCTCCTCTTCTCGACCGCCGTTTGGATCCGCTCTTTATGCCCTGCGTCGTCATTGTTCACGGTTTCCACCAATCCGGCGTCGGGAGACCAATTCCGGCGTCGGGGAACCGATGGCGTCTGGGGACCGGTTGCCCTTTTCTTCCGAAGGGAGCCCAGTCAGAAACGCGCGCACATCACTGGGTACAAACAGAGAAAGGGGGGGGTGGGGCACGCACGCTTACTCTGACCCCCGGCGTGGTCGTGCTAATTTGTGCTGCTGACAGGTGTGAAGGGTCATAGCATGAAGCGTGACAACTGTATCTCTTCGGGGTGGCGTCTCCCGCTCTGAAGGACCACCGGGCACGACAGCTCCTCCGCCGTCAGTTGGTGCATCGGGAGATCGAGTTGTTCGATGCAGCTCGCCCGGCTTGCTGCCTGCATTGTTCGAAGCCATGGGTCGCTGCTTCAAAGAATGGCGATCTCTGCCCCAAGACCTCTTGATAGGTGGATGCAGTCCACTCCTCTTGGAGTGGACTGCATAACTGCAAGGGGGCCAGGCTCCAAGGAGCAACCGTTGTCACTCACGCACATTGCCTAAAGCGTCACGTGCAGCCCCACCGCTAGACTTTACAAATGAAAAAACAAATCTCACGATTCCCTACCGAAAAGAAAACCCAGAAACAGAAAGTTCAAGTTTATTTGGACTACTACCCTGAAACTTCCAATTATGCGTCCTATCACAAAGACACAAACGGGTTTACGTAATCAAGCTAAGTAATCATGAATTAGAGCACCTTAAGTCAGTAAGGCGAAGGGAGAACTGGCGTTGATTATTTCATGTCAATAACACTTAACGCCAGATAGCTATATGATCATTTCATAATGCCAAATTGTGAAATCAACTAAGGAGATAACCATCTGAAAACCTTGTCACGCTCCTAAATTGGCTCAGA
Organism: Dermacentor variabilis; assembly: GCF_050947875.1. Classification (NCBI taxonomy): domain Eukaryota; kingdom Metazoa; phylum Arthropoda; class Arachnida; order Ixodida; family Ixodidae; genus Dermacentor; species Dermacentor variabilis. The sequence goes on along the minus strand of NC_134571.1, from coordinate 88,862,532 downwards.
AGGCGTCACTTATTCCGCTTTTCTTTCAGCGCACTTCTGAATCATGCTAATACGACGCAGCGTGATTAGAAATCACGAAATCCGACCAGTAATAACAACACCTTAAAAAAATTTTGCAGATTATGCAAAGCAAGTCTCAATTAAACTTGCAGTGAGGTTCTTTATCTTCAGCCTTCCTCTCCTTGTAAGAAACTAAAACACTGACGCTTTCCCTTCTCCAGCGTTCGGCTGTCACGTGTTCACGGAAGCAATCTAACTAACTAAAAATAATGTGCTATACCACGAGCAGAAGAGACCAACGATGCCTTCTGTCTAACAAAAGATACTCAAACTAAACGTTGCAAAATATTGTGGCGTCCCCGGCTGTGATGGACTGCCGGGCACAGCAACACATAGAAGACAACACGGGCGGCATTTCCAACCCAATTAATTTGGGCGGTGACTTGGAGTATATATATACATATACACGCATGCGCAGGCTGTTCACGAACCTACGTTATCAAGCGGTCAAACAATCTCGCTTCCGATTTGTACAGCAAGATAGACGTATTGCTAATGCAACTTGAGCATATATTTTTTTTTATATAATAAGCTTGCATTAGCTCACGTGGTGCTTGATTTCTGATTATGCCAAAATAAAATATTGGGTTTTAGGTGCCAAGAGCACTTTCTGATTATCAGGCACACCGTAGTGGAGGACATCGGAAATTTTGACCACCTGTGGTTCTTTAATAGGCACCTAAATCTAAGTACACGGTTGTTTTCGCCCCTACCGCTACGCGGCCGCTGTGGCCGGGATTCGAGCCCGCAACGTCGTGCTCAGCAGCCCAACACAATAGCCACTGAGCAACCACGACGGGTATGATTCTTGCAAGAATATGCATCTCGGAAAAGCGTGGTTTGCGCATGCAGGCTTCGCAGTGTACTGGCAATTGTGCCACGCCATCTTTCATTAGTTTTAGTTCGTGTTCCCTAGCTCGTTCATTTATGAAGCGTCCTGGCGGCTGGCTTTCTCGACACTCAAAATGAGGCCGTAAACACGGGATGAATTGCCAGCCTCGCTATTTCCTCAATCTCGCCGGCACATTCCCTTCCAGTGACAGTCCGACTGTGTGCGTGTGTGTAATTTTGTGAGAAAAGTGAACAAATAAGTGCAGCGCCATAACTGACTCCTCGGCGAGGTCACCTCAACAGCACTGCACGAGGAAGGCGAGTGGGGAGCAAAACGAGGGAGAGAGAGAGAGTGCTTAGCGAGCGGGGTTGACGGAAGAAGGTTGCAAGAAATACTGAAAAAAAAAAATATATATATATATATATATATATATATATATATATATATATATATATATATATATATATATATATATACCACTGGCTACTGCCAGTAGTATATATATAGTATATATATATATATATATAGTAGTATATATATATATATATACAATTTCTTTGTACGTTTGATGATGCAACTGTGGACATTGGGGAAGAGTAGGCACTGCAGGGTGTTAGATGACAGGCAGGATCGGCGGTAGGAGTCGTCCAGAACAACTCTCTTGGTCCCGAAGACAGGGCAATTAAACCAAATATGCTCTAGTGTCTCCACACCGTCGCAGTAGCCACACACGGGGCTGCCATTTCCCGTGAGCCTCTGTGTGCGCGCAGCTGTTGTGTAACAGCCGATGCGCAAGCGGAGAAAAAAACTTTGGCCACACGCTAACAGGGCGATGTCGTCAGCGTAGATGGCCACCCGTACTTCGTGTGACGTCGCCTTTGGAATCTAGTCGGGAAGCCGAGCGAGGGCAAAATTAAACAAAAAGTGGCTCAAAACACTGCCCTGCGGAGCACCAGCAAACGCACTGCTCGGTTGGCTGAGTGCACCACCGACCCGAACACGAAGCGTGCGATCACTCAAAAAGGCTCTGACGTAGTCGAGCAGCCGATCGGTGATACATAGCTCGTGGAGCGCACTGACGATCGTAGTATGTGCTAATCCATCGAAGGTGCCCTTTACATGAAGCAAGATGAGATAGCCGGCCTAGAGACGGCTTGCCTCGAGCTTCGTGACAACCTCTGCAAGTGCGTCAGCCATCGTATGCTGCCGGCGGTTTGAGCGATATTGCTGATAGCCAGATTCTTAACGTTTTTACTGTTGGAAGGCGAAGGATTTTTACCAGGTACGCTTTTTTGCTACTGAAAGAGAGGTTAAGGGTAAACTGGAGGAAGTCTTTAGGCCAGCGTCATCCATGCGTGTTCAGGACTTGCAGGTGCATCTGAACACGAAGAATTTCTGAAATCTTTGTTGAAGTACCTGGATGACTCGGCCAATATCCGTGCTGGTGGAATGATGGCCGAGGCTCTTTTCATTCTTGACACAGTGCTCCGTATTCTTGCTTTCTCATCCAAATATTTCTGCATCCGCTTCTTAGTTCGTGGTGCAAAAGCCTTGCGAATTCAGCTCCGGCGACTTCCCGTAGGTGTAAATTAAAATTAAATTGTTGAGCTTAACGTGCCAAAACCACTTTCTAATTGTGAGGACAGACTTAGTGCAGGACTCCGCAAATTTCGACCAGCTGGGGTTCTTTAACGTGCACCTAAATCTAAGCACACGGGTGTTTTCGCATTTCGCCCCCGTCGAAATGTGGCCACCGTCGCCGGGATTCGATCCCGCGATCTCGTACTCTGAAGCCCAAAACCATGGCCACTGAGCAACCACGGCAGCTGGTCTGCAGGTGTAGATGGCAGCTCATGTGATGAGGACCAAGATTTGCTTGGCGCCGACTCTGTTGGGGCAGAACTGAACACATAAGGCGCAACACAGGCAAGAGGGTCACCAATTAGCCGCACACTAGCTGTGGACACACTTTGAACGACGACTGGCGGAGTCGTGCTTACTGGATCTTCAAGCTGGGTAAACTGACTGGGTTGAGACGTGCTTGGGACAGGCTTTGTTTGGGCTGAACAGCAAAACACGAGGCGCAAGAACACAGGCAAGGAAGTCAGTCATTAGCCGTATACCAGCTCTGAGCAGTATAAACCCCGAGATCCAAGTCAGTGTTTGTGTGTGCCTCACTTGTCCTGTTTCCTCTGGCTCTTAATATTGTCGAAAATATCTGGTACTTTGGTACTTCAAGGGAAATAAAGGGTCTGTCCACTGCATTCAGACTACTACTCATCATCCACAGAGTCATAAAAACAACCTCTTGTTCTCTCAAGCAAATAAATAAGATTGCTTTATTCTTGTGGCCTTTAGTGTGGTACATTGTGCTACATGTCATGCTACACTTCTGCACATCTGCACAAGTGTAGCATGACATGTATGTCAAAGAATTCTGGTAGTTGCAAGGGCCATTGGTTGATAGAATGAGTCATTTGGTAGGGAAGCATTTGGGAGTGACGATCGATGGCGAATATCTCAGCAACCTTCGTACTGCAGATGAAATTATCCTGGTCAGCAACACGAGGGATGGGTTACAGTAAATGATTGAGGACCTTAACACAGAAAGTGTAAGAGTGGGGTTGAAGATTAACACGCAGGGTCAAAAATAATGAACAATAGCCGGGCAAGGGAACAAGAATTCAGGATCGCCAGTCAGCCTTTAAAGTCTCTGAAGGAGTACGTTTATTTAGGTTGGTTACTCACAGGGGACACTGATCATGAGAAGGAAACTTAGAGAAGAATAAAAATGAGATGGGTTGCATACGGCAGACATTGTCAGCTCCTGACTGGAAGATTAACATTTTCACTGAAAAGAAAGGTGTACAATCAATGCTTTCTACGAGTGCTAACATACAGGGGCAGAAACTTAGATACTTACAAAGACGCACAGAAAGAAGTTAAGGGCTGCGCAAAGAGCGAAGGGACGATAAATGTTAGGCGTAACGTTAAGAGACAGGAAGAGAGCGGTGTGGATAAGAGAACAAACGGGGATAGCCGGTATTCTAATAGGCATCAAGAGAAAAAAATGGAGCTGGGCAGGTCATGTAATGCGTTGGTTAGATAACCGGTGGACCATTAGGGTTACAGCGTCGGTGCCAAGAGAAGGGAAGCACGGTCGAGGACGGCAGAATATGTCAGCAACCTTCGTTTCTGCTCTACTACTTGCACTTTGTGCGACTTTCACGAGCCAGCAAAACCAGCGCAGCACTACGCGATAATGAAACTACTTGAACGCGAAAGCCGGGCGCCCCTGAGTTGAGTGAAAACTAAACCTTTCTAGCGCACGCGTCCTGGTCAAGGGTAATTTCAATGAGCTTCTTTTTCTAAAAGCAAATAGAACTAGAAAAGTAGCATTTTACAAGTACCAATGAGCGGTTGAGTACTAGTGACAGAATTTAACTGAGGAGTGCTTTCGTCATCAGGCAAGTACTTCACTGTTCCGGGGGGTCTCTAATGATGTCCTGCATTTACCTAAACTTATCGATTATTCAAGCTCTGTTCGCGATAATATTGATGCCCTAGAGGTTCTCGAGCACTTCTCTATCACTTGATTTACTAGGTTTGCATTAATCTATCACATTACTTTACTTGATGAAACTGCCTAACGGCATCGCGGAATTCAAGCTTGCAGCCACACGTGCAAAAGAATATTATTTTAGTGTTATGTTACCGAGGTTTCTTACTAATAACCCCGGAAGGTTCTGGAGGCACTTTCGCACCAATGATAGAGAAGCGTACCACTTACGCCCAGACGAAGAAACTGCGAAAGCCATCGCATATAACATTTTCTTTCAGTCAGTATTTACTAAAGACAATAACTATATTCCCCCATTCTAACCAGACAGGGTGTAAGCATTGACAAATTAGACATTACGGACGTTGGCGTACCTAATCTTCTGCGTAATATTTACCCTAAAAAAGGCAGCAGTCCTGACAACATACCTTACGACTTTTTGAAAAAGTATGCGGAATAGTGCAGTAGATACCTAGGCATTATTTTTTGCAAATCAATCATGATTTCACAACTACCGAACGAGTGGAAAATTGCAAAAATAATACATATACATTAATCAGCTGACACAACAGAAATTTCAAATTTTAGACCCATTTCATAACTAGTACATCCTGTAAGCTTTTAGAGCACATAACCGTTTTTCTGGAGAGCATTGACTTCTTGTCTCTCTACCAACATTACTTTCGCAGTGATTTATCAGCAGTAGCCCAACTAACAGAACTAGTCCAGGACCTTCCATTCACTGTCAATAACCGCGGCCAGACTGACAGAATTCTACTTGATCTATCTAAGGCATTTGATTGTGTATGCCATAACAATTTAATCACTAAAGTTGAAAGTGTTGTTGGGAAAGGGCTCCTTTCAATTTGTATAAAAGAATTTCTAGCCAATCGATCTCAATTTGTATTCTATGAAAAAATGCTATCTAACACTGTAACAGTGTCGCCGTTACTTCCGAAGTTCACCAATGCTAAGTTCTTGGGCCATTACTCTTCCTAATCTGTGTTAATGATATCACAGCTAACATTGGTTGTAATATAAAACCGTTCGCCGATGATTGCGTTATTTAAAGCGAAATCACTAATTAGAGCAACCACATCGTATTTAGTACATCCCTCAACACTCTAGCTATTTGTTGCTCTAATTGGCAGGTGTCAATTAACGTAAAGAAGTCTGTGGCCATGACCATAACAAGGAAAACAAGACCATCTTACTTTACATATGAGATTAACGGCACACCACTAACTAAAGTTGAACAACATAAATACCTGGGAGTTGTATTACCCTTAGACCTCAGGTGCGATAAACATATTTCGAATATCACCGCAGGAGCTTTACGCAAATTATTCTTCCTCAAAGGAAGCCTTGCGCTCTATACGACATCAACGAAGCTACTGGCCTACACAACGTTCGTTAGCCCAGTTCTAGATTATGCAAACACAGTCTGGTTTCCTCATACAACGACTAACACAACAAAATTAGAGGCAGTACAAAGAAAGGCTATAAGGTTCATTCACAACAAATCTAAGTGCGCTGACTCACTGACTAATCTTCTAACGCAGTCTGGATTGCAAACGCTATCTACCAGAGCAAAACACCATCACCTGAAGTTCTTGTTGCAGCTTCTAAAAAATAACTATAACATAGATGTGTCCAGGTACATTTCATTTTATGACGCTCTCAAAACACGTAACAAACATGTGTACACTTTAACAGAATACATATGCAACAACGACACGTTTAAGTATTCATTCTTCGCCCTTGCAGTAGCTGAATGGAACCGACTTGATCCTGCTATAACCGCCATTGAATCATTGTCCGAATTTACCTCACATTATAAGCAGTAGTGCGTAAACAAAATCATTTATCATCGCATCATCGTCACAAATTTTGCATTGTGTATCTTTCGACGTCCCATTTTTCTTTTTCCTTTTTTTGTTGGTTGTCGTTATGTGGACGTATGATACGCTCTGTTCCGAAAATAAATTTTCATTGCTGTACTACTTCTAGTCCTAAGATGATTGTTGTAACGACCATTTTCCTGCTAATTGCTTGCCTAGATTTTTTTTTTCAATTAATTTCTTCTCCCTCTCATAGTGTATATGCGTTAAGCTCATCTCATCACACAACTTCAATACTTCTTGACGTGCTAAGCATCTTTCAGTATGCTCCTATTTCATGTATAACTGGTTAATTACAGGTACTTCACTGCTATTATCATGTAAATTAAGTGTCATTTGAAAAATGCGTTCCTGTTCCGATACTCAGCTTCCTTCTAATATTGCCATCCTTGGGCAATTGTTTTATTTTTATTTTCCCATTTTTAATTAGCTGTTCTGCCCTGATGCGTACTGGTATACATGTACACGGCATCGCCCAACTTCCACGCTCTCAAATGAGAGTTGCAGTATTGTAAATAAAAAAAATAAAAATATTTGCCTTTATTCTCCCTTAAAATCAAGTCAAACTTGGGCTTCAAGATAATTCATTTTTTTATTTATTCAGAATACCCCGAAAGGCCCTCTCGCAGGAGGGTATTACATAGGGGGGTTAAGATGCATTTCTGAATACGGGGGTTTATCTGGTCACCCGCGCTTGCCAACGGTGACGGGAATTCTCCTAAATATTCTTCTAAATATTCTTCCCCCGTGAGACATGCTACTGCGGCGGGTTTCCTGTAGGTCTCGTACCACACTTCATTGGGAAGCGACGTCCTCCAACGCCACTGCCGGCGCTCTTAATCACGTGAACGTGGTGAGGGTTGTGAAGCATCTCGTTGCTGCCAGCGTTGTCGGGATTGGGAGGTCAATCCCATTGTTCGTAACCAGTTGTCGAAATTGGAGTCGGGCATGAATTAGATGGTAGCTGGCCCATGCTGTGGTCCAACTTATCCACGCTGAGGACGTTGTTGAAGGGAAGGACTGCTTCTCATCGAGAACGAGGAATATGGGTTTATTTACAGTATCTACATAAGGAAATTGTAGTTCATCAGTCTAGCATGACTGCGAGAGAAAAGTACACTCAGCAGCCGCACAACAGCGGTTTTTAAACACTCGGTCCTCCCTCGATCCCTAGGTGAGAGAACCGTTCGACCAATCATCGTAGACGAGCCGTCTTTGAGCGGCAGGGCACACACACTTCCCCACCGGTTTCACGGATCCCACCGAGGTCAGATGATCTTGGCAGAATTCGGGGCTTACGTCAGGAACGGTACGTGGGACGGGGCCTCCAAATACGTTCCCTCGGGAACTCCCTTGCTCACGGCAGACCGGGTCGGTGGTGGCGTGTTCAGTCCCAAAGCCTGGTTCGTCGAACTCATCTGGCAATCCCGCGACGGAGAGTCGAGGATGCGGCGTATTGTGCTCCGCACACAGTAGACTTAGTGACGCCGTTTGGCTAGAGGGTGATGGTGGCTTTCCACCAAAGTCGACGCCGCTCTTGCACCTGGCTGGCAAAACTCGCACATCAGCAGGCCGTTCTTAACAGCGTGCAGTTCCTTTTGCGCAGCAAGAGGGGGCCTGCGTACTGCATGGTGCCAACGAGTTCTAGGAGTTCAAGCGCAACGCTAAACTTTTCTATTTCTGTCAATGATTCGCCTTTAGTGCAAAACTGCCAAATTTAGTCAGTCATTCTAGCATATGCGGAGAAGTGAGCATGTGCCTGAAAAGAAGATATCTACAAAAAAGGTTGGTGCACGCGTGCTTGACTTTTTAGAAAGGTAGTTGTTCCCCCGTTTATGATTAGTCGCGAATAAGCTGTTTTGTTGTTTCGCCTGGTTTTCCGTCCTTTGTACTGCGCTATCTTATTATTGAAAATTCTGCACTAACTGAACTGTGCTTCAACAATTATGTTCTTGGCACACTTCGCTATGACGCATGAAGGTTGTAATTAATTTTACTAAACAGTTTGTTCAGACGGCTCTCGAAGCAAGGAAGGAAGCCAGGTAGCAGTAACCAAGAAAGGCCTTGCCGTGGCCATTTGGAGCAAGCAGCGTCACGTGGTCCGGAGCTGTCCGTTGCTCGACATTAGTAGCATTTCAAGCTGCTCCGTGATTTGACAGGCTGCCGTTGCGCTCTATTTGATTGCAGTTTGAGGAATCAGTTGTCCATTCCAAGCTGGACTGGTTCCTTTCTCTGGATGCGTGTAAAACGCCCAGAAGCGTTCCAACTAAACCACCATTACAGGCCGCCATTTGAATATGAACCTGGCAGCGTTTAACGCTAGAACGTTATCTAGTGAGGCGAGTCTAGCATCGCTATTGGAGGAATTAGAGGGCATTAAATGGGATATAATAGGGCTCAGTGAAGTTAGGAGGCCAAAAGAAGCATATACAGTGCTAAAAAGCGGGCACGTCCTGTGCTACCGGGGCTTAGCGGAGAGAACTAGGAGTCGGATTCCTGATTAATAAGAATATAGCTTGTAACATACAGGAATTCTGTAGCATTAACGAGAGGGTGGCAGGTCTTGTTGTGAAACTTAATAAGAGATACAAAATGAAGGTTGTACAGGTCTACGACCCTACATCCAGTCATGATGACCAGGAAGTCGAAAGCTTCTATAAAGACGTGGAATCGGTAATAGGTAGAATGAAAACTAAGTACACCATACTAATGGGCGACTTCAATGCCAAGGTAGGCAAGAAGCAGGCTGGAGACAAGGCAGTGGGGGAATATGGCATAGGCACTAGGAATAGCAGGGGAGAGTTATTAGTAGACTTTGCGGAACAGAATAATATGCGGATAATGATTACCTTCTTCCGCAAGCGGGACAGCCGAAAGTGGACGTGGAGGAGCCCGAACGGCGAGACTAGAAATGAAATAGACTTCATATTCTGCGCGAACCCTCGCATCATACAAGATGTGGACGTGCTCGGCAAGGTGCGCTGCAGTGACCCCAGGATGGTAAGAACTCGAATAAGCCAAGACCTGAGGAGGGAACGGAAGAAACTGGTACATAAGAAGCCGATCAATGAGTTAGCGGTAAGAGGGAAAATAGAGGAATTCCACATCAAGCTACAGAACAGGCATTCCGCTTTAACTCAGGAAGGGGACCTTAGTGTTGAAGCAATGAACGACAATGTTGTAGGCATCATTAAGGAGTGTGCATTGGAATTCGGTGGTAACTCCGTTAGGCAGAATACTAGTAAACTATCGCAAGAGACGAAAGATCTGATCAATAAACGCCAATGTATGAAAGCCTCTAACCCTACAGCTAGAATAGAACTGGCAAAACTTTCGAAGTTAATCAACAAGCGTAAGACAGCTGACATAAGGAAGTATAATATGGATAGAATTGAACATGCTCTCAGGAACGGAGGAAGCCTAAAAACAGTCAAGAAGAAACTAGGAATAGGCAAGAATCAGATGTATGCGCTAAGAGGCAAAGCCGGAAAAAAGCCGGCAATATCATTACTAATATGGATGAGATAGTTCAAGTGGCTGAGGTGTTCTATAGAGATTTATACAGCACCAGTGGCACCCACGACGATAATGGAAGAGAAAATAGTCTAGAGGTATTCGAAATCCCACAGGTAACGCCGGAAGAAGTAAAGAAAGCCTTGGGAGATATGCATAGGGGGAAGGCAGCTGGGGAGAATCAGGTAACAGCAGATTTTTTGAACGGTGGTGGGCAGATTGTTCTAGAGAAACTGGCCACCCTGTATACGCAATGCCTCATGACCTCGAGCGTACCGTAATCTTGGAAGAACGCTAACATAATCCTAATCCATAAGTAAGGGGACGCCAAGGACTTGAATAATTATAGACCGATCAGCTTACTGTCCATAGCCTACAAACTATTTACTAAGGTAATCGCAAATATAATCAGGAACACCTTAGACTTCTGTCAAGCAAAGGACCAAGCCGGATACCGTAAAGGCTACTCAACTATTGACTATATTAACACTATCAATCAAGTGATAGAGAAATGTGCGGAATATAACCAACCCTTATATATAGCTGTCATTGATTACGACAAAGCATTTGATTCTGTCGAAGCCTCAGCAGTCATGGAGGCATTGCGGAATCAGGGTGTAGACGAGCCATATGTAAAAATAATGAAAGATATCTATTGCGGCTTCACAGCCATCGTAGTCCTCCTTAAAGAAAGCAACAAAATACCAGTAAAGAAAGGCGTCAGGCAGGGAGCTACGATCTCTAATGCTATTCACAGCCTGTTTACAGGAGGTATTCAGAGACCTGGATTGGGAAGAATTGGGGATAAAAGTTAATGCAGAATACCTTAGTAACTTGCGATTCGCTGATGATATTGACTTGCTTAGCAACTAAGGAGGCCAATTGCAATGCATGCTCACTGACCTGGAGTGGCAAAGCAGAAGACTGGGTCTAAATATTAATCTGCAGAATAAAAGTAATGTTTAACAGTCTCGGAAGAGAACAGCAATTTACAATAGGTAGCGAGGCACTGGAAGTGGTAAGGGAATACCTCTACTTAGGGCAGGTAGTGACGGCAAATCTGGATCATGAGATGGAAATATTCAGAAGGATAAGAATGGGCTGGGGTGCGTTTGGCAGGCTTTCTCACACCATGAACAGCAGGTTGCCATTATCTCTCAAGAGAAAAGTGTATAATAGCTGTGTCCTACCAGTACTCACCTACGGGGCAGAAACCTGGAGGCTTACGAAAAGGGTTCTACTCAAATTGAGGACGACGCAACGAGCTATGGAAAGAAGAATGATAGGTGTAACGTTAAGGAATAAGAAAAGAGCAGATTGGGTGAGGGAACAAACGCGAGTTAATGACATCTTAGTTGAAATCAAGAAAAAGAAATGGGCATGGGCACGACATGTAAGGTGGCGGATGAGATTAAGAAGTTTGCAGGGACGGCATGGCCACAATTAGTACATGACCGGCGTTGTTGGAGAAGTACGGGAGAGGCCTTTGCCCTGCAGTGGTCGTAACAAGGCTGATGATGATGATGATGATGATGACCAATTTGAATGGAATTTGTTGTTTACGACCAAGACCGTCTGAGTTTTGGAAGGATCAACATTTTTTGTTTATTCTGGCACATTTTGGGAAAGTTATACGAATGTAATCCTTGAATTAGCAATGCACCATCTCTATTGGCGTATGTTGTTAGGAATGGCCTGCCGAGGTGGCAACATGCAAGTTTTTGCAGCCAGCTGCAGCTGCGAGCGTGGCGAGCTTCACCGAAGATACCATGGAAGCCTTCAACACCCGCCGGGGTGACTCGTTTCGTAGGAAGCAGTAACGACAGCGCTAATCAGCCATGAACTTACCTCAGAGAAGTGCGTGCTACGGCGGCGTCAATCCACCGGGCGCCTCGTTCGGAGATGCCTTGCGGTGCCTTTTCACGGGCCTTTGAACACGCCAGACAATGGGCAGCGGCGGAGGTCACTGTGCGAGGTCAGCTCTGGAAGTAAGAGGCGCCGGCTGGGCCCCGGCGTGACCACCTGGCTACGGGGACGCGAGACAATGGACACCGCGTCGACTGCGTTGACATTTGACGCTGCGAATCGGCAGTGATAGTGCGTACATCATCATCATCATCATCATCATTATCCTGGTTACGCCCACTGCAGGGCAAAGGCCTCTCCCATATTTCTCCAACAACCCCGGTCATGTACTAATTGTGGCCATGCCGTCCCTGCAAACTTCTTAATCTCATCCGCCACCTAACTTTCTGCCGCCCCCTGCTACGCTTCCCTTCCCTTGGAATCCAGTCCGTAACCCTTAATGACCATCGGTTATCTTCCCTCCTCATTACATGTCCTGCCTATGCCCATTTCTTTTTCCTGATTTCAACTAAGATGTCATTAACTCTCGTTTGCTCCGTCACCCAATCTGCTCTTTTCTTATCCCTTAAGGTTACACATATCATTCTTCTTTCCATAGCTCGTTGCGTCGTCCTCAATTTGAGTAGAACCGTTTTCGTAAGCCTCCAGGTTTCTTCCCCGTAGGTGAGTACTGGTAAGACACAGCTATTATACATTTTTCTCTTGAGGGATAATGGCAACCTGCTGTTCATGATCTGAGAATGCCTGCCAAACGCCAAACGCGTTTGGCGTACGTTTGTGTAAACGTGTTTGTGCGTACGAGTGTGTGTAAACTGTCCCGCAGAGAGGCGGCTTGTTTACAATGCCTGGACGAACGTTTTGCCTCACCTAGGGATCTAGGGACACGAAATCTTTATAAGCGGCCGTTGTCGGCTGCTAAAGAGTGCTCGATTGCTCGTGTTCGTGCTCGTCTGTGCTCGTCAATGTACTCTTGAGCTTTGTGATCGTTTGCTGTGTGCTTCGTCTTGCGGGTTCCATTTGGGAGTCACGCTAGACTGTGTAAATGTATCACTTGTTTGAAATGTAAATACACCCTGTACGTCTAGTTCCTCTCAAGTTCATCTCTACGACCTTCGACGCTTACAAATGTTGGCAGCGGCGAGATCGTCCGACAGCTTCTACAACTGGTAACAGCGGTAGGATCATCCGAAAAATGTTACAATGTATTCAAAGATTGTCGTATGTATTGAATACGGCACTAAAGTTTTTCTTCTGTCACTGAATTTACTCATACCTTGGGTTACATTCTTTACAATGGTATCCATCGAAATTTTCAGAATAGTAGCCAAGAAACAAATATCATGAAACAGAACACTGACAACGCATGTCTATTATGGTAAATCTCCTCAGATTGAAGTATTAAAAATGCGAAACAATAACACAAGATTGGCCACGCAAGAGGCCGTGTTTCTACCAGAAAGCTCGCCTCCGTGCATACCGTTCGCCGCCAACGTTTCCCTGTAAACAATCCGGTTACATAAGCTGCAGTTGCCGGGAAGCGGGAGAAGCGGTCGGGGATATTTGAATGCTATGTGCGTCCACTCTTAAAGGCAAAGCTTAAGCGCCCTCAAATTCTTTATGTTTGGCGTAAGGCTCGAATTACATCCGCATGCAATGGCGTAAAGCATTTTTATGCAGAGTGCCGCAACAGTCACGGTCACTAAACAGTTGTATAGCTTCTGATTCAGTTTCATAACTAGCGAGGTAATCTTCGTATGTTCTGAAGTAGACTTTAGGTGTGGCGCTTTTAGTTAAGCGTAGCATTTCGGAACATGATAAATCGACCTGTTGGCGATACTGATGCTCTTTTGCAGGTCACCAAGATGTCCGTGGCCAGTTTTCTGAAGATTGTGGTTGGTAGTGAAACCACCACTACCAACAGCCACAACACCTATAACGCCACCTGCGGTGCTGCTGACAGGTAGGGTCCACTGAGCACTTACGTGAAGAGCACAAGGAATGCTACTTCCGCCAAGAAGTTACGCGGAAACATGCAGATTAGAGGCAGTATACATAAAATAGACGAAAGGATATCAATGAGTGACTAGAAAGTGACAGCTCGTGTCAGCTTAAGAACTGCCACCGTCCAGCGCAGAACCGCTTGGCCTCTTTCCCATTAATAGTGCTGGTCCGTGGCAATATTACCGGCTGTATGTAACGTAAGAAATCTATAAATTTTCAGCAGAGGCAGAACTATCCATCGCATTACTGCTACTAATTGACAATAATAAAAACACGTAACGTTCAAATAAAAAGAAGTTTATTTTTTAGGAGATATCTTAAAGCCCCGTTTTCGTCTTGTCGGGCAGTCAGGGTCACGCGGTGACCTCGGGAGAGTGACAGTCGACACTGGACCTTCTATTTACGCCTAATAAGTACATGCAATCCACAAGACCTTGAAAAGGAGGAAAATGTTTTGCTTTTCTATCTTGACACAACTATTTCTCTTTTTTTTTTCAGACAGGGTAGGGGGGAGAAAATTCCGTTCATCATGCTGTTAAGCCTGGGTAAGTTATATTTTCTTATATGCGTTCCCTTGAGTACTTAACTAAATTGAGTGCTAGGAAACAGTCGCCAATAAATTACTAAGGCCAACGCTATCGGTGCTGTAGGGATAGCTGTGACCAAGCGATGCTTTGTTGGTTCAAACGTACTGGGTTTGCAGGGAGGTCTCTCATGTATATACGAAAAGACACGGACACACTTTTAAGATGACGCTGTAGCTCGGGACCTCCTGTATGTTTACATGGTAGCGGACAATCGAATTGTCTTAGCATCTACAGGGTTGCTTTTTATGAGCCCTGTTGCATTAATAAAATATATATTAATCTCCACCAGGAAGCTGATCTTAATTTTATTCGTATTTCTTTATTTTAATAATATTGAATCTTTCAACACTTGAATAAGCTATTCAGGAACTAATGGAATTGTCAACCTGCAATTTCGAAATAAAGAAGAATATCCAATTCTGTAAAATTCAGCTATCATGACAATTCACGCCTATAAAATTGACGTATCAAATAAACGACTAGTTCGTGAGTAGGACATTTGCGTAACCCGTCTTAACATTGCAACAAATGTACGTAAAAAGACATAAATCAAATTTGTTTGGTTGATGTGCTCTAACAGACGCGTTTACAAAACTGATGTTTGGTTTTCGTCTAATTTTACGGATTTGTAAACTGAGTGCTTCAATCTTTTACTTCAAATTCTCGAAAATTTTTGCATTTGTGTAAAAGATTTGGGGAATTCAACAAAAATTCGGCTTTCTACAGTTGCTAGAATTTAAGAATTTATCCAAAATTCAGCCTCTGCTATTCTAATCAGGCCAGCGGCTCTCAAGAGGAAATTTCTGCGTTGTGCATGTGTTTTATCCTAGGGGAATTTCAGTTGGCCCCAAGCTAAAGCTTCCTCGTAATTCTTGATAGGAACACTGGAAATCCAGAATCAAAACATGATGTACAAAACATTGTGGTGGAGCAGTGGCGCTTTCGGATCATTGTATCTTTTTTAACTAAGCGTCTCGTAATGTGATTGTGTGTCATTAGGTAAGGCGGCAGGGAACATCTAAGAAATGATCCATGCTGTAATGTGGCTTTGCCTCAGATGTGCCTTTTTCCTCTGTCATGCGAACTTCTTGCAGTGACATGGATTCCAATATAGTTATCACCATCTTCGCATCCCCATCCATGCAACCTCTCGTGTGACGCTTGTTACGGCGTTTCGCACGTTACGTCGAAGAAACAGCATATCGCGCCCTCTACGTGCGTGCCGCAGCATTCTATTCTGAAATGCGGCGAAAAATTCATAAACACGCTCCATGCTTCCCACAGTGGTTCCACGTTGATTGCTTCGCAATGATGAAACGTTAATCATTGTATGTTGGCGAAATCCCAGCTATCGACGAGCATCCAGGATGCGCGCATGATGGTTTGCGACAGCCGCAAGTAGATAACTAAAGCTGAGATAACGAAAATTGCAGAGCAAGATAACCTTTGCCGCGAGACATGAATGTAACAGCCACATCGATAAAATTTCAGGTGCCATATTTATGACCGGAATTATCCATACATAAAGAGAATTAGCTTTTTGGCCGCCTTTTTGAGAGCAGTACTGCTGCCTCGCACAAGCGGGAAGCCGGGCTGGCATTTTTTTTTACAGGAAAGGATTCGCTTCTGTGCTCCAGGGAGACGCTGTCTATGTGTACACAGAATGCAATTATCATCCCGCAAATTGTCTGGCATTCCCGGGAAACTGCGATACTTTGCCATTTTGTGCCTAACTCAGAGAGCAAATCAGAGAGCAAACGAGTGTAGACGATATTCTAATTGACATCAAGAGAAAAAAATGCAGCTGGGCAAGTCATGTACCGCGCAGGTTAGATAACCCTTGGACCATCAGGGTTACAGAATGGGTACCAACAGAAGGGAAACGCAATCGAGGACGGCAGAAGACTAGGTGGAGCGATGAAATTAGCAAATTCGGGGGCGCTAGTTGGAATCTCTTGGTGCAAAACACGGGTAATTGGAGATCGCAGGGAGAGGCCTTCGTCCTGCAGTAGACATAAACAGGCTTATGATGATGATGATGATGATGATGATGATGATGATGATGATGATGATGATGATGATGATGAGTGGTAAAGAAAGTAGGCATAAAAAGACTGAAAGAATTGTTTTAATAAAAAGTTGTTCTTTAGAGGATGTTTCTGTAGCAATTAGGATATTTAGTTACCATTTGTTTTACCTTTAATTGGTTAGAAAACGAAACGAGCAGCCTATATATCCGTAAGCGAAGATGGTATATAGTGCTGTCGTCCGGCCGAGCTATGCAGCAAGGCAGCTGCAGCACCAAGCCAGCCAGCAGCCCCGGTCGAACAAGTGTTAGAGGGTTCGCAAAGAATGCATCATTTTAAATGCAGAGAACGATTATTAGGACCAATCCCGTTAAGGTATCGGTACCTGTACAACGTACATATAGAGGTTTTACTTAACAATTATTCGCCAATGCCGTGAGCCTTTGCACAGGTCCAAAAAAGAAGTGAGTTGTGAAAATGCACATGAGCATGGGAATGACAGGAAAAAAGAAAAAAAAACCTAAATACAGGAAACTGACATACAACAACACTGACACTCAGCATAACGAGAAACTTGCTTTAATTCCATGAATCAAGAAGGAATTACAAAAGATGCTCACAACAATTACAATATCAGTCGTAGGACAGTGGTGTGGTTTCAAGGTTTAATAAAACACCCCCCTTGAGCACCTTTCAGTAATCATATCTAAGATCGTAAAGTAACATATAGTTACACGTGCAACCTTGCCCAATCATTCATCCAACACAATGTGCTGTGAACTACGCGCTCAAATGCTGTAATGCCCAACATAACCATGGCTCCAATTCTGCGAGAAGGCCATCCAGGGAAACTGATTTAATCATTGCCTTTGGCAACGCATTCCAGATTTCTCTGGCCAACTAAAGAAATTAACGCTTGGAAGTGTCGCATTGTGTGAGATACTTCCTGATGTGTTTATTACGATAGGTTCTGTGGGGGTGTCGATGGGGTGGCTGCACATTATCTCGTTTATTCATATTAACAAGGTAACCGATATACCATAGAAAAAACTTCACGACGACGAGCGAGGGCAGGCACTACTGCTTGGTTTCTAAGAATACCTAAACTCTCGTGTTGACAACGTTTACTGTGTATAAATCGCGACGCTGTATTTTGTTTACATTTTAGTTTCTGCGCGATTTCTTTCTCGTACGGGTTCCACTATAATTAGGGTTCCTCCGCCACCATGCTATCATTCTCAAGAATCGGCCATGCTAAAGATTTATATGCCGTTAGTTTCACATAGAATCGTGCTACAGCTAGATTTTTTCGCGAGAAACAGAGCGTCCTGAACGAATTCTAACATGTGTCATCTGAGTATTGCATTTAAATGCACTTGTAAAGCTTACACCTCATGGGGATGGGTTAACACTAGGCTCACCTTACGAGCGACGGTCAGAAAAAGGCACGACGCTCCTCCACTCTGCAACGCACGAAGGCGCTACGGCAGGATTCGTCAACTCTCCGACACGGCACAGAGAAGGCGCCAGAGTCAGATCGCGAACAAAGGCTCG
The DNA here is from genome assembly GCF_050947875.1 of Dermacentor variabilis. Lineage (NCBI taxonomy): Eukaryota > Metazoa > Arthropoda > Arachnida > Ixodida > Ixodidae > Dermacentor > Dermacentor variabilis. The sequence goes on along the minus strand of NC_134571.1, from coordinate 88,844,632 downwards.
TTTATTCACGCCGGATACATCACAGTACGACAGTTACGGCACTCACGGGCAAAGGCTTGCCGCTAGAGCGATCGAGTACGCGCACCCGCTGCGTTAGGGATAACCAGGTAGTGGTCCACCGAGCGCGGGAACGAAAAGTCAATGGAGGCAAGGTCCCATGTAGCCAACTCGTTAAGGTGACTTAATTCGCTGTCGGCCTGTGAGCATCTTCCGCGGCGATAAAGAGGGTTGCCAAATGGCCCAAACAGACAAAAGCCAAATGGTCTCAGTAGCCCAAAATAGCCAGACCCAAATTTGTCGTGAACGAATAGTAGCCAAACACATAGCCAAAGTGTTTGATGATGCTTGTCACGTGTCTTATAGACGGTGACCAAATGCCACCGCTTATTTGCGGCTACTAAATTACTTCCGCCGAATACAACCAGCACTACACAGGCATCAAGATCTGCGTAAACAATTCCAGCGAGAGCTAGCACTTAAACGTGGATTTGGACACTACTTATTGTTACACTCAACCGAAGGATATTTTTTCCAGTACACTCATAACGTCATTGGTACTTACTGAGCCACGTTCCGAGCTAACGTTAGTTCACGCCTCAATTTACCCGAGGTACTTTTCCACAACACTTAGGCAAACTATGGCCAACTACAAGCTCGCGGATCGGCTTCGGGTGGTCACAATCGAGTGACCAATGTTTTTCAGCTGCAATAATGTCCTTCGACTGCAGGATGAATTCGGAAAATTTTAGAATGAAGAAAGGAATTTACTTCATTCCGACACTACGCAGTTCCAGACGCTATTAAAAACGAAGATGCTGATAAAATGTACCTCTGAAAGAGGTGTTCTTCTCCTATTCCTTCTTATACAAATGGCTGTACTTCGCCGACTTGTCCATGCTGTGTTTTAAGAAGGCGACGAGATTCTTCCCAGATTTCTCAGCCAGACGACTACTGTAGCCGGAATATGTTCGTGCCCTCCAACTCACGTGTGGCTATGCCACTCACAAGAATGCACTATGTTTGCTTCAACCAGAAGTTCTGTTGAGGGACGCGTCTTATTAATTGGCTCTGGCGCTATCACATAGTGGAAGCCATGATTGCAACGTGCTACCGTGCTCTACACTGCGCTTTGCAGAGAGAAGTTCTCCTGATAAAAGGTTGTCAGTGCTCTCATTGGAAGACCATGTTCATCCAGTGCTCTCACGAATATGCAGACCACAACAAGAACAGAATATGTTGTTTTGATCAGCAGTCGAGACAGCTGCGCTTCGCTGAACATGCAGATAAAGATCCGAACCAACGTGTTTTTCGCTTAAAGCGACTTGCTGATTTTTTTTTCTAAGTTTACTGGGTAAATAGCTTGGTGATTTGCGGTGAAACCTAGCAATAGGCTTCGAGGTACACTTCATAAACATTGAAAGACCACGGGTGAAAATGTCTCACTAGGACATGCCTCCCAAAACTTGAACTGTTGCGAAAGTTCACATCATAGTTTCCTGCACAGAAGCGGGCACGGAACAGGTACTCGACAGGTATAAGCCCCACCGTTTTTTTTTTGTTGAACCACGTCTCAACCGGTAGCAGGTGGCGCCGAAATCATAAAAAAAGAAGAAAGCTTAGACCTATGATGACGCAGAAACATGGCAGCCATGACTTAACGCCATCCTCCCAGCGCCGACATTGCCTAAAAACACAGCCTTGGAGATGGCCTACATAGCTTTGCAGCATCTATGAGCTTTGGGCTTTCATATACCGGCGTTTCCGAATTTTCTCACTGTTCACGTGGTACTCAGCACTCGGAAGTTCTTATGACAAAAATTGTCTAAATATAGCCATGTAGCCAACTCTCAACTTTCGACGGCATCCCGCACAACACGTAGCCCGATTTGACCAGTTAGAGCCCGATCGGGCAACCCTGGCGATAAAGCGCTCAGCGGGAGGGAGCTCGGGAGGAGGGGGCCCCCGGGGAGCGCCACTTGAGAGGCCAATGAGGGCGCATCCCGGTGACACTCGACATTCGACCCCGGGTGATAGAAGTAAGGTTTGCGCAGGAAATTAGCCCCGGCGCGCTAGCGGTGTCCGCCATGTTGCCGTTATGGCTACGGTTCCTGGATATAGAGCTAAGCACAACGCGTGAGCTGGGGAAGCCGGCGGGAGAAGGCACTTCGATCCCCACAACCTAAATATTTTATTCTGTAAGTTTCTAACAAATCTTTACAAATTAATCTATAATTCTACTTAAATATCGTCTTCCTATTAGTTATGGGCATATGTTTTGTTTTCTTCAGATTATATTTTCATTCCCAACATGTCACATCAATGGGCTATATTCTTTAGTGTAGTTATTAATGTGCCTAACCATCGATTTCTCACTCGCAAGTGTGAATTACGAGCTCATATGCAAAAAGCCGCAATTTTACTCAAGTTTCTGTGTAGCCTGTGATGTGGTTAACCTACAATAGAAATAATAATGGACTCGATACGGATCCGTGGGGCACGCCATATAAACTTCTATTGTTGAGAGTCATATAGCTTATGGCAACACACTGGGTTAGGTTTGATAAAGAAGCTGCTATCCAGTCCCATTACAAAGTGTTCAATTTTGATGCAGCTTGTATCCTCAATTAGTTTACACTGCAAGACACGATTGCAAGCCTATAAAAATCAATAAAGATGGCATCAGCTTGGAATTTGGAATTAAATATTCATGCGAAAGCGTGTTATCTCCACTAAAGGTGTTATGGCTGACAGACGTACTTAAAAAAGCACGTTGCATAATACATTGTACTTTGCTTTCTTCTAAGTAGGTCATGACTGCTTTACTTGCTATGGGTTCCACTAATTTAACGAAGCAACATGTTAGTGATATTGGCCTAAATGTTTTCTCGTGTAATCTATTGCTTTCTTTATGAATGGGCTTACTTTCCCACACAGCCAATACTTGGGAGGAGAAGCTGTACTCAGTGATTCGAAAAATGTTATCCGCAAGAATGAAATATGTGCGTATCGTTTTAAAAACACATTTATTATATTCCCCACTCCCGGCGCCTTCCTGTTGTCTATATGCAAAATCAAGTTTTAAATACCCGACTCTGTTATCGCAACTTCGCCCATCCGGTCGTCAGCGACTGACACTACCGCACTCGAAGTCGGTTAGCACGTGGAAATATCCACGCGCGGATTGGCAATAGGCGTTAAATATATTTGCTACAATGTGCATGCCTTCTATGGCCAAAACTGCCACATTTACGCCTCGCGCTTTCTGATTTCGATAAGTAGCGTCAAACTTCTTGCGGTCGACTCCTTGTGAATATCGTTAACATATGTGAAAAGAAATCGTCCTTTATAGCTTTTATTTTATGATTCACTTTGCACGTGAGCTCTCTTATCTCTGCAGAATTTATCCTTTGTTTCTTGGTATTCTTGCTTTTTGTTTTAGGTGAAATCTGCTTGGTATAAAGCACGGTGTTTACCACTCAGTTCTCTTGAATATTGATGGAATGAAATGATTTTTGCAATGTATTATAGCCTCTTGTAGTTAACCCAGAGACCATTAACACCTCCGCAGGATTGAGCTGCGAGACTATTCAAGGTTTCCTCTAAGTAGCCGATACCACTCTTATGATTAGCTCGTCTTCATTTTTTTTAATCTATTCGAGATGGTTCGACCTTACAGCTAGCTCTCCTACTCAAACTAAAAAAAAGCGTTATAACCAGCATTCCACGATCTGAAATCCTTTCTTCAATGCCTATATGTGATGTTATCGACTGCGATGCTCTATCAAGAACAAGTACTGAGCAGGCAACATCTTTGAGACGCATAGGTTCTTTAAGAGTCTGCAAAAAAGAGACCTATAATTATATCAAACAGGTGGAAACAGTTTTTTCATCTCTGTTGCCGACACAACTCATCCCAGTCTATCCCAGCTAGATTAAAATCACTGGTTAATAAAAACTTTGTGGGATAATTTATATTGTTGTGTAGATAATCATGCATCTTCAATGGAGAAAGTATTCCTCAGGCGCTCCAGGGCATCTGTAAATAGCAGCTATTAACAATGACGTATTATACAACTGAATAGTGTACCATGATATTTCATGGTTTTCTATTTCAGGCTCTTCATAAAATATTAAACGGATTTTTATCATGATAGCTACGCTGGCTTTACACCCGTCATGATATGGGCGCATGAATGAATTTAAGGCTTGTTTTAATGCACAAAGATAACATTAGGAAGAGACAGATACAATGGTGGACTGATAAAAGTGTACATTAGTTGGTAAGCTCAAACAGGCTAGGTGGCTGTGTGTCACCGCCCCTTTCGAGAGAGCGTTTTTTTTTCTTCTAAGAAATAAGAAGTGCAGCGCCGTAACTGCCGCTGGTGCGAGGGCATTTCAACAGCGCATACACGGGAAAGGGGAGTGAAGAGAAAAATATTAGTGAGAGAGAAATCTTAGGAAGGCGGCGAGTCCTAAAGGATAAACAAGCAAAAGCGGGGCTTAGAGCCTAGCCGAGCCACGACGATGCAGGGCTTCCTGTGCGGTGAGGACAGCAGCGCACATTTGGCTTGCAGTGTCATCGATGGTAAGGGTGATATCCACCGGAACACGTAGTGTTGCAAAGACAGCCGCAATTAGCGCATGCCCTGCGACGCGCTGATTCCTCGGCAGCTGCGGGCCGAAGAGGCGGTTCTGGTTCCGATGTATGGGAGCTGTGGCCGCGCAGGGTGTCGCTAAAGGCGATGCTAGACTGGACTGTGTGATGACGTAACGTCATGCGCATGTCGTGCCACTTCGTCATCACGGGCACTGATATGAGCAGCGGATAAGCAACCGCTGCCCATAAAAAGCGTGTCCAAAAGAATAAACGCCGATTCCTTGTTCTGCACCGGCCCCTGTCGTTTTCTGGAGTACGGCTTCGCGGTTGCCGCACGCTACTACAGACTGGACTCTCGCGGACAGGCGAGGAGCAGCTGTCTACAGTTGGCGGAGTTGGGCACGCGCGCGCGAGCTTTAGGGCTAGCTTGTAATGACGTAACGTCATGCGCATGTCGTGCCACTTCGTCATCACGGGCACTGATATGAGCAGCGGATAAGCAACCGCTGCCCATAAAAAGCGTGTCCAAAAGAATAAACGCCGATTCCTTGTTCTGCACCGGCCCCTGTCGTTTTCTGGAGTACGGCTTCGCGGTTGCCGCACGCTACTACAGACTGGACTCTCGCGGACAGGCGAGGAGCAGCTGTCTACAGTTGGCGGAGTTGGGCACGCGCGCGCGAGCTTTAGGGCTAGCTCGAGCGCCCGCTTGCACGTGACGAGCTGCTGAGTGGACAACAACGTAGCTGCCTTTCTCTCGAGCTGCCAGTGAGGGCAGCGTGGCCCACTGCAGCGTAGTTGCCACTGCAGTTAACGCAATGCGGCCGCTGCGATGTGCAGTCTTGGCTGCATGTGATTGGCCGCAGCGGACGCAGCAGGCGTCACGCGAGCAAGATGGCGATAGGCGCCAAAGCGGTCACACTGAAGTGGTCGCGGCCGCTTAGCACGGACCGGGTGTCGCTGCTTGAACGGGATCAAGTTAACGGGCACAACGTCGCCGGCGAAGGTATCCCTCACGTCGCCGCCACTACGCGAAATCAAAGGAGGGGTACGGGGGATTCGATGTGGTGTTTCACAGTGTCGGCATCGAGAGAGAGATAGAGACGGGTGCGCACCGTGAATGATACCCACACGTGTTTTTGCTGTGTGCTTTTACGCTCTCTTGGACGTTGACAATGGCGCGCACATTGAGAAGGCTCGACAGGTCAATACTGGACCCCGCATCCACGGCCACAACATTGCGGTAGAAGTTAACGCGAACGCGAAGGGATACAAATAAATCATTATTGTGGGAGCTGAACGGAGGATAGTTGGAGAAGATTGGGACTACACCGAAGGGAGGAGCGAATATTTGCCCCTGGAAGGATGGGGAGTCGACTGGAGCAGTTGGGAAGAGGAAGCCCCCGGGAAGGCCGCAATGTCCTTGTGGATTTGGAACAGTCCACCCCGTTACCCCGTATTGTTTTGTATCTGGAATTCCTCTGCAGCAGAGGGCGTGAATATATATATATATATATATATATATATATATATATATATATATATATATATATATATATATATATATATATATATATATTCAAATCGTTCATGTTCACCATCTCAAGCCTTATCACCATTCTACCGCCCTTCCAGAAAACTAAGTCGCCAGGATGGCTCCTTTATTTCCGCGGGGCCATTGTAAAGAAGATAACGGCAGCAGAAGCGCGCAGCAGAACCTCGAGCTCGGGGACTGTGCTCGGTGCATCGTAGAACCGGCGGTCGCTACGAACTCCAATAAACCTCCTTTATAGTATATATATATATACATGTATATATATATATATATATATATATATATATATATATATATATATATATATATATATATATATATATATATATATATATATGCGATATTGTGTATGAACTCTGATTTGTGATACTTATGTATATCCAGACCGTGAAAAATTAACTTTCGATTGTTACAAAGTTGTGTGTACAATGTCAACGTTGAGACATTTTTCGGTTAGCATTCGAACAAGCGGCTAAAATATTTAGCGCCCCAGATGCAAACAAGCGCACGACAATAATCTTTAATTGGTGGGGGCGGTGGCTCATAACCTCAGTTCAGTATCAGTAAAATCACTATCTCAACATCAGCACAAATTTGCAGTAAGTGTAAGCCTCCACAAGATGGAAACAAAATACATCAGCATTTCTAGAATTTTGTCGCATGGTTATGTTGAGGGCTAACTGCCTAATTGACTTGGCGTGCACATACATCGCAGCACCCACATGGTTGTTTAAATAAAAAAACTGTCCCAGCAGCATATTTCAGCATTTCTACACTAAGCAGAGGTTTTCAGAAACGTCAAAAAGAGTAATTTATTTCAACAGTTGTTGAACAATGCAAGCTCGCTCACTCGGGAATTTGAGCGATTCGGGGAAAATGAAAAGATTTCTTAACTGCAGTACAACGTAAAAATAAAAATCGTGGCATGGGTCTCGCACTCATAAACGCACTACAGAATCGTGTTTTGTGAACAGGTATATGATCCTGGAAATGGTTAAAACATGGCACCCTATATTTTGACACATACGCCCAAAGCGGGGGTCGCTGATAAATAGCAAGTTGCATTTTATGCGGCAGATTCTGAATGGAATTGACTAAAAAAATCCAATATTTCTACGTAATTTTTCGTCCTAATGTGATTGACATTATAGAAACACAATAAATAGAACAAGAAAGCCTGAATTTTCCATCGCATGTTCCGCAGCCTTCTACGTCTTAAATAGCTTCAATGATAATTGCGTCTAAAGATTTACATTGTCTACTATCTTCATTTACCTTCTGATGACATCTGCACCAACACTACAACTCCCTGGATGTGCATGCTGAAGCACGGCGTTGTTACTCGGGACCCTTTGCCCACGAGGCTGTGTTGGGTTAATGCCGTGATGCTCGCAATTGGGCCTTCTCCGAAGAGCAGCGCTTCAGTGTGGCTGGTGCTTGAACAAGGTGCTCCTTGTCGGGTAAAACAAGCGATAAAAAATTGTCCGTAGATGGGTTCCTGCCATCAGCGTCTGAAGAAATCATCGCTATGGAGTCGTAAAAGTGCCGATTTATTTGGCAGCTCACATGTGCGGGGGTTGAGAGATTAAGATACATATACTATTGGTGATATGCAGCTGGGAATGCATGCAATGCGTAGGATATACAACTGGTGGGCCATTAGAACTGGCGAATAGATGTCAAGAGAAGCGAAAGGCAGTCCAGGATGACGGAAAATTAGGCGGGGGACGAAATTAGGAAATTTGTAGGCGCGAGTTGTAATCAGGTCGCGCAAGAAATGGGCAATTAGACGTCACTGGGAGAGGCCATCATCCTGCAGTGGACATTAAAATAGGCTGATGATGATTGAGTGTCCGAGTTCACCTATCTGAACATGCGCATCCTTGGGACAGCTGCGTGGGGCGACCGTGGGCGTTCCATTGTAGTTCCTTCCAAATGCTAGTGCTCAAAGATGCTTCAGCACTTAGAGCTTGTCTAGTTAATAAAGTAACTGCTCAAGAGGAAGGTATAGCTCGGATTCTCCTATCTGAATATATGTAAAAGGAGAATTCGTTTTTCTGGGCAGCCTCTGCACCAAATTTGACGAGGTGTGTTGTATTTAAAAGAAAACTTAAAATCTAGTGACTGTTCGTTTCGAATTTTTTATTTAGGTTGTCAACCTTTATTAAAATTTGAAAAAATGTCGCAAATTTTCAGAGAACGAACTATCAAATTTAAAACTACCTCAGCAATAAAAAATGATATCCGAATGCTGTGGATTGTATCTGATAGTACATCTAAAGCCCACAAAATTGATATGAAAAGAATGTTGTAATATGGAAATACAAATTTTGCTGAGCTCTTGTACACAGCGTAACAAATTCCCATTGCATGCCGTTTACGGAACCTCGATTTCTGTTTATGTTAGAGAGCTATTAATTTGTGAACTTCGTGCTTCTATATTTCTGATTTCTGAAATTCTGAAGGTTCTTTTAACAAAATTCAGGACCTAAATCGAAATTCCACTTGAAACAGTAAATAGAACAACTTTCTATCTCTAAAAAAGAAATCTCTTAATTACCACACTGCCAAAAATGTAATCGCCTGCAAGTCATTACTTACTGTTATGCCTTACTTACAATTTTGGTAACTTGGTTCACTTAAAAAAATATTGAAACATTGTTATCCGCTTCAAAAATGTGCCCAAGCTCCTTGAATCTCCTGACTCTGTGTATGTAACATTTCTTTCTTTACATTTATTTGGAAGGTTTCGTTTAGCAAGCTGTTCAATTTTTTTTGCTGTCGAAATCGGGTGGTGCAGATCCTTGTTTTAGATATCAGATCCTAGTTGAGTGAACCAGTGGCGTGCATGTATTGTGTCGTAACACTGTGATGAATGGACTGCTTCTGCTTGAATTCAACTTCGTATATATATATATATATATATATATATATATATATATATATATATATATATATATATATATATATATATATATATATATATATATATATATATATATATATATATATATAATAAACACGTGTACAAAATAACATTTCTAAACTGTTTATATTTGCAAGGCGCCAAATAAAAGACAGACGAACGAAGCCCACACGGGACAACCACGTAGGCACAACGAGGGTAAGCCTACGTGGTTGTCCCCTGTCGTCTTTCTCGGTCAATTCTTTTATTTGGCGCCTTCGTTGTTATCAAGTATAACAACCTCAACCACCCGTAGGTCCTCAGAAATTGTTTATGGATGTTTACTCAGATGCATTATAGTTTCAGTATGTGAATCAATATAGGAAGAAAGAAATACCACCTTTATCCGCACTGCACTATCTACGATATCACTAGAAATCTTATTTGCCTACACGCCTGTATAAAGGTACCTGATTATTTGCAGGAACATAGCCCTATCTCAAGGTTGTCTGACTCAAGCGCACTATAGTGACAGGCAAATCTCGAGCTTCGAGATCACCAATTCAGCCTATGACGTTTAATCCACACAGGAAGTACTTGAGGAATTATTTTGTGCACCTCTTATTCCCAATTTTGTCTTCAGTGAAACCATCTATTTGCATAAGACATACCTGGCAACGTTTCTAGAAAGGTCATCTAGCACTCGAGATTCATTATCTATATTGTGAATCTCCCCTCCTAATTGGTAGCTTTATACAACTTTAATTGGAGAAAGCTGACCTTGTTGGCACCATGCCTTTTTCTCATTACCTGCAGTTCTCGGAGGGGCTTTGAGCCTGTTTGCCCTGTACCTGGTGCGAAGAGCCGGCTTCAGAGAAAACGGAATAGCGCCTGGTTCAGCGGCAGCTTGGATCCACGCAAGCATCGGAAACCCAGGGCCCCACTCGATCTTTGCGCGTTGCCAACGACTTGGGGCTACGGGTGTATCAATACGAGACGTATTGGGGATAAGCAACATCCTCTATAGTGTAATAATGACAATTTTGCATTAGGCCAACCTTTTTGAGTAAATAAATTGGCGTGGGCAAATAAACGGACCATGACTCACTTTGGAGACAGAATAAGTGAAGAAAGGGGGCAGACATTGTCGTCCTATGTCACCTCCCGGCGGGGAGTTATTATCAACAAATCTAAATACTTCAATTACTTACCCCCTCCCCATTAAAATACTGGACTATTGGGAGTGAACGCGGCAGGTGGCAGAATGTGATTAGCCAGTTTTTAATAAAGCTCCTCAACTCACTTGTTTATGACCCGTTTCCAACTGAGCATTCTTCGTCGTGCATTTTCTGCAGACAGAACCTTTGATGGCGCACATGTTTTTCTTTGACATAGTTGCACCGAGGAAAGTGATACCATTGCCTTCCAAAATGCATCAGGCGTGTCCGTTGACGCCTTTTTATCTCAAGTTTTCATATTCCTCAATTTTAATGAGTATTGTTACGCCCAATGACAAGGCATTTCTTTTGGTTCCTGTGCCTCGCAAATTGCTTTTTATCTACTATAAATCGTGCTTTGCACCAGCATCTTATTGGGGCGGAGGTAATGATATATTGGGGACAATGATAATGGGTAATGATATATGACATCTTATTGGGGCGGAGGTAATATATATATATATAAATATATATATATATATATATCTTCGTGGACCATTACCACCGGCAACGAAAAAATATCACTATGCTATTTTACTTTCTTTCCATCACTCCACATATTTCATTCATTATTTTTTCTGCTTCATGATGATGACAAGATGTACTTATTGAGGGATGGGTCGAAGGCCTATAACGGGGAATAGGAAGTGGAGGGGGGAGGCGCATTCAGAGCAGTCCTAGGAGCTGCGCGTTCTTGGCGAAAGTCAAGAGCGAGTCCAGAATGGCCCTGTCGGAATGCGTCGAGCCAGTTGCCGGTCTAATCCACAGCTCGTTGGACGGCACTCGCACCGCCCTCAGGTGGTGGTCCCGCTCCTGAGCGTATCACTGGCACTCCCAAAAGAGATGGGCTGCCAATGGCCGCGTGGCCATGTCACAGTCAGGGCAACTGTGTGGCACGTAGGGTGCTTCTTGTTCCGCGGAGGCTGCGCAAGGGCCAGGTTCCTGCGATGGAAGGGAGTTCGGAGACGGAGGTTGTCATAGCGTGGCTGGTACAGCCGCCACCGCTCCTGCACAACCGGTGTGCGGACGAAGCAAGAACAGGGCCATGTGCAGCAGGTACCTGTCCCGACCTGGAAAGACCCGCGGAAAGTGGGTCTGGGTCTGAGGGCACACACGCGCGGAGTTCACTCTTGCGTCGGTTGGCTTTCTGTTTCATAAAAATAGAAAAATGAAATATTTCCCTCTCCCTCCGCTCCCCCTCCTCCAACCAATGCACTATATCTTGTCCTCAAATTTAGACTCAGTTTGCCATATATTTCCAATTTCCACTTATTTATTATTTTCTTCATTTCTTTACCGGACGTTCCCTTATTTTGCTTATTCATTTCCGTTACATTTGGACCTTCTTGCTCTCGTAATACGCACTGATCTCGTCAATTAGAGGGAATCAGTGACAACAACACTAAATTTTAAGCTTACTACGATATGCGATCAGGAGCATTTTTCCTGCGATCATCATCATCATTAAAAAGAGAAGATCAGGAGCCTCGTGGGCGCGTGCCCTCGCGAGCGAAAGAAAATTCGACGGTTTGCAGGCTACGCACCGGTCACCGTGCACCGCTATCCTCTGGCCCCCTTCCGTCAACGTAAGTCCAATGCCACTTATTTCCCACTCTCTTGTTTGTAGTAGATATTCAGCTCTTGTTTAAGTAGCGCCATCTGCTCTCACACGCAGCCGGCGTCAGCCGCCGTGTTCTTCCTAACTTCCTGAAGCGGCGCGCCCGCGTAGATAGCACCCGACCGTCAACGGCCGCTGATTCACCGCATGGGTCAAATATAAGTTTCAGTCAGGGTGCCAGACAGTCAAATACGAACCCAAAAGCGGCTTAGTACTGCGCTGGTGAGGGCGAACGCGAAATTTGTCGCCACAATTGTGACCCGTACTTGCTGGCCCTCTTCGATTTTGGGAGTTTCGGCAGCCCGCTGGCACCCAGACGGCAGCCAGCTAGTTCCGGTCTTGATAGGAAGTCACGTGGGCTGGGATCCCAAGACCACCCGAAGCTGCCTGAAGTTGGCAAAATCGAGCGCCGTGACAGCTCGCCAAATGTAAACATGTTCCCAGCATGGCAGGGCCCGGCGAGGCAGGCGTGCACTCGGCGTAGTCAGCTCATTGATGCGTTGCCAGCTTGAAAATGCAGATTTGCATTTAGGGATACGATCACTTTCGCGAGATTTCGCGCGAATCGGCACAGGATGCGCACTGGGCCAACCTCTCCTGGCACAGCGCAACGCACGGCCTCCGAAGCGTGCGATGCCAACACGCGAAATCGCGCGTAAGCGATTGCATCCCCGAAAGCGATCGCTCGAGAATTCCTGCTCGCAGCGATCCCGTCGCCCACCACCGACATTGATGAGTTGGCGTCATGTCATCACTTGACAAGACATGAAAGAGCAGTATATCGGGTAGTACGTCTTCGTATGCATGAAATTTTGTGCCCACCTGCTTGGGCTTCGATTTCAGAACGTTTCTTTCGGCTGATGGTGCTTCTCATTTTGACCCTATGGAGCTGGGCGTGGGCTGCCGCATGAACATCCACGCCGCCTCTGTGGCCAGTGAAACGTTTCGCACGAAAAACAGTATTGGTCGCGATCATAAAAGCAATAAGCTAATGTGCATGTGCCTAATGTACTACGTATTCCTATTAATCAACCAGTGCATTCTTAACATCAACGGCCTGCAGTTCGAAAACTTCGATTTCGAGCTGCAGCCCGTGCAAGCATACAGCGGAGAGACGGAGCGAACACGGGCTATCTGCAGCGTCTTCGCTAACTGCAGAAAAAGGAAATATCGCCGCATACATAAGCGAGATATGTGAAAAGGAAGACCACCAGAGAAATATGAACCGGAACTATACCGCAGTGTGTGAATGAGCGTCTAGAACTCGCGCGGAACACGATGCAGATTCAGAGCGCGGCGCAGTTACCTTCGCCGCGAAGAAGCCTTCGTGGGACACTCACTCATACACACACAAAAGCTTCAAACAGGGCCCGTATTCTGAAACATTCGCCTGCCGCGAATCTACCGCCGTGGCCACGCCTCCGCCAACGGTGCGCGCTGATTGGCGATGTTAGAACAACAGGAAAATAAACAGCGCCATGTAGTAGTAACGGCCTACGTCATTTTAACGTCATGGTGTCGATGGGTGCTCTCGACATATATTGAATAAATGAACACGTCTTTCGGCGTCTCTTGGCATTCGGTTGGTGTGGGAGTGTAGTAGAAATAAGATAGGTGGTAGTTTAGAGTAGCCTTTTCGGTGGCGTCTTACACGCGTTGTTCCGCGGCGATATTTCTTGATTCACATAAAATAATATATTTCACACTTTCTTATTCAATGTATTTTACCTAAAGAGGCCGTAACCAAACGTAGTCAGTGCGCAGCATAGTTTCCTACAAGAATTACTAGAGGGAACTCTGGCGCTAGTGTCTACGGGAGCTGCAATGGAAGCGGTTGTCCCAGCATGGGAATTATGGGAAGTACATGGATTTGCCTAAACTTCGTCCTTTTGGCTTAAAACGCGGCTTTGTGACTTTGTAAACTCGTCATTTGCAGCAGTGTATTGCGTAATAAATAATTAAATAAACATCATTAAAATTGCCCGACGGCAGGATTCGAACAAAGGGACTGTAGCACAGAAGACTGATATTAAAACCATTAAGCCACGGACGCACGTATCGACAAGCGAATGAAACGCCCTTATGAATTTATCACATGCATGCCAGTGCCTTGAGACGCTTGGCGCGTTTCGATTTGGCCACCTGGACAAGCTCAATCGTTGCAATTAATAGAAATTGTACGCGTTACCGGCGTCTTCTGCACTTCGAAGAATATAGATTGCGCTGATATATACGACAATAAGATTTATACAGCGTAATATACAAAGCCACAAGAACGTCTGAATCCACAAGCACGAAGATCAGACAAATCCATGTACTTCCCATCATTCCCATGGTAGGACAACGACTGCAGCGCCAGAGTTCCCTCTAGTAATTTTTGTAGGAAACTATGGTGCGCAGAACCCGTACTGCGGCCACTACACTCGAAAACAACACAGCCGAGCCGCTCTGCACTCGCCGGGTGCGATCTCTCATGTGATCTGAAGCGTTCGAGAGCGCGCGTTGGTAGTGCACGCTGACGTCATGGGTAAGCAGTCGCTTGGCTTATAGAATGTGACTTTCGCGGAAGGCGAACGTTTCAGAGTACGACCCCAGTTCACCACCGCTCGTATCGCACTCCTCGCCACGCGGAACGCTGCGATAGACCCTAAGAAAATGACGCTAGAATGCTAGAAGCATAGTTTCTCACTATAACACCTAGAGGGTAATCTGGCGCCACCGTCTATGGGAGTTTCTTAAGGGGGCACCGTGCCGTCATGGGAATGACGGTATATGTGTCTGCGAGGCTCGTGTTGGCTGGTGTTGTAAGAGGCTTCGTCTAAAACGGAATATGGCTACGCAAATAACGCGTTCTCAAATAAAATCTTCATAAAATGTTTCCATTCGCGCATATTACATCTTTACTCACCCACGATGCATGACCAAGCGAAGAAAAGCAAGAACAGACGACAAACTGTTTCAAAGCGAGCGCGAACCTTGTCGTCTGTTCTCCAACTTTAGCGGCCCGCTGATACTTTTTACGTAACATGTAGTCGTACACACAATAACAAGTTCTCATAGTTAAGCAAAACATGTTTTCGCGTAATAATAAAGCTAAAACAGCTTTTCACGTGCTGTTCTAGTAGAAAAATTGGAGGACGCTTAAGCTTCGCCTTCAAGAGTGGAACGCGACAGCGTTCCCGTCGACCCGCCAAGGGGTGTAAGACAATGGGCTACGGCGCAGCGACTACGCGCCCTGCATCGGACGCGGTGAGCGTCGAGCAACGCAGCGTTCGGCGCGACAACGAAATGTGCGCCTGAGCAAGCGACGCACGCCTGAGCCTTAGAAACAGCTCGTTTCTAAGGCAACACCGCGTTCACTAGAGGCGCTTTTGTACCGCTTTGAAGCATCGAACTTGTGGCTCAGTGGTAACGTCTCCGTCTCACACTCCGGAGACCCTGGATCGATTCCCAACCAGCCCATCTTGGAAGTTGCTTTTTATTTATGAAGTGCCTGCCGTGATTTATCGCTCACGGCCAACGCCGCGGACGCCGACGCCGACACCGACACCGACGCCGACGACACCGGCTTTTCTGCGACACGAGCTCCTTAACGCTATCGCGTTAAAATGAATCATTGTGACAGACGGAACGGTACTTGCCAAGCGCGTCTTCAAGGTGTCCTGTCTCTACGAGAACGATGCCAATCCGAATCCACAATATACCGGCATTCCCATGCATACCACAGCGCAGCAGCGCCAGATTTCCCTCTAGGTAATGTAGTAAGAAACTCTATGGCTAGAAGTAAGGAAATCCGACTCAACCGACGCCGGTCGCGTTGTATTGCGGCTGCGAGAAGCGTCTAGCCGCGTTTCTGTGGTCGCGCCGACCGCAGAGAATTCTTCGCGCAAAGAAAAAGGTTAACGTCCACAGAAGAAAGGCTAACTGCGTCCAAGTAACTGTCCCCGCAGTAAGTTGCACGACTGCGGGGAGAAACGGCATTAGGAATATCATGGCTGCTAGATATGAGCGCCGCCCAATGAGGTTCATTAGCGGCGCTTCATGGCTTGTCGATACTTAAGGCATGGTCACGGTAAGCACAGAAACTGTACGGGATCACATATGGCGGCAGTATGGATGAAGGCTTGCGTAGGTTTCGTTCTAGTGTGGCGCATCGAATCCCTAATGAAGAGCAGGGACTCTCAACGAAAACATTAACTGCTTTTAATGTCATAGACTGCTGGCAAGTACCACTGAAGCGTCAGTTTTACGGAGAAGAACGCATTTACTAAAGAATACGGCCAGAAATCGGAACAGAGTTGGTGCCGCGATTGTGAAATCACAACTGGGTCCGAACTAAATAAGAACGGCAGATTTGGTGAATTGCTGGTTTTCCATGCCATTTAAAAAACAGCACTACCGACACACACAAGAAAACTAGCTCGGGACACATACGGCATGTGTTTCAATCTCTTTTCTGTGTTTTTTTCTACGACCGAGGGGATTACGTCTCTTTATCACGAGAGCTTTCAAATTTCTTCCCTATTTTTCATGAGGTCAGCCAGACAGTGGACATAGATGAAGCTTGGATTCTTTTTAGAGATAAATTAAAGGCTTTAATTGAACAATACATACCTTCCAAACTTTTGACAACTAGACGCCGGAAAGATAAACCGTGGGTAGATAAGAAAATTCGCTCGCTTATTAACAAAAAACGCCGCCTGTATGCTTCGTATTTGAAGACTCACAATCAATCGGTCTTCCATGAAATGCGTCATGTGAACTACAATATTAAGCAAGAAATAAAGGTGAATAAACAAAGTTATATTTCATCGCTTGACGCAAAGTTAAGGGATAATCCTAAAGAATTTTGGAAATTTGTTAAAATAAATGGTAAAGTGGACACAACTGTCCCCATTTTATCAGTCGGCGAGAAAACAGTGCTTGATGATTATGAGAAGGCTTGCTGTCTGAATTCCTATTTTAAAAGTGTTTTTTCTGAGACATACACTGGTGAACCGCCTGAAATACAAGAAATAGTCTATGAGAATATGCCTATGGTCACTGTCACATATAACGGTGTTCTGAAACTTATTTCCAATCTGAACAACAAATCAGCTGGCGGTCCCGATGGTATTCCGTCGCAGGTATTGAAATCCTGCTCTCAAGAAATTGCGCATTTTTTAGTCGCTCTGTTTAATAAATCATTAAATACCATTTCATTACCTGCAGAGTGGAAGGTAGCCCACGTCGTTCCCATACATAAAAACGGTCCCAAAAATGTACTAGAAAACTACAGGCCTATTTCTCTAACATGTGTATGTTGCAAAACAATAGAACACATCATATACAGTGCTGTGATGAAACACCTTCAAAGCAATAATTTTTTTTCGGATTTTCAACATGGATTTAGGCCTGGCTTGTCATGTACGACTCAACTGGTAGAGTTCGCTCACGATCTCTTTTACTCTTTTGACCTTGGATTTCAGGTAGACTGTATATTTTTAGATTTCCGGAAAGCTTTTGACACAGTTTCTCATGCATTGCTTTTACATAAATTATCTTGTCTCGGTATACACCCTGCAATAGTACATTGGATTGGAAATTACCTGTCTGGACGAACACAGCATGTTTTAATAAACGGAACCAAATCAACACCTGTCACCGTAACCTCTGGCGTGCCCCAAGGGGTCTGTTTTGGGGCCTTTGTTATTTTTAGTCTTTATAAATGACATTGTGCACAATCTAGAATGCAAAGTGAGGTTATATGCTGATGATTGTGCCATATACAAGAATGTAGAAACTGTTTGTGATGTTAGTAGTTTGCAGAATGACCTAAACAAAATTCATGCTTGGTGCATTAAGTGGGGCATGTCTTTGAACAATGCTAAATGCCAACTTGTGTCATTCACCCGTAAACGCTTTCCTGTGAGATCAGTGTACAAATTGGACGGACTACTTCTTGAAAAGGTCGAACACTACAAATACCTCGGGGTCTATTTTTCAGAAAATTTAACATGGAACAGACATATTGAATACTTAACCTTAAAATCATCTCGTATACTAAACCTTGTTAGACGTAATTTTTATAACGCCCCCCAGAAAGTAAAAGAACAGCTTTACATAACAAATGTTCGTCCGGTACTCGAATACGCTTGCCAGGTATGGGACCCTCAAAGCTCTAAACTTATAGAAAAGCTCGAACGCGTCCAAAACCGCGCTGCAAGATTTGTTTCTGGTAATTATAATTTCCGTAGCAGTATTACATTGCTTAAAGAGGACCTTGGTTGGAAATCACTAGCACACCGCCGATTAACTGCAAAATTAGAACTTTTTTTCCGAATCTACTTTGATCTCACAGGAATAAACAAGAACTTGTACATTTTCCCTCCCCACTTCATCTCTAAACGATGTGATCACGAGCTGAAAGTCCTTGAAATGCGCTGTCGTACTGATGTCTATCGTAATTCATTTTTCCCGCATGTTTCCGCACACTGGAATAGGCTTCCCAGGAGCATTGGTGAATGTAAAACGTGTTCAGAGTTTCTGTCTTTATTGTCACGCAGTCTGTCGTAGTATATTATCCCGTTTTCTTTATGTCATTTGGCTGGCATTGCACTTCATGCGATAGTGTACCCTTTCCATTTCTGTCTTGCAAATTTGCACCGCATTTCGCAAGACCGTTTTGCCGTCGAGATGACTCATCTATGTTACGTATTTTGTTACTCTTACCACCTGTGCTCTGCTGTATCAAGTTTTTGCCACATGTTCACTTTTCTTCAATTTGTCCCCCCCTGCAATAATGCCCTTGTGGCGCTGCAGGTACTTGTATAAAAAAAAATAAAGAACTACCGACACACACAAGAAAACTAGCTCGGCACACATACGGCATGTGTTTCAATCTCTTTTCTGTGTCAGTAGCACTGTTTTTTTTAATAATGTGGGCCCGAACGTTGGTATATGTTTAATTTATAACTGCTAAATTCCGTAGGGCGTCACAGAAACGCTGCCGGCGGGCGTTCCAGAACGACAGGCCTCACGGCCGCAGGCACGAAGCGCCTAAGTGAGGCCAAAAGACGTTTTTTGGCGCAAATTAAAACACACACAAGAAGAAGACACTGTCGTGTCGTCAGCACGTCCCAAGTTCCGTGACGTCACTCTCACCGCTTCGTACCACTGTTGTGATGTCGGCTATCCGTGCGGCCAACGAAGTTTCCCTCGATGGTGCCGTGCCAGGTGCCGGGAGAATAGGCTCCGTGCGACGTTCAATAGAATGAAGAAAAAGGAATATATTCAAAAAATTACATGGCTGAGATTTACAAAACAGCTCCAACTATCGGAGTACACTATGGTAGTGTGTTCGCATGCCCTAATGTCACACTGTTTCCGAGCGTCGTCCTCCTCTTCTCGACCGCCGTTTGGATCCGCTCTTTATGCCCTGCGTCGTCATTGTTCACGGTTTCCACCAATCCGGCGTCAGGAGACAGATGGCGTCAGGAGACCAATTCCGGCGTCGGGGAACCGATGGCGTCTGGGGACCGGTTGCCCTTTTCTTCCGAAGGGAGCCCAGTCAGAAACGCGCGCACATCACTGGGTACAAACAGAGAAAGGGGGGGGGGGGGTGCACGCACGCTTACTCTGACCCCCGGCGTGGTCGTGCTAATTTGTGCTGCTGACAGGTGTGAAGGGTCGTAGCATGAAGCGTGACAACTGTATCTCTTCGGGGTGGCGTCTCCCGCTCTGAAGGACCGCCGGGCACGGCAGCTCCTCCGCCGTCAGTTGGTGCATCGGGAGATCGAGTTGTTCGATGCAGCTCGCCCGGCTTGCTGCCTGCATTGTTCGAAGCCATGGGTCGCTGCTTCAAAGAACGACGATCTCTGGCCCAAGACCTCTTGCTAGGTGGATGCAGTCCACTCCTCTTGGAGTGGACTGCATAACTGCAAGAGGGCCAGGCTCCAAGGAGCAACCGTTGTCACTCACGCACATTGCCTAAAGCGTCACGTGCAGCCCCACCGCTAGACTTTACAAATGAAAAAACAAATCTCACGATTCCCTACCGAAAAGAAAACGCAGAAACAGAAAGTTCAAGTTTATTTGGACAACTACCCTGAAACTTCCAATTATGCGTGCTATCACAAAGACACAAACGGGTTTACGTAATCAAGCTAAGTAATCATGAATTAGAGCACCTTAAGTCAGTAAGGCGAAGGGAGAACTGGCGTTGATTATTTCATGTCAATAACACTTAACGCCAGATAGCTATATGATCATTTCATAATTGTGAAATCAACTAAGGAGATAACCATCTGAAAACCTTGTCACGCTCCTAAATTCGCTCAGAAGGCGTCACTTATTCCGCTTTTCTTTCAGCGCACTTCTGAATCATGCTAATACGACGCAGCCTGATTAGAAATCACGAAATCCGACCAGTAATAACAACACCTTAACAAAATTTTGCAGATTATGCAAAGCAAGTCTCAAACTTGCATTGAGGTTCTTTATCTTCAGCCTTCCTTTCCTTGTAAGAAACTAAAACACTGACGCTTTCCCTTCTCCAGCGTTCGGCTGTCACGTGTTCACGGAAGCAATCTAACTAACTAAAAATAATGTGCTATACCACGAGCAGAAGAGACCAACGATGCCTTCTGTCTAACAAAAGATACTCAAACTAAACATTGCAACATATTGTGGCGTCCCCGGCTGTGATGGACTGCCGGGCACAGCAACACATAGAAGACAAAACGGGCGGCATTTTCAACCCATTTAATTTGGGCGGTGACTTGGAATATATATATATACATATACACGCATGCGCAGGCTGTTCACAAACCTACGCTATCAAGCGGTCAAACAATCTCGCTTCCGATTTGTACAGCAAGATAGACGTATTGCTAATGCAACTTGAGCATATATTTTTTTTATATAATAAGCTTGCATTAGCTCACGTGGTGCTTGATTTCTGATTCTGCCAAAATAAAAAATTGGGTTTTAGGTGCCAAGAGCACTTTCTGATTATCAGGCACACCGTAGGGAGGACATCGGAAATTTTGACCACCTGAGGTTCTTTAACGGGCACCTAAATCTAAGTACACGGTTGTTTTCGCCCCTACCGCTACGCGGCCGCTGTGGCCGGGATTCGAGCCCGCGACGTCGTGCTCAGCAGCCCAACACAATAGCCACTGAGCTGCCACGACGGGTATGATTCTTGCAAGAATATGCATCTCGGAAAAGCGTGGTTTGCGCATGCAGGCTTCGCAGTGTACTGGCAATTGTGCCACGCCATCTTTCATGAGTTTTAGTTCGTGTTCCCTAGCTCGTTCATTTACGCAGCGTCCTGGCGGCTGGCTTTTTCGTCACTCAAAATGAGGCCGTAAACACGGGATGAATTGCCAGCCTCGCTATTTCCTCAATCTCGCCGGCACATTCCCTTCCAGTGACAGTCTGACTGTGTGCGTGTGTGTAATTTTGTGAGAAAAGTGAACAAATAATTGCAGTTCCATAACTGACTCCTCGGCGAGGTCACCTCAACAGCACTGCACGAGGAAGGAGAGTGGGGAGCAAAACGAGGGAGAGAGAGAGAGTGCTTAGCGAGCGGGGTTGACGGAAGAAGGTTGCAAGGAATACTGAAAAAAAAAAAAAAAATATATATATATATATATATATATATATATATATATATATATATATATATATATATATATATATACAATTTCTTTGTACGCTTGATGATGGAACTGTGGACACTGGGAAAGAGTAGGCACTGCAGGGTGTTAGATGACAGGCCGGATCGGCGGTAGCAGTCGTCCAGAACAACTCTCTTGGTCCCGAAGACAGGGCAATTAAACCAAAGGTGCTCTAGTGTCTCCACACCGTCGCAGTAGCCACACACGGGGCTGCCATTTCCCGTGAGCCTCTGTGTGCGCGCAGGTGTTGTGTAACAGCCGATGCGCAAGCGGAGAAAAAAACTTTGAGAACTCCGTAGCGCGTCTGCCCATATCCGAGTTCGGCAGGCAATGGAGTCTGCAGACCAGCCGCTTGCCCTGTGGAGAGTGCTGCAGGCGCTCAATGTGGTGAAGCGCCTGCTTTCGTGCAAGGAGGTATGGCGGCCAGGTAGCGGACACTCTTGCGCCACGGGAGAGGGCAACAACGCAGTCAGCGGTGGCACTTCGTGACATGCTCGCGTGGCTCGTGGGTGTACCAACAGTGCCTCAGTTTTGTTCGCCGACAGCTGGAGGCCGATGCTTCCCAAGTGCTCGTCCACAGCGTTGATCGCAGTCTGGAGAGACGCGCACACTTCGTAGCCGGCATCCGTAGGGCCACACGCTAACAGGGCGATGTCGTCAGCGTAGATGGCCTCCCGTACTTCGTGCGACGTCGCCTTTGGAATCTAGTCGGGAAGCCGAGCGAGGGTAAAATTAAACAAAAAGTGGCTCAAAACACTGCCCTGCGGAGCACCAGCAAACGCACTGCTCGGTTGGCTGAGTGCACCACCGACCCGAACACGAAGAGTGCGATCACTCAAAAAGGCTCTGACGTAGTCGAGCAGCCGATCGGTGATAAAGCTCGTGGAGCGCACTGACGATCGTAGTATGTGCTAATCCATCGAAGGTGCCCTTTGCATGAAGCAAGATGAGATAGCCGGCCTAGAGACGGCTTGCCTCGAGCTTCGTGACAACCTCTGCAAGTGCGTCAGCCATCGTATGCTGCCGGCGGTTTGAGCGATATTGCTGATAGCCAGATTCTTAACGTTTTTACTGTTGGAAGGCGAAGGGTTTTTGCCAGGTACGCTTTTTGGCTACTGAAAGAGAGGTTAAGGGCAAACTGGAGGAACTCTTTAGGTCAGCGTCGTCCATGCGTGTTCAGGGGTTGCAGGTGCATCTGAACATGAAGAATTTCTAATATCTTTGTTGAAGTACCTGGATGACTCGGCCAATATCCGTGCTGGTGGAATGATGGCCGAGGCTCTTTTCATTCTTGACACAGTGCTCCGTATTCTTGCTATCTCATCCAAATATTTCTGCATCCGCTTCTTAGTTCGTGGTGCAAAAGCCTTGCGAATTCAGCTCCGGCGCCTTCCTGTCGGTGTAAATTAAAATTAAATTGTTGGGCTTAACGTGCCAAAACCACTTTCTGATTGTGAGAACAGACGTATTGCAGGACTCCGCAATTTTCGACCAACTGGGGTTCTTTAACGTGCACCTAAATCTAACCACACGGGTGTTTTCGCATTTCGCCCCCATCGAAATGTGGCCACCGTCGCCGGGATTCAATCCCGCGATCTAGTGCTCTGAAGCCCAACACCATGGCCACTGAGCAACCACGGCAGCTGGCCTGCAGGTGTAGATGGCAGCTCATGTGATGAGGACCAAGATTTACTTGGCGCCGACTCTGTTGGGCCAGAACAGAACACATAAGGCGCAACACAGGCAAGAAGGTCACAATTAGCCGCACACTAGCTGTGAACACACTTTGAGTGACGACTGGCGGAGTCGTGCTTACTTGATCTTGAAGCTGGGTAAACTGACTGGGTTGAGACGTGCTTCGGACAGGCTTTGTTTGGGCTGAACAGTAACACATGAGGCGCAAGAACACAGGCAAGGAGGTCAGTCATTAGCCGTACACCAGCTCTGAGCAGTATAAACCCCGAGATCCAAGTCAGTGTTTGTGTGTGTCTCACTTGTCCTGTTTGCTTTGGCTCTTAATATTGTCGAAAGAAACTGGTACTTTGGTACTTTAAGGGAAATAAAGGGTCTGTCCACATCATTCAGACTACTACTCATCATACACAGAGTCATGAAAACAACCTCTTGTTCTCTCAAACAAATAAATAAGGTTGCTTTATTCTTGTGGCCTTTAGTGTTGTACATTGTGCTACATGTCATGCTAATCTTCTGCACATCTGCACAAGTGTAGCATGACATGTATATGAAAGAATTGTGGTAGTTGCAAAGGCCATTGGTTGATTGAATTAGTCATTTGGGAGGGAAGCATTTGGGAGTGAGGATCAACGGCGAATATCTCAGCAACCTTCGTATTGCAGATGACATTATCCTGGTCATCAACACAAGGGATGGGTTACAGTAAATGATTGAGGACCTTAACACAGAGAGTGTAAGAGTGGCGTTGAAGATTACCACGCAGAAGACAAAGATAATGAACAATAGCCGGGCAAGGGAACAAGAATTCAGGATCGCCAGTCAGCCTCTAGAGTCTCTGAAAGAGTACGTTTATTTAGGTTGGTTACTCACAGGGGACACTGATCATGAGAAGGAAACTTAGAGAAGAATGAAAATAAGATGGATTGCATACGGCAGACATTGCCAGCTCCTGACTGGAAGATTAACATTTTCACTGAAAAGAAAGGTGTACAGTCAATGCTTTCTACCAGTGCTAACATACAGGGGCAGAAACTTGGAGACTTACAAAGACGCACAGAAACAAGTTCAGGGCTGAGCAAAGAGCGAAGGGACGATAAATGTTAGGCGTAACGTCAAGAGACAGGAAGAGAGTGGTGTGAGTCAGAGAACAAACGGGGATAGCCGGTATTCTAATAGGCGTTAAGAGAAAAAAACGGAGCTGGGCGGGTCACGTAATGCGTTAGTTAGATAACCGGTGGACGATTAGGGTTACAGCGTAGGTGCCAAGAGAAGGGAAGCACGGTCGAGGACGGCAGAATATCTCAGCAACCTTCGTTTCTGCTCTGCTACTTGCAGTTTGTGCGTCTTTCACGAGCCAGCAAATCCAGCGCAGCACTACGCGATAACGAAACTACTGAAACGCGAAAGCCTGGGTGGCCCTGAGTTGAGCGAAAACGAAACCTTTCTACCACCCGCGTCGTTGTCAAGGGTAATTTCAATGAGCTTTCTTTTTTTCTAAAATCAAATAGAACTGAACAAGCAGCCCTTTACAAGTAGCAATGAGTGGTTGAGTACTAGTGACAGAATTTAACTGAGGAGTGCTTTCCTCATCAAGCAACTACTTGAATATCCCGGGGGGTCTCTAATGATGTCCTGCATTTACCTAAACGTATCGATTATGCAGGCTCTGTTCGCGATAATATTGACGCCTTAGAGATTCTCGAGCACTTCTCTATCACCTGATTTACTAGATTTGCATTAATCTATCACTTTACTTGATGAAACTGCCTAATGTCATCGCGAAATTCAAGCTTGCAGCCAAACGTGCGAAAGAATATTATTTTAGTGTTACGTTACCGAGCTTTCTTACTAATAATCCCGGAAGATTCTGGAGGCACTTTCGCACCAATGATAGAGAAGCGTGCCACTTACGCCCAGAGGAAGAAACTGCGAAAGCCATCGCATATAACATTTTCTTTGAATCAGTATTTACTACAGACAATAACATTATGCCCCCATTCTAACCAGACAGAGTGTAAGCATTGACAAATTAGACATTACGGACGTTGGCATACCTAATCTTCTGCTTAATATTTACCCTAAAAAAGGCAGTGGTGCTGGCAACATACCTTACGGCTTTTTGAAAAGGTATGCGGAATAGTCCAGTAGATACCTCGACATTATTTTTCGTAAATCACTCACGACTTCACAACTACCGAACGAGTGGAAAATTGCAAAGATAATACATATACATAAATCAGGTGACACAACAGAAATTTCAAATTTTAGACCCATTTCATTAACTAGTACATCCTGTAAGCTTTTAGAGCACATAATCTTAAATCACATAACCGTTTTTCTGGAGAGCATTGACTTCTTGTCTCTCTACCAACATTACTTTCGCAGTGGTTTATCACCAGTAGCCCAACTAACAGAACTAGTCCACGATCTTCCATTCACTGTCAATAACCGCGGCCAGACTGACAGAATTCTACTTGATCTATCTAAGGCATTTGATTGTGTATGCCATAACAATTTAATCACTAAAGTGAAAAGTGTTATTGGGAAAGGGCTCCTTTCAATCTGGATAAAAGAATTTCTAGCCAATCGATCACAATTTGTATTCTATGAAAAAATGCTATCTAACACTGTAACAGTGTCGCCGTTACTTCCGAAGTTCACCAATGCTAAGTTCTTGGGCCATTACTCTTCCTAATCTGTGTTAATGATATCACAGCTAACATTGGTTGTAATATAAAACCGTTCGCCAACGATTGCGTTATTTAAAGCGATATCACTAATTATAGCAGCCACGTCACATTTAGTACATCCCTCAACACTCTAGCTATTTGGTGCTCTAATTGGCAGGTGTCAATTAACGTAAAAAAGTCTGTGGCCATGACCATAACAAGGAAATCATGACCATCTAACTTTACATATAAGATTAACGGCACACCACTAACTAATGTTGAACAACATAAATACCTGGGAGTTGCATTACCCTTAGACCTCAGGTGCGATAAACATATTTCGAATATCACCGCAGGAGCATTACGCAAATCATTCTTCCTCAAAGGAAGCCTTGCGCTCTATACGACATCAACGAAGCTACTGGCCTACACAACGTTCGTTAGCCCAGTTCTAGAATATGCAAACACAGTCTGGTTTCCTCATACAACGACTAACATAACAAAATTAGAGGCAGTACAAAGAAAGGCTATAAGGTTCATTCACAACAAATATAAGTGCGCTGACTCACCGACTAATCTTCTAACGCAGTCTGGATTGCAAACGCTATCTACCAGAGCAAAACACGCTCGCCTGAAGTTCTTGTTGCAGCTTCTAAAAAATAACGATAACATAGATGAGTCCAGGTACATTTCATTTTATGACGCTCTAAAAACACGTCAAAACATGTGTACACTTTAACAGAATACATATGCAACAACGACACGTTTAAGTATTCATTCTTCGCCCTTACAGTTGCTGAATGGAACCGACTTGATCCTGCTATAACCACCATTGAATCATTGTCCAAATTTACCTCACAAGTGGAAGCTGTAGTGCGTAAATAAAATCATTTATCATGGCATCATCGTCACAAATTTTGCATTGTGTTTCTTTCGATGTCCCATTTTTCTTTTCCTTTTTTTGTTGGTTGCCGTTATGTGGACGTATGGTACGCTCTGTTCCGAAAATAAATTTTCAATACTGTACTACTTCTAGTCCTAAGATGATTGTTGTAACTACCATTTTCCTGCTAATTGCTTGCCTAGATTTTTCTTTCAATTTCTTCTCACTCTCATAGTGTATATGCGTTAAGCTCATCTCGTCACACAACTTCAATACTTCTTGACATGCTAAGTATCTTTCAGTATGCTCATATTTCATGTATAACTGGTTAATTACAGGTACTTCTCTACTATTATCATGTAAATTAAGTGTCATTTGAAAACTGCGTTCTTGTTCCTATACTCAGCTTCCTTCTAATATTGCCATCCTTGGGCAAATGTTTTATTTTTATTTTCCTATTTTTAATTAGCTGTTCTGCCCTAATGCGTACTGGTATACATGTATACTGCATCGCCCAACTGCCACGCTCTCAAATGAGAGTAGCAGTATTGTAAATAAATAAAAAATAAAAATATTTGCCTTTATTCTCCCTTTAAATGAATTCAAACTTGGGCTTCAAGTTAATTCCTTTTTTTATTTATTCAGAATACCCCGAAAGGCCCTCTCGCAGGAGGGTATTACATAGGGGGGTTAAGATGCATTTCTGAATACGAGGGTTTATCTGGTCACCCGCGCTTGCCAACGGTGACGGGAATTCTCCTAAATATTCTTCCCCGGTGAGACATGCTACTGCGGCGAGTTTCCTGTAGGTCTCGTACCACACTTCATTGGGAAGCGACGTCCTCCAACGCCACTGCCGGCGCTCTTAATCACGCGAACGTGGTGAGGGTTGTGCAGCATCTGGTTGCTGCCAGCGTTGTCGGGATTTGGAGGTCAATCCCACTGTTTGTAACCAGTTGTCAAAATTGGAGTCGGGCATGAATTAGATGGTAGCTGGCCCATGCTGTGGTCCAACTTATCCACGCTGAGGACGTTGTTGAAGGGAAGGACTGCTTCTCATCGAGAACGAGGAATATGCGTTTATTTACAGTATCTACATAAGGAAATTGTAGTACATCAGTCTAGCATGACTGCGAGAGAAAAGTACGCTCAGCAGCCGCACAACAGCGGTTTTTAAACACTCGGTCCTCCCTCGATCCCTAGGTGAGAGAACCGTTCGACCAATCATCGCAGACGAGCCGCCTTTAAGCGGCAGGGCACACACACTTCCGCACCGGTTTCACGGATCCCACCGAGGTCAGACGGTCTTCGCAGAACTCGGGGCTTACGTCAGGAACGGTACGTGGGACGGGGCCTCCGAATACGTTCCCTCGGGAACTCCCTTGCTCACGGCAGACCGGGTCGGCGGTGGCGTGTTCTGTCACAAAGCCTGGTTCGTCGAACTCATCTGGCAATCCCGCGACGGAGAGTCGAGGATGCGGCGTATTGTGCTCCGCACACAGTAGACTTAGTGACGCCATTTGGCTAGAGGGTGGTGGTGGCTTTCCAGGAAAAGTCGACGCCGCTCTTGCACCTGGCTGGCAAAACTCGCACCTCAGCAGGCCATTGGAATATGAACCTGGCAGCGTTTAACGCTAGAACGTTATCTAGTGAGGCGAGTCTAGCAGCGCTATTGGAGGAATTAGAGGGCATTAAATGGGATATAATAGGGCTCAGTGAAGTTAGGAGGCCAAAAGAAGCATATACAGTGCTAAAAAGCGGGCGCGTCCTGTACCGGGGCTTAGCAGAGAGAACTAGGAGTCGGATTCCTTATTAATAAGAATATAGCTGGTAACATACAGGTATTCTGTAGCATTAACGAGAGGGTGGCAGGTCTTGTTGTGAAACTTAATAAGAGGTACAAAATGAAGGTTGTACAGGTCTACGCCCCTACATCCAGTCATGATGACCAGGAAGTCGAAAGCTTCTATATAGACGTGGAATCGGCGATAGGTAGAATGAAAAATAAGTACTCCTTACTAATGGGCGACTTCAATGTCAAGGTAGGGAAGAAGCAGGCTGGAGACAAGGCAGTGGGGGAATATGGCATAGGCACTAGGCAAAGCAGGGGAGAGTTATTAGTAGACTTTGCGGAACACAATAATATGCGGATAATGAATACCTTCTTCCGCAAGTGGGACAGCCGAAAGTGGACGTGGAGGAGCCCGAACGGCGAGACTAGAAATGAAATAGACTTCATATTCTGCACTAACCCTCGCATCATACAAGATGTGGACGTGCTTGGCAAGGTGCGCTGCAGTGGCCACAGGATGGTAAGAACTCGAATAAGCCAAGGCCTGAGGAGGGAACGGAAGAAACTGGTACATAAGAAGCCGATCAATGAGTTAGCGGTAAGAGGGAAAATAAAGGAATTCCAGATCAAGCTACAGAACAGGCATTCCGCTTTAACTCAGGAAGGGGACCTTAGTGTTGAAGCAATGAACGACAATGTTATGGGCATCATCAAGGAGTGTGCATTGGAATTCGGTGGTAACTACGTTAGGCAGGATACGAGTAAACTATCGCAGGAGACGAAAGATCTGATCAAGAAACGCCAATGTATGAAAGCCTCTAACCCTACAGCTAGAATAGAACTGGCAGAACTTTCGAAGTTAATCAACAAGCGTAAGACAGCTGACATAAGGAAGTATAATATGGATAGAATCGAACATGCTCTCAGGAACGGAGGAAGCCTAAAAACAGCCAAGAAGAAACTAAGAATTGGCAAGAATCAGATGTATGCGTTAACAGACAAAGCCGGCAATATCATTACTAATATGGATGAGATAGTTCAAGTGGATGAGGTGTTCTATAGAGATTTATAGAGCACCAGTGGCACCCACGACGATAATGGAAGAGAAAATAGTCTAGAGGTATTCGAAATCCCACAGGTAACGCCGGAAGAAGTAAAGAAAGCCTTGGGAGATATGCATAGGGGGAAGGCAGCTGGGCAGGATCAGGTAACAGCAGATTTGTTGAAGGATGGTGGGCAGATTGTTCTAGAGAAACTGGCCACCCTGTATACGCAATGCCTCATGCCCTCGATCGTACCGTAATCTTGGAAGAACGCTAACATAATCCTAATCCATAAGTAAGGGGACGCCAAGGACTTGAAAAATTATAGACCGATCAGCTTACTGTCCGTAGCCTACAAACTATTTACAAAGGTAATCGCAAATAGAATCAGGAACACCTTAGACTTCTGTCAAGCAAAGGAGCAAGCCTGATTCCGTAAAGGCTACTCAACCATAGACTATATTCACACTATCAATCAAGTGATAGAGAAATTGGCGGAATATAACCAACCCTTATATATACCTTTCATTGATTACGAGAAAGCGTTTGATTCTGTCGAAACCTCAGCAGTCATGGAGGCATTGCGGAATCAGGGTGTAGACGAGCCGTATGTAAAAATAATGAAAGATATCTATAGCGGCTCCACAGCCATCGTAGTCCTCTATAAAGAAAGCAACAAAATCCCAATAAAGAAAGGCGTCAGGCAGGGAGATACGATCTCTCCAATGCTATTCACACCCTGTTTACAGGAGGTATTCAGAGACCTGGATTGGGAAGAATTGGGGGTAAAAGTTAATGCAGAATACCTTAGTAACTTGAGATTCGCTGATGATATTGCCTTGCTTAGTAACTCAGGAGACCAATTGCAATGCATGCTCACTGACCTGGAGTGGCAAAGCAGAAGAGTGGGTCTAAAAATTAATCTGCAGAATAAAAGTAATGTTTAACAGTCTCGGAAGAGAACAGCAATTTACAATAGGTAGCGAGGCACTGGAAGTGGCAAGGTAATACCTCTACTTAGGGCAGGTAGTGACGGCGAGTCCGGATCATGAGATGGAAAAAGAATGGGCTGGGGTGCGTTTGGCAGGCTTTCTCACACCATGAAGAGCAGGTTGCCATTATCCCTCAAGAGAAAAGTGTATAATAGCTGTTTCTTACCAGTACTCACCTACGGGGCAGAAACCTGGAGGCTTACGGAAAGGGTTCTACTCAAATTGAGGACGACGCAACGAGCTATGGAAAGAAGAATGATACGTGTAACGTTAAGGAATAAGAAAAGAGCAGATTGGGTGAGGGAACAAACGCGAGTTAATGACATCTTAGTTGAAATCAAGAAAAAGAAATGGGCATGGGCAGGACATGTAATGAGGAGGGAAGATAACCGATGGTCATTAAGGGTTGCGGAATGGATTCCAAGGGAAGGGAAGCGTAGCAGGGGGCGGCAGAAAGTTAGGTGGCGGATGAGATTAAGAAGTTTGCAGGGACGGCATGGCCACAATTAGTACATGTCCGGGGTTGTAGGAGAAGTAAGGGAGAGGCCTTTGCCCTGCAGTGGTCGTAACCAGGCTGATGATGATGATGATGATGATGATGACCAATTTGAATGGAATTTGTTGTTTACGACCAAGACCGTCTGAGTTTTGGAAGGGTCAACATTTTTTGTTTATTCTGGCACATTTTGCGAAAGTTATACGAATGTAATCCTTGAAATAGCAATGCACCATCTCTATTGGCGTATGTTGTTAGGAATGGCCTGCCGAGGTGGCAACATGCAAGTTTTCGCAGCCAGCTGCAGCTGCGAGCGTGGCGAGCTTCACCGAAGATACCATGGAAGCCTTCAACACCCGCCGCGGTGACTCGTTTTGTAGGAACCAGTAACGACAGCGCTAATCAACCATGAACTTACCTCAGAGAACTGCGTGCTACGGCGGCGTCAATCCACCGGGCGCCTCGTTCGGAGATGCCTTGCGGTGTCTTTTCACGGGCCTTTGAACACGCCAGACAATTTGCAGCGGCGGAGGTCACTGTGCGAGGTCAGCTCTGGAAGTAAGAGGCGCCGGCTGGGCCCCGGCGTGACCACCTGGCTACGGGGACGCGAGACAATGGACACCGCGTCCACTGCGTTGACATTTGACACTGCGAATCGGCAGTGATAGTGCGTACGTGTGAGTGTAAACTGTTCCGCAGAGAGGCGGCTTGTTTACAATGTCTAGACGAACGTTTTGCCTCTCCTAGGGATCTAGGGACACGAAGTCTTTATAAGCGGCCGTTGTCGGCTGCTAAAGAGTGCTCGATTGCTCGTGTTCGTGCTCGTCTGTGCTCGTCAATGTACTCTTGAACTTTGTGATCGTTTGCTGTGTGCTTCGTCTTGCGGGTTCCATTTGGGAGTCACGCTAGAGTGTGTAAATGTATCACTTGTTTGAAATGTAAATACTGTAAATACACCCTGTACGTCTAGTTCCTCTCAAGTTGATCTCTACGGCCTTCGACGCTTACAAATGTTGGCAGCGGCGAGATCGTCCGACAGCTTCTACAACTGGCAACAACGGTAGGATCGTCCGACAAGTCTTACAATGTATTCAAAGTTTGTCGTATGTATTGAATACGGCACTAAAGTTTTTCTTCTGTCACTGAATTTGCTCATACCTTGGGTTGCATTCTTTACAATGGTATCCATCGCAATTTTCAGAATAGTAGCCAACAAACAAATATCATGAAACAGAACACTGACAACGCATGTCTATTATGGTAAATCTCCTCAGATTGAAGTATTAAATATGCGACACAATAACAGAAGATTGGCCACGCAAGAGGCCGCGTTTCTACCAGAAAGCTCGCCTTCGTGCATACCGTTCGCCGCCAACGTTTCCCTGTAAACAATCCGGTTACATAAGCTGCAGTTACCGGGAAGCGGGAGAAGCGGTCGGGGATGTTTGAATGCTATGTGCGTCCACTCTTAAAGGCAAAGCTTAAGCGCCCTCAAATTCTTTATGTTTGGCGTAAGGCTCGAATTACATCCGCATGCAACGGCGTAAAGTATTTGTATGCAGAGTGCCGCAACAGTCACGGTCACTAAACAGTTGTATAGCTCCTGATTCAGTTTCATAACTAGCCAGGTAATCTTCGTATGTTCTGAAGTAGACTTGAGGTGTGGCGCTTTTAGTTAAGCGTAGCATTTCGGAACATGATAAATCCACCTGTTGGCGATACTGATGCTCTTTTGCAGGTCACGAAGATGTCCGTGGCCAGCTTTTTGAAAATCGTGATAGGTTGTGAGACTACCACCACCAATACTCACACCACCTACAATACAACCCACGGAGCGTTGGAAAGGTAGGGTCCACTGAACATTTACGTGAAGAGCAGAAGAAATGCTACTTCCGCCAAGAAGTTACGCGGAAACATGCAGACGAGAGGCAGCATAGATAAAATAGACGAAAGGATATCAATGAGTGACTAGAAAGCGACAGCTCGTGTCAGCTTAAGAACTGCCACCCTCAATCGCAGAACCGCTTGGCCTCTTTCCCATTAATAGTGCTGGACCGTGGCAATATTACCGGCTGTATGTAACGTAACAAATCTATAAATTTTCAGCACAGGCAGAAGTATCCATCGCATTACTGCTAAATGATTGACAATGATAAAAACACGTAACGTTCAAATAAAAAGAAGTTTGTTTTTTAGGAGATATCTTAAA
Source organism: Dermacentor variabilis (assembly GCF_050947875.1). NCBI lineage: Eukaryota > Metazoa > Arthropoda > Arachnida > Ixodida > Ixodidae > Dermacentor > Dermacentor variabilis. Next base: position 88,811,302 of record NC_134571.1, on the reverse strand, counting down.
GCCCCGTTTTCGTCTTGTCGGGCAGTCAGGGTCACGCGGTGACCTCGGGAGAGTGACAGTCGACACTGGACCTTCTATTTACGCCTTATAAGTACATGCAATCCACAACACCTTGAAAAGGAGGAAAATGTTTTGCTTTTCTATCTTGACACAACTATTTCTCTTTTTTTTTTTCAGAGCGGGACGGGGGGAGCAAATTCCCTTCATCCTGCTTTTCAGCCTGCGTAAGTTATATTTTCTTATATGCGTTCCCTTGAGTACTTAACTAAATTGAGTGCTAGGAAACAGTCGCCAATAAATTACTAAGCCCAACGTTATCGGTGCTGTAGGGATAGCTGTGACCAAGCGATGTTTTTTTGGTTCAAACGTACTGGGTTTGCAGGGAGGTCTCTCATGTATATACGAAAAGACACGGACACACTTTTAAGATGAAGCTGTAGCTCGGGACCTCCTGTATGTTTACATGGTAGAGGACAATCCAATTGTCTTAGCATCTACAGGGTTGATTTTTATGAGCCCTGTTGCAATAATAAAATATACATTAATCTCTACCAGAAAGCTGATCTTAATTTTATTCGTATTTTTTTATTTTAATAATATTGAATCTTTCAACACTTGAATAAGCTATTCAGGAACTAATGAAATTGTCAACCTGCAATTTCGAAATAAAGAAGAATATACAATTCTGTGAAATTCAACTATAATGACAATTCACGCCTATAAAATTGACGTATCAAATAAACGACTAGTTCGTGAGTAGGACATTTGCGTAACCCGTGTTAACATTGCAACAAATTTACGTAAAAGGACATAAATCAAATTTGTTTGGTTGATGTGCTCTAACAGACGCGTTTTCAAAACTGATGTTTGGTTTTCGTCTAATTTTACGGATTTGAAACTGAGTGCTTCAATCTTTTACTTCAATTTCTCGAAAATTTTCGCATTTGTGTAAATGATTTGGGGAATTTAACAAAAATTCGGCTTTCTACAGTTGCTAGAATTTAAGAAATTATCCAAAATTCAGCGGCTTCTATTCTAATCAGGCCAGCGGCTCTCAAGAGGGAATTTCTGCGTTGTGCATGTGTTTTATCCTAGGGGAATTTCAGTTGGCCCCGAGCTAAAGCTTACTCGTAATTCTTGATAGCAACAATGGAAATCCAGAATCAGAACATGATGTACAAAACATTGTGGTGGAGCAGTGGCGCTTTCGGATCATTGTATCTTTTTTAACTAAGCATCTCGTAATGTGATTGTGTGTCATTAGGTAAGGCGGCAGGGAACATCTAAGAAGTGATCCCTGCTGTAATGTGGCTTAGCCTCAGATGTGCCTTTTTCCTCTGTCATGCGGACTTCTTGCAGTGATATGATTCATAAACACGCTCCATGCTTCCCACAGTGGTTCCACATTGGTTGCGTCGCATTGATGAAACGTTAATCATTGTATGTTGGCGAAATCCCAGCTATCGACGAGCATCCAGGATGCGCGCATGATGGTTTGCGACAGCCGCAAGTAGATAACTAAAGCTGAGATAACGAAAATTGCAGAGCAAGATAACCTTAGCCGCGAGACATGAATGTAACAGCCACATCGATAAAATTTCAGGTGCCATATTTATGAACGGAATTATCCATACATAAAGAGAATTAGCTTTTTGGCCGCCTTTTTGAGAGCAGTACTGCTGCCTCGCACAAGCGGGAAGCCGGACTGGCATTTTTTTTACACGAAAGGATTCGCTTCTGTGCTCTAGGGAGACGCTGTCTATGTGTACACAGAATGCAATTATCATCCCGCAAATTGTCTGGCATTCCCGCGAAACTGCGATACTTTGCCATTTTGTGCCTAACTCAGAGAGCAAATCAGAGAGCAAACGAGTGTAGACGATATTCTAATTGACATCAAGAGAAAAAAATGGAGCTGGGCAGGTCATGTACCGCGCAGGTTAGATAACCCTTGGACCATCAGGGTTACAGAATGGGTACCAAGACAAGGGAAACGCAATCGAGGACGACAGAACACTAGGTGGAGCGATGAAATTAGCAAATTCGCGGGCGCTAGTTGGAATCTCTTGGTGCAAAACAAGGGTAATTGGAGATCGCAGGGAGAGGCCTTCGTCCTGCAGTAGACATAAACAGGCTTATGATTATGATGATGATAATGATGAATGGTAAAGAAAGTAGGCATAAAAAAGACGGAAAGAATTGCTTTAATAAAAAAGTTGTTCTTTAGAGGATGTTTCTATAGCAATTAGGATATTTAGATATCACTTGTTTTACCTTTAATTAGTTAGAAAACGAAACGAGCAGCCTGTATATGCGTTAGCGAAGATGGTATATAGTGCTGTCGTGTAGCCGAGCTATGCAGCAAGGCAGCTGCAGCACCAAGCCAGCCAGCAGCCCCAGTCGAACAAGTGTTAGAGGGTTCGCAAAGAATGCATCATTTTAAATGCAGAGAAGGATTATTAGGACCAATCCCATTAAGGTATTGGTACCTGTACAACGTACATATAGAGGTTTTACTTAAAAATTATTCACCAATGCCGTGAGCCTTTGCACAGGTCCAAACAAGTAGTGAGTTGTGAAAATGCACATGAGCATGGGAATGACAGGAAAAAAGAAAAAAAAAGAACCTAAATTCAGGAAACTGACATACAACAACACTGACACTCAGCATAACGAGAAACTTGCTTTAATTGCGTGAATCAAGACGGAATAACAAAAGATGCTCACAACAATTACAATATCAGTCGTAGGACAGCGGTGTGGTTTCAAGGTTTAATAAAACACCCCCCTTGAGCACCTTTCAGTAATCACATCTAAGATCGTGAAGTAACATATAGTTACACGTGCAACCTTGCCCAATCATTCATCCAACACAATCTGCTGTGAACTACGCGCTCAAATGCTGTAATGTGCAACATAACCATGGCTCCAATTCTGCGAGAAGGCCATCCAGGGAAACTGATTAAATCATTGCCTTTGGGCACGCATTCCAGATATCTCTGGCCAAGTAAAGAAATTAACGCTTGAAAGTGTCGCATTGTGAGAGATACTACCTGATGTGTTTATTACGATAGGTTCTGGGGGGGTGTCGATGGGGTGGCTGCACGTTATCTCGTTAATTCATATTAATAAGGTAACCGATATACGATAGAAAAAACTTCACGACGACGAGCGAGGGTAGGCACTACTGCTTGGTTTCTAAGAATACCTAAACTCTCGTGTTGAGAATGATTACTGAATATAAATCGCGACGCTGTATTTTGTTTACATTTTAGTTTCTGCGCGATTTCTTTCCCGTACGGGTTCCACTATAGTAAGGGTTCCTCCGCCACCATGCTATCATTCTCAAGAATCGGCCATGCTAAAGATTTATATGCCGTTAGTTTCACATAAAATCGTGCTGCAGCTAGATTTTTTCGCGAGAAACAGAGCGTCCAGAACCAATTCTAACATGTGTCATCTGAGTATTGCATTTAAATGCACTTGTAAAGCTTACACCTCATGGGGATGGGTTAACACTAGTCTCACCCTACGAGCGACGGTCAGAAAAAGGCACGACGCTCCTCCACTCCGCAACGCACGAAGGCGCTACGGCAGGATTCGCCAGCTCTCCGACACGGCACAGAGAAGGCGCTTGAGTCAGATCGCCAACAAAGGCGCATTTATTCACGCCGGATACATCACAGTACGACAGTTACGGCACTCACGGGCAAAGGCTTGCCGCAAGACCGATCGAGTACGCGCGCCCGCTGCGTTAGGGATAACCAGGTGGTCGTCCACCGAGCGCGGGAACGAGAAGTCAATGGAGGCAAGGTCCCATGTCGCCAACTCGTTAAGGTGACTTAATTCGCTGTCGGCCTGTGAGCATCTTCCGCGGCCATAAATAAGGTTGCCAGATGGCCCAACCAAACAAAAGCCAAATGGTCTCAATCTATGTAGCCCAATATAGCCAGACCCAAATTTGTCGTGAACGAAAAGTAGCCAAACACATAGCCAAAGTGTTTGACGATGCTTGTCGCGTGTCTTATAGATGGTGTCCAAATCCCACCGCTTATTTGCAGCTACTAAATTACTTCCGCCGAATACAACCAGCACAACAGAGGCATCAAGATCTGCGTAAACAATTCTAGCGAGAGCTGGCACTTAGACGTGGATTTGGGCAGTACTTATTGTTACACTTAGCCGAAGGATTTCTTTTCCAGTACACTCATGACGTCATTGGTACTTACTGAGCCACGTTTCGAGCTATTGTTAGTTCACGCCTCGATTTACCCGAGGTAATTTTACACAACACTCAGGCAAGCAATGGCCAACTACAAGCTCGCGGATTCAGCTTCGGGTGGTCACAATCGAGTGACCAATGTTTTTCAGCTGCAATAATGTCCTTCGACTGAAGGATAAATTCGGAAAATTTTAGAATGAAGGAAGAAATTTAGTTCATTCCGACACTACGCAGTTCCAGACGCTTTTAAAAACGAAGATAAAATGTACCTCTGAAAGAGGTGTTCTTCTCCTATTCCTTCTTATACAAATGGCTGTACTTCGCCGACTTGTCCATGCTGTGTTTTGAGAAGGCGACGAGATTCTTCCCAGATTTCTCAGCCAGACTACTACTGTAGCCGGAATATGTTCGTGCCCTCCAACTCACGTGTGGCTATGTCACTCACAAGAATGCACTATGTTTGCTTCAACCAGAAGTTCTGTTGAGGGACGCGTCTTATTAATTGGCTCTGCCGCTATCACATAGTGGAAGCCATGATTGCAACGTGCTACCGTGCTCTACACTGCTCTTTGCAGAGAGAAGTTCTCCCGATAAAAGGTTGTCAATGCTCTCATTGGAAGACCATGTTCATCCAGTGCTCTCGCGAACATGCAGACCACAACAAGAACAGAATATATTGTTTTGATCAGCAGTCGAGACAGCTGCGCTTCGCTGAACATACAGATGAAGATCCGAACCAACGCGTTTCTCTCTTAAAGCGACTTGCGGATTTTTTTTTCTAAATTTACTGGGTAAATAGCTTGGTGATTTGCGGGAAAACCTAGCAATAGGCTTAGAGGTACACTTCATAAACATTGAAAGACCACGGGTGAAAATGTCTCACTATGACTTGCGTCCGAATACTTGAACTGTTCTGAAAGTCCACATCATAGTTTCCTGCACAGAAACGGGCACGGAATAGGTACTCGACAGATATAAGCCCCACCGTTTTTCTTGTTGAACCACGTCTGAACCGGTAGCAGGTGGCGCCGAAATCATAAAACAAGAAGAGAGCTTAGAGCTATGATGATGCAGAAACATAGCAGCCATGACTTAACGCCATCCTCCCAGCGCCGACATTGCCTAAAAACACAGCCTTAGAGATGGCCTACGTAGCTTTGCAGCATCAATGAGCTTTGGGCTTTCATATACCGGCGTTTCCGAATTTTGTCACTGTTGACGTGGTACTCAGCACTCGGAAGTTCTTATGACAAAAATTGCCTAAATATAGCCATGTAGCCAACTCTCAACTTTCGACGGCATCCCGCACAACACGTAGCCCGATTTGACCAGTTAGAGCCCGATCGGGCAAGGCTGGCGATAAAGCGCTCAGCGGGAGGAAGCTCGGGAGGAGGGGGCGCCCGGGGAGCGCCACTTGAGAGGCCAATGAGAGCGCATCCCGGTGACACATGCTCGCGCGTCGATTCGACCCCGGGATGGAGAAGTAAGGTTTGCGCGGGAAATTATCCCCGGCGCGCTAGCCGTGTCCGCCATGTTGCCGTTATGGCTACGGTTCCTGGATATAGAGCTAAGCACAACGCGTGAGCTGGGGAAGCCGGCGGGAGAAGGCACTTCGATCCCCACAACCTAAATATTTTATTCTGTAAGTTTCTAACAAATCTTTACAAATTAATCTATAATTCTACTTAAATATCGTCTTCCTATGAGTTATGGGCATATGTTTTGTTTTCTTCAGATTAAATTTCATTCCCAACATGTCACTGCATTGGGCTATATTCTTTAGTGTAGTTATTAATGTACCTAATCATCGATTCCTCACTCGCAAGTGTGAATTACGAGCTCATATGCAAAAAGCCGCAATTTTACTCAAGTTTCTGCGTAGCCTGTGATGTGGTTAACCTACAATAGAAATAATAATGGAATCGATACGGATCCGTGGGGCACGCCGTATAAACTTCTATTGTTGAGAGTCATATAGCTTATGGCAACACACTGGGTTAGAGTTGATAAAGAGGCTGCTATCCAGTCCCACTACAATGTGTTCAATTTTGATGCAGCTTATATCCTCAATTGGTTTACACTGCAAGACACGATCACAAACCTATAAAAATCAATAAAGATGGCATCAGCTTGGAATTTGGAAATAAATGTTCATGCGAAGGCGTGTTATCTCTACTAAATATGTTATGGCTGACAGACGTACTTAAAAAAGCACGTTGCATAATACATTGTATTTTGCTTTCTTCTAAGTAGGTCATGACTGCTTTACTTGCTATGGGTTCCACTAATTTAACGAAGCAACATGTTAGTCATATTGGTCTATATGTTTCCTCGTGTAATCTATTGCTTTCTTTATGAATGGGCTTACTTTCCCGCACAGCCAATCCTTGGGAAGTGAAGCTGTACTCGGTGATTCGAAAAATGTTATCCGCAAGAATGAAATATGTGCGTATCGTTTTAAAAACACATTTATTATATTCTCCACTCCCAGCGCCTTCCTGTTGTCTATATGCAAAATCAAGTTTTAAATACCCGACTCTGTTATCGCAACTTCGCCCATCCGGTCGTCAGCGACTGACACCACCGCACTCGAAGTAGGTTAGCACGTGAAAATATCCACGCGCGGATTGGCAATAGGAGTTAAATGTATTTGCTACAATGTGCATGCCTTCTATGACCAAAACTGCCACTTTTACGGGTCGCGCTTTCTGATTTCGATAAGTAGCGCCAAACTTGTTGCGGTCGACTCCTCGTGAATATCGTTAACGTATGTGAAAAGAAATCGTCCTTTATAGCTTTTATTTGATGTTTCACTTTGCATGTGAGCTCTCTTATCTCTGCAGAATTTATCCTTTCTTTCTTCGTATTCTTGCTTTTTGTTTTAGGTGAATTCTGCTTGGCATAAACCACGGTGTTGACCACTCAGTTCTCTTGAATATTGATGGAATGAAATTATTTTTACAATGTATTATAGCCTGTTGTAGTTAACCCAGAGACCGTTAACACCTCCGCAGGATTGAGCTGCGAGTCTATTCAAGGTTTACTCTAAGTAGTCGATACCACTCTTATGATTAGCTCGTTTATATATTTTTTAAAGCTATTCGAGATGGTTCGACCTTACAACTAGCTCTCCTACTCAAAGTAAAAAAAAGCGTTATAACCAGCATGTCACGATCTGAAATCCTTTCTTCAATGCCTATAAGTGATGTTATCGACTGCGATGCTCATTCAAAAACAATTACTGAGCAGGCATCTTCTTTGAGACGCACAGGTTCTTTAAGAGTCTGCAAAAAAGAAAGACCTAACATTATATCAAACAGGTGGAAACAGTTTTTTCATCTCTGTTGCCGACACAACTCATCCCAGTCTATCCCAGATTGTTTAAAATGACTGCTTAATAAAAACTTTGTGGGATAATTTATATTGTTGTGTAGGTAATCATGCACCTTCAATGGAGAAAGTATTCCTCAGGCGCTCCAGGGCATCTGTAAATAGCAGCTATTGACAATGACGTATTATACAACTGAATAGTGTACCATGATATTTAATGGTTGTCTATTTCAGGCTCTTCATAAAATAATAAACGGATTTTTATCATGATAGCTACGCTGGCTTTACACCCGTCATGATATGTGCGCATGAATGAATTTAAGGCGTGTTTTAAGGTACAAAGATAACATTAGGAAGATGTAGATACAATGGTGGACTGATAAAAGTGTGCATTACCTGGTAAGCTCAAACAGGCTAGGTGGCTGTGTGTCACCGCCCCTTTCGAGAGAGCGTTTTTTTTTCTTCTAAGAAATAAGAAGAGAAGTGCAGCGCCGTAACTGCCGCTGGTGCGAGGGCATTTCAACAGCGCATACACGGGAAAGGGGAATGAAGAGAGAAATATTAGTGAGAGAGAAACCAGAAGAATGCTGCGGGCCCCAAAAGATAAACAAGCAAAAGCGGGGCTTAGAGCCGCGCCGAGCCACGGCGATGCAGGGCTTCCTGTGCGGCGAGGACCGCAGCGCACATTTGGCTTGCAGTGTCATCGATGGTAGGGGTGATATCCATCGGAACACGTAGTGTTGCAGCGACAGCCGCAATTAGCGCATGCCCTGCGACGCGCTGATTCCTCGGCAGCTGCGGGCCGATGAGGCGGTTCTGGTTCCGCTGTATGGGAGCTGTGTCCGCGCAGGGTGTCGCTAAAGGAGGTGCTAGACTGGACTGTGTGATGACGTAACGTCAAGCGCATGCCGTGCCACTTCGTCATCACGGGCACTGATATCAGCAGCGGATAAGCAACCGCTGCCTATAAAAATTGGAGGACGCTTAAGCTTCGCCTTCAAGAGTGGAACGCGATAGCGTTCCCGTCGACCCGCCAAGGGGTGTAAGACAATGGGCTACGGCACAGCGACTACGCGCCCCGCATCGGACGCGGTGAGCGTCGAGCAACGCAGCGTTCGGCGCGACAACGAAATGTGCGCCTGAGCAAGCGACGCACGCCTGAGCCTTAGAAACAGCTCGTTTCTAAGGCAACACCGCGTTCACTAGAGGCGCTTTTGTACCGCTTTGAAGCATCGAACTCGTGGCTCATTCTACTTCCCGACGCGCTAGCGAACGGACGCAGGATCATGAGCTCCGCTGGAGCGGCGTTTGCGGCCCTCGCCGGCCGCGGAAACAGGAGCAGCGTCGAAGACGAAAAGGACTACGAGATCGTGCTGCCTACTCTGCCCACCGGTCGTGTTGTTTTAAACACGTTGTTTTTGCACGGTGACGTGCGGGTGAGGCCCTACAGGGTCGAAGATTTCCGAGACGCCCTCTCCAATGCTGGTGTGCTCCCCGAGGTCGTGGCGTTGGGAGCGTACCAGATCAACCATGTGTGGGCGGTGACGTTCAACAGCACGGAAGCCACAAGGAAGCTGGCTGCTTTCAAGGAGCTGCAGGTTAAAGGCCGCCGCTGCATTGTTATTGACCCTGAGGACCAGCAGGTTAAACTGCGGCTGCATTGGATGCTCCACGGAGTGCAAGATGAAGACATCCGGACTGCTTTTGCGGCGTTCGGGAACGTAACCGAGGTGACGCGGGAGCGTTGGCGCGTCCAAGGCATGAGAGAGAAGGGATCAACCACGAGAACCGTGCTGCTCAAGCTCAAGCCGGGAATGAAGGTGAACGACCTGCCCCACCAGGTTCGAGTCGCCGGTGAGTTGGCCCTTGTGGTGGTACCCGGGCGGCCTATGCAGTGCCTGCGCTGCCATGGCACGGGCCACATTCGCCGCGACTGCAAGGTGCCCAGGTGCTCGAAGTGCAGACGCTACGGACACGCGGACGCTGACTGCGTCCGTACCTACGCGCCGGCTACCGGGCAGGGGAAGACGGACGAGATCGCGGAACTCATGGACGTCGTTGAAGCCGAGGATGCAGCGAGGGGAACGGACGAAGCCGGCAAGCAGACGGGGCTACTCGACTCGTCAGCGCCTACCGGCAGAGACACCCTCACTGGGGATGGTTCAGCGAGCCAACAACCAGCGGATGACTTGCATAGGTCGAGCGAGACAACCGGAAAGGATGGCGAGAACACTCCGGAGCCCAAGGTCGTCGAGCCCAAGGGTCCGAACGAGCTGCAACCGGACAAGAGTGGTGCCCGCACGCCGACCAGCGTCTCCGCTGCGGCGAAGCGTTCCCACGCCCAAACCAGCGTCGACGGTGGCCAGACGGCAACGCCTGGAGCCGAGGAGCCCCCGGCAAAGGCGCCTCAAGGCCGGCGTTCATCGTTTCGGCTGCGCCCTAACGTTCCGGTAGACCAGCGTGCCGGAAATTCGGAGTCCCTAGGACATGCTCATGTTCTTCCGCCGGACCGCACTGGCGGCGATGGCGGCGTCTAGCCTCGTGCTGGACGCGAGAGGTAAGCACCATATTGCCGGTCTCTTGCCCTATTGTTAAAATGGCTCCAACGTGTCCGTTGAAAGTCGCCACTCTAAATGTTCGAGGATTGGCAGGGAAAAGAAAGCAAGGCCAGCTTTACCGACTTATAACGGAGCACGACATTGATGTGCTAGCCGTGCAGGAGACGAAAGTCGATGGTGAAGAAGAGACCGGCGTTATGGTGCGGCGTTTCACGTCTAGGTTTTCTGCCGTAGTCAGTCATGCGGTGGGCACATCCGCTGGCTGTGTTCTTTTTGTTAAGAAGTTGCCGGGGCTAGAGGTGCTTGCAATTTATTTGTGTGTGTCGGGCCGGTGTGTTGTTGATTTTTCGTTCAACAACAACGAGTGGCGTATTGTATGCTTGTACGCTCCGAATAAGGTGGATGAAAGGGCTCAGTTTTTTCACCAAATTGAAGAGCGTCTATGCAAGGGAAGACAGCTCATAGTAATGGGTGATTGCAACTGTGTCCTCAGTGCGCGAGATAAAACAAGCGTTCGTGGCTTTAGAGACAAAAGCACTGAAGTGTTGTCGCGAATCGTAGAGAACTGGGACCTTGAGGATGTGGCAGAGTGCCTCGAAGGAGCGCGTGCTGTGAAGTACACACGGTTTGAGGGCTCTGGTCACGCACGGCTCGACCGCATTTATGCGTCTGTTGACATCCTTCCGGAATGTAACAGTTACCAAGTAGTGCCAGTGTCTTTCTCTGACCATTGTTTAGTTCAGTGCTGCACAGGCATTCCAAAGCGAGGGAACACTTTCTCATGGGAAACGTGGAAATTAAATAATAAGCTTCTTCAGGATGAACCGTTTAATCGAGCAGTAAGAGAAGAAATAAGGAAAATAGACCCCAGTAAAAACCTTCATGTATGGCAACAGTGGGAGCTGAGTAAGGAAACCCTAAAAATAAAGGCTATAGAGAGGGCTACCTGTATTCGTTACGCGGAGAAACAAAAAGAGACTGAGTTAAAGGCACTTCTTCATAAACTGCTGAGGCAGGAATCTCAGGCGCCGGGCAAATGGATAGAAGACATCAGAAAAGTGAAACAACAGTTAGAGCTACTTGAAGAGCAACGCTATCGGGGAGCCCTGGTGAGGGCAAGGGCTGAAGACACAGCTGCAGGTGAAGCGCCTTCGAAACGAGCGCTAGGGTTAGAAAAAGCACGCGCTGAAAGAAACCACATCGACGGAATAGAATGGCGCGGGACCTTATCAACGGACACAAACGACATCAAAGCAGCTTTTCATGAGCATTACCAGGCGCTATTCTCGTACCACAAAGTAGACGCTACCACATTTGGGAATGAGTTTTTACGTGCTATACCCCGACTGGAAGACGAAAGAAAGCAAAGAGTGGAACTAGAGATAACAGAATCCGAAGTTGAACAGGCCATAGACAACTTAAACCCTGGAAAATCGCCTGGACCAGACGGCTTTAGCGCCGGTTTTTATAAAGAATTTACGCACGAAATTAGCCCTGTATTGAATGTAATCTTTAACGAAGCGTACAAATGGAACACATTGCCTCCGTCTTATGGGTCGTCACACACAGTACTCATTCCTAAAACTGATGATGCATCGAAATTAAGATATGTTACGGCGTATCGTCCCATAGCACTCACCAATATCGAGTATAAAATCTTTATGAAGATATTGGCGCGAAGATTGCAGACAGTGATACTGGACATCGTCGGGCCTCACCAGACATGTGGGATTAAAGGCCGGACTATTGTTACCAATATTCACAAAGCGCGCAGTGTACTTGAGTGCTGTGATGATTGTAATAGTCGGATTGCCATTTTACAGATTGACCTCGAGAAGGCTTTTGATTGCGTGGCTCATGAAATCCTGTTTGCCGTTTTAGACTATGCCAATCTCTGATCTGTAATCTGCGAGGGGGTCGCCCTGGCGTACCGTAACTGCACGACCAGATTGATCGTGAATAAGAGTTTAGGGGCTCCCATCAGCCTGCAACGTTCTGTGCGTCAGGGCTGCCCCCTCAGCCCTCTGTTGTTTTCTATCTACATTGAAACCCTGTGTATGAGATTGATTGAAAACAATAGAATTAAGGGATTTAAGCTTCAAGCAGTTGAAGTGAAGCTGCTGGCTTATGCAGATGTCGCTGTTTTTGCGGAGGATCAGGGGAGCATAATTGAGGCTGTCAAATGTGTCCGTAAATTTAGCCATGTCACTGGTAGTGGAGTTAACTGGTCGAAGTGCCTTGGGCTCTGGCATGGATCATGGCCAACGAAGCCAGATCATTTTGCCAACGTGCATTGGGTGACGACCCCAGGCAAGTACTTGGGCGTCCCGCTCGATGCCTATCGTGATAGCGAGCAGTACTGGAAAGGGCAGGTCAAAGACACACGGGAGAGAGCTGAGAAGTGGAAAGGCACTAACCTTTCTATTTTTGCCAGAGCCACCGTTTGTAACCTTTTCTTTATCAGCAAGCTTTGGTACGTAATGCAGGTATTGCACTGTTCACGGTCCAACGTTCAGAAGCTACACAGGATTTTTGCCGTCTTTGTCTGGGCGTCGGGATGGGAGCGCTGTAGCCGGACCAACTTGTTCCGGAGGGTAAAAGACGGGGGGCTGGGATTGGGCCACCTCTTTGTGCGGCAGCTGGTAAACCGGTTCTTGTTCTTTAGGGACTCAACCGACCCTTTCTTGCGCACGGTATGTCAAATAAGGCTGAGTAGAGAAATACCAGAGTATGTGGTTTCAACCGCAGAGTTTTCGGGAGGGGTTCGAGGTTTTTACAAAGAAGTTGTATCGAGTGTTCGATTTCTTTCAGTGCGCTTCTCGAATGATTTCCTTTCCGTTGTGAACAAAAAGAAACTGTATTGTGCTTTGTGCGACGTCCTTTTCCCAGTGCCACTGTACAGGTCCTTGTACGGTGGAGGCCCAAGCAGCGATGTTTTAAAAAGAGTAAAGAAAATGCAGGTCCCGCCAGGAACAAAGACCTTCTTCTTTAAATTACACACGGGAAAGGGAGTGTATTTACCGTGGGGAACACACTGTTTAATTTGCAAGCAGCCAGAGACAATAGATCATGTTTTTTTAACCTGTTGGGGAGGCGTGTTCTTCTGGGATGTATTGCAGAGGACACTAAAGAAAGAATTTCCACTAGACGCGTATCGCATTCGTTACTTAAGCATAGATAACGAGGACGGGGTGCCTTTTGACCTAATTATGCTCTTGGGCCTCCACTGTATTTGGCGCGCGAGAATGGCGGGATACCATGTTGATAAAGATGCGCGGCCTGCACGAATGTATTTCAGGGAACAGATGCACTGGTTTGTCGCTCTCCATAAGGCGACAGAGGAACCACCTGGGTGGCTCCCAAGAGTAGAGCCGTTGGTTAATTTGCGCGAATTTTGATTAGACTCAGCCAGTACGATACTGGTTGAGTACGTGCCCAACAGCAAACGTATGTTGTATCTTGTTTTTTGTTTCGGTGATTGTTTCCTCTTGTAAATAGTTGTGTACTGAAAATCGGGCAATAAAGAAAAAAAAAGAACTCGTGGCTCAGTGGTAGCGTCTCCGTCTCACACTCCGGAGACCCTGGTTCGATTCCCGCCCAGCCTATCTTGGAAGTTGCTTTTTTATTTATGAAGTGCCTGCCGTGATTTATCGCTCACGGCCAACGCCGCGGACGCCGACACCGACGCCGACGACACCGGCTTTTCTGCGACACGAGCTCCGTAACGCTATCGCGTTAAAAAGCGTGTCCAAAAGAAGAAACGCCGATTCCTTGTTCTGCACCGGCCCCTGTCGTTTTCTGGAGTACGGCTTCTCGGTTGCAGCTGTCTACAGTTGGCGGAGTTGGGCACGTGCGCGCGAGCTTTAGGGCTAGCTCGTGCGCCCGCTTGCACGTGACGGGCTGCTGAGTGGACAACAACGTAGCTGCCTTTCTCTCGAGCTGCCAGTGAGGGCAGCGTGGCTCCACTGCAGCTTAGTTGCCACTGCAGTTAACGCAATGCGGCCGCTGCGATGTGCAGTCTTGGCTGCATGTGATTGGCCGCAGCCGACGCAGCAGGCGTCACGCGAGCAAGTTGGCGAAAGGCGCTACAGCGGTCACACTGAAGTAGTCGCGGCCGCTTAGCACGGACCGGGTGTCGCTGCTTGAACGGGATCAAGTTAGCTGGCACAACGTCGCCGGCGAAGGTAACCCTCACGTCGCCGCCACTACGCGAAATCAAAGGAGGGGTACGGGGGATTCGATGTGGTGTTTCACAGTGTCGGCATCGAGAGAGAGAGAGAGACGGGTGCGCACCGTGAATGATACCCACACGTGTTTTTGCTGAGTGCTTTTACGCTCTCTTGGACGTTGACAATGGCGCGCACTTTGAGAAGGCTCGACAGGTCAATACTGGGCCCAGCATCCACGGCCACAACATTGCGGTAGAAGTTAACGCGAACGCGAAGGGATACAAATAAATCCTAGTTGTGGGAGCTGAACGGAGGATAGTTGGAGAAGATTGGGACTACACCGAAGGGAGGAGCGAATATTTGCCCCTGGAAGGATGGGGAGTCGACTGGAGCAGTTGGAAAGAGGAAGCCCCCGGGAAGGCCGCAATGTCCTTGTGGATTTGGAACAGTCCACCCCGTTACCCCGTATTGTTTTGTATCTGAAATTCCTCTGCAGCAGAGGGCGTGAATATATATATATATATATATATATATATATATATATATATATATATATATATATATTGCGATTGTTACAAAGTTTGTCTACAATGACAACGTTATTATATATATATAATATATATATATATATATATATATATATATATATAGAAAACTACGTCGCCAGGATGGCTCCTTTATTTCCGCGGGGTCATTGTAAGGAAGATAACGATGTGCACACTGAGTCAGCAGCATCGGCAGCATCAAGCGCGCAGTAGAAGCTCGAGCTCGGGGACTGTGCTCGGTGCATCGTAGAACCGGCGGTCGCTACGAACTCCAATAAACCTCCTTTATAGTATATATATATATATATATATATATATATATATATATATATATATATATATATATATGCGATATTGTGTATGAACTCCGATTTGTGATACTTATGTATATCCAGACTGTGAAAAATTAACTTTCGATTGTTACAAAGTTTGTCTACAATGACAACGTTGAGACATTTTTCGGTTAGCATAAAAAGAAGGGGCTAAAATATTTAGCGGCCCAGATGCAAACAAGCGCACGACAACAATCTTTAATTGGTGGGGGCGGTGGCTCATAACCTCAGTTCAGTATCAGTAAAATCACTATCTCAACATCAGCACAAATTTGCAGTAAGGGTAACCCTCCACAAGAAGGAAACAAAATACTTCAGCATTTCTAGAATTTTGTCGCATGGTTATGTTGAGGGCTAACTGCCTAATTGACTTGGCGTGCACATGCATCGCAGCACCCACATGGTTGTTTAAATAAAACAACTGTCCCAGCAGCATATTTTAGCATTTCTACACTAAGCAGAGGTTTTCAGGAACGTCAAAAAGAGTCATTTCTTTCAACAGTTGGAGTTGTAGAACAATGAAAGCTCGCTCACTCGGGAATTTGAGCGATTCGGGGTAAAATGTAAAGATTTCTTAACTGCAGTACAACGTAAAAATAAAAATCGTGGCTCGGGTTTCGCACTCATAAGCGCACTACAGTATCGTGTTTTGTGAACAGGTATATGATCCTGGAAATGGTTAAAACATGGCACCCTATATTTTGTCAATGCCAGCACACACACGCCAAAAGCGGGGGTCGCTGATAAGTAGCAAGTTGCATTTCATGCAGCAGATTCTGATTGGAATTGACTAAAACAATCCAACATTTCTACGTAATTTTTCGTCCTAATGTGATTGACATTATAGAAACAGAATAAATAGAACAAGAAAGCCTGAATTTTCCATTGCATGTTCCGCAGCCTTCTACGTCTTAAATAGCTTCTATGGTAATTGCGTTTAAAGATTTCCATTGGTCGGCTATCTCTATTTTCTTCTGATGACATCTGCACCAACACTACAACTCGCTGGATGTGCATGCTCAAGCACGGTGTTGTTACTGGGGACCCTTTGCCCACGAGGCTGTGTTGGGTTAATGCCGTGATGCTCGCAATTGGGCCTTCTCCGAAGAGCAGCGCTTCAGTGTGGCTGGTGCTTGAACAAGGTGCTCCTTGTCGGGTAAAACAAGCGATAAGAAATTGTCCGTAGATGAGTTCCTGCCATCAGCGTCCGAAGAAATCATCGCTATGGAGTCGTAAAAGTGCCGATTTATTTGGCAGCTCACATGTGAGGGGGTTGAGAGATTAAGATGCATATACTATTGGTGATACGCAGCTGGGAATGCATGCAATGCGTAGGATATACAACTGATGTACCACTAGAACTGGCGAATAGGTGTCAAGAGAAGCGAAAGGCAGTCCAGGATGACGGAGAATGAGGCGGGGGATGAAATTAGGAAATTTGTAGGCGCGAGTTTTAATCAGGTCACGCAAGAAATGGGTAATTTGAGGTCACAGGGACTGGCCTTCATCCTGCAGTGGACATCAAAATAGGCTGATGAAGATTGAGTGTCCGAGTTCACCCATCTGAACATGCGCATCCTTGGGACAGCTGCGTGGGGCGACCGTGGGCGTTCCATTGTAGTTCCTCCCAAATGCTAGTGCTCAAAGCTGCTTCAGGACTTAGAGCTTGTCTAGTTAATAAAGGAACTGCTCAAGAGGAAGGTACAGCTCAGGTGCTCCTATCTGAATGCATGTAAAAGCAGAATTCGTTTTTCTAGGCAGCCACTACACCAAATTTGGCGGAGTGTGTTGCATTTAATAGAAAACTTAAAATCTAGTGTCTGTTCCTTTCGAATTTTTGATTTAGGTTGTCAACCTTTCATTAAAATTTGGGAAAAATAGCAAATTTTCAGAAAACGAACTATCAAGTTTTAATCTGTAACTCAACATAAATTACGATATCCCATTTCTGTGAATTTTAACTGATAGTACATCTAAAGTAGACAAAATTGATACGTATAGATGAATCTGAAAAAATTTAGTAATAAGGATACACAACTTTTCCGGAGCCCTTGTACACAACAAAACAATTTCACGTAAGATATAAATTGAAAAATAAAATTCGTCCGCATTGCATGATCTAAAGAATGCCGTTTCCAGAACTTTGATGTCTGTTTATGATTGAGAGCTATTAAACTGTAAACATAGGGCTTCTTTTTTTTCTTGGACTTTCGAATTTTTGAAAATTCTTTTAGCAAAATTCAGGCCTTTAATGGATATTTCGCTTGAAACAGTAAATAGGATTTAACGTTATCTCTCAAATGCAGCAAGTTTCATTAGAATCGGTTCAGTGCTTATCTTATACTAGCATTTCTGCGTTTTACATCTATTTGAATAGGCCGCGTTCAAGCCCTAAATCGAAATTTCGCAACGAAGAGTAACTACAATTTATATTTCTCTCTGGAATGCAGCAAATTTCACAAAAAACTGTTCAAGGTTTATCTAAGAATCTAGCGTTTCCGCATTTTACAAGCTTTTGAATAGGCCGCGTTGGAGTTGGCCTCTTAAATAGAATTCGTCAGCGATAGAAGTCTTAAGTACAGTCAGCAATGCTAAGTAAAAAAGAAATCTGTTAATATCAGCACTGCCAAAAATGTAATCGCCTGCAAGTCATTACTTGCTGTCATTTTTTACTAAAGTTTTGGTAAGGTGGGTCACTTAAAAAATTTGTGAAACATTTTGCTATCCTCTTTAAAAATGTGCCCATGCATCTTGAGTCTCCTGATTCCGCGTATGCAACAATTTTTTTCTTTGCACTTGCTTGGAAGTTTTGGTTTTGCAAGCTGTTGAATTAATTTCTTTTGCTGTACAAATCGACCGTTGAAAATCCTTGTTTTTGAAATCAGATCGTAGTTGACTGAATCAGTGGAGTACATGTATTAGGTCCTAACATAGTCTCAAATGCACTGCTTCTGCTTCAGTTCAACTATATATATTGTCACGAAAAGACAATTGAAGATCTACCCGGCGTCGGCGAGACAGACAGTTGTACAAGATAGCGTACACATAAACTCAAGCCGGCGTCCTCAGTCTCTGCTTCTTCTTCTTCAGCGCCCACGTCTTGCAGAGCGCGCGTTCCAGTCTCTTCTTTCTCAGCGCTGGCGTGAGACACCTATCGGCATTATCCCCCCGCCAAAAGAAAAGCATCGACCCGATGCTTACTAAACTAGAATGCTTACTAAAAGAAAGTGGAAGTGTGGAAATCGTATGAGATCGGGTTGGCGCCGCCTTAACGCGAGAAATACGATTTAAGGCGAATAACATGCACTATCTCTGAGTGGTGCTGCCGACGCCGAGGCGACGCGGCACCGTCGGGAATGACCTCATAGTTCACTTCACTAACGCGGCCTATCACTTTGTAGGGTGCAAAGTATCTTCTAAGCAGCTTCTCAGACAACCCCTGGCGACGAATTGGAGTCCACACCTAGACTTGGTCACCTGGCTGGTACTGGACTTGCCGATGTCGAAGGTTGTAGCGTCGTGTGTTGTACTCTGCTGCGTCGTGATGTGTATGCGCGCTAGTTAACGAGCTGCCTCTGCGTGTTGAGTAAGTTGCTCGTCGTAGGAAGTAATTGATGCGTCGGTGTCGTACGGGAGAATTGCATCTAGCGTGGTCTGGACCTCGCGCCCGTATACAAGGCGGAACGGTGCGAAATGTGTTGTTTCCTGAATGGCGGTGTTGTACGCGAATGTAACGTACGGCAGGACTTGATCAGATGTTTTATGCTGGACGTCTACATACATAGACAGCACGTCAGCAATGGTTTTGTTTAGCCGTTGCGTCAGTCCATTGGTGTGCGGATGATAGGATGCAGTGGCCTTGCGATGCTGCGTGCAGCTCAACTCGAATATGTCCTCTATCAGTTGGGCTGCAAAGGCAGTTTCTCTGTCGGTGTGACATGTGATAGGGCACCGTGTCTTAGGGCTATCTGATCGATAAAGAACTGGACAACTTCGTAGGCCGTGGCACGTTGTACAGCTTTCGTCTCGGCGTAGCGTGTTAGACAGTCTGTGGCGATTATAATCCACTTCTTTATGCTGGCTGACAAGGGAAAGGGCCCCAGAAGATCCATGCCGATATGATCAAACGGCGCGCTAGGTGGTGCGATGGGTTGGAGTAACTCCCCGGGCTTCAAATACGGTGATTTCCTGCGTTGAAATTCACGGCAGCTTTCCACGTAATGCTTCACCGTGGTAGAAAGTTTGGGCCAGTAGTACTTCTGGCGTACTCTTGCAAGAGTACGTGAAAATTCGAAGTGTCCAGACGTGGGCTCACCATGGGAGGCTAGGAGAATGTCATCACGGAGGGTGGCAGTTACGACCAATAGATACTCTTTGTCGCTGGCACTCTAGTTTTTCTTGTAGAGGACACCCTTTCGGAGGCAGAATGTCGATAGACTGCCACAAATGTGTCGTGGGATTGCAACATTCTTGCCTTCTAGGTGATTGATGAGAGGGCGTATTTCGTCCTCCTCGCGCTGCCGTGTGATCAGGTCGGATGCGGTGACGGCCCAAAGGAATGCGCCGTCTTCGTCCATGTCCTTATGGCAAGTTTTGACGGGAGCGCGCGACAACGTGTCCGCATCTTCGTGTTTGCGGCCCGATTTGTAGACAAGGGTAACATCGAACTCCTGCAGACGGAGACTCCATCGAGCAAGTCGCCCGGACGGGTCTCGTAAGTTGGCTAACCAACACAAGGAATGGTGATCTGTCGCCACCTTGAAAGGGCGACCCTAGAGTTAAGGCCGAAATTTCATGATGGCCCACACAACCGCTAGACACACTTTCTCGGAAGTGGAGTAGTTGATTTTGGCGCGTGAAAGGGTGCGACTGGTGTAAGCAATCACTCGCTCGACGCCTTCCTGGTGTTGAACGAGAACAGCGCCAAGACCGATGTTGCTTGCGTCGGTATGCACCTCAGTGACAGCGTCCTCTTCAATGTAAGCGAGAACGGGCGATTCCTGCACGCGCTACCGTAACTCGGTGAAAGCTGCGTCCTGCTCATCCATCCAAACGAAGGGTGTGTCTTCTCGCGTGAGGCGTATGAGTGGTTCAGCGATCCGGCAGAAATTAGCGATGAAGCGACCATAGTAGGCACACAGACCGAGGAAGCGGCATACTGCTTTCTTGTAACGAAGAGTCAGAAAAGCAACAACAGCAGATGTTTTGTCTGGGTCAGGCTGGACACCGTCAGCGTTCACGACCCCATGCCCGAGAAACTTCAACTCTTCGTAACGAAGTGACACTTTTCTGGCTTTAGTGTGAGATTGGCGGAGCGGAACGCCTCAAGTACCGCCTCTAAACGCTTCAGATGTTCTTCGAAGGTCGCCACAAACACGACGACGTCATCTAAGTATACTAAACAACTCTGCCACTTCAGACCCGTCAGAACAGTGTCCACCATTCTCTGCAATGTGGCCGGTGCAGAACCGAGGCCTAATGGAAGTATTTTAAATTCGTACAGTCCATCCGGGGTAACAAAGGCCGTTTTTTCGCGATCTCGTTCGTCAACTTCGATTTGCCAATATCCACTCTTCAAATCTATGAATGAAAAATACCTGGTTCGTCGGAGCCGATCTAACGAATCATCGATCCGCGGAAGCAGATAAACCTCTTTTTTGTGACGTTATTCAACTTTCTATAGTCAACACAGAACCGAAGCGTTCCGTCTTTCTTTTTGACAAGGACCACCGGCGACGACCAAGGGCTTTGGGATGGTTGTATGACGTCATCGTCAAGCATTTCTTTCACTTGTGCATTAATCACGTTGCCCTCTTTCACCGATACGCAATAAGGCAGTTGTCGTATGGGACGAGAATCGTCACACGTGATTATTCGGTGTCTCGTGAGGGGCGTCTGGCGTGCCTTAGAAGTAGATGCGAAGCCCTCCTTGAACCGAAGTAGCAATTCGCGCAGCGCTTTTTGCTTTTCTTCCGAAAGGTCTGAATTGATGTCGATATTGCTGAGTGTCTGAGCTGGGTTGTCCTCTGTCATTGACGCAAAGCATTCAGCAACGTCTGCTATGGGCTCAGCAAAAGCGATAGTAGTACGACGAAACAGGTGCCGATGTTCCTGGCAGAAGTTCGCCATGAGGAGCGCAGAATGTCCACCTCGAAGCATAATGAGATTGCGGGCTGCACATACAATATGAGTCAGCATAAGGGAGGAATTGCCCTCTGCAACAGCTTCGCCATCACGCAGATCGTCGCATACGACCGCTACCAGGACAATTGCGCGTCGTGGTAAAGTTACATTGTCGGCGTAATCCCGAAGCGCGTTACGTCGGCAATTGTCGCGACTGTTCGCTGCTCCCTCTGTCGAAAAATCACTGTGCGCTCCCGGAGGTCTATAATGGCACCATACTCTCGCAGAAAGTCGACGCCCAAGATGAGGCCCCGAGAGCAGTCGCGGAGTATAAGGCATCTGGCTGGAAACGTATACCTATGAATTTGTACTCTGACCGTGCACAGGCCCAACGGTGTTACGATATGCCCGCCAGCAGTACGAATTTGCGTTCCAGACCAAGGCGTGATAACTTTTCTAAGTTCCGTCCCTAGTTTTCCGCACAAGATCGAGTAGTCGGCCCCCGTGTCCAATAACGCACTAATGTGGCGGCCGTCGAGCACAACAGGTATGTCTAGCGAGAGTCTGTCGCTGAGTTCGGCTGCTGTCGTCATTGAATCATGCTCAATAGACCGTGCTTGCCTCAATGGGAGCGGACCCGCCCCCGAAGGTCTCTGTTCTTAGTTTTCCCGGCAAGGGCGTGGCGATCGTCCCTGCGCTGCCATTGGAGGGCTTCTAGGAGCTGGGGAAGATCGCCCTGGGGACTGCGAGCGCGACTGCCGCTGTGGGAACAGTGGCATACGCTGCTGGTTCAGGTACTCTTCAATCGCCCTAGGCCTTTCGCCATATCTTGGCCTGGGTGACTCCGCGGCAAAACCTTGCAGTCCGAGGCGGCGGTATGGGAACTCGCGGTATATGTGACCGGCTTCTCCACAGTGATAGCACAGAGGCCTTCTGTCCGGGGTACGCCCGACGTCAGATTTCCTTTCGAGCGAGCGCCGATCTTTTATACGTTGGATCGGTTGCACTGATGGGAGCGGCGGGACGTATGACGCGGCGTAAGACGTGGCGGGGATGAAATGGATCGGAGCGCGGACAGGGACTCGCCCCAAAACTTCCGGATACGACGGCGCTGCAACTCTGTGCTGTCGCCGGCGACGCATTACTGCTTGGGACGAGACTTTGAATCGGTTGCTGCACTTCCCTTCTCATGAGGGCAGCAATGGAACCCAGCATGCGCTGAGGCGGACAGCTGAGCAGTTGAAGCTCATCACGAACCACAGAGCGGATAAGGTCTCGCAGAACTTCCAGGCTTCCAAAGGCTACCGCGTCCGTCAGTGAAGCAGCATTCGCGTGCCTGTCATACGTAGCTGAGCGCTGGTGCAAAGGTGAAGTAGCGTTCATTTGCCTTTCATAGAAAGCTGAGCGATGGTGCAGCACCTTTTCCATCGTGGTGGCTTCGGTTAAAAATGCACCCACGGTCTTCGGCGGGCTTCGAACCAGGCCAGCAAATAGCTGTTCTTTAACTCCCCGCATGAAATGGCGCAGCTTCTTTTGCTCTGACTTGGTAGGGTCCACCCGACGTAAGAGGCGCGTCATATCCTCTACGTACGACGTGACGATCTCATTCGGTAGATGAATGCGGGATTGGAGCGTCCGTTCGGCTCGTTTGCAGCGATCAGCATTGGTGTATGTATCCAGCAAGGCACGGCGGAACTCGAGCCACGATTTGAGGAGCCCTTCTCACTTCTCGTACCAAGCGCGAGCCCCGTCCTCCAAGCTAAAGTAGACATTTCTCAGCTTCGCCGCGTCGCTCCATTCGTTTATCTCAGCAACGCGCTCAAACTGGATTAACCAGTCTTCTACATCCTCGAAGACATCCCTGTGGAACACTTTCGGCGCTCTGAGACTCTGCAGCAGGTACTGAGTTTCCATTGTGGCCGTACCTTGCATAATGGTCGATAACGACGTATGTTCCTTCTATACTGGTCCGAGGGGGCGTCGACGTTGTTGCGGAGAGATGATCAAGCTGCGGAGGTAATCCTCGGATTCTCCTGCTGGCCCAGTGAACAGGGGTGTCCACTAGTACAAGGCTGGTACTCCTGCTACCAGGAGGGGTTTGTGGCATCGGATGAACCGTACCCCGCACCTCCACAAGTTTTGTCACGAAAAGACAATTGAAGATCTACCTGGCGTCGGCGAGAGAGACAGTTGTACAAGATAGCGTGCACAAAAATTCAAGCCGGCGTCCACAGCACCCACCGCTTGCCGAGCGCGCGTTCCAGTCACTTCTTTCTCAGCGCTGGCGCGTGATATCTAGTGGCAATATATATATATATATATATATATATATATATATATATATATATATATATATATATATATATATGAACCACGTAGGAGCAAACGTGGTTGCGCCTACGTGGTTATGCCGTATAGTTTTTTTTTACTTCATCCGTTCTTTTATTTGGCGTCTTCGTTGTAATCATGTATAACCAACTCGCCTACCAGCGCGTGCTCAGAAATTGCTTGTAAATGGTTAATCAGATGCATTGTAACTTCATTAGGCGAATCATGATAAGAAGAAAGAAAAAAATGGCTGTGGCTTAGCTAAGGTTAAGCCCAGGATGCGAAGCATACTAGCCTTTAGTTTAGTTGTTGAACCACTGTTTAGCCTGGTGAACTGCTGTTGCTTGGCTATATTTGGTTCGGCTAGAGGAAGAAACAACTCATGCGTTACTCTGCTTCGCCTTCAAGAGTGGAACGTGACAGCGTTCCCGTCGACCCGCCTAGGGGTGTAAGACAATGGGCTACGGCGCAGCGACTACGCACCCCGCATTGGACGCGGTGAGCGTCGAGCAACGCAGCGTTCGGCGCGGCAACGAAATGTGCGCCTGAGCAAGCGACGCACGCCTGAGCCTTAGAAACAGCTCGTTTCTAAGGCAACACCGCATTCACTAGAGGCGCTTTTGTACCGCTTTGAAGCATCGTACTCGTGGCTCAGTGGTAGCGTCTCCGTCTCACACTCCGGAGACCCCGGTTCGATTCCCACCCAGCCCATCTTGCAAGAGTTGAGCCAAAGCCACCTAGAAACAAGCGCAGCTGCTTATATACCGCCGCGACGGCGCGAGTTGGAGCCCCGTTTCTCCTCTGTCGTGACGTCACGGTGTCACGTGGTCAGCCTTGAAGGCGACGCCGCGAGCGACGGCGCGAGTTGGAGCCCCGTTTCTCCTCTGTCGTGACGTCACGGTGCCACGTGGTATGGCATGGGGTCAAAGGTCATTGAAGGCGACACCGCCGCGCCTGAGGAGCTGTAATATGCTTCACATAAAAACACTTTTATCCGTACTGCACTATCGATGACATCACTAGAAATCTCATTTGCCTACACGCCTGTATAAAGGTACCTTATTATTTGCAGAAGCATACCCCTATCCCAAAGCGGCTGTCTGACTCAAGCGCACTATAGTGACAGGCAAGCCTCGAGCTGCGAGGTAACCAATGCAGCCTATGATATTTAATTAAGCCATGGACGAACGACTTGAGAAATTATTGTGACTGCCTTTTATTCGCAATTTTGTCTCCATATAAACCATCTCTTTGCATAAGACATACCTTGCGACGCTTCTGGAAGGGTCATCTAGCCTTCGAGATTGACTGGGTGTATTATGGGTGGCCCGTCGTAATTGCTACCTTTATACAGTTTCAATTTGAGAAAGCTGAGTATGCCTTTTTTCTCATTATCTGCAGTGATGGCGGCAGCGCTTTGCTTCGTGGTGAAGATGTCACTCCGTGCCATTGGCTTCGGGGCGGATGGCATCAAGCCCGCAAGCCTTGCCGCCCACATTCAAAATTGGCTACATCCGATGCCAGAAGACTCCATCTTTGTGCGACTGCAACATCTGGGAGCCCATGGCATCAGCTGGCGGGACCAATTCCTGGTGGCGGAATTCATATATTCTATATTGGTTTCGATCTTTTTCTAAATTTTTTTTATTTCATTAAATTCTGATGCTGAAGTTATACAGCCCATGGCTCATCTAAAAGAGAGAATACGTGAAAAGAGGGGACAGATATTGTCGCCCTTTGTCACCTTCCAGCGGGCAAATATAATCAACATATTTAAATACTTTCATTAGTTCCCCCCTCCCCATTAAAATGCTGGACAGTTGTGAGCGAACTCGGTAGGGGGCTGAATGATTAGCCCGTTTTTAGTGAAGCTCGTTAATTCACTTGTTGATGATAACTTTCCGACTGAGAATTCTTCATCTGTCATGCACTTCCTGCAGACGAATTTTTTAATAAGGCACATGTTTTTCCTGGACATTGAGGATTTCTTTTATTCTGTCTCACACAATAAATTGTTTCCTTGTGTCGGAAGTTTCATCTAGGAAAGC
This sequence comes from Dermacentor variabilis, assembly GCF_050947875.1. NCBI lineage: Eukaryota > Metazoa > Arthropoda > Arachnida > Ixodida > Ixodidae > Dermacentor > Dermacentor variabilis. The sequence goes on along the minus strand of NC_134571.1, from coordinate 88,785,647 downwards.
GGTGCTATTGCCTTCCAAAATGCTTCAGGCGTGTCCGTTGACGCGTTTTTGTGTGTTCTGTAGTTTTATTTTAAATTCACATTCATCAATTTTAATGACGATTGTTATGTCTAATGACAAGGCATTTATATTGGTTCTTGTGTTGTTCCTGTGCTTCGCAAACGTTTTCTTCTGCTATAGATCGTTCTTTGCACCAGCATTTTAATGGGGAGGAGGTAATGAAGGTATTTAGATATGCTGATTTTTAAATTGTTTTGAAGCAACATACCATTGCCTCATATCAGCCCATTCGAGACAAAGCTTTAGTAACCTTCTGCTGTGTCGGGAAAGGAATGGTGTTCACTTACCAGTTACCTTCCCGCAATTGCTTCCGCCAAAGCACACGAAAGGCAACTACAAAAAGGAAAGTTTCACTTTCACTGCACTCAGTGTCTTTCTTGTGCCATGTTAATTCCCAACCAGATGAGTTGTTGTCAAGCCCTGATTTCATGTGACTCTAGTATTGCACACATACTAAATTGATAATCTTTTAAAGAAGTAATAAATACAGTGAAGCAAAATACTTCTTGCCGATACATGATACCAGTACCTAAATAGTTATACGAATGTTTACAAAGAAATGTATTTGTGTTCTATGTTTTGTTATCGCACTCCTTATAAGCTGCTCTTTGTAAACTTCAGTAGAACAATGTTTTCCTTAAGCTCATGCAAGTATTAGCATATATAGGGACAAAAGGGCATCAGCACTAACCAACTTTAACGTGTACCAAAGTTGGTAATGAAAAATTATTGGACGCTTTCATACGAAGTATGACATCTGCCGCTACGCATGTGCAGCAGGAAAATCGACCTTTCGTTATTCCCTTTTATGTTTAAGAACCTATGTCACAACTTACACAAGTGCAGCAGTGGAGCCTAAGCTAACCCTGAGTGCACATAATGCGTTGCAGTCCGCTCATTTCCTTCACCTATTCTCAACGTCCGAGCGCCGTGCATCTAAATAGTTTGATTTTCAGAGTCAGAAAGGACCACTGTCTTGTGATACTAGTGGACCACCGTTAGCATACTATACCATGCATGCACTTAATAAACACGTGTGTCTGAAATAGTGCAACAAATATACGATTCTATTTCCTTTGTTCCACAGATCATGAGTAGGTTCCGCTGCATGTGCGTCTTAGGGGCCAATAGACTTCCACTGGTATGAAAATGCATGGATCCATATGCAACATCCACATATATCATTTCCATGACCGAATACAGCCAATAAATACCACTAACACTTCAGGTAAACTGCCCCCTAAACGGTTCTATGTAGTATAATAGCAGTAGAACTGAGTGTGTGGAGAACGTACTTTAGTGAAGATAAAGTGGCACGCAGAAATGCTGTTTCCTGTCTCTAAGCAGACACTACCTTGCATAATGGCTTCTAGATGCTTAAGAGAGCAGTAAAAAATGCAGTTTATTTCACAAGTACAAATATGATTCAGTATGGTTTATTTCACAAGTACAAATATGATTCAGTATGGTTGCTACGAACATGAGTAATATAGTGGGTCCTTAGTAATTGCACCCTCTCTACAGAAAACTTAGAAATGTTGATTATGAATGCAAAAAAATTGTCTTGGTTAAAATGATAGTTGAAATGGTTATAAATTGCGTACAGGGACCAATTATGTTTCTTTATAGCATCACTAAATGCAGTAAACTTTATGTTTAAATAACGCAAATAGTCTAGAGAAAAAACAGGCTGACTTGGACGTCACTTTAAGCCTGAAAGGATGGACAGGCGCTTTCACAATTCCCTCTTGAACATACCTTTCTAGTAATAAGTTATTCTAAAAGATTATTTTGCTTATATCATGGCTTCAAAAGGTTTATTATTGTGGAACACACAACCGGCCAACTTGCGCGCTTCGAAACGTGCGTACGAAATCTACGAAGAATAGTCTTCCGCGCGTTCCATTTCTGGTGCTGATTACGCTACAAGAGGTTTCATATGCCTAATGAAGCAATTATGCCCTCACCTTCTCTGAAGTGTGCCGGGAACTTCCGCACAAACAAGATTGACCGTGTCACCTCGCGCACCCTCTGTTCACCTTATGCACTGCCGAGATCACCCCCCCCCCCCCCCGCCACCTCTCATTCGTTGAGGCTTCTCTGGACCCTCCTTGGCAATGCCTTCAAGCTTTCAACTTTTTCTAAATAATTGGCTTCACAATGGCTACGATCATGTGGCTTGGAGACATCAGTCCTATCCAACCATCCTGAAATCTAAAATATCGCTTGACATAGCTCCAGCTGCTTCTAGCCTACTCAAGCTCTACCAAGCTAGTTAGCAGGCAAATTTTTCTTCCTAGGAGGGACCTGCAGACACTTTCAGAAGAAAGACTCGCATACCTCCACGCTTATATGAATTTGTATGAATTTACCGTATTATATGCGGCAAATTGACACTTTTCTATAACGAGCGATAGTACCAGGTAATCACTGAGCTTCGAGACAACCGATGCAGCCTATTATTCTCCATCAGCCACAAACGACCTCGATTGGGTTAAATATTATGAGCGCCTTTCGTTCATAATGGTGCCTCTAATCAAACACTATATTTGCATTAAACGCACCGGGCAGAGGTTTCTAGAAAGGTAATCTCAACGTTGATTTAATATGACTGACACGAGGTGGGTGCACGCCTATCCTGTTCCTGTTCTGAACGATACGCAATAGAGACGCTTCTCACTTCACGTGCGGGGACATACTGCGCCAGGTCGTGCTGTCGTCCTCGGAGGCTGCGCCGAGCTGAAGGAACGCTACCCTGGTAGCACAGTCGTTGTGAGCCATCATGTCGTATGGCGGCGTGTTACAGCGTTCTCCGATTCTGTTGTGGCACCCTTGATTTGTGGGAGCTGCGGCTCATGCGGATTGCGCCGATTGCGTACAACAGTCAACGCCAACGTAGCCCTCTAATAAACGCTTTTCCTCAACTCTGGGCATTCTCCTTGCGGCGTTCTGTCTCGCTCCCTGTGGAGACCGAACGAGCGTCCGCTTCGGGCACACAACACACGCGGCTGAGTTGGTCGTCCCCCTGAGGGGCTCGGATCCTCGGACCCGTGCGAGGGTCTACGTGACAGTCTGTGGAGAATCGCGTCAGGCAAAACCACCTCTGCATGGAAGTGACGATGTTTTCATCCTTAATAAATTTGCTACGTTTTTAGAAGTCTTTCTTTTTCTTTTTTTCTTGAATCGTTAGCATTTCCTTCATTGCCGTACATTAGCATGTTGTTAGTCGTTAGCACTGACATGTGCTTCTGCAACGTAATTTTTAAATCGAAGATATTGTTGCCTGCTATCCCGGGTTGTTGCAAGTGTTGAATTTACAATAAGCGGCTATGACTTTTCCTTTTGGTGGCGACACTCTTGCAGCAAGAAATTGGAGAGGGAAGGGAACTGGCACAAGGCAAGTTAAGATAGCGTCGGCAATGACGTCGGCGCAGAGAAATACTGCGACTGTCCAGTGTGCGCCTACTGCGCGGTTGCTCCCCTTTTAACGTCTTCCGCTGCTGAAAACTTGCCCGACGGAGGGCTGCAGGTAGGCTGCTTATAAGCTTGCGTTGGTGCTTTGTAACGACTCTGCACTTCTAAACGACGTGGAAGACGTCGGCCCGCTTTTCGATGTTGCACCTCAAACAGCGATCTCGCTCGTAAGTGCTTTTTGCCTTTGACTAACTGCCTCCGCTAAAGGCCGGCAGATCCCACGCTCTGTGGGATCTGCCCGCATATGCGAAGCACTGTGCCAGGATCCTGCCAAGTACACAAAACGACCCTGAGACGTAGACGTAGGCGGCTGTTTCATGACCTACTTGACCCACATGTCACGATATTCATGTCATGACCGCTCATTCATATTCTTCATACGCACTTGTCAGACTATGCCAGTTTTAGTACATACTAAGTAAACGAAAGATGCAGTGGTGGCCTAGAGGTAAAGCATCCACCTCGGCTGCAAGTGGACCATGGCTCGAATCCCGGTGCCGCGCAATTTTCCACCGGATTAAAAAAAATCAGCGTGCTGGTAAAATTGCATAATCAGGCCAGGAGTGTGGCCTGATCCCGGTGACCAGAGCCGGTAACGCATTCCCTCACCAGAGCAGGATTGGTCACCTTGGTGCAGTACTTGGCCACAACCTTCTATATGAATACAACAATCAAACTCCGGCCCTCAGTCCCCAGCAGCTGCGAAGCAACTGACCACGGGGTCGGTCAGACCTGTGACGCAGGAAAGAGTGCTAAGAATCCCTCGTTCCAGACAGGCCGCCATTGGAATCTTAACCTGGCAATGTTTAACGCTAGAACTTTATCTAGTGGGGCGAGTCTAGCAGTACTATTAGAGGAATTAGCGGGCAGTAAACGGGATATAATAGGGCTCAGTGCAGTTAGGAGGACAAAAGAAGCATATACAGTGCTAAAAAGCGGGCCCATCCTGTGCTACCGAGGCTTAGCGGCGAGACGTGAACTAGGAGTCGGTTTCCTGATTAATAAGGATATAGCTGGTAACATACAGGAATTCTAAAGGATTAACGAGAGGGTGTCAGGTCTTGTTGAGGCACCTAATATGTGGTACAAATTAAAGGTCGTACAGGTCTACGCCTGTACATCCAGTCATAATGAACAGGAAGTCGAAAGCTTCTATGAAGCCGTGGAATTGGCGACGGGTAAAGTCAAAACAAAATGCACTAGACTGATGCGCCACTTCAATGCCACGGTATAGCAAGAAGCAGGCTGGAGACAAGTCAGTGGGGGAATATGGCATAGGCTCTAAGAATAGCAGGGGAGCTTTATTAGTAGAATTTACCTAACAGAGTAATATGCGGATAATGAACCTTCTTGCGCAAGTGCGATAGACGAAAGTGGACGTGGAGGAGCCCGAACGGCGAGAGTACAAATCAAATAGACCTTATACTCTGTGCTGACCCTGGCATCATACAAGATGTGGACGCGCTTGGCAAGGTGCACTGCAGTGACCATAGGATGTTAAGAACTTCAATTAGCCGACACTTGAGGAGGGAACGGAAGAAGTCAGCGGTAAGCGGGAAAATATATTAATTGCGGATCAAGCTACAGAATCGGTATTCGGCTTTAACTCGGGAAGAGGACCTTAGTGTTGAAAATATGAACGACAATCTTATGGGCATCATTAAGTAGTGTACAACAAAAGTCGGTGGTGACTCCGTTAGACAGGATGCCAGTAAGCTATCGCAGGAGACAAAAAAATCTGATCAAGAAACACCAATGTATGAAAGCCTCTAACCTTACAGCTAGAATAGAACTGGCAGAACTTTCCAAGGTAATCAACAAGCGTAGGTCAGCTGACATAAGGAAGTATAATATGGACAGAATTGAATATGCTCTCAGGAACGGAGGAAGCCTAAAAACAGTGAAGAAGAAACTAGGAATTGGCAAGAACCAGATGTATGCGCTTAGAGGCAAAGCCGACAATATCATTACTAATATGGATGAGATAGTTCAAGTGGCTGAGGAGTTCTATAAAGAGTTATGCAGTAGCAGTAGCACCCACGATGATAATCGAAGACAGAATAGTCAAGAGGAATTTGATATCCCACCAGTAACACCCGAAGAAGCAAAGAAAGCCTTGGGAGGTATGCAAAGGGGGAAGGGAGCTGGGGAGGATCAGGTAACAGCAGATTCGATGAAGGATGGTGGGCAGATTGTTCTAGAAAAACTGGCCACCCGGTATACGCAATGCCTCATGACTTCGAGCGTACCGGAATCTTGGAAGAACGCTAACATAATCCTATTCCATAACAAAGGGGAAGCCAAAGACTTGAAAAATTATAGACCCATCAGCTTACTGTCGGTTGCCTAGAAAGTATTTACTAAGATAATCGCAAATAGAATCAGTAACACCTTACAATTCTGTCAACTAAAGGACCATGCAGGATTCTCTAAAGGCTACTCAACAATAGACCATATTCACACTATCAATCAGGTGATGGAGAAATGTGCGCAATATATATATAACCAACCCTTATATATAACTTTCATTGATTACGAGAAAGCGTTTCATTCAATCGAAACCTCAGTAGTCATGAAGGCATTACAGAATCAGGGTGTAGACGAGCTGTATGTAAGTATACTGAAAGATAGCTGTAGGGGCTCCACAGCCACCGTAGTCCGGCGCTCCACAAAGAAAGCAACAAAATCCCCATAAAGGAAGGCGTGAGCCAGGGAGATACGATCTCTCCAATGTTATTCACAGCGTGTTTACAGGAGGTATTCAGAGACCTGGATTGGGAAGAATTGGGGGTAAGGGTTAATGGAGAATACCTTAGTAACTTGCGATTCGCTGATGATGTTGATTTGCTTAGTAACTCAGGGGAGCAACTGCAATGCATGCTCACTGACCTGGAGAGGCAAACCTGTAGGCTGGGTCTAAAAATAATCTGCAGAAAACTAAAGTAATGTTTAACAGTCTCGTAAGAGAACAGGAGTTTTCGATAGGTAGCGAGGCACTGTAAGTAGAAAGGGAATACATCTACTTACGATAGGTAGTGACCGCGGGTCCGGAATATGAGACTGAAAAAATCAGAAGAATAAGAATGGGCTGGGGTGCGTTTGGCAGGCCTTCTCAGATCATGAACAGCAGGTTGCCATTATCCCGCAAGAGAAAAGTGTATAACAGCTGTGTCTTACCAGTACTCAAGTACGGTGCAGAAACCTGGAGGCTTACGAAAAGGGTTCTACTTAAATCGAGGACGACGTAACGAGCTATTGAAAGAAGAATGATAGGTGTAACGTTACGGGATAAGAAAAGAGCAGATTGCGTGAAAGAACAAACGCGAGGTAATGACATAAAGAAAAAGAAATGGGCATGGGCAGGATATGTAATGAGGAGGGAAGATAACCGACGGTCATTAAGGTTTACGGACTGGATTCCAAGGGAAGGGAAGCGTAGCAGGGGCGGCAGAAAGTTACGTGGGCGGATGAGAATAAGAAGTTTGCAGGGAGAACATGGCCAGAATTAGTACACGACCGGGGTAGTTGGAGAATTATAGGAGAGGCCTCTGCCCTGCAGTGGGCGTAACCAGGAGGATGATGATGATGTGATGATGATGAAGAAGAAGAAGAAGAAGAAGAAGTAAACGAAATAACCATTAGAGCACCATGACGTAGGCGGCTAGAAAGAGTTAGGAGCTGGTACCTTTTACGGGGAAGGGGTTTCTGCGGCCATCAACTGCATCTTTTTGGATCCACATTCATAATCGCAAATGGTCCCTCAGGGAAGACGAGATGACGTAAAAAGAAATAACAGCCTTGTAATACACCCTTACGGATGAGCGGTGCGGAGTGGCGCACTCCAAGAGAGAAAGTTCGGCGTGTGTGCACCTGCATGAAAGGGCAGAGAAGATCCCTTGGTGGCGTCTCACTTGCCTTCTTATACCTTACACTATTAGGGCAAGTTCATTCTCTGTTGCTCCCTGGTAGAGGACCTTATCAGCACACTGGTCAGCTCGCACAGAGGAACACGGAGACACTGGCTGGCAATGCAACGAAGAATACGAAAAGAAAGCGCTTCCTGGAGTAGAGGGAGTGCACGTGGGACAAAAGAAAGCATGATCTGCACTGGTGCACAATCCAGCGCGCACACCCAATGGAGAAGTCTTTTCATATTGACGCGCGTGAAGATTACGCAGGTCGAGTCTCGAACGCTTGGCGTCTGTTCCATTCATCGCCGCACGCAGTGAACCACAACAATAGATAGATAGATAGATAGATAGATAGATAGATAGATAGATAGATAGATAGATAGATAGATAGATAGATAGATAGATAGATAGATAGATAGACAGACAGACAGACAGACAGACAGACAGACAGACAGACAGACAGACAGACAGACAGACAGACAGACAGACAGACAGACAGACAGACAGACAGACAGACAGACAGACAGACAGACAGATAGATAGATGCCAGTAGAGCCCTTATCAAAGCCCACCTATATTTTGCGATCTTATATTTTTATTGCAGACCATTTAATCGAATCCGATCATTAACACGAAAATGTGCATGTTACAAAGAAGTCTCTGACTTGCATTGTCTTGTCAACAAAATTGGCCTCAAAATCACAAAATATATGTGGGGGCTAACAAGAGATATTTATTTCACAAAAGTAGAAAGATGCCGAGAGCGAGTGGGGCTATACTAATCCAGGTACAACCAAATTAGGAAGGCCTACTAAGCTTGAACAAAGACACTCACTCACCAGAACAGGAATTGGCCTCCCTGGTGCACTATTCGGCCACAACCTCCCTAATGATATTTACAATTAACTCACGGCCCTCAGTCCCCAGCAGCTGCGGAGCAGCTGTCTAAGGCGGCGGTCAGACCTGCAACGCAGCAGAGGGTGCTAAGAATGTCTGGGTGAGGACAGGCCGCCAATGGAAACTGACCCTGTTAACCTTCAATTGCCCAACTCTGTCAAGTGAGGTTAGCTTAGCAGTACTGTTCAAGGTACTATCAGGCATTGTTTCGGATATCATCGGCTTTAGTCAGGTTAGAAGAAATGGTGAGGCTTATACATTGATGAACAGCAGTCCTGCCCTCTGCTATAGAGGTCTGCCAGATAAGAAGCAATACGGAGTAGGATTCTTAATCCATAAGGGGAGTGCGAGCAACACTGACGAATTCTACAGCATTAATGAGAGGGTAGCAGTAGTCGTAATCAAACCAAATAAAACGTATAGATCAAAGTTAGCACAAGCCTACGCTCCTACATCCAGCCATGACGATGAGGAAGAAGATAAATTTTATGAATATGTTGAATTAGCGATGAGACAAGTGCAAACCCAATCTGTAGTAGTTATGGGTGACTTCAATGCAAAAGTAGGGGAAAAGCAGGCGGGTGATCAGGCAATTGGCAACTACGGCATCGATTGTAGAAACGCTAGAGGAGAGGTGCTGGTAAAATTCGCAGGAAGGAATAAGCGGATAATAATGAACACCTTTTTCAGGCAGTGTAGCAACAGAAAGTGGACCTGGAAAAGCCCTAATGGGGAAACAAGGAATGAAATGGATTTCATACTTTGTGCCGATCCCAGCATAGTGCAGGATGTAGAAGTGATAGGTAGTGTAAAGTGCAGTGATCATAGGTTGTTGAGGGCTAGGGTTCACCTCAATTTGAAGAGAGAAAGAATAAAATTGGTCAAGAAGAAACAGGTCAACTTAGAGGCAGCAAGGGTAACAGCAGACAAATTTAGGCTGGCACTTGCAAACAAGTTTGCAGCCTTAGAACAGAGAGATGATGATGCTGACATAGAGCTAATGAATGAAACCATAACGAAGCTGGCTTCAGAGGCAGCAACCGAAGTGAGAGGCAAGGCACCAAGGCAACCAGTAGGCAAGGAGACACTATCTACCCAATGCTATTCACTGGATGCTTAGAAGAAGTATTCAATATATTGAACTAGGAAGGTTTGGGAGTAAGCATCGACAGCGAATACATCAGCAACCTTCGCTTTGCCGATGACATTGTTCTATTCAGCAACAGTGCAGACGAGTTACAACAAATGATTGAGGACTATAACAGAGAGTGTAAGAGTGGGGCTGAACAATACTATGCAGAAGACACAGATAATGATGAATAACCGGGTAAGGGAAAAGAATTCAGGATCGTCAGTCGCCTCTATAGAATCTGTGAAGGAGTACGTTTAGCTAGGTCAACTAATCACTGGGAACCATGACCATGAGAAGAAATTTCACAGAATAAAAATAGTTTGGGTCGCATACGGCAGACATAGCTCCTGACTGGTAGCTTACCATTATGACTGAAAAAGAAGCTATAAAATCAGTGCATTTTACCGGTGCTGACATATGGGGCGGAGACTTGGAGACTGACAAAGACACTTGAGAACAAATTAAGGACTGCGCAAAGAGCGATGGAACGAAAAAAGCTACACATAACTTTAAGAGACAGAAAGAGAGCGGTTTGGATCAGAGAGCAAACGGGTATTGGCGATATTCTAATAGAAATTAAGAGAAAAAAATAGCGCTGAGCAGGTCATGTAATGCGCAGATTAGATAACTGTTGGACCATTCGGGTGACAGAATGGGTACCAAGAGAAGGAAATCGCAGTAGAGGACGACAAAAAAAAGACTAGGTGTTGCGACGAAATCAGGAAATTTTCGGGTGCTATTTGGAATCGGCTGGCGCAGAACAGGGGGAAAGGGAGAAATGGGAGATCACGGGGAGAGGCCTTCGTCCTGCAGTGGACATAAAATAGGCTGATGATGTTGATGATGATGACAGTTTATTTCTAGTGAACCAGATATAGATGGAACGCACGCCATGCCCAACCTAACAATATTAAAAGCGGTCTCTAAAATACCGCAAGACCTTACGTTCCACCATAAAGAAGGTAGCGAGTTCAATGCATGTATGATGCACCCAGGAAGTGTATTTCTTTGGAGGTTAGCGCTACTGATGCCTCGGCTATGCATTTGTCATCCCATTTCAAAATCTGGCAAGCCTCCGCTTCCCAGCAGGCTTTCTCGTCTTTGTTCCTCCAATAAACGCATGTAGTAAAAAAATGGAATAGCAGGCCGCTGTCTGTGTTTGTGCTCTTGAACTCCAGATAGATAGCAAATAGGTCGGTGTGTCCAGTGCATTCTTGCAGTGCATTGAGAATGCGTACGTCTTTCTTTTTTCGCACCGCCAGACGTCTAGCTCTCAAGTCCGTTTGAGAGCCCCAGGAAAAACAAGCAAGCAGAGAAATGCAAGTAGAAGGGAGCGATAAAGGTAAGCTTTTTTTTAAAGAAGACGCAAGAACTAGGCAGTGGACTGTATCTGCGGTTGATGAGAACAGTTAAGTTGGCTGCGCTGGTAAAGCATGTATTTTTTTTTCTTCATAAAACCCGGTAAAAGCAGCGGATTCGATTTGACGGCCCAATTTGCGAAGTTCATTATGAACTTCTTTAAACATGACTTCGACAACGGTAATGCGAGGAGACATCGCGATTGCATCCTTTTGTTTAGTATTGCTGTGAGGCGCGCGCGTCCAAGCAGCCCATTTGCGCGCAGCGCGGCCTGGTTTCGCGAGAAAGGCAAAGAGAGGAGAACTGGCCCGAAATGATGGCGGGGCAACACCAACTTCCGGTTTCGCTTAGCTTCACAAAGAGTGATGTCAGGGTCGCTCTTCAGTTTCTTTTCTTCCTCCATGACTTTGCTCCACAAAGAGTGACGTGAGGGCCCCTTCTCAGATTTTCCTTCCTCCATGACCGAGAACGAGAGTTATCGCCTGGTGCCGTTGCCAGGAGTGACACCACGGCGTCCAGCAGGCGAGTAAGCCGATAGTGCGGCGCTGCGATTGTCATATGTTGCACTTTCTGGATACTGCAAATACGCTTCCCGGTCAACGTTACGGTTACATAAGCTGCAGTTGACAGGAAGCATGAAAAGCAGTAAGGGTCGTTGAACGCTATAGCGTTACACTCATGCGCCCACGTCGGTGCATGCTGCTTTCGTGACTTTATCTTCGTGACTGCAACTCGCAACTACCTTGCAGCTGTACCGAAGGTACGAGGCATAGACAGGCAATATCGTTTTGCAGCTGGGTATAGTTCCGTGAGTAACAGGCTGATTATTGGCTGTACTAGAGAGTTTTATTTTTGCTCGCTACATGATATGGTATAGCGATATGTGACGTGTCATTGCCATGGCACATACGCGTCGTATACACATAATTAATGTATCGGCTAGTTACCGCCGGTAACCGTAATAGTCACTGTAACCGTGATCAACTATAGCAACATGGCAGCGCTTAGCGCCGACTACGCGCTTGGACCTCCGCCCTATCAGCAAGAAACAAGTGGCGAAATCCCCGTATTCAGAAATGCACCTTAACTTGAAGCGCAAGCTTGATTTGATCTAAAGGACGTCTGCCATGAGCGTGCCGTAGGAAATGCTATGAGCGTCGTGGGCACATTCATGCCAGGCGTCACTTACATCACGTAATGCGCGGGCTTCAAGTTAAGATGCATTTCTGAATACGGGGCTAAGTCTCATCTCAAGCTGAGGTCAATGCATTAGGTATGTTTTCCGGTAATTATTGAGATTGGCTGCTCGTTTTCACGCTGCTAAGACTACAGACACGGCGCCGAGCCGCAACACTGGTTTGATTTCTAGTTAGCAGATGGCGCAATACCATTAACGCTGGTGATGCGTTCACGATGCGCAACGCTATAAAAGCATAATTGTTCGCCGCATCATTAATTTACTCCGGCGCTCTAGTATGGTATGTACGCGACGACGGTAGTGATCAAACGCCAAGCAGACGCTGAGCAGACGCTTTGCCACAGGCGAACATTTATGAGGTCTTTCGCCCTTACTACTTACTAATGAGGCTGCAAAGTAACTTCAGGGAAAACGTACAGCTGAAGTGAAGTTCCGCTGTCGCATCCATGTAAGCGAAGCTTATGCTTATGGCGTAAAAAATTTTGTTCATCAACCCAGCAACCATATATCGTGCACCGACAGGATGGAAAGCAGACGCTAAGCAGACAACGCGGTGCGGATGAACAAATATCGACGGGCATTCATCCTTCCTATTGGTTACGAACTCGTACAGGTTCCACAGTGCTGCAATGAAGTACTGAGATAGGGTATAGAAACATTGGGCATCCACGTCACTCCGGTTGTGGCCGCGCCTTCCTGTGAGAAACGCGCCGAGAACAGCAGCTTGTCGCACGCTTCTACCTTTTTCCGGCGTGAGCTTTGTGGCTTTCGGTAAGTACTTAGTCTAAGTAAGTAGACAGCTTGACAACATAGTCGGTCACCATCTCCCTGGATGGACTGTACGTCCAATTATAACTATATATATATATATATATATATATATATATATATATATATATATATATATATATATATATACACATATATATATCTTCGTGGACCATTACCTCCGGCAACGAAAAAATATCACTATGCTATTTTACTTTCTTTCCATCACTTCACATAATTTCATTCATTATGTTTTTCTGCTTCATGATGATGACAAGATGTACTTATTGAGGGATGGCTCGCAGGCCTATAACGGGGACTAGGAAGTGGAGGGGGGAGGCGCATTCAGAGCAGTCCTAGGAGCTGTGCATCCTTGGCGAAATCCAAGAGCGGGTCCAGAATGGCCCTGTCTGAATCCATCGAGCCAGTTGCCGGTCTAATCCACAGCTCGTTGGACGGCACTCGCACCGCCCTCAGGTGGTGGTCCCGCTCCTGAGCGTATCACTGGCACTCCCAAAAGAGATGGGCTGAGAATGGCCGCGTGGCCATGTCACAGTCAGGGCAACTGTGTGGCACCTAGGGTGCTTCTTGTTCCGCGGAGGCTGCGCAAGGGCCAGGTTCCTGCGATGGAAGGGAGTTCGGAGACGGAGGTTGTCATAGCGTGGCTGGTACAGCCGCCACCGCTCCTGCACAACCGGTGTGCGGACGAAGCAAGAACAGGGCCTGTGCAGCAGCACCTGTCCCGACCTGGCAAGACCCGCGGAAAGTGGGTCTGGGTCTGAGGGCACACACGCGCGGAGTTCACTCTTGCGTCGGTTGGCTTTCTGTTTCATAAAAATTGAAAAATGAAATATTTCCCTCTCCCTCCGCTCCCCCTGCTCCAACCAAAGCATTATATCTTGTCCTCAAATTTAAACTCAGTTTGCCATATATTTCCAATTTCCACTTATTTATTATTTTCTTCATTTCGTTACCGGACGTTCCCTTATTTTGCTTATTCTTTTCCGTTACATTTGGACCTTCTTGCTCTCATAATACGCACTGATCTCGTCAATTAGAGGGAATCACTGACAACAACACTAAATTTTAAGCTTACTATACGATATGCGATCAGGAGCATTTTTGGCTGGGATCATCATCATCATTAAAAAGAGAAGATCAGGAGCTTCGTGGGCGCGTGCCCTCGCGAGCGAAAGAAAATTCGACGGTTTGCAGGCTACGCACCGGTCACCGTGCACCGCTAGCCTCTGGCCCCCTTCCGTCAACGTAAGTCCAATGCCACTTATTTCCCACCCTCTTGTTTGTAGTAAAGTCCCTAGATATTCAGCTCTTGTATAAGTAGCGCCATCTGCTCTCACACGCAGCGGGCGTCAGCCGCCGTGTTCTTCCTAACTGCCTGAAGCGGCGCGCCCGCGTAGATAGCACCCGACCGTCAACGGCCGCTGATGCACCGCATGAGTCAAATATAAGTTTCAGTCAGGGTGCCAGACAGTCAAATACGAACCCAAAAGCGGCTTAGTACTGCGCTGGTGAGGGAGAACGCGAAATTTGTCGCCACAATTGTGACCCGTACTTACTGGCCCTCTTCCGTTTTCGGAGTTTCGGCAGCCCGCTGGCACCCAGACGACAGCCAGCTAGTTCCGGTCTTGATAGGAAGTCACGTGGGCTGGGATCCCAAGACCACCCGAAGCTGCCTGAAGTTGGAAAAATCGAGCGCCGTGACAGCTCGCCAAATGTAAACATGTTCCCAGCATGGCAGGGCCCGGCGAGGCAGGCGTGCACTCGGCGTAGTCAGCTCATTTATGCGTTGCCAGCTTGAAAATGCAGATTTGCATTTAGGGATACGATCACTTTCGTGAGATTTCGCGCGAATCGGCACAGGATGCGCACTGGGCCAACCTCTCCTCGCACAGCGCAACGGACGGCCTCCGATGCGTGCGATGCCAACACGCGAAATCGCGCGTAAGCGATTGCATCCCCGGAAGCGATCGCTCGAGAATTCCTGCTCGCAGCGATCACGTCGCCCACCACCGACATTGATGAATTGGCGTCATGTCATCACTTGACAAGACATGAAAGAGCAGCATATCGGGTAGTACGTCTTCATATGCATGAAATTTCGTGCCCAGCTGCTTGGGCTTCGATTTCAGAACGTTTCTTTCGGCTGATGGTGCTTCTCATTTTGACCGTATGGAGCTGGGGATGAGCTGCCGCATGAACATGCACGCCGCCTCTGTGGCCAGTGAAACGTTTCACACGAAAAACAATATTGGTCGCGATCATGAGAGCAATAAGCTAATGTACATGTTCCTAATGTACTACGTATTCCTATTAATCAACCAGTGCATTCTTAACATCAACGGCCTGCAGTTCGAAAACTTCGATTTCGAGCTGCAGCCCGTGCAAGCATACGGCGGAGAGACGGAGCGAACACGGGCTATCTGCAACGTCTTCGCTAACTGCAGGAAAAGGAAATATCGCCGCATACATAAGCGAGATATGTGAAAAGGAAGACCACCAGAGAAATATCAACCGGAACTATACCACAGTGTGTGAATGAGCGTCTAGCACTCGCGCGGAACACGATGCAGGTTCAGAGCGCGGCGCAGTTACCTTCGCCGCGAAGAAGCCTTCGTGGGACACACACTCATACACACACAAAAGCTTCAAGCAGGGCCCGTATTCTGAAACGTTCGCCTGCCCCGAAACTACCGCCGTGGCCACGCCTCCGCCAACGGCGCGCGCTGATTGGCGATGTTAGAACAACAGGAAAATAAACAGCGCCATGTAGTAGTAACGGCCTACGTCATTTTAACGTCATGGTGTCGATGGGTGCTCTCGACATATATTGAATAAATGAACACGTCTTTTGGCGTCTCTTGGCATTCGGTTGGTGGGGGAGTGTAGTAGAAATAAGATAGGTGTTAGTTGAGAGTAGCCTTTTCGGTGGCGTCTTACACGCGTTGTTCCGCGGCGATATTTCTTGATTCACATAAAATAATATATTTCACACTTTCTTATTCAGTGTATTTTACCTAAAGAGGCCGTAACCAAACGTAGTCAGTGCGCAGAACCCGTACTGCGGCCACTACACTCGAAAACAACACAGCCGAGCCGCTCTGCACTCGCCGGGTGCGATCTCTCATGCGATCTGAAGCGTTTGAGAACGCGCGTTGGTAGTGCACGCTGACTTCACGGGTAAGCAGTCGCTTGGTTTATAGAATGTCACTTTCGCGGAAGGCGAACGTTTCAGAGTACGACCCCAGTTCACCACCGCTCGTATCGCACTCCTCGCCACGCGGAACGCTGCGATAGACCCTAAGAAAACGCGACAGCGTTCCCGTCGACCCGCCAAGGGGTGTAATACAATGGGCTACGGCGCAGCGACTACGCGCCCCGCATCGGACGCGGTGAGCGTCGAGCAACGCAGCGTTCGGCGCGACAACGAAATCTGCGCCTGAGCAAGCGACGCACGCCTGAGCCTTAGAAACAGCTCGTTTCTAAGGCAACACCGCGTTCACTAGAGGCGCTTTTGTACCGCTTTGAAGCATCCAACTCGTGGCTCAGTGGTAACGTCTCCGTCTCACACTCCGGAGACCCTGGTTCGATTCCCACACAGCCCATCTTAAAAGTTGCTTTTTATTTATGAAGTGCCTGCCGTGATTTATCGCTCACGGCCAACGCCGCGGACGCCGACGCCGACACCGACACCGACGCCGACGACACCGGCTTTTCTGCGACACGAGCTCCTTAACGCTATCGCGTTAAAATGACGCTAGAATGCTAGAAGTGAGGAAATCCGACTCAACCGACGCCGGTCGCGTTGTATTGCGGCCGCGAGAAGCGTCTAGCCGCGTTTCTGCGGTCGCGCCGACCGCAGAGAATTCTTCGCGCAAAGAAAAGACAAAAAGGTAAACGTGCACAGAAGAAAGGCTAACTGCGTCCAAGTAACTGTCCCCGCAGTAAGTTGCACGACTGCGGGGAGAAACGGCATTAGGAATATCATGGCTGCTAGATATGAGCGCCGCCCAATGAGGTTCATTAGCGGCGCTTCATAGCTTGTCGATACTTAAGGCATGGTCACGGTAAGCACAGAAACTGCACGGGATCACATATGGCGGCAGTATGGATGAAGGCTTGCGTAGGTTTTGTTCTAGTGTGGCGCATCGAATCCCTATTAAAGAGCAGGGACTCTCAACGAAAACATTAACTGCTTTTAATATCATAGACTGCTGGCAAGTACCACTGAAGCGTCAGTTTTACGGAGAATACGGCCAGAAATCGGAACAGAGTTGGTGCAGCGATTGTGAAATCACAACTGGGTCCGAACTAAAGAAGAACGGCAGATTTGGTGAATTGCTGGTTTTCCATGCCATTTAAAAAACACCACTACCGACACACACAAGAAAACTAGTTCGGGACACATACGGCATGTGTTTCAATCTCTTTTCTGTGTCAGTAGCACTGTTTTTTTTAATAATGTGGGTCCGAACGTTGGTATATGTTTAATTTATAACTGCTAAATTCCGTAGGGCGTCACAGAAACGGGGCCGGCGGGCGTTCCAGAACGACAGGCCTTACAGCCGCAGGCACGAAGCGCCTAAGTGAGGCCAAAAGACGTTTTTTGGCGCAAGGTAAAACACAAGAAGAAGACACTGTCGTGTTGTCAGCACATCCCAAGTTCCGTGACGTCACTCTCACCGCTTCATACCACTGTTGTGATGTCGGCTATCCGTGCGGCCAACGATGTTTCCCTCGATGGTGCCGTGCCAGGTGCCGGGAGAATAGGCTCCGCGCGACGTTCAATAGAATGAAGAAAAAGGAATATATTCAAAAAAGTACGTGGCTGAGATTTACAAAACAGCTCCAACAATTGGAGTACACTATGGTAGTGTGTTCGCATGCCCTAATGTCACACTGTTTCCGAGCGTCGTCCTCCTCTTCTCGACCGCCGTTTGGATCCGCTGTTTATGCCCTTCGTCGTCATTGTTCACGGTTTCCACCAATCCGGCGTCAGGAGACAGATGGCGTCAGGAGACCAATTCCGGCGTCGGGGAACCGATGGCGTCTGGGAACCGGTTGCCCTTTTCTTCCGAAGGGAGCCCAGTCAGAAACGCGCGCACATCACTGGGTACAAACAGAGAAAGGGGGGGGGGGGCACGCACGCTTACTCTGACCTTCGGCGTGGTCGTGCTAATTTGTGCTGCTGACAGGTGTGAAGGGTCGTAGCATGAAGCGTGACAACTGTATCTCTTCGGGGCGGCGTCTCCCGCTCGGAAGGACCACCGGGCACGGCAGCTCCTCCGCCGTCAGTTGGTGCATCGGGAGATCGAGTTGTTCGATGCAGCTCGCCCGGCTTGCTGCCTGCATTGTTCGAAGCCATGGGTCGCTGCTTCAAAGAATGACGATCTCTGGCCCAAGACCTCTTGATAGGTGGATGCAGTCCACTCCTCTTGGAGTAGACTGCATAACTGCAAGGGGGCCAGGCTCCAAGGAGCAACCGTTGTCACTCACGCACATTGCCTAAAGCGTCACGTGCAGCCCCACCGCTAGACTTTACAAATGAAAAAACAAATCTCACGATTCTCTACCGAAAAGAAAACCCAGAAACAGAAAGTTCAAGTTTATTTGGACAACTACCCTGAAACTTCCAATTATGTGTCCTATCACAAAGACACAAACGGGTTTACGTAATCAAGCTAAGTAATCATGAATTAGAGCACCTTAAGTCAGTAAGGCGAAGGTTGAACTGGCGTTGATTATTTCATGTCAATAACACTTAACGCCAGATAGCTATATGATCATTTCATAATGCCAAATTGTGAAATCAACTAAGGAGATAACCATCTGAAAACCTTGTCACGCTCCTAAATTGGCTCAGAAGGCGTCACTTATTCCGCTTTTCTTGCAGCGCACTTCTGAATCATGCTAATACGACGCAGCGTGATTAGAAATCACGAAATCCGACCAGTAATAACAACACCTTAAAAAAATTTTGCAGATTATGCAAAGCAAGTCTCAATTAAACTTGCATTGAGGTTCTTTATCTTCAGCCTTCCTCTCCTTGTAAGAAACTAAAACACTGACGCTTTCCCTTCTCCAGCGTTCGGCTGTCACGTGTTCACGGAAGCAATCTAACTAACTAAAGATAATAAGCTATACCACGAGCAGAAGAGACCAACGATGGCTTCTGTCTAACAAAAGATACTCAAACTAAACGTTGCAAAATATTGTGGCGTCCCAGGCTGTGATGGACTGCCGGGCACAGCATCACATAGAAGACAACACGGGCGGCATTTCCAACCCATTTAATTTGGGCGGTGACTTGGAATATATATATACATATACACGCATGCGCAGGCTGTTCACGAACCTACGTTATCAAGCGGTCAAACAATCTCGCTTCCGATTTGTACAGCAAGATAGACGTATTCCTAATGCAACTTGAGCATATATTTTTTTTTATATAGTAAGCTTGCATTAGCTCACGTGGTGCTGGATTTCTGATTCTGCCAAAATAAAATATTGGGTTTTAGGTGCCAAGAGCACTTTCTGATTATCAGGCACACTGTAGTGGAGGACATCGGAAATTTTGACCACCTGAGGTTCTTTAACGGGCACCTAAATCTAAGTACACGGTTGTTTTCGCCCCTACCGCTACGCGGCCGCTGTGGCCGGGATTCGAGCCCGCGACGTCGTGCTCAGCAGCCCAACACAATAGCCACTGAGCAACCACGACGGGTATGATTCTTGCAAGAATATGCATCTCGGAAAAGCGTGGTTTGCGCATGCAGGCTTCGCAGTGTACTGGCAATTGTGCCACGCCATCTTTCATTAGTTTTAGTTCGTGTTCCCTAGCTCGTTCATTTATGCAGCGTCCCGGCGGCTGGCTTTTTCGTCACTCAAAATGACGTCGTAAACACGGGATGAATTGCCAGCCTCGCTATTTCCTCAATCTCGCCGGCACATTCCCTTCCAGTGACAGTCTGACTGTGTGCGTGTGTGTAATTTTGTGAGAAAAGTGAACAAATAAGTGCAGCGCCGTAACTGACTCCTCGGCGAGGTCACCTCAACAGCACTGCACAAGGAAGGCGAGTGGGGAGCAAAACGAGGGAGAGAGAGAGAGTGCTTAGCGAGCGGGGTTGACGGAAGAAGGTTGCAAGTAATACTGAAAAAAAATAAATAAATATATATATATATATATATATATATATATATATATATATATATATATATATATATATACAATTTCTTTGTGCGCTTGATGATGGAACTGTGGACATTGGGAAAGAGTAGGCACTGCAGGGTGTTAGATGACAGGCCGGATCGGCGGTAGCAGTCGTCCAGAACAACTCTCTTGGTCCCGAAGACAGGGCAATTAAACCAAAGGTGCTCTAGTGTCTCCACACCGTCGCAGTAGCCACACACGGGGCTGCCATTTCCCGTGAGCCTCTGTGTGCGCGCAGCTGTTGTGTAACAGCCGATGCGCAAGCGGAGAAAAAAACTTTGAGAACTCCGTAGCGCGTCTGCCCATATCCGAGTTCGGCAGGGAATGGAGTCTGCAGACCAGCCGCTTGCCCTGTGGAGAGTGCTGCAGGCGCTCAATGTGGTGAAGCGCCTGCTTTCGTGCACGGAGGTATGGCGGCCAGGTAGCGGACACT
This sequence comes from Dermacentor variabilis, assembly GCF_050947875.1. Lineage (NCBI taxonomy): Eukaryota > Metazoa > Arthropoda > Arachnida > Ixodida > Ixodidae > Dermacentor > Dermacentor variabilis. The sequence continues at coordinate 88,765,187 of NC_134571.1, read as the reverse complement.
CTTGCGCCACGGGAGAGGGCAACAACGCAGTCAGCGGTGGCACTTCGTGACACGCTCGCGTGGCTCGTGGGTGTACCAACAGTGCCTCAGTTTTGTTCGCCGACAGCTGGAGGCCGATGCTTCCCAAGTGCTCGTCCAGAGCGTTGATCGCAGTCTGGAGAGACGCGCACACTTCGTAGCCGGTATCCGTAGGGCCACACGCTAACAGGGCGATGTCATCAGCGTAGATGGCCTCCCGTACTTCGTGTGACGTCGCCTTTGGAATCTAGTCGGGAAGCCGAGCGAGGGCAAAATTAAACAAAAAGCGCCTCAAAACACTGCCCTTCGGAGCACCGGCAAACGCACTGCTCGGTTAGCTGAGTGCACCACCGACCCGAACACGAAGCGTGCCATCACTCAAAAAGGCTCTGACGTAGTCGAGCAGCCGATCGGTGATACATAGCTCGTGGAGCGCACTGACGATCGTAGCATGTGCTAATCCATCGAAGGTGCCCTTTACATGAAGCAAGACGAGATAGCCGGCCCAGAGACGGCTTGCTGCCTCCTCGAGCTTCGTGACAACCTCTACAAATGCGTCAGCCATCGTATGCTGCCTGCGGTTTGAGCGATATTGCTGATAGCCAGATTCTTAACGTTTTTACTGTTCGAAGGCGAAGGGTTTTTGCCAGGTACGCTTTTTTGCTACTGAAAGAGAGGTTAAGGGTAAACTGGACGAACTCTTTAGGCCAGCGTCATCCATGCGTGTTCAGGACTTGCAGGTGCATCTGAACACGAAGAATTTCTAAAATCTTTGTTGAAGTACCTGGATGACTCGGGCAATATCCGTGCTGGTGGAATGATGGCCGAGGCTCTTTTCATTCTTGACACAGTGTTCCGTATTCTTGCTATCTCATCCAAATATTTCTGCATCCGCTTCTTAGTTCGTGGTGCAAAAGCTTTGCGAATTCAGCTCCGGCGACTTCCCGTAGGTGTAACTTAAAATTAAATTGTGGAGCTTAACGTGCCAAAACCACTTTCTAATTGTGAGGACAGACTTAGTGCAGGACTCCGCAAATTTCGACCAGCTGGGGTTCTTTAACGTTCACCTAAATCTAAGCACACGGGTGTTTTCGCATTTCGCCCCCATCGAAATGTGGCCACCGTCGCCGGGATTCGATCCCGCGATCTCGTACTCTGAAGCCCAAAACCATGGCCACTGAGCAACCACGGCAGCTGGTCTGCAGGTGTAGATGGCAGCTCATGTGATGAGGACCAAGATTTGCTTGGCGCCGACTCTGTTGGGGCAGAACAGAACACATAAGGCGCAACACAGGCAAGAGGGTCACCAATTAGCCGCACACTAGCTGTGGACACACTTTGAACGACGACTGGCGGAGTCGTGCTTACTGGATCTTCAAGCTGGGTAAACTGACTGGGTTGAGACGTGCTTGGGACAGGCTTTGTTTGGGCTGAACAGTAAAACACGAGGCGCAAGAACACAGGCAAGGAAGTCAGTCATTAGCCGTATACCAGCTCTGAGCAGTATAAACCCCGAGATCCAAGTCAGTGTTTGTGTGTGTGCCTCACTTGTCCTGTTTCCTCTGGCTCTTAATATTGTCGAAAATATCTGGTACTTTGGTACTTCAAGGGAAATAAAGGGTCTGTCCACTGCATTCAGACTACTACTCATCATCCACAGAGTTATGAAAACAACCTCTTGTTCTCTCAAGCAAATAAATAAGATTGCTTTATTCTTGTGGCCTTTAGTGTGGTACATTGTGCTACATGTCATGCTACACTTCTGCACATCTGCACAAGTGTAGCATGACATGTATGTCAAAGAATTCTGGTAGTTGCAAGGGCCATTGGTTGATTGAATGAGTCATTTGGTAGGGAAGCATTTGGGAGTGACGATCGATGGCGAATATCTCAGCAACCTTCGTACTGCAGATGAAATTATCCTGGTCAGCAACACGAGGGATGGGTTACAGTAAATGATTGAGGACCTTAAGACAGAGAGTGTAAGAGTGGGGTTGAAGATTAACACGCAGAGACAAAAATAATGAACAATAGCCGGGCAAGGGAACAAGAATTCAGGATCGCCAGTCAGCCTTTAAAGTCTCTGAAGGAGTACGTTTATTTAGGTTGGTTACTCACAGGGGACACTGATCATGAGAAGGAAACATAGAGAAGAATAAAAATGAGATGGGTTGCATACGGCAGACATTGTCAGCTCCTGACTGGAAGATTAACATTTTCACTGAAAAGAAAGGTGTACAATCAACGCTTTCTACGAGTGCTAACATACAGGGGCAGAAACTTGGATACTTACAAAGACGCACAGAAAGAAGTTAAGGGCTGCGCAAAGAGCGAAGGGGCGATAAATGTCAGGCGTAACGTTAAGAGACAGGAGGAGAGCGGTGTGGATAAGAGAACAAACGGGGATAGCCGGTATTCTAATAGGCATCAAGAGAAGAAAATGGAGCTTGGCAGGTCATGTAATGCGTTGGTTAGATAACCGGTGGACCATTAGGGTTACAGCGTCGGTGCCAAGAGAAGGGAAGCACGGTCGAGGACGGCAGAATATGTCAGCAACCTTCGTTTCTGCTCTACTACTTGCACTTTGTGCGACTTTCACGAGCCAGCAAAACCAGCGCAGCACTACGCGATAATGAAACTACTTGAACGCGAAAGCCGGGCGCCCCTGAGTTGAGTGAAAACTAAACCTTTCTAGCGCACGCGTCCTGGTCAAGGGTAATTTCAATGAGCTTCTTTTTCTAAAAGCAAATAGAACTAGAAAAGTAGCATTTTACAAGTACCAATGAGCGGTTGAGTACTAGTGACAGAATTTAACTGAGGAGTGCTTTCGTCATCAGGCAAGTACTTGACTGTTCCGGGGCGTCTTTGATGATTTCCTGCATTTACCTAAACTTATCGATTATTCAAGCTCTGTTCGCGATAATATTGATGTCCTAGAGGTTCTCGAGCACTTTTCTATCACTTGATTTACTAGGTTTGCATTAATCTATCACATTACTTTACTTGATGAAACTGCCTAACGCCATCGCGGAATTCAAGCTTGCAGCGAAACGTGCAAAAGAATATTATTTTAGTGTTATGTTACCGAGGTTTCTTACTAATAACCCCGGAAGGTTCTGGAGGCACTTTCGCACCAATGATAGAGAAGCGTAGCACTTACGCCCAGAGGAAGAAACTGCGAAAGCCATCGCATATAACATTTTCTTTCAGTCAGTATTTACTAAAGACAATAACATTATTCCCCCATTCTAACCAGACAGGGTGTAAGCATTGACAAATTAGACATTACGGACGTTGGCGTACCTAATCTTCTGCTTAATATTTACCCTAAAAAAGGCAGTAGTCCTGACAACATACCTTACGACTTTTTGAAAAGGTATGCGGAATAGTGCAGTAGATACCTAGGCATTATTTTTCGTAAATCAATCATGATTTCACAACTACCGAACGAGTGGAAAATTGCAAAGATAATACATATACATAAATCAGGTGACACAACAGAAATTTCAAATTTTAGACCCATTACATAACTAGTACATCCTGTAAGCTTTTAGAGCACATAACCGTTTTTCTGGAGAGCATTGACTTCTTGTCTCTCTACCAACATTACTTTCGCAGTGGTTTATCAGCAGTAGCCCAATTAACAGAACTAGTCCATGATCTTCCATACACTGTCAATAACCGCGGCCAGACTGACAGAATTCTACTTGATCTATCTAAGGCATTTGATTGTGTATGCCATAACAATTTAATCACTAAAGTTGAAAGTGTTGTTGGGAAAGGGCTCCTTTCAATTTGTATAAAAGAATTTCTAGCCAATCGATCACAATTTGTATTCTATGAAAAAATGCTATCTAACACTGTAACAGTGTCGCCGTTACTTCCGAAGTTCACCAATGCTAAGTTCTTGGGCCACTACTCTTCCTAATCTGTGTTAATGATATCACAGCTAACATTGGTTGTAATATAAAACCGTTCGCCGACGATTGCGTTATTTAAAGCGAAATCACTAATTAGAGCAACCACATCGCATTTAGTACATCCCTCAACACTCTAGCTATTTGTTGCTCTAATTGGCAGGTGTCAATTAACGTAAAGAAGTCCGTGGCCATGACCATAACAAGGAAAACAAGACCATCTAACTTTACATATGAGATTAACGGCACACCACTAACTAAAGTTGAACAACATAAATACCTGGGAGTTGCATTACCCTTAGACCTCAGGTGCGATAAACATATTTCGAATATCACCGCAGGAGCATTACGCAAATTATTCTTCCTCAAAGGAAGCCTTGCGCTCTATACGACATCAACGAAGCTACTGGCCTACACAACGTTCGTTAGCCCAGTTCTAGAATATGCAAACACAGTCTGCTTTCCTCATACAACGACTAACATAACAAAATTAGAGGCAGTACAAAGAAAGGCTATAAGGTTTATTCACAACAAATATAAGTGCGCTGACTCACCGACTAATCTTCTAACGCAGTCTGGATTGCAAACGCTATCTACCAGAGCAAAACACGCTCACCTGAAGTTCTTGTTGCAGCTTCTAAAAAATAACTATAACATAGATGTGTCCAGGTACATTTCATTTTATGACGCTCTAAAAACACGTAACAAACATGTGTACACTTTAACAGAATACATATGCAACAACGACACGTTTAAGTATTCATTCTTCGCCCTTGCAGTAGCTGAATGGAACCGACTTGATCCTGCTATAACCGCCATTAAATCATTGTCCGAATTTACCTCACAAGTATAAGCTGTAGTGCGTAAACAAAATCATTTATCATCGCATCATCGTCACAAATTTTGCATTGTGTATCTTTCGACGTCCCATTTTTCTTTTTCCTTTTTTTGTTGGTTGTCGTTATGTGGACGTATGATACGCTCTGTCCCGAAAATAAATTTTCATTGCTGTACTACTTCTAGTCCTAAGATGATTGTTGTAACGACCATTTTCCTGCTAATTGCTTGCCTAGATTTCTTTTCAATTATTTTTCTTCTGACTCTCATAGTGTATATGCGTTAAGCTCATCTCATCACACAACTTCAATACTTCTTGACGTGCTAAGTATCTTTCAGTATGCTCCTATTTCATGTATAACTGGTTAATTACAGGTACTTCACTGCTATTATCATGTATATTAAGTGTCATTTGAAAAATGCGTTCCTGTTCCGATACTAAGCTTCCTTCTAATATTGCCATCCTTGGGCAATTGTTTTATTTTTATTTTCCCATTTTTAATTAGCTGTTCTGCCCTGATGCGTACTGGTATACATGTATACGGCTTCGCCCAACTTCCACGCTCTCAAATAAGAGTAGCAGTATTGTAAATAAAAAAAATAAACATATTTGCCTTTATTCTCCCTTAAAATCAAGTCAAACTTGGGCTTCAAGATAATTCATTTTTTTATTTATTCAGAATACCACGAAACGCCCTCTCGCAGGAGGGTATTACATAGGGGGGTTAAGATGCATTTCTGAATACGAGGGTTTATCTGGTCACCCGCGCTTGCCAACGATGACTGGAATTCTCCTAAATATTCTTCTAAATATTCTTCCCCCGTGAGACATGCTACTGCGGCGGGATTCCTGTAGGTCTCGTACCACACTTCATTGGGAAGCGACGTCCTCCAACGCCACTGCCGGCGCTCTTAATCACGTGAACGTGGTGAGGGTTGTGAAGCATCTGGTTGCTGCCAGCGTTGTCGGGATTGGGAGGTCAATACCATTGTTCGTAACCAGTTGTCGAAATTGGAGTCGGGCATGAATTAGATGGTAGCTGGCCCATGCTGTCGTCCAACTTATCCACGCTGAGGACGTTGTTGAAGGGAAGGACTGCTTCTCGTCGAGAACGAGGAATATGGGTTTATTTACAGTATCTACATAAGGAAATTGTAGTTCATCAGTCTAGCGTGACTGCGACAGAAAAGTACACTCAGCAGCCGCACAAGAGCGGTTTTTAAACACTCGGTCCTCCCTCGATCCCTAGGTGAGAGAACCGTTCGACCAACTATCGTAGACGAACCGCCATTGAGCGGCAGGGCACACACACTTCCGCACCGGTTTCACGGATCCCACCGAGGTCAGACGGTCTTCGCAGAACTCGGGGCTTACGTCAGGAACGGTACGTGGGACGGGGCCTCCAAATACGTTCCCTCGGGAACTCCCTTGCTCACGGCAGACCGGGTCGGCGGTGGCGTGTTCAGTCACAAAGCCTGGTTAGTCGAACTCATCTCGGCAATCCCGCGACGGAGAGTCGAGGATGCGGCGTATTGTGCCCCGCACACAGTAGACTTAGTGACGCCATTTGGCTAGAGGATGGTGTTGGCTTTCCAGGAAAAGTCGACGCCGCTCTTGCACCTGGCTGGCAAAACTCGCACCTCAGCAGGCCATTGGAATATGAACCTGGCGGCGTTTAACGCTAGAACGTTATCTAGTGAGGCGAGTCTAGCAGCGCTATTGGAGGAATTAGAGGGCATTAAATGGGATATAATAGGGCTCAGTGAAGTTAGGAGGCCAAAAGAAGCATATACAGTGCTAAAAAGCGGGCGCGTCCTGTGCTACCGGGGCTTAGCGGAGAGAAGAGAACTAGGAGTCGGATTCCTGATTAATAAGAATATAGCTGGTAACATACAGGTATTCTGTAGCATTAACGAGAGGGTGGCAGGTCTTGTTGTGAAACTTAATAAGAGGTACAAAATGAAGGTTGTACAGGTCTACGCCCCTACATCCAGTCATGATGACCAGGAAGTCGAAAGCTTCTATATAGACGAGGAATCGGCGATAGGTAGAATGAAAACTAAGTACTCCATACTAATGGGCGACTTCAATGCCAAGGTAGGCAAGAAGCAGGCTGGAGACAAGGCAGTGGGGGAATATGGCATAGGCACTAGGCATAGCAGGGAAGAGTTATTAGTAGACTTTGCGGAACAGAATAATATGCGGATAATGAATACCTTCTTCCGCAAGTGGGACAGCCGAAAGTGGACGTGGAGGAGCCCGAACGGCGAGACTAGAAATGAAATAGACTTCATATTCTGCACTAACCCTCGCATCATACAAGATGTGGACGTGCTTGGCAAGGTGCGCTGCAGTGACCACAGGATGGTAAGAACTCGAATAAGCCAAGACCTGAGGAGGGAACGGAAGAAACTGGTACATAAGAAGCCGATCAATTAGTTAGCGGTAAGAGGGAAAATAGAGGAATTCCAGATCAAGCTACAGAACAGGCATTCCGCTTTAACTCAGGAAGGGGATCTTAGTGTTGAAGCAATGAACGACAATGTTATGAGCATCATTAAGGAGTGTGCATTGGAATTCGGTGGTAACTGCGTTAGGCAGGATACTAGTAAACTATCGCAGGAGACGAAAGATCTGATCAAGGAACGCCCATGTATGAAAGCCTCTAACCCTACAGCTAGAATAGAACTGGCAGAACTTTCGAAGTTAATCAACAAGCGTAAGACAGCTGACATAAGGAAGTATAATATGGATAGAATCGAACATGCTCTCAGGAACGGAGGAAGCCTAAAAACAGCCAAGAAGAAACTAGGAATTGGCAAGAATCGGATGTATGCGTTAAGAGACAAAGCCGGCAATATCATTACTAATATGGATGAGACAGTTCAAGTGGATCAGGTGTTCTATAGAGATTTATAGAGCACCAGTGGCACCCACGACGATAATGGAAGAGAAAATAGTCTAGAGGTATTCGAAATCGCACAGGTAACGCCGGAAGAAGTAAAGAAAGCCTTGGGAGATATGCATAGGGGGAAGGCAGCTGGGCAGGATCAGGTAACAGCAGATTTGTTGAAGGATGGTGGGCAGATTGTTCTAGAGAAACTGGCCACCCTGTATACGCAATGCCTCATGCCCTCGAGCGTACCGTAATCTTGGAAGAACGCTAACATAATCCTAATCCATAAGTAAGGGGACGCCAAGGACTTGAACAATTATAGACCGATCAGCTTACTGTCCGTAGCCTACAAACTATTTACTAAGGTAATCGCAAATAGAATCAGGAACACCTTAGACTTCTGTCAAGCAAAGGAGCCAGCCTGATTCAGTAAAGGCTACTCAACCATAGACTATATTCACACTATCAATCAAGTGATAGAGAAATGTGCGGCATATAACCAACCCTTATATATAGCTTTCATTGATTACGAGAAAGCGTTTGATTCTGTCGAAACCTCAGCAGTCATGGAGGCATTGCGTAATCAGGGTGTTGACGAGCCGTATGTAAAAATAATGAAAGATATCTATAGCGGCTCCACAGCCATCGTAGTCCTCCATAAAGAAAGCAACAAAATCCCAATAAAGAAAGGCGTCAGGCAGGGAGATACGACCTCTCCAATGCTATTCACAGCCTGTTTACAGAAGGTATTCAGAGACCTGGATTGGGAAGAATCGGGGGTAAAAGTTAATGCAGAATACCTTAGTAACTTGCGATTCGCTGATGATATTGCCTTGCTTAGTAACTCAGGAGACCAACTGCAATGCATGCTCACTGACCTGGAGTGGCAAAGCAGAAGAGTGGGTCTAAAAATTAATCTGCAGAATAAAAGTAAAGTTTAACAGTCTCGGAAGAGAACAGCAATTTACAATAGGTAGCGAGGCACTGGAAGTGGCAAGGGAATTCCTCTACTTAGGGCAGGTAGTGACGGCGAATCCGGATCATGAGATGGAAATAATCAGAAGGATGAGAATGGGCTGGGCTGCGTTTGGCAGGCTTTCTCACACCATGAACAGCAGGTTGCCATTATCCCTCAAGAGAAAAGTGTATAATAGCTGTTTTTTAGCAGTACTCACCTACGGGGCAGAAACCTGGAGGCTTACGAAAACGGTTCTACTTAAATTGAGGACGACGCAACGAGGGACAAGAAAAGAGCAGATTGGGTGAGGGAACAAACGCGAGTTAATGACATCTTAGTTGAAATCAAGAAAAAGAATTGGGCATGGGCAGGGCATGTAAGGTGGCGGATGAGATTAAGAAGTTTGCAGGGACGGCATGGCCACAATTAGTACATCACCGGGGTTGTTGGAGAAATAAGGGAGAGGCCTTTGCCCTGCAGTGGTCGTAACAAGGCTGATGATGATGATGATGACCAATTTGAATGGAATTTGTTGTTTACGACCAAGACCGTCTGAGTTTTGGAAGGATCAACATTTTTTGTTTATTCTGGCACATTTTGCGAAAGTTATACGAATGTAATCCTTGAAATAGCAATGCACCATCTCTATTGGCGTATGTTGTTAGGAATGGCCTGCCGAGGTGGCAACATGCAAGTTTTCGCAGCCAGCTGCAGCTGCGAGCGTGGCGAGCTTCACCGAAGAAACCATGGCAGCCTTCAACACCCGCCGCGGTGACTCGTTTTTTAGGAACCAGTAACGACAGCGCTAATCAGCCATGAACTTACCTCAGAGAACTGCGTGCTACGGCGGCGTCAATCCACCGGGCGCCTCGTTCGGAGATGCCTTGCGGTGCCTTTTCACGGGCCTTCGAACACGCCAGACAATGGGCAGCGGCGGAGATCACTGTGCGAGGTCAGCTCTGGAAGTAAGAGGAGCCGGCTGGGCCCCGGCGTGACCACCTGGCTACGGGGACGCGAGACAATGGACACCGCGTCCACTGCGTTGACATTTGACGCTGCGAATCGGCAGTGATAGTGCGTACGTCTGTGTGTAAACTGTTCCGCAGAGAGGCGGCTTGTTTACAATGTCTAGACGAACGTTTTGCCTCACCTAGGGATCTAGGGACACGAAGTCTTTATAAGCGGCCGTTGTCGGCTGCTAAAGAGTGCTCGATTGCTCGTGTTCGTGCTCGTCTGTGCTCGTCAATGTACTCTTGAGCTTTGTGATCGTTTGCTGTGTGCTTCGTCTTGCGGGTTCCATTTGGGAGTCACGCTAGACTGTGTAAATGTGTCACTTGTTTGAAATGTAAATACTGTAAATACACCCTGTACGTCTAGTTCCTCTCAAGTTCATCTCTACGACCTTCGACGCTTACAAATGTTGGCAGCGGTGAGATCGTCCGACAGCTTCTACAACTGGTAACAGCGGTAGGATCGTCCGACAAGTCTTACAATGTATTCAAAGTTTGTCGTATGTATTGAATACGGCACTAAAGTTTTTCTTCTGTCATTGAAATTGCTCATACCTTGGGTTACATTCTTTACAATGGTATCCATCGAAATTTTCAGAATAGTAGCCAACAAACAAATATCATGAAACAGAACACTGACAACGCATGTCTATTATGGTAAATCTCCTCAGATTGAAGTATTAAATATGCGACACAATAAGACAAGATTGGCCACGCAAGAGGCCGTGTTTCTACCAGAAAGCTCGCCTTCGTGCATACCGTTCGCCGCCAACGTTTCCCTGTAAACAATCCGGTTACATAAGCTGCAGTTGCCGGGAAGCGGCAGAAGCGGTCGGGGATGTTTGAATGCTCTGTGCGTCCACTCTTAAAGGCAAAGCTTAAGCGCACTCAACTTCTTTATGTTTGGCGTAAGGCTCGAATTACATCCGCATGCAATGGCGTAAAGCATTTGTATGCAGACTGCCGCAACAGTCACGGTCACTAAACAGTTGTATAGCTTCTGATTCAGTTTCATAACTAGCGAGGTAATATTCGTATGTTCTGAAGTAGACTTGAGGTGTGGCGCTTTTAGTTAAGCGTAGCATTTCGGAACATGATAAATCCACCTGTTGGCGATACTGATGCTCTCTTGCAGGTCACGAAGATGTCCGTGGCCAGCTTTTTGAAAATCGTGATAGGTTGCGAGACTACCACCACCAATACTCACACCACCTACAATACAACCCACGGAGCGTTGGAAAGGTAGGATCCACTGAACACTTACGTGAAGAGCAGAAGAAATGCTACTTCCGCCAAGAAGTTACGCGGAAACATGCCGACGAGAGGCAGTATACATAAAATAGACGAAAGGATATCAATGAGTGACTAGAAAGCGACCGCTCGTGTCAGCTTAAGAACTGCCACCCTCAATCACAGAACCGCTTGGCCTCTTTCCCATTAATAGTGCTGGTCCGTGGCAATATTACCGGCTGTATGTAAAGTAAGAAATCTATAAATTTTCAGCAGAGGTAGAAGTATCCGTCGCATTACTGCTAAATGATTGACAATGATAAAAACACGTAACGTTCAAATAAAAAGAAGTTCATTTTTTAGGAGATATCTTAAAGCCCCGTTTTCGTCTTGTCGGGCAGTCAGGGTCACGCGGTGACCTCCGGAGAGTGACAGTCCACACTGGACCTTCTATTTACGCCTAATAAGTACATGCAATCCACAAGACCTTGAAAAGGAGGAAAATGTTTTGCTTTTCTATCTTGACACAACTATTTCTCTTTTTTTTCAGACCGGGACGGGGGGAGCAAATTCCCTTCATCCTGCTTTTCAGCCTGCGTAAGTTATATTTTCTTATATGCGTTCCCTTGAGTACTTAACTAAATTGTGTGCTAGGAAACAGTCGCCAATAAATTACTCAGCCCAAAGTTATCGGTGCTGTAGGGATAGCTGTGACCAAGCGATGCTTTGTTGGTTCAAACGTACTGGGTTTGCAGGGAGGTCTCTCATGTATATACGAAAAGACACGGACACACTTTTAAGATGAAGCTGTAGCTCGGGACCTCCTGTATGTTTACATGGTAGCGGACAATCCAATTGTCTTAGCATCTACAGGGTTGATTTTTATGAGCCCTGTTGCAATAATAAAATATATATTAATCTCTACCAGAAAGCTGATCTTAATTTTATTCGTATTTTTTTATTTTAATAATATTGAATCTTTCCACACTTGAATAAGCTATTCAGGAACTAATGGAATTGTCAACCTGCAATTTCGAAATAAAGAAGAATATCCAATTCTGTAAAATTCAACTATCATGAAAATTCACGCCTATAAAATTGACGTATCAAATAAACGACTAGTTCATGAGTAGGACATTTGCGTAACCCGTGTTAACATTGCAACAAATTTACGTAAAAGGACATAAATCAAATTTGTTTGGTTGATGTGCTCTAACAGACGCGTTTTCAAAACTGATGTTTGGTTTTCGTCTAATTTTACGGATTTGTAAACTGAGTGCTTCAATCTTTTACTTCAATTTCTCGAAAATTTTCGCATTTGTGTAAATGATTTGGGGAATTCAACAAAAACTCGGCTTTCTACAGTTGCTAGAATTTAAGAATTTATCCAAAATTCAGCGGCTGCTATTCTAATCAGGGCAGCGGCTCTCAAGAGGAAATTTCTGCGTTGTGCATGTGTTTTATCCTAGGGGAATTTCAGTTGGCCCCAAGCTAAAGCTTCCTCGTAATTCTTGATAGCAACAATGGAAATCCAGAATCAAAACATGATGTACAAAACATTGTGGTGGAGCAGTGGCGCTTTCGGATCATTGTATCTTTTTTAACTAAGCGTCTCGTAATGTGATTGTGTGTCATTAGGTAAGGCGGCAGGGAACATCTAAGAAGTGATCCCTGCTGTAATGTGGCTTAGCCTCAGATGTGCCTTTTTCCTCTGTCATGCGGACTTCTTGCAGTGATATGGATTCCAATATAGTTATCACAATCTTCGCATCCCCATGCATGCAACCTCTCGTGTGACGCTTGTTACGGCGTTTCGCACGTTAAGTCGAAGAAACTGTATATCGTGCCCTCTACGTGCGTGCCGCAGCATTCTATTCTGAAATGCGGCGAAAAATTCATAAACACGCTCCATGCTTCCCACAGTGGTTCCACGTTGGTTACGTCGCATTGATGAAACGTTAATCATTGTATCTTGGCGAAATCCCAGCTATCGACGAGCATCCAGGATGCGCGCATGATGGTTTGCGACAGCCGCAAGTAGATTACTAAAGCTGAGATAACGAAAATTGCAGAGCAAGATAACCTTTGCCGCGAGACATGAATGTAACAGCCACATCGATAAAATTTCAGGTGCCATATTTATGACCGGAATAATCCATACATAAAGAGAATTAGCTTTTTGGCCGCCTTTTTGAGAGCAGTACTGCTGCCTCGCACAAGCGGGAAGCCGGGCTGGCATTTTTTTTACACGAAAGGATTCGCTTCTGTGCTCTAGGGAGACGCTGTCTATGTGTACACAGAATGCAATTATCATCCCGCAAATAGTCTGGCATTCCCGCGAAACTGCGATACTTTGCCATTCTGTGCCTAACTCAGAGAGCAAATCAGAGAGCAAAGGAGTGTAGACGATATTCTAATTGACATCAAGAGAAAAAAATGGAGCTGGGCAGGTCATGTACCGCGCAGGTTAGATAACCCTTGGACCATCAGGGTTACAGAATGGGTACCAAGAGAAGGGAAACGCAATCGAGGACGACAGAAGACTAGGTGGAGCGATGAAATTAGCAAATTCGCGGGCGCTAGTTGGAATCTTTTGGTGCAAAACACGGGCAATTGGAGATCGCAGGGAGAGGCCTTCGTCCTTCAGTAGACATAAACAGGCTTATGATGATGATGATGATGATGAATGGTAAAGAAAGTAGGCATAAAAAAGACGGAAAGAATTGTTTTAATAAAAAGTTGTTCTTTAGAGGATGTTTCTATAGCAATTAGGATATTTAGATATCACTTGTTTTACATTTACTTGGTTAGAAAACGAAACGAGCAGCCTGTATATCCGTAAGCGAAGATGGTATATAGTGCTGTCGGGTGGCCGAGCTATGCAGCAAGGCAGCTGCAGCACCAAGCCAGCCAGCAGCCCCGGTCGAACAAGTGTTAGAGGGTTCGCAAAGAATGCATCATTTTAAATGCAGAGAAGGATTATTAGGACCAATCCCGTTAAGGTATCGGTACCTGTACAACGTACATATAGAGGTTTTACTTCACAATTATTCACCAATGCCGTGAGCCTTTGCACAGGTCCAAACAAGTAGTGAGTTGTGAAAATCCACATGAGCATGGGAATGACAGGAAAAAAGAAAAAAGAAGAACCTAAATTCAGGAAACTGACATACAACAACACTGACATTCAGCATAACGAGAAACTTGCTTTAATTGCGTGAATCAAGAAGGAATAACAAAAGATGCTCACAACAATTACAATATCAGTCGTAGGACAGCGGTGTAGTTTCAAGGTTTAATAAAACACCCCCCTTGAGCACCTTTCAGTAATCACATCTAAGATCGTGAAGTAACATATAGTTACACGTGCAACCTTGCCCAATCATTCATCCAACACAATCCGCTGTGAACTACGCGCTCAAATGCTGTAATGCGCAACATAACCATGGCTCCACTTCTGCGAGAAGGCCATCCAGGGAAACTGATTAAATCATTGCCTTTGGGAACGCATTCCAGATTTCTCTGGCCAACTAAAGAAATTAACGCTTGAAAGTGTCGCATTGTGTGAGATACTTCCTGATGTGTTTATTACGATAGGTTCTGGGGGGGTGTCGATGGGGTGGCTGCACGTTATCTCGTTAATTCATATTAATAAGGTAACCGATATACGATAGAAAAAACTTCACGACGACGAGCGAGGGTAGGCACTACTGCTTGGTTTCTAAGAATACCTAAACTCTCGTGTTGAGAATGATTACTGAATATAAATCGCGACGCTGTATTTTGTTTACATTTTAGTTTCTGCGCGATTTCTTTCCCGTACGGGTTCCACTATAGTTAGGGTTCCTCCGCCACCATGCTATCATTCTCAAGAATCGGCCATGCTAAAGATTTATATGCCGTTAGTTTCACATAAAATCGTGCTGCAGCTAGATTTTTTCGCGAGAAACAGAGCGTCCAGAACCAATTCTAACATGTGTCATCTGAGTATTGCATTTAAATGCACTTGTAAAGCTTACACCTCATGGGGTTGGGTTAACACTAGGCTCACCCTACGAGCGACGGTCAGAAAAAGGCACGACGCTCCTCCACTCCGCAACGCACGAAGGCGCTACGGCAGGATTCGCCAGCTCTCCGACACGGCACAGAGAAGGCGCTTGAGTCAGATCGCCAACAAAGGCGCATTTATTCACGGCGGATACATCACAGTACGACAGTTACGGCACTCACGGGCAAAGGCTTGCCGCAAGACCGATCGAGTACGCGCGCCCGCTGCGTTAGGGATAACCAGGTTGTGGTCCAGCGAGCGCGAGAACGAGAAGTCAATGGAGGCAAGGTCCCATGTCGCCAACTCGTTAAGGTGACTTAGTTCGCTGTCGGCCTGTGAGCATCTTCCGCGGCCATAAATAAGGTTGCCAGATGGCCCAAACAGACAAAAGCCAAATGGTCTCAATCTATGTAGCCCAATATAGCCAGACCCAAATTTGTCGTGAACGAAAAGTAGCCAAACACATAGCCAAAGTGTTTGACGATGTTTGTCGCGTATCTTATAGATGGTGTCCAAATCCCACCGCTTATTTGCAGCTACTAAATTACCTCCGCCGAATACAACCAGCACCACAGAGGCATCAAGATCTGCGTAAACAATTCTAGCGAGAGCTGGCACTTAGACGTGGATTTGGGCAGTACTTATTGCTACACTTAGCCGAAGGATTTCTTTTCTAATACACTCATGACGTCATTGGTACTTACTGAGCCACGTTTCGAGCTATTGTTAGTTCACGCCTCGATTTACCCGAGGTAATTTTACACAACACTCAGGCAAACAATGGCCAACTACAAGCTCGCGGATCAGCTTCGGGTGGTCACAATCGAGTGACCAATGTTTTTCAGCTGCAATAATGTCCTTTGACTGCAGGATGAATTCAGAAAATTTTAGAATGAAGAAAGAAATTTACCTCATTCCAACACTACGCAGCTCCAGACGCTTTTAAAAACGAAGATGCTCATAAAATGTACCTCTGAAAGAGGTGTTCTTCTCCTATACCTTCTTATACAAATGGCTGTACTTCGCCGACTTGTCCATGCTGTGTTTTGAGAAGGCGACGAGATTCTTCCCAGATTTCTCAGCCAGACTACTACTGTAGCCGGAATATGTTCGTGCCCTCCAACTCACGTGTGGCTATGTCACTCACAAGAATGCACTACGTTTGCTTCAACCAGAAGTTCTGTTGAGGGACGCGTCTTATTAATTGGCTCTGGCGCTATCACGTAGTGTAAGCCATGATTGCAACGCGCTCCCGTGCTTTACATTGCTCCTTGCAGAGAGAAGTTCTCCTATAAAAGGTTGTCAATGCTCTCATTGGAAGACCATGTTCCAACATGGTTAACCACAACAAGAACAGAATATATTGTTTTGATCAGCAGTCGAGACAGCTGCGCTTCGCTGAACATGCAGATAAGATCCGAACCAACGTGTTTCTCGCTTAAAGCGACCTGCGGATTTTTTTTTCTAGATTTACTGGGTAAATAGCTTGGTGATTTGCGGGAAAACCTAGCAAAAGGCTTCGAGGAACACTTCATAAACATTGAAAGACCACGGGTGAGAATTTCTCACTACGACATGCCTCCGAATACTTGAACTGTTGTGAAAGTCCACATCATAGTTTCCTGCACAGAAACGGGCATAGAATAGGTACTCGACAGATATAAGCCCCACCGTTTTTCTTGTTGAACCACGTCTGAACCGGTAGCAGGTGGCGCCGAAATCATAAAAAAAGGAAGAGAGCCTAGAGCTATGATGATGCAGAAACATGGCAGCCATGACTTAACGCCGTCCTCCCAGCGCCGACATTGCCTAAAAACACAGCCTTGGAGATTGCCTACATAGCTTTACAGCATCAATGAGCTTTGGGCTTTCATATACCGGCGTTCCCAAATTTTGTGACTGTTGACGTGGTACTCAGCACTCGGAAGTTCTTATAACAAAAATTGCCTAAATATAGCCATGTAGCCAACTCTCAACTTTCGACGGCATCCCGCACAACACGTAGCCCAATTTGACCAGTTAGAGCCCGATCGGGCAAGGCTGGCGATAAAGCGCTCAGCGGGAGGGAGCTCGGGAGGAGGGGGCGCCCGGGGAGCGCCACTTGAGAGGCCAACGAGGGCGCATCCCGGTGACACATGCTCGCGCGTCGATTCGACCCCGGGAGGGAGAAGTAAGGTTTGCGCGGGAAATTAGCCCCGGCGCGCTAGCCGTGTCCGCCATGTTGCCGTTATGGCTACGGTTCCTGGATATAGAGCTAAGCACAACGCGTGAGCTGGGGAAGCCGGCGGGAGAAGGCACTTCGATCCCCACAACCTAAATATTTTATTCTGTAAGTTTCTAACAAATCTTTACAAATTAATCTATAATTCTACTTAAATATCGTCTTCCTATTAGTTATGGGCATATGTTTTGTTTTCTTCAGATTATATTTTCATTCCCAACATGTCACATCAATGGGCTATTTTCTTTAGTGTAGTTATTAATGTGCCTAACCATCGATTTCTCACTCGCAAGTGTGAATTACGAGCTCATATGCAAAAAGCCGCAATTTTACTCAAGTTTCTGTGTAGCCTGTGATCTGGTTAACCTACAATAGAAATAATAATGGATTCGATACGGATCCCTGGGGCACGCCATATAAACTTCTATTGTTGAGAGTCATATAGCTTATGGCAACACACTGGGTTAGGTTTGATAAAGAAGCTGCTATCCAGTCCCATTACAAAGTGTTCAATTTTGATGCAGCTTGTATCCTCAATTAGTTTACACTGCAAGACACGATTGCAAGCCTATAAAAATCAATAAAGATGGCATCAGCTTGGAATTTGGAATTAAATATTCATGCGAAAGCGTGTTATCTCTACTAAATGTGTTATGGCTGACAGACCTACCTAAATAACCACGTTGAATAATACATTGTACTTTGCTTTCTTCTAAGTAGGTCATGACTGCTTTACTTGCTATGGGTTCCACTAATTTAACGAAGCAACATGTTAGTGATATTGGCCTATATGTTTTCTCGTGTAATCTATTGCTTTCTTTATGAATGGGCTTACTTTCCCACACAGCCAATCCTTGGGAAGAGAAGCTGTACTCGGTGATTCGAAAAATGTTACCCGCAAGAATGAAATATGTGCGTATCGTTTTAAAAACACATTTATTATATGCCCCACTCCCGGCGCCTTCCTGTTGTCTATATGCAAAATCAAGTTTTAAATACCCGACTCTGTTATCGCAACTTCGCCCATCCGGTCGTCAACGACTGACGCCACCGCACTCGAAGTCGATTAGCACGTGGAAATATCCACGCGCGGATTGGCAATAGGCGTTAAATGTATTTGCTACAATGTGCATGCCTTCTATGGCTAAAACTGCCACTTTTACGCCTCGCGCTTTCTGATTTCGATAAGTAGCGATACTAAGTTCTTGCGGTCGACTCCTTGTGAATATCGTTAACGTATGTGAACAGAAATCGTCCTTTATAGCTTTTATTTTATGTTTCACTTTGCACGTGAGCTCTCTTATCTCTGCAGAATTTATCCTTTCTTTCTTGGTATTCTTGCTTTTTGTTTTAGGTGAATTCTGCTTGGCATAAACCACGGTGTTTACCACTCAGTTCTCTTGAATATTGATGGAATGAAATTATTTTTACAGTGTATTATAGCCTGTTGTAGTTAACCCAGAGACCGTTAACACCTCCGCAGGATAGAGCTGCGAGTCTATTCAAGGTTTCCTCTAAGTTGTCGATACCACTCTTATGATTAGCTCGTCTATATTTTTTTTAAAGCTATTCGAGATGGTTCGACCTTACAGCTAGCTCTCCTACTCAAAGTAAAAAAAGCGTTATAACCAGCATGTCACGATCTGAAATCCTTTCTTCAAAGCCTATATGTGATGTTATCGACTGCGACGCTCAATCAAGAACAAGTACTGAGCAGGCATCTTCTTTGAGACGCATAGGTTCTTTAAGAGTCTGCAAAAAAAACACCTAACATTATATCAAACAGGTGCAAACAGTTTTTTCATCTCTGTCGCCGACACAACTCATCCCAGTCTATCCCAGCTTGTTTAAAATCACTGCTTAATAAAAACTTTGTGGGATAATTTATATTGTTGTGTAGATAATCATGCATCTTCAATGGAGAAAGTATTCCTCAGGCGCTCCAGGGCATCTGTAAATAGCAGCTATTGACAATGACGTATTATACAACTGAATAGTGTACCATGATATTTAATGGTTGTCTATTTCAGGCTCTTCATAAAATATTAAACGGATTTTTTTCATCATAGCTACGCTGGCTTTACACCCGTCATGATATGTGCGCATGAATAAATTTAAGGCATGTTTTAATGTACAAAGATAACATTAGGAAAAGACAGATACAATGGTGGACTGACAAAAGTGTACATTACCTGGTAAGCTCAAACAGGCTAGGTGGCTGTGTGTCACCGCCCCTTTCGAGAGAGCGTTTTTTTTCTTCTAAGAAATAAGAGAAGTGCAGCGCCGTAACTTCCGCTGGTGCGAGGGCATTTCAACAGCGCATACACGGGAAAGGGGAGCGAAGAGAGAAATATTAGTGAGAGAGAAACCAGAGGAAGGCGGCGAGTCCTAAAAAACAAACAAGCAAAAGCGGGGCTTAGAGCCGCGCCGAGCCACCGCGATGCAGGGCTTCCTGTGCGGCGAGGACCGCAGCGCACATTTGGCTTGCAGTGTCATCGATGCACTTGCAGTGTTGCAGCGACAGCCGCAATGAACGCATGCCCTGCGACGCGCTGATTCCTCGGCAGCTGCGGGCCGATGAGGCGGTTCTGGTTCCGCTGTATGGGAGCTGTGGCCGCGCAGGGTGTCTTCAAAGGAGATGCTAGACTGGACTGTGTGATGACGTAACGTCAAGCGCATGCCGTGCCACTTCGTCATCACGGGCACTGATATCAGCAGCGGATAAGCAACCGCTGCCTATAAAAAGCGTGTGCAAAAGAAGAAACGCCGATTCCTTGTTCTGCACCGGCCCCTGTCGTTTTCTGGAGTACGGCTTCGCGGTTGCCGCACGCTACTACAGACTGGACTCTCGCGGACAGGCGAGGAGCGGCTGTCTACAGTTGGCGCAGTTGGGCACGTGCGCGCGAGCTTTAGGGCTAGCTCGAGCGCCCGCTTGCACGTGACGGGCTGCTCATTGGACAACAACGTAGCTGCCTTTCTCTCGAGCTGCCAGTGAGGGCAGCGTGGCTCCACTGCAGCGTAGTTGCCACTGCAGTTAACGCAATGCGGCCGCTGCGATGTGCAGTCTTGGCTGCATGTGATTGGCCGCAGCGGACGCAGCAGGCGTCACGCGAGCAAGATGGCGAAAGGCGCCACAGCGGTCACACTGAAGTGGTCGCGGCCGCTTAGCATGGTCCGGGTGTCGCTGCTTGAACGGGATCAAGTTAGCGGGCACAACGTCGCCGGCGAAGGTAACCCTCACGTCGCCGCCACTACGCGAAATCAAAGGAGGGGTACGGGGGATTCGATGCGGTGTTTCACAGTGTCGGCATCGAGAGAGAGAGAGAGAGACGGGTGCGCACCGTGAATGATACCCACACGTGTTTTTGCTGAATGCTTTTACGCTCTCTTGGACGGGGACAATGGCGCGCACTTTGAGTAGGCTCGACAGGTCAATACTGGGCCCAGCATCCACGGCCACAACATTGCGGTAGAAGTTAACGCGAACGCGAAGGGATACAAATAAATCGTAATTGTGGGAGCTGAACGGAGGATAGTTGGAGAAGATTGGGACTACACCGAAGGGAGGAGCGAATATTTGCGATATATATATATATATATATATATATATATATATATATATATATATATATATATATATATATATATATATATAAGTCGCCAGGATGGCTCCTTTATTTCCGCGGGGCCATTGTAAGAAAGATAACGATGTGCACACTGAGTCAGCAGCATCGGCAGCATCAAGCGCGCAGTAGAAGCTCGAGCTCGGGGACTGTGCTCGGTGCATCGTAGAACCGGCGGTCGCTACGAACTCCAATAAACCTCCTTTATAGTATATATATATATATATATATATATATATATATATATATATATATATATATATATGTATATATATGCGATATTCTGTATGAACTCCGATTTGTGATACTTATGTATATCCAGACTGTGAAAAATTAACTTTCGATTGTTACAAAGTTTTGTCTACAATTTCAACGTTCAGACATTTTTCGGTTAGCATTCGAACAAGCGGCGAAAATATTTAGCGGCCCAGATGCAAACAAGCGCATGACAATAATCTTTAATTGGTGGGGGCGGTGGCTCATAACCTCAGTTCAGTATCAGTAAAATCACTATCTCAACATCAGCACAAATTTGCAGTAAGGGTAACCCTCCACAAGAAGGAAACAAAATACTTCAGCATTTCTAGAATTTTCTCGCATGGTTATGTTGAGGGCTAACTGCCTAATTGACTTGGCGTGCACATACATCGCAGCACCCACACGGTTGTTTAAATAAAACAACTGTCCCAGCAGCATATTTCAGCATTTCTGCACTAAGCAGAGGTTTTCACAAACGTCAAAAAGAGTCATTTATTTCAACAGTTGTTGAACAATGCAAGCTCGCTCACTCGGGAATTTGAGCGATTCGGGGAAAATGAAAAGATTTGTTAACTGCAGTACAACGTAAAAATAAAAATCGTGGCACGGGTTTCGGACTCATAAACGCACTACAGAATCGTGTTTTGTCAACAGGTATATGATCCTGGAAATGGGTAAAACATGGCATTCTATATATTGTCAATGCCAGCCCACTTACGCCAAAGGCACGGATCGCTCATAAGTAGCAAGTTGTATTTCGTGCAGCATATTCCAATTACAATTTACTAAAAAGAAATCGATTATTGCTACTTAATTTTTCGTCCAAATGTTAACACTGTAGAAACGCAATAAATAGAACAAGGCCTGCATTTTTCATTGCATGTTCCGCAGCTTTCCACGTGTTACATAGCTTAATGATAACTGCGTTTCAAAATTTCCATTGGTCGACTATCTCCATTTTCTTCTGATGACATCTGCACCAACACTACAACTCGCTGGATGTGCATGCTGAAGCACGGTGTTGTTACTCGGGACCCTTTGCCCACGAGGCTGTGTTGGGTTAATGCGTGATGCTCGCAATTGGGCCTTCTCCGAAGAGCAGCGCTTCAGTGTGGCTGGTGCTTGAACAAGGTGCTCCTTGTCGGGTAAAACAAGCGATAAAAAATTGTCCGTAGATGAGTTCCTGCCATCAGCGTCCGAAGAAATCATCGCTATGGAGTCGTAAAAGTGCCGATTTATTTGGCAGCTCACATGTGCGGGGGTTGAGAGATTAAGATACATATACTATTGGTGATACGCAGCTGGGAATGCATGCAATGCGTAGGATATACAACTGATGGACCATTAGAACTGGCGAATAGGTATCAAGAGAAGCGAAAGGCAGTCGAGGATGAAGGAGAATGAGGCGGGGGATGAAATGAGGAAATTTGTAGGCGCGAGTTGTAATCAGGTCGCGCAAGAAATGGGTAATTTGAGGTCACAGGGACTGGCCTTCATCCTGCAGTGGACATCAAAATAGGCTGATGACGATTGAGTGTCCGAGTTCACCCATCTGAACATGCGCATCCTTGGGACAGCTGCGTGGGGCGACCGTGGCCGTTCCATTGTAGTTTCTCCCAAATGCTAGTGCTCAAAGCTGCTTCAGCACTTAGAGCTTGCCTAGTGAATAAAGTAACTGCTCAAGAGGAAGGTACAGCTCGGGTGCTCCTATCTGAATACATGTAAAAGGAGAATTCGTTTTTCTAGGCAGCCACTGCACCAAATTTGGCGGAGTGTGTTGCATTTAATAGAAAACTTAAAATCTAGTGTCTTTTCCTTTCGAATTTTTGATTTAGGTTGTCAACCTTTCAATAAAATTTGGGAAAAATAGCAAATTTTCAGAAAACGAACTATCAAGTTTTAATCTGTAACTCAACATAAAATATGATATCCCATTTCTGTCAATTTTAACTGATAGTACATCTAAAGCAGACAAAATTGATACGTATAGATGAATCTCAAAAAATTTAGTAATAGGGATATACAACTTTTCCGGAACCCTTGTACACAACAAAACAAATTCACGTAAGATATAAATTGAAAAATAAAATTCGTCCGCTTTGCATGATCTAAAGAATGCCGTTTCCAGAACTTTGATGTCTGTTTATGATTGAGAGCTATTAAACTGTAAACATAGGGCTTCTTTTTTTTCTTGGACTTTCGTATTTTTGAAAATTCTTTTAGCAAAATTCAGGCCTTTAATGGATATTTCGCTTGAAACAGTAAATAGGATTTAACGTTATCTCTCAAATGCAGCAAGTTTCACTAGAATCTTATACTTATATCTTATACTAGCATTTCTGCGTTTTACATCTATTTGAATAGGCCGCGTTCAAGCCCTAAATCAAAATTTCGCAACGAAGTGTAACTACAATTTATATTTCTCTCTCGAATGCAGCAAATTTCACAAAAACGGTTCAAGGTTTATCTGAGGAACTAGGGTTTCGCATTTTACAAGCATATGAATAGGCCGTGTTGGAGTTGGGCCGGCGCCAAAGGTTCCTCTTAAATGTAATTCGTTAGCGATAGAAGTCTTAAGTACAGTCAGCAATGCTAAGTAAAAAAGAAATCTGTTAATTACAGCACTGCCAAAAATGTAATCGCCTGCAAGTCATTACTTGCTGTCATTTTTTACTAAAGTTTTGGTAAGGTGGGTCACTTAAAAAATTAGTGAAACATTTTGCTATCCTCTTTAAAAATGTGCCCATGCATCTTGGGTCTCCTGACTCCGCGTATGCAACATTTTTTTTCTTTGCACTTGCTTGGAAGTTTTGGTTTTGCAAGCTGTTGAATTAAATTCTTTTGCTGTACAAATCTACCGTTGAAAATCCTTGTTTTTGAAATCAGATCGTAGTTGACTGAATCAGTGGAGTACATGTATTAGGTCCTAACATAGTCTCAAATGCACTGCTTCTGCTTCAATTCAACTATATATATTGTCACGAAAAGACAATTGAAGATCTACCCGGCGTCGGCGAGACAGACAGTTGTACAAGATAGCGTACACATAAACTCAAGCCGGCGTCCTCAGCCTCTGCTTCTTCTTCTTCAGCACCCACGTCTTGCCGAGCGCGCGTTCCAGTCACTTCTTTCTCAGCGCTGGCGTGAGACACCTATCGGCATTATCCCCCCGCCAAAAGAAAAGCATCGACCCGATGCTTACTAAACTAGAATGCTTACTAAAAGAAAGTGGAAGTGTGGAAATCGTATGAGATCGGGTTGGCGCCGCCTTAACGCGAGAAATACGATTTGAGGCGAATAACATGCACTATCTCTGAGTGGTGCTGCCGACGGCGAGGCGACGCGGCACCGTCGGGAATGACCTCATAGTTCACTTCACTAACGCGGCCTATCACTTTATAGGGTGCAAAGTATCTACTAAGCAGCTTCTCAGACAACCCCTGGCGACGAATTGGAGTCCACACCTAGACTTGGTCACCTGGCTGGTACTCGACTTGCCGATGTCGAAGGTTGTAGCGTCGTGTGTTGTACTCTGCTGCGTCGTGATGTGTATGCGCGCTAGTTAACGAGCTGCCTCTGCGTGTTGAGTAAGTTGCTCGTCGTAGGAAGTAATTCATGCGTCGGTGTCGTACGGGAGAATTGCATCTAGCGTGGTCTGGACCTCGCGCCCGTATACAAGGCGGAACGGGGCGAAATGTGTTGTTTCCTGAATGGCGGTGTTGTACGCGAATGTAACGTACGGCAGGACTTGATCCGATGTTTTATGCTGGACGTCTACATACATAGACAGCACGTCAGCAATGGTTTTGTTTAGCCGTTGCGTCAGTCCATTGGTGTGGGGATGATAGGATTCAGTGGCCTTGCGATGCTGCGTGCAGCTCAACTCGAATATGTCCTCTATCAGTTGGGCTTTAAAGGCAGTTTCTCTGTCGGTGTGACATGTGATAGGGCACCATGTCTTAGGACTATCTGTTCGATAAAGAACTGGACAACTTCGTAGGCCGTGGCACGTTGTACAGCTTTCGTCTCGGGGTAGCGTGTTAGACAGTCTGTGGCGATTATAATCCACTTCTTTCCGCTGGCTGACAAGGGAAAGGGCCCCAGAAGATCCATGCCGATATGATCAAACGGCGCGCTAGGTTGTGCGATGGGTTGGAGTAACCCCCCGGGCTTCCAATACGGTGATTTCCTGCGTTGAAATTCACGGCAGCTTTGCACGTTACGCTTCACCGTGGTAGAAAGTCTGGGCCAGTAGTACTTCCGGCGTACCTTTGCAAGAGTACGTGAAAATCCGAAGTGTCCAGACGTGGGCTCATCATGGCAGGCTAGGAGAATGTCATCACGGAGGGTGGCAGTTACGACCAATAGATACTCTTCGTCGCTGGCACTCTAGTTTTTCTTGTAGAGGACACCCTTTCGGAGGCAGAATGTCGAGAGACTGCGACAAATGTGTCGTGGGAGTGCAACATTCTTGCCTTCTAGCTGATTGATGAGAGGGTGTATTTCGTCCTCCTCCCGCTGCCGTGTGATCAGGTCGGATGCGGTGAGGGCCCAAAGGAATGCGCTGTCTTCGTCCATGTCCTTATGGCAAGTTTTCACGGGAGCGCTCGACAACGTGTCCGCATCTTCGTGTTTGCGGCCCGATTTGTAGACGATGGTAACATCGAACTCCTGCAGACGGAGACTCCATCGAGCAAGTCGCCCGGACGGGTCTCGTAAGTTGGCTAACCAACACAAGGAATGGTGATCTGTGGCCACCTTGAAAGGGCGACCCTAGAGATAAGGCCGAAATTTCATGATGGCCCACACAACCGCTAGACACACTTTCTCGGAAGTGGAGTAGTTGATTTTGGCGCGTGAAAGGGTGCGACTGGTGTAAGCAATCGCTCGCTCGACGCCTTCCTGGTGTTGAACGAGAACAGCGCCAAGACCGATGTTGCTTGCGTCGGTATGCACCTCAGTGACAGCGTCCTCGTCAAAGTAAGCGAGAACGGGCGATTCCTGCACGCGCTGCCGTAACTCGGTGAAAGCTGCGTCCTGCTCATCCATCCAAACGAAGGGTGTGTCTTCTCGCGTGAGGCGTATGAGTGGTTCAGCGATCCGGCAGAAATTAGCGATGAAGCGACCATAGTAGGCACACAGACCGAGGAAGCGGCATACTGCTTTCTTGTAACGAGGAGTCAGAAAAGCAACAACAGCAGATGTTTTGTCTGGGTCAGGCTGGACACCGTCAGCGTTCACGACCCCATGCCCGAGAAACTTCAACTCTTCGTAACGAAGTGACACTTTTCTGGCTTTAGTGTGAGATTGGCGGAGCGGAACGCCTCAAGTACCGCCTCTAAACGCTTCAGATGTTCTTCGAAGGTCGCCACAAACACGACGACGTCATCTAAGTATACTAAACAACTCTGCCACTTCAGACCCGTCAGAACAGTGTCCACCATTCTCTGCAATGTGGCCGGTGCAGAACCGAGGCCTAATGGAAGTATTTTAAATTCGTACAGTCCATCCGGGGTAACAAAGGCCGTTTTTTCGCGATCTCGTTCGTCAACTTCGATTTGCCAATATCCACTCTTCAAATATATGAATGAAAAATACCTGGTTCGTCGGAGCCGATCTAACGAATCATCGATCCGCGGAAGCAGATAAACCTCTTTTTTGTGACGTTATTCAACTTTCTATAGTCAACACAGAACCGAAGCGTTCCGTCTTTCTTTTTGACAAGGACCACCGGCGACGACCAAGGGCTTTGGGATGGTTGTATGACGTCATCGTCAAGCATTTCTTTCACTTGTGCATTAATCACGTTGCGCTCTTTCACCGATACGCAATAAGGCAGTTGTCGTATGGGACGAGAATCGTCACACGTGATTATTCGGTGTCTCGTGAGTGGCGTCTGGCGTGCCTTAGAAGTAGATGCGAAGCCCTCCTTGAACCGAAGTAGCAACTCGCGCAGCGCTTTTTGCTTTTCTTCCGAAAGGTGTGAATTGATGTCGATATTGCTGAGTGTCTGAGCTGGGTTGTCCTCTGTCATTGACGCAAAGCATTCAGCAACGTCTGCTATGGGCTCAGCAAAAGCGATAGTAGTACGACGAAACAGGTGCCGATGTTCCTGGCTGAAGTTCGCCATGAGGAGCGCAGAATGTCCACCTCGAAGCATAATGAGATTGCGGGCTGCACATACAACATGAGTCAGCATAAGGGAGGAATTGCCCTCTGCAACAGCTTCGCCATCACGCAGATCGTCGCATACGACCGCTACCAGGACAATTGCGCGTCGTGGTAAAGTTACATTGTCGGCGTAATCCCGAAGCGCGTTACGTCGGCAATTGTCGCTACTGTTCGCTGCTCTCTCTGTCGAAAAATCACTGTGCGCTCCCGGAGGTCTATAATGGCACCATACTCTCGCAGAAAGTCGACGCCCAAGATGAGGCCCCGAGAGCAGTCGCGGAGTATAAGGCATCTGGCTGGAAACGTATACCCACGAATTTGTACTCTGACCGTGCACAGGCCCAACGGTGTTACGATATGCCCGCCAGCCGTACGAATTTGCGTTCCAGACCAAGGCGTGATAACTTTTCTAAGTTCCGTCCCTAGTTTTCCGCACAAGATCGAGTAGTCGGCACCCGTGTCCAATAACGCACTAATGTGGCGGCCGTCGAGCACAACAGGTATGTCTAGCGAGAGTCTGTCGCTGAGTTCGGCTGCTGTCGTCATTGAATCATGCTCAATAGACCGTGCTTGCCTCAATGGGAGCGGACCCGCCCCCGAAGGTCTCTGTTCTTAGTTTTCCCGGCAAGGGCGTGGCGATCGTCCCTGCGCTGCCATTGGAGGGCTTCTAGGAGCTGGGGAAGATCGCCCTGGGGACTGCGAGCGCGACTGCCGCTGTGGGAACAGTGGCATATCCTGCTGGTTCAGGTACTCTTCAATCGCCCTAGGCCTTTCGCCATATCTGGGCCTGGGTGAATCCGCGGCAAAACCTTGCAGTCCGAGGCGGCGGTATGGGAACTCGCGGTATATGTGACCGGCTTCTCCACAGTGATAGCACAGAGGCCTTCTGTCCGGGGTACGCCCGACGTCAGATTTCCTTTCGAGCGAGCGCCGATCTTTTATACGTTGGATCGGTTGCACTGATGGGAGCGGCGGGACGTATGACGCGGCGTAAGACGTGGCGGGGATGAAATGGATCGGAGCGCGGACAGGGACTCGCCCCAAAACTTCCGGATACGACGGCGCTGCAACTCTGTGCTGTCGCCGGCGACGCATTACTGCTTGGGACGAGACTTTGAATCGGTTGCTGCACTTCCCTTCTCATGAGGGCAGCAATGGAACCCAGCATGCGCTGAGGCGGACAGCTGAGCAGTTGAAGCTCATCACGAACCACAGAGCGGATAAGGTCTCGCAGAACTTCCAGGCTTCCAAAGGCTACCGCGTCCGTCAGTGAAGCAGCATTCGCGTGCCTGTCATACGTAGCTGAGCGCTGGTGCAAAGGTGAAGTAGCGTTCATTTGCCTTTCATAGAAAGCTGAGCGATGGTGCAGCACCTTTTCCATCGTGGTGGCTTCGGTTAAAAATGCACCCACGGTCTTCGGCGGGCTTCGAACCAGGCCAGCAAATAGCTGTTCTTTAACTCCCCGCATGAAATGGCGCAGCTTCTTTTGCTCTGACTTGGTAGGGTCCACCCGACGTAAGAGGCGCGTCATATCCTCTACGTACGACGTGACGATCTCATTCGGCAGATGAATGCGGGATTGGAGCGTCCGTTCGGCTCGTTTGCAGCGATCAGCATTGGTGTATGTATCCAGCAAGGCACGGCGGAACTCGAGCCACGATTTGAGGAGCCCTTCTCGCTTCTCGTACCAAGCGCGAGCCCCGTCCTCCAAGCTAAAGTAGACATTTCTCAGCTTCGCCGCGTCGCTCCATTCGTTTATCTCAGCAACGCGCTCAAACTGGATTAACCAGTCTTCTACATCCTCGAAGACATCCCTGTGGAACACTTTCGGCGCTCTGAGACTCTGCAGCAGGTACTGAGTTGCCATTGTGGCCGTACCTTGCATAATGGTCGATAACGACGTATGTTCCTTCTATACTGGTCCGAGGGGGCGTCGACGTTGTTGCGGAGAGATGATCAAGCTGCGGAGGTAATCCTCGGATTCTCCTGCTGGCCCAGTGAACAGGGGTGTCCACTAGTACAAGGCTGGTACTCCTGCTACCAGGAGGGGTTTGTGGCATCGGATGAACCGTACCCCGCACCTCCACAAGTTTTGTCACGAAAAGACAATTGAAGATCTACCTGGCGTCGGCGAGAGAGACAGTTGTACAAGATAGCGTGCACAAAAATTCAAGCCGGCGTCCACAGCACCCACCGCTTGCCGAGCGCGCGTTCCAGTCACTTCTTTCTCAGCGCTGGCGCGTGATATCTAGTGGCAATATATATATATATATATATATATATATATATATATATATATATATATATATATATATGAACCACGTAGGAGCAAACGTGGTTGCGCCTACGTGGTTATGCCGTATAGTTTTTTTTTACTTCATCCGTTCTTTTATTTGGCGTCTTCGTTGTAATCATGTATAACCAACTCGCCTACCAGCGCGTGCTCAGAAATTGCTTGTAAATGGTTAATCAGATGCATTGTAACTTCATTAGGCGAATCATGATAAGAAGAAAGAAAAAAATGGCTGTGGCTTAGCTAAGGTTAAGCCCAGGATGCGAAGCATACTAGCCTTTAGTTTAGTTGTTGAACCACTGTTTAGCCTGGTGAACTGCTGTTGCTTGGCTATATTTGGTTCGGCTAGAGGAAGAAACAACTCATGCGTTACTCTGCTTCGCCTTCAAGAGTGGAACGTGACAGCGTTCCCGTCGACCCGCCAAGGGGTGTAAGACAATGGGCTACGGCGCAGCGACTACGCACCCCGCATTGGACGCGGTGAGCGTCGAGCAACGCAGCGTTCGGCGCGGCAACGAAATGTGCGCCTGAGCAAGCGACGCACGCCTGAGCCTTAGAAACAGCTCGTTTCTAAGGCAACACCGCATTCACTAGAGGCGCTTTTGTACCGCTTTGAAGCATCGTACTCGTGGCTCAGTGGTAGCGTCTCCGTCTCACACTCCGGAGACCCCGGTTCGATTCCCACCCAGCCCATCTTGCAAGAGTTGAGCCAAAGCCACCTAGAAACAAGCGCAGCTGCTTATATACCGCCGCGACGGCGCGAGTTGGAGCCCCGTTTCTCCTCTGTCGTGACGTCACGGTGTCACGTGGTCAGCCTTGAAGGCGACGCCGCGAGCGACGGCGCGAGTTGGAGCCCCGTTTCTCCTCTGTCGTGACGTCACGGTGCCACGTGGTATGGCATGGGGTCAAAGGTCATTGAAGGCGACACCGCCGCGCCTGAGGAGCTGGGTTGAGCTCTAATAATATGCTTCACATAAAAACACTTTTATCCGTACTGCACTATCGATGACATCACTAGAAATCTCATTTGCCTACACGCCTGTATAAAGGTACCTTATCATTTGCAGAAGCATACCCCTATCCCAAAGCGGCTGTCTGACTCAAGCGCACTATAGTGACAGGCAAGCCTCGAGCTGCGAGGTAACCAATGCAGCCTATGATATTTAATTAAGCCATGGACGAACGACTTGAGAAATTATTGTGACTGCCTTTTATTCGCAATTTTGTCTCCATATAAACCATCTCTTTGCATAAGACATACCTTGCGACGCTTCTGGAAGGGTCATCTAGCCTTCGAGATTGACTGGGTGTATTATGGGTGGCCCGTCGTAATTGCTACCTTTATACAGTTTCAATTTGAGAAAGCTGAGTATGCCTTTTTTCTCATTATCTGCAGTGATGGCGGCAGCGCTTTGCTTCGTGGTGAAGATGTCACTCCGTGCCATTGGCTTCGGGGCGGATGGCATCAAGCCCGCAAGCCTTGCCGCCCACATTCAAAATTGGCTACATCCGATGCCAGAAGACTCCATCTTTGTGCGACTGCAACATCTGGGAGCCCATGGCATCAGCTGGCGGGACCAATTCCTGGTGGCGGAATTCATATATTCTATATTGGTTTCGATCTTTTTCTAAATTTTTTTTATTTCATTAAATTCTGATGCTGAAGTTATACAGCCCATGGCTCATCTAAAAGAGAGAATACGTGAAAAGAGGGGACAGATATTGTCGCCCTTTGTCACCTTCCAGCGGGCAAATATAATCAACATATTTAAATACTTTCATTAGTTCCCCCCTCCCCATTAAAATGCTGGACAGTTGTGAGCGAACGCGGTAGGGGGCTGAATGATTAGCCCGTTTTTAGTGAAGCTCGTTAATTCACTTGTTGATGATAACTTTCCGACTGAGAATTCTTCATCTGTCATGCACTTCCTGCAGACGAATTTTTTAATAAGGCACATGTTTTTCCTGGACATTGAGGATTTCTTTTATTCTGTCTCACACAATACATTGTTTCCTTGTGTCGGAAGTTTCATCTAGGAAAGCGGTGCTATTGCCTTCCAAAATGCTTCAGGCGTGTCCGTTGACGCGTTTTTGTGTGTTCTGTAGTTTTATTTTAAATTCACATTCATCAATTTTAATGACGATTGTTATGTCTAATGACAAGGCATTTATATTGGTTCTTGTGTTGTTCCTGTGCTTCGCAAACGTTTTCTTCTGCTATAGATCGTTCTTTGCACCAGCATTTTAATGGGGAGGAGGTAATGAAGGTATTTAGATATGCTGATTTTTAAATTGTTTTGAAGCAACATACCATTGCCTCATATCAGCCCATTCGAGACAAAGCTTTAGTAACCTTCTGCTGTGTCGGGAAAGGAATGGTGTTCACTTACCAGTTACCTTCCCGCAATTGCTTCCGCCAAAGCACACGAAAGGCAACTACAAAAAGGAAAGTTTCACTTTCACTGCACTCAGTGTCTTTCTTGTGCCATGTTAATTCCCAACCAGATGAGTTGTTGTCAAGCCCTGATTTCATGTGACTCTAGTATTGCACACATACTAAATTGATAATCTTTTAAAGAAGTAATAAATACAGTGAAGCAAAATACTTCTTGCCGATACATGATACCAGTACCTAAATAGTTATACGAATGTTTACAAAGAAATGTATTTGTGTTCTATGTTTTGTTATCGCACTCCTTATAAGCTGCTCTTTGTAAACTTCAGTAGAACAATGTTTTCCTTAAGCTCATGCAAGTATTAGCATATATAGGGACAAAAGGGCATCAGCACTAACCAACTTTAACGTGTACCAAAGTTGGTAATGAAAAATTATTGGACGCTTTCATACGAAGTATGACATCTGCCGCTACGCATGTGCAGCAGGAAAATCGACCTTTCGTTATTCCCTTTTATGTTTAAGAACCTATGTCACAACTTACACAAGTGCAGCAGTGGAGCCTAAGCTAACCCTGAGTGCACATAATGCGTTGCAGTCCGCTCATTTCCTTCACCTATTCTCAACGTCCGAGCGCCGTGCATCTAAATAGTTTGATTTTCAGAGTCAGAAAGGACCACTGTCTTGTGATACTAGTGGACCACCGTTAGCATACTATACCATGCATGCACTTAATAAACACGTGTGTCTGAAATAGTGCAACAAATATACGATTCTATTTCCTTTGTTCCACAGATCATGAGTAGGTTCCGCTGCATGTGCGTCTTAGGGGCCAATAGACTTCCACTGGTATGAAAATGCATGGATCCATATGCAACATCCACATATATCATTTCCATGACCGAATACAGCCAATAAATACCACTAACACTTCAGGTAAACTGCCCTCTAAACGGTTCTATGTAGTATAATAGCAGTAGAACTGAGTGTGTGGAGAACGTACTTTAGTGAAGATAAAGTGGCACGCAGAAATGCTGTTTCCTGTCTCTAAGCAGACACTACCTTGCATAATGGCATCTACATGCTTAAGAGAGCAGTAAAAAATGCAGTTTATTTCACAAGTACAAATATGATTCAGTATGGTTTATTTCACAAGTACAAATATGATTCAGTATGGTTGCTACGAACATGAGTAATATAGTGGGTCCTTAGTAATTGCACCCTCTCTACAGAAAACTTAGAAATGTTGATTATGAATGCAAAAAAATTGTCTTGGTTAAAATGATAGTTGAAATGGTTATAAATTGCGTACAGGGACCAATTATGTTTCTTTATAGCATCACTAAATGCAGTAAACTTTATGTTTAAATAACGCAAATAGTCTAGAGAAAAAACAGGCTGACTTGGACGTTACTTTAAGCCTGAAAGGATGGACAGGCGCTTTCACAATTCCCTCTTGAACATACCTTTCTAGTAATAAGTTATTCTAAAAGATTATTTTGCTTATATCATGGCTTCAAAAGGTTTATTATTGTGGAACACACAACCGGCCAACTTGCGCGCTTCGAAACGTGCGTACGAAATCTACGAAGAATAGTCTTCCGCGCGTTCCATTTCTGGTGCTGATTACGCTACAAGAGGTTTCATATGCCTAATGAAGCAATTATGCCCTCATTTTCTCTGAAGTGTGCCGGGAACTTCCGCACAAACAAGATTGACCGTGTCACCTCGCGCACCCTCTGTTCACCTTATGCACTGCCGAGATCACCCCCCCCCCCCCCCGCCACCTCTCATTCGTTGAGGCTTCTCTGTACCCTCCTTGGCAATGCCTTCAAGCTTTCAACTTTTTCTAAATAATTGGCTTCACAATGGCTACGATCATGTGGCTTGGAGACATCAGTCCTATCCAACCATCCTGAAATCTAAAATATCGCTTGACATAGCTCCAGCTGCTTCTAGCCTACTCAAGGTCTACCAAGCTAGTTAGCAGGCAAATTTTTCTTCCTAGGAGGGACCTGCAGACACATTCAGAAGAAAGACTCGCATACCTCCACGCTTATATGAATTTGTATGAATTTACCGTATTATATGCGGCAAATTGACACTTTTCTATAACGAGCGATAGTACCAGGTAATCACTGAGCTTCGAGACAACCGATGCAGCCTCTTATTCTCCATCAGCCACAAACGACCTCGATTGGGTTAAATATTATGAGCGCCTTTCGTTCATAATGGTGCCTCTAATCAAACACTATATTTGCATTAAACACACCGGGCAGAGGTTTCTAGAAAGGTAATCTCAACGTTGATTTAATATGACTGACACGAGGTGGGTGCACGCCTATCCTGTTCCTGTTCTGAACGATACGCAATAGAGACGCTTCTCACTTCACGTGCGGGGACATACTGCGCCAGGTCGTGCTGTCGTCCTCGGAGGCTGCGCCGAGCTGAAGGAACGCTACCCTGGTAGCACAGTCGTTGTGAGCCATCATGTCGTATGGCGGCGTGTTACAGCGTTCTCCGATTCTGTTGTGGCACCCTTGATTTGTGGGAGCTGCGGCTCATGCGGATTGCGCCGATTGCGTACAACAGTCAACGCCAACGTAGCCCTCTAATAAACGCTTTTCCTCAACTCTGGGCATTCTCCTTGCGGCGTTCTGTCTCGCTCCCTGTGGAGACCGAACGAGCGTCCGCTTCGGGCACACACAACACACGCGGCTGAGTTGGTCGTCCCCCTGAGGGGCTCGGATCCTCGGACCCGTGCGAGGGTCTACGTGACAGTCTGTGGAGAATCGCGTCAGGGAAAACCACCTCTGCATGGAAGTGACGATGTTTTCATCCTTAATAAATTTGCTACGTTTTTAGAAGTCTTTCTTTTTCTTTTTTTCTTGAATCGTTAGCATTTCCTTCATTGCCGTCCATTAGCATGTTGTTAGTCGTTAGCACTGACATGTGCTTCTGCAACGTAATTTTTAAATCGAAGATATTGTTGCCTGCTATCCCGGGTTGTTGCAAGTGTTGAATTTACAATAAGCGGCTATGACTTTTCCTTTTGGTGGCGACACTCTTGCAGCAAGAAATTGGAGAGGGAAGGGAACTGGCACAAGGCAAGTTAAGATAGCGTCGGCAATGACGTCGGCGCAGAGAAATACTGCGACTGTCCAGTGTGCGCCTACTGCGCGGTTGCTCCCCTTTTAACGTCTTCCGCTGCTGAAAACTTGCCCGACGGAGGGCTGCAGGTAGGCTGCTTATAAGCTTGCGTTGGTGCTTTGTAACGACTCTGCACTTCTAAACGACGTGGAAGACGTCGGCCCGCTTTTCGATGTTGCACCTCAAACAGCGATCTCGCTCGTAAGTGCTTTTTGCCTTTGACTAACTGCCTCCGCTAAAGGCCGGCAGATCCCACGCTCTGTGGGATCTGCCCGCATATGCGAAGCACTGTGCCAGGATCCTGCCAAGCACACAAAACGACCCTGAGACGTAGACGTAGGCGGCTGTTTCATGACCTACTTGACCCACATGTCACGATATTCATGTCATGACCGCTCATTCATATTCTTCATACGCACTTGTCAGACTATGCCAGTTTTAGTACATACTTAGTAAACGAAAGATGCAGTGGTGGCCTAGAGGTAAAGCATCCACCTCGGCTGCAAGTGGACCATGGCTCGAATCCCGGTGCCGCGCAATTTTCCACCGGATGAAAAAAAATCAGCGTGCTGATAAAATTGCATAATCAGGCCAGGAGTGTGGCTTGATCCCGGTGACCAGAGCCGGTAACGCATTCCCTCACCAGAGCAGGATTGGTCACCTTGGTGCAGTACTTGGCCACAACCTTCTATATGAATACAACAATCAAACTCCTGCCCTCAGTCCCCAGCAGCTGCGAAGCAACTGACCACGGGGTCGGTCAGACCTGTGACGCAGGAAAGAGTGCTAAGAATCCCTCGTTCCAGACAGGCCGCCATTGGAATCTTAACCTGGCAATGTTTAACGCTAGAACTTTATCTAGTGGGGCGAGTCTAGCAGTACTATTAGAGGAATTAGCGGGCAGTAAACGGGATATAATAGGGCTCAGTGCAGTTAGGAGGACAAAAGAAGCATATACAGTGCTAAAAAGCGGGCCCATCCTGTGCTACCGAGGCTTAGCGGCGAGACGTGAACTAGGAGTCGGTTTCCTGATTAATAAGGATATAGCTGGTAACATACAGGAATTCTAAAGCATTAACGAGAGGGTGTCAGGTCTTGTTGAGGCACCTAATAAGTGGTACAAATTAAAGGTCGTACAGGTCTACGCCTGTACATCCAGTCATAATGAACAGGAAGTCGAAAGCTTCTATGAAGCCGTGGAATTGGCGATGGGTAAAGTCAAAACAAAATGCACTAGACTGATGCGCCACTTCAATGCCACGGTATAGCAAGAAGCAGGCTGGAGACAAGTCAGTGGGGGAATATGGCATAGGCTCTAAGAATAGCAGGGGAGCTTTATTAGTAGAATTTACATAACAGAGTAATATGCGGATAATGAACCTTCTTGCGCAAGTGCGATAGACGAAAGTGGACGTGGAGGAGCCCGAACGGCGAGAGTACAAATCAAATAGATCTTATACTCTGTGCTGACCCTGGCATCATACAAGATGTGGACGCGCTTGGCAAGGTGCACTGCAGTGACCATAGGATGTTAAGAACTTGAATTAGCCGACACTTGAGGAGGGAACGGAAGAAGTCAGCGGTAAGCGGGAAAATATATTAATTGCGGATCAAGCTACAGAATCGGTATTCGGCTTTAACTCGGGAAGAGGACCTTAGTGTTGAAAATATGAACGACAATCTTATGGGCATCATTAAGTAGTGTACAACAAAAGTCGGTGGTGACTCCGTTAGACAGGATGCCAGTAAGCTATCGCAGGAGACAAAAAAATCTGATCAAGAAACACCAATGTATGAAAGCCTCTAACCTTACAGCTAGAATAGAACTGGCAGAACTTTCCAAGGTAATCAACAAGCGTAGGTCAGCTGACATAAGGAAGTATAATATGGACAGAATTGAATATGCTCTCAGGAACGGAGGAAGCCTAAAAACAGTGAAGAAGAAACTAGGAATTGGCAAGAACCAGATGTATGCGCTTAGAGGCAAAGCCGACAATATCATTACTAATATGGATGAGATAGTTCAAGTGGCTGAGGAGTTCTATAAAGAGTTATGCAGTAGCAGTAGCACCCACGATGATAATCGAAGACAGAATAGTCAAGAGGAATTTGATATCCCACCAGTAACACCCGAAGAAGCAAAGAAAGCCTTGGGAGGTATGCAAAGGGGGAAGGGAGCTGGGGAGGATCAGGTAACAGCAGATTCGATGAAGGATGGTGGGCAGATTGTTCTAGAAAAACTGGCCACCCGGTATACGCAATGCCTCATGACTTCGAGCGTACCGGAATCTTGGAAGAACGCTAACATAATCCTATTCCATAACAAAGGGGAAGTCAAAGACTTGAAAAATTATAGACCCATCAGCTTACTGTCGGTTGCCTAGAATGTATTTACTAAGATAATCGCAAATAGAATCAGGAACACCTTACAATTCTGTCAACTAAAGGACCATGCAGGATTCTCTAAAGGCTACTCAACAATAGACCATATTCACACTATCAATCAGGTGATGGAGAAATGTGCGCAATATATATATAACCAACCCTTATATATAACTTTCATTGATTACGAGAAAGCGTTTCATTCAATCGAAACCTCAGTAGTCATGAAGGCATTACAGAATCAGGGTGTAGACGAGCTGTATGTAAGTATACTGAAAGATAGCTGTAGGGGCTCCACAGCCACCGTAGTCCGGCGCTCCACAAAGAAAGCAACAAAATCCCCATAAAGGAAGGCGTGAGCCAGGGAGATACGATCTCTCCAATGTTATTCACAGCGTGTTTACAGGAGGTATTCAGAGACCTGGATTGGGAAGAATTGGGGGTAAGGGTTAATGGAGAATACCTTAGTAACTTGCGATTCGCTGATGATGTTGATTTGCTTAGTAACTCAGGGGAGGAGGAGGAGGAAAAACTTTATTTGCTCTAATTGGTTAGAAATTAGCGGTGGCAGATGCGGTCGGCCGTCTTCACGGTCTTCTTCCCCATCTGCACAGGGTCGACGCCCCTATTCCAGGGCACCACTGAGGGTGGCTACTCGGCGAGCGTGCCTTACTAGTCCATGCTGGACTTTCGGGTCGCTGCTGGAGAGCACCCTCTCCCACTGCTCCGCACTCGGGTCTTTTATTTGAAGGAATTGTTGATTCTGAACGCATTCCCATGTAATGTGATATAAGGTGGGCTTGGCGCCGCACCAGGGGCAAATGTCTCTATACTGGGTGGGAAACATCTTGCTTAGTGTGTTTAGGTTTGGATATGTCAGTGAGCATGCAATGCATGCTCACTGACCTGGAGAGGCAAACCTGTAGGCTGGGTCTAAAAATGATCTGCAGAAAACTAAAGTAATGTTTAACAGTCTCGTAAGAGAACAGGAGTTTTCGATAGGTAGCGAGGCACTGTAAGTAGAAAGGGAATACATCTACTTAGGATAGGTAGTGACCGCGGGTCCGGAATATGAGACTGAAAAAATCAGAAGAATAAGAATGGGCTGGGGTGCGTTTGGCAGGCCTTCTCAGATCATGAACAGCAGGTTGCCATTATCCCGCAAGAGAAAAGTGTATAACAGCTGTGTCTTACCAGTACTCAAGTACGGTGCAGAAACCTGGAGGCTTACGAAAAGGGTTCTACTTAAATCGAGGACGACGTAACGAGCTATTGAAAGAAGAATGATAGGTGTAACGTTACGGGATAAGAAAAGAGCAGATTGCGTGAAAGAACAAACGCGAGGTAATGACATAAAGAAAAAGAAATGGGCATGGGCAGGATATGTAATGAGGAGGGAAGATAACCGACGGTCATTAAGGTTTACGGACTGGATTCCAAGGGAAGGGAAGCGTAGCAGGGGCGGCAGAAAGTTACGTGGGCGGATGAGAATAAGAAGTTTGCAGGGAGAACATGGCCAGAATTAGTACATGACCGGGGTAGTTGGAGAATTATAGGAGAGGCCTCTGCCCTGCAGTGGGCGTAACCAGGAGGATGATGATGATGTGATGATGATGAAGAAGAAGAAGAAGAAGAAGTAAACGAAATAACCATTAGAGCACCATGACGTAGGCGGCTAGATAGAGTTAGGAGCTGGTACCTTTTACGGGGAAGGGGTTTCTGCGGCCATCAACTGCATCTTTTTAGATCCACATTCATAATCGGAAATGGTCCCTCAGGGAAGACGAGATGACGTAAAAACAAATAACAGCCTTGTAATACACCTTTACGGAAGCGGTGCGGAGTGGCGCACTCCAAGAGAGAAAGTTCGGCGTGTGTGTACCTGCATGAAAGGGCAGAGAAGATCCCTTGGTGGCGTCTCACTTGCCTTCTTATACCTTACACTATTAGGGCAAGTTCATTCTCTGTTGCTCCCTGGTAGAGGACCTTATCAGCACACTGGTCAGCTCGCACAGAGGAACACGGAGAAACTGCCTGGCAATGCAACGATGAATACGAAAAGAAAGCGCTTCCTGGAGTAGAGGGGGTGCACGTGGGACAAAAGAAAGCATGATTTGCACTGGTGCACAATCCAGCGCGCACACCCAATGGAGAAGTCTTTTCATATTGACGCGCGTGAAGATTACGCAGGTCGAGTCTCGAACGCTTGGCGTCTGTTCCATTCATCGCCGCACGCAGTGAACCACAACAATAGATAGATAGATAGATAGATAGATAGATAGATAGATAGATAGATAGATAGATAGATAGATAGATAGATAGATAGATAGATAGATAGATAGATAGATAGATAGATAGATAGATAGACAGACAGACAGACAGACAGACAGACAGACAGACAGACAGACAGACAGACAGACAGACAGACAGACAGACAGACAGACAGACAGACAGACAGACAGACAGACAGACGGACGGACGGACGGACGGACAGACAGACAGACAGACAGACAGACAGACAGACAGACAGACAGACAGACAGACAGACAGACAGACAGACAGACAGACAGACAGATAGATAGATGCCAGTAGAGCCCTTATCAAAGCCCACCTATATTTTGCGATCTTATATTTTTATTGCAGACCATTTAATCGAATCCGATCATTAACACGAAAATGTGCATGTTACAAAGAAGTCTCTGACTTGCATTGTCTTGTCAACAAAATTGGCCTCTTAAGAAATGCATAAAATCACAAAATATATGTGGGGGCTAACAAGAGATATTTATTTCACAAAAGTAGAAAGATGCCGAGAGCGAGTGGGGCTATACTAATCCAGGTACAACCAAATTAGGAAGGCCTACTAAGCTTGAACAAAGACACTCACTCACCAGAACAGGAATTGGCCTCCCTGGTGCACTATTCGGCCACAACCTCCCTAATCATATTTACAATTAACTCACGGCCCTCAGTCCCCAGCAGCTGCGGAGCAGCTGTCTAAGGCGGCGGTCAGACCTGCAACGCAGCAGAGGGTGCTAAGAATGTCTGGGTGAGGACAGGCCGCCAATGGAAACTGACCCTGTTAACCTTCAATTGCCCAACTCTGTCAAGTGAGGTTAGCTTAGCAGTACTGTTCAAGGTACTATCAGGCATTGTTTCGGATATCATCGGCTTTAGTCAGGTTAGAAGAAATGGTGAGGCTTATACATTGATGAACAGCAGTCCTGCCCTCTGCTATAGAGGTCTGCCAGATAAGAAGCAATACGGAGTAGGATTCTTAATCCATAAGGGGAGTGCGAGCAACATTGACGAATTCTACAGCATTAATGAGAGGGTAGCAGTAGTCGTAATCAAACCAAATAAAACGTATAGATCAAAGTTAGCACAAGCCTACGCTCCTACATCCAGCCATGACGATGAGGAAGAAGATAAATTTTATGAATATGTTGAATTAGCGATGAGACAAGTGCAAACCCAATCTGTAGTAGTTATGGGTGACTTCAATGCAAAAGTAGGGGAAAAGCAGGCGGGTGATCAGGCAATTGGCAACTACGGCATCGATTGTAGAAACGCTAGAGGAGAGGTGCTGGTAAAATTCGCAGGAAGGAATAAGCGGATAATAATGAACACCTTTTTCAGGCAGTGTAGCAACAGAAAGTGGACCTGGAAAAGCCCTAATGGAGAAACAAGGAATGAAATGGATTTCATACTTTGTGCCGATCCCAGCATAGTGCAGGATGTAGAAGTGATAGGTAGTGTAAAGTGCAGTGATCATAGGTTGTTGAGGGCTAGGGTTCACCTCAATTTGAAGAGAGAAAGAATAAAATTGGTCAAGAAGAAACAGGTCAACTTAGAGGCAGCAAGGGTAACAGCAGACAAATTTAGGCTGGCACTTGCAAACAAGTTTGCAGCCTTAGAACAGAGAGATGATGATGCTGACATAGAGCTAATGAATGAAACCATAACGAAGCTGGCTTCAGAGGCAGCAACCGAAGTGAGAGGCAAGGCACCAAGGCAACCAGTAGGCAAGGAGACACTATCTACCCAATGCTATTCACTGGATGCTTAGAAGAAGTATTCAATATATTGAACTAGGAAGGTTTGGGAGTAAGCATCGACAGCGAATACATCAGCAACCTTCGCTTTGCCGATGACATTGTTCTATTCAGCAACAGTGCAGACGAGTTACAACAAATGATTGAGGACTATAACAGAGAGTGTAAGAGTGGGGCTGAACAATACTATGCAGAAGACACAGATAATGATGAATAACCGGGTAAGGGAAAAGAATTCAGGATCGTCAGTCGCCTCTATAGAATCTGTGAAGGAGTACGTTTAGCTAGGTCAACTAATCACTGGGAACCATGACCATGAGAAGAAATTTCACAGAATAAAAATAGTTTGGGTCGCATACGGCAGACATAGCTCCTGACTGGTAGCTTACCATTATGACTGAAAAAGAAGCTATAAAATCAGTGCATTTTACCGGTGCTGACATATGGGGCGGAGACTTGGAGACTGACAAAGACACTTGAGAACAAATTAAGGACTGCGCAAAGAGCGATGGAACGAAGAATGCTACACATAACTTTAAGAGACAGAAAGAGAGCGGTTTGGATCAGAGAGCAAACGGGTATTGACGATATTCTAATAGAAATTAAGAGAAAAAAATAGCGCTGAGCAGGTCGTGTAATGCGCAGATTAGATAACTGTTGGACCATTCGGGTGACAGAATGGGTACCAAGAGAAGGAAATCGCAGTAGAGGACGACAAAAAAAAGACTAGGTGTTGCGACGAAATCAGGAAATTTTCGGGTGCTATTTGGAATCGGCTGGCGCAGAACAGGGGGAAAGGGAGAAATGGGAGATCACGGGGAGAGGCCTTCGTCCTGCAGTGGACATAAAATAGGCTGATGATGATGATGATGATGACAGTTTATTTCTAGTGAACCAGATATAGATGGAACGCACGCCATGCCCAACCTAACAATATTAAAAGCGGTCTCTAAAATACCGCAAGACCTTACGTTCCACCATAAAGAAGGTAGCGAGTTCAATGCATGTATGATTCACCCAGGAAGTGTATTTCTTTGGAGGTTAGCGCTACTGATGCCTCGGCTATGCATTTGTCATCCCATTTCAAAATCTGGCAAGCCTCCGCTTCCCAGCAGGCTTTCTCGTCTTTGTTCCTCCAATAAACGCATGTAGTAAAAAAATGTAATAGCAGGCCGCTGTCTGTGTTTGTGCTCTTGAACTCCAGATAGATAGCAAATAGGTCGGTGTGTCCAGTGCATTCTTGCAGTGCATTGAGAATGCGTACGTCTTTCTTTTTTCGCACCGCCAGACGTCTAGCTCTCAAGTACGTTTGAGAGCCCCAGGAAAAACAAGCAAGCAGAGAAATGCAAGTAGAAGGGAGCGATAAAGGTAAGCTTTTTTTTAAAGAAGACGCAAGAACTAGGCAGTGGACTGTATCTGCGGTTGATGAGAACAGTTAAGTTGGCTGCGCTGGTAAAGCATGTATTTTTTTTTTTCTTCATAAAACCCGGTAAAAGCAGCGGATTCGATTTGACGGCCCAATTTGCGAAGTTCATTATGAACTTCTTTAAACATGACTTCGACAACGGTAATGCGAGGAGACATCGCGATTGCATCCTTTTGTTTAGTATTGCTGTGAGGCGCGCGCGTCCAAGCAGCCCATTTGCGCGCAGCGCGGCCTGGTTTCGCGAGAAAGGCAAAGAGAGGAGAACTGGCCCGAAATGATGGCGGGGCAACACCAACTTCCGGTTTCGCTTAGCTTCACAAAGAGTGATGTCAGGGTCGCTCTTCAGTTTCTTTTCTTCCTCCATGACTTTGCTCCACAAAGAGTGACGTGAGGGCCCCTTCTCAGATTTTCCTTCCTCCATGACCGAGAACGAGAGTTATCGCCTGGTGCCGTTGCCAGGAGTGACACCACGGCGTCCAGCAGGCGAGTAAGCCGATAGTGCGGCGCTGCGATTGTCATATGTTGCACTTTCTGGATACTGCAAATACGCTTCCCGGTCAACGTTACGGTTACATAAGCTGCAGTTGACAGGAAGCATGAAAAGCAGTAAGGGTCGTTGAACGCTATAGCGTTACACTCATGCGCCCACGTCGGTGCATGCTGCTTTCGTGACTTTATCTTCGTGACTGCAACTCGCAACTACCTTGCAGCTGTACCGAAGGTACGAGGCATAGACAGGCAATATCGTTTTGCAGCTGGGTATAGTTCCGTGAGTAACAGGCTGATTATTGGCTGTACTAGAGAGTTTTATTTTTGCTCGCTACATGATATGGTATAGCGATATGTGACGTGTCATTGCCATGGCACATACGCGTCGTATACACATAATTAATGTATCGGCTAGTTACCGCCGGTAACCGTAATAGTCACTGTAACCGTGATCAACTATAGCAACATGGCAGCGCCTAGCGCCGACTACGCGCTTGGACCTCCGCCCTATCAGCAAGAAACAAGTGGCGAAATCCCCGTATTCAGAAATGCACCTTAACTTGAAGCGCAAGCTTGATTTGATCTAAAGGACGTCTGCCATGAGCGTGCCGTAGGAAATGCTATGAGCGTCGTGGGCACATTCATGCCAGGCGTCACTTACATCACGTAATGCGCGGGCTTCAAGTTAAGATGCATTTCTGAATACGGGGCTAAGTCTCATCTCAAGCTGAGGTCAATGCATTAGGTATGTTT
Source organism: Dermacentor variabilis (assembly GCF_050947875.1). Taxonomy (NCBI): domain Eukaryota; kingdom Metazoa; phylum Arthropoda; class Arachnida; order Ixodida; family Ixodidae; genus Dermacentor; species Dermacentor variabilis. Next base: position 88,721,056 of record NC_134571.1, on the reverse strand, counting down.
TCCGGTAATTATTGAGATTGGCTGCTCGTTTTCACGCTGCTAAGACTACAGACACGGCGCCGAGCCGCAACACTGGTTTGATTTCTAGTTAGCAGATGGCGCAATACCATTAACGCTGGTGATGCGTTCACGATGCGCAACGCTATAAAAGCATAATTGTTCGCCGCATCATTAATTTACTCCGGCGCTCTAGTATGGTATGTACGCGACGACGGTAGTGATCAAACGCCAAGCAGACGCTGAGCAGACGCTTTGCCACAGGCGAACATTTATGAGGTCTTTCGCCCTTACTACTTACTAATGAGGCTGCAAAGTAACTTCAGGGAAAACGTACAGCTGAAGTGAAGTTCCGCTGTCGCATCCATGTAAGCGAAGCTTATGCTTATGGCGTAAAAAATTTTGTTCATCAACCCAGCAACCATATATCGTGCACCGACAGGATGGAAAGCAGACGCTAAGCAGACAACGCGGTGCGGATGAACAAATATCGACGGGCATTCATCCTTCCTATTGGTTACGAACTCGTACAGGTTCCACAGTGCTGCAATGAAGTACTGAGATAGGGTATAGAAACATTGGGCATCCACGTCACTCCGGTTGTGGCCGCGCCTTCCTGTGAGAAACGCGCCGAGAACAGCAGCTTGTCGCACGCTTCTACCTTTTTCCGGCGTGAGCTTTGTGGCTTTCGGTAAGTACTTAGTCTAAGTAAGTAGACAGCTTGACAACATAGTCGGTCACCATCTCCCTGGATGGACTGTACGTCCAATTATAACTATATATATATATATATATATATATATATATATATATATATATATATATATATATATATATATATATATATACACATATATATATCTTCGTGGACCATTACCTCCGGCAACGAAAAAATATCACTATGCTATTTTACTTTCTTTCCATCACTTCACATAATTTCATTCATTATGTTTTTCTGCTTCATGATGATGACAAGATGTACTTATTGAGGGATGGCTCGCAGGCCTATAACGGGGACTAGGAAGTGGAGGGGGGAGGCGCATTCAGAGCAGTCCTAGGAGCTGTGCGTCCTTGGCGAAATCCAAGAGCGGGTCCAGAATGGCCCTGTCTGAATCCATCGAGCCAGTTGCCGGTCTAATCCACAGCTCGTTGGACGGCACTCGCACCGCCCTCAGGTGGTGGTCCCGCTCCTGAGCGTATCACTGGCACTCCCAAAAGAGATGGGCTGAGAATGGCCGCGTGGCCATGTCACAGTCAGGGCAACTGTGTGGCACCTAGGGTGCTTCTTGTTCCGCGGAGGCTGCGCAAGGGCCAGGTTCCTGCGATGGAAGGGAGTTCGGAGACGGAGGTTGTCATAGCGTGGCTGGTACAGCCGCCACCGCTCCTGCACAACCGGTGTGCGGACGAAGCAAGAACAGGGCCTGTGCAGCAGCACCTGTCCCGACCTGGCAAGACCCGCGGAAAGTGGGTCTGGGTCTGAGGGCACACACGCGCGGAGTTCACTCTTGCGTCGGTTGGCTTTCTGTTTCATAAAAATAGAAAAATGAAATATTTCCCTCTCCCTCCGCTCCCCCTGCTCCAACCAAAGCATTATATCTTGTCCTCAAATTTAAACTCAGTTTGCCATATATTTCCAATTTCCACTTATTTATTATTTTCTTCATTTCGTTACCGGACGTTCCCTTATTTTGCTTATTCTTTTCCGTTACATTTGGACCTTCTTGCTCTCATAATACGCACTGATCTCGTCAATTAGAGGGAATCAGTGACAACAACACTAAATTTTAAGCTTACTATACGATATGCGATCAGGAGCATTTTTGGCTGGGATCATCATCATCATTAAAAAGAGAAGATCAGGAGCTTCGTGGGCGCGTGCCCTCGCGAGCGAAAGAAAATTCGACGGTTTGCAGGCTACGCACCGGTCACCGTGCACCGCCAGCCTCTGGCCCCCTTCCGTCAACGTAAGTCCAATGCCACTTATTTCCCACCCTCTTGTTTGTAGTAAAGTCCCTAGATATTCAGCTCTTGTATAAGTAGCGCCATCTGCTCTCACACGCAGCGGGCGTCAGCCGCCGTGTTCTTCCTAACTGCCTGAAGCGGCGCGCCCGCGTAGATAGCACCCGACCGTCAACGGCCGCTGATGCACCGCATGAGTCAAATATAAGTTTCAGTCAGGGTGCCAGACAGTCAAATACGAACCCAAAAGCGGCTTAGTACTGCGCTGGTGAGGGAGAACGCGAAATTTGTCGCCACAATTGTGACCCGTACTTACTGGCCCTCTTCCGTTTTCGGAGTTTCGGCAGCCCGCTGGCACCCAGACGACAGCCAGCTAGTTCCGGTCTTGATAGGAAGTCACGTGGGCTGGGATCCCAAGACCACCCGAAGCTGCCTGAAGTTGGAAAAATCGAGCGCCGTGACAGCTCGCCAAATGTAAACATGTTCCCAGCATGGCAGGGCCCGGCGAGGCAGGCGTGCACTCGGCGTAGTCAGCTCATTTATGCGTTGCCAGCTTGAAAATGCAGATTTGCATTTAGGGATACGATCACTTTCGCGAGATTTCGCGCGAATCGGCACAGGATGCGCACTGGGCCAACCTCTCCTCGCACAGCGCAACGGACGGCCTCCGATGCGTGCGATGCCAACACGCGAAATCGCGCGTAAGCGATTGCATCCCCGGAAGCGATCGCTCGAGAATTCCTGCTCGCAGCGATCACGTCGCCCACCACCGACATTGATGAATTGGCGTCATGTCATCACTTGACAAGACATGAAAGAGCAGCATATCGGGTAGTACGTCTTCATATGCATGAAATTTCGTGCCCAGCTGCTTGGGCTTCGATTTCAGAACGTTTCTTTCGGCTGATGGTGCTTCTCATTTTGACCGTATGGAGCTGGGGATGAGCTGCCGCATGAACATGCACGCCGCCTCTGTGGCCAGTGAAACGTTTCACACGAAAAACAATATTGGTCGCGATCATGAGAGCAATAAGCTAATGTACATGTTCCTAATGTACTACGTATTCCTATTAATCAACCAGTGCATTCTTAACATCAACGGCCTGCAGTTCGAAAACTTCGATTTCGAGCTGCAACCCGTGCAAGCATACGGCGGAGAGACGGAGCGAACACGGGCTATCTGCAACGTCTTCGCTAACTGCAGGAAAAGGAAATATCGCCGCATACATAAGCGAGATATGTGAAAAGGAAGACCACCAGAGAAATATCAACCGGAACTATACCACAGTGTGTGAATGAGCGTCTAGCACTCGCGCGGAACACGATGCAGATTCAGAGCGCGGCGCAGTTACCTTCGCCGCGAAGAAGCCTTCGTGGGACACACACTCATACACACACAAAAGCTTCAAGCAGGGCCCGTATTCTGAAACGTTCGCCTGCCCCGAAACTACCGCCGTGGCCACGCCTCCGCCAACGGCGCGCGCTGATTGGCGATGTTAGAACAACAGGAAAATAAACAGCGCCATGTAGTAGTAACGGCCTACGTCATTTTAACGTCATGGTGTCGATGGGTGCTCTCGACATATATTGAATAAATGAACACGTCTTTTGGCGTCTCTTGGCATTCGGTTGGTGGGGGAGTGTAGTAGAAATAAGATAGGTGTTAGTTGAGAGTAGCCTTTTCGGTGGCGTCTTACACGCGTTGTTCCGCGGCGATATTTCTTGATTCACATAAAATAATATATTTCACACTTTCTTATTCAGTGTATTTTACCTAAAGAGGCCGTAACCAAACGTAGTCAGTGCGCAGAACCCGTACTGCGGCCACTACACTCGAAAACAACACAGCCGAGCCGCTCTGCACTCGCCGGGTGCGATCTCTCATGCGATCTGAAGCGTTCGAGAACGCGCGTTGGTAGTGCACGCTGACTTCACGGGTAAGCAGTCGCTTGGTTTATAGAATGTCACTTTCGCGGAAGGCGAACGTTTCAGAGTACGACCCCAGTTCACCACCGCTCGTATCGCACTCCTCGCCACGCGGAACGCAGCGATAGACCCTAAGAAAACGCGACAGCGTTCCCGTCGACCCGCCAAGGGGTGTAAGACAATGGGCTACGGCGCAGCGACTACGCGCCCCGCATCGGACGCGGTGAGCGTCGAGCAACGCAGCGTTCGGCGCGACAACGAAATCTGCGCCTGAGCAAGCGACGCACGCCTGAGCCTTAGAAACAGCTAGTTTCTAAGGCAACACCGCGTTCACTAGAGGCGCTTTTGTACCGCTTTGAAGCATCCAACTCGTGGCTCAGTGGTAACGTCTCCGTCTCACACTCCGGAGACCCTGGTTCGATTCCCACACAGCCCATCTTAAAAGTTGCTTTTTATTTATGAAGTGCCTGCCGTGATTTATCGCTCACGGCCAACGCCGCGGACGCCGACGCCGACACCGACACCGACGCCGACGACACCGGCTTTTCTGCGACACGAGCTCCTTAACGCTATCGCGTTAAAATGACTCTAGAATGCTAGAAGTGAGGAAATCCGACTCAACCGACGCCGGTCGCGTTGTATTGCGGCCGCGAGAAGCGTCTAGCCGCGTTTCTGCGGTCGCGCCGACCGCAGAGAATTCTTCGCGCAAAGAAAAGACAAAAAGGTAAACGTGCACAGAAGAAAGGCTAACTGCGTCCAAGTAACTGTCCCCGCAGTAAGTTGCACGACTGCGGGGAGAAACGGCATTAGGAGTATCATGGCTGCTAGATATGAGCGCCGCCCAATGAGGTTCATTAGCGGCGCTTCATAGCTTGTCGATACTTAAGGCATGGTCACGGTAAGCACAGAAACTGCACGGGATCACATATGGCGGCAGTATGGATGAAGGCTTGCGTAGGTTTTGTTCTAGTGTGGCGCATCGAATCCCTATTAAAGAGCAGGGACTCTCAACGAAAACATTAACTGCTTTTAATATCATAGACTGCTGGCAAGTACCACTGAAGCGTCAGTTTTACGGAGAATACGGCCAGAAATCGGAACAGAGTTGGTGCAGCGATTGTGAAATCACAACTGGGTCCGAACTAAAGAAGAACGGCAGATTTGGTGAATTGCTGGTTTTCCATGCCATTTAAAAAATACCACTACCGACACACACAAGAAAACTAGTTCGGGACACATACGGCATGTGTTTCAATCTCTTTTCTGTGTCAGTAGCACTGTTTTTTTTAATAATGTGGGTCCGAACGTTGGTATATGTTTAATTTATAACTGCTAAATTCCGTAGGGCGTCACAGAAACGCGGCCGGCGGGCGTTCCAGAACGACAGGCCTTACAGCCGCAGGCACGAAGCGCCTAAGTGAGGCCAAAAGACGTTTTTTGGCGCAAGGTAAAACACAAGAAGAAGACACTGTCGTGTTGTCAGCACATCCCAAGTTCCGTGACGTCACTCTCACCGCTTCATACCACTGTTGTGATGTCGGCTATCCGTGCGGCCAACGAAGTTTCCCTCGATGGTGCCGTGCCAGGTGCCGGGAGAATAGGCTCCGCGCGACGTTCAATAGAATGAAGAAAAAGGAATATATTCAAAAAAGTACGTGGCTGAGATTTACAAAACAGCTCCAACTATCGGAGTACACTATGGTAGTGTGTTCGCATGCCCTAATGTCACACTGTTTCCGAGCGTCGTCCTCCTCTTCTCGACCGCCGTTTGGATCCGCTGTTTATGCCCTTCGTCGTCATTGTTCACGGTTTCCACCAATCCGGCGTCAGGAGACAGATGGCGTCAGGAGACCAATTCCGGCGTCGGGGAACCGATGGCGTCTGGGAACCGGTTGCCCTTTTCTTCCGAAGGGAGCCCAGTCAGAAACGCGCGCACATCACTGGATACAAACAGAGAAAGGGGGGGGGGGCACGCACGCTTACTCTGACCCCCGGCGTGGTCGTGCTAATTTGTGCTGCTGACAGGTGTGAAGGGTCGTAGCATGAAGCGTGACAACTGTATCTCTTCGGGGCGGCGTCTCCCGCTCGGAAGGACCACCGGGCACGGCAGCTCCTCCGCCGTCAGTTGGTGCATCGGGAGATCGAGTTGTTCGATGCAGCTCGCCCGGCTTGCTGCCTGCATTGTTCGAAGCCATGGGTCGCTGCTTCAAAGAATGACGATCTCTGGCCCAAGACCTCTTGATAGGTGGATGCAGTCCACTCCTCTTGGAGTAGACTGCATAACTGCAAGGGGGCCAGGCTCCAAGGAGCAACCGTTGTCACTCACGCACATTGCCTAAAGCGTCACGTGCAGCCCCACCGCTAGACTTTACAAATGAAAAAACAAATCTCACGATTCTCTACCGAAAAGAAAACCCAGAAACAGAAAGTTCAAGTTTATTTGGACAACTACCCTGAAACTTCCAATTATGTGTCCTATCACAAAGACACAAACGGGTTTACGTAATCAAGCTAAGTAATCATGAATTAGAGCACCTTAAGTCAGTAAGGCGAAGGTTGAACTGGCGTTGATTATTTCATGTCAATAACACTTAACGCCAGATAGCTATATGATCATTTCATAATGCCAAATTGTGAAATCAACTAAGGAGATAACCATCTGAAAACCTTGTCACGCTCCTAAATTGGCTCAGAAGGCGTCACTTATTCCGCTTTTCTTGCAGCGCACTTCTGAATCATGCTAATACGACGCAGCGTGATTAGAAATCACGAAATCCGACCAGTAATAATAATAATAATAATATTTGGGGTTTTACGTGCCAAAACCACTTTCTGATTATGAGGCACGCCGTAGTGGAGGACTCCGGAAATTTTGACCACCTGGGGTTCTTTAACGTGCACCTAAATCAAAGCACACGGGTGTTTTCGCATTTCGCCCCCATCGAAATGCGGCCGCCGTGGCCGGGATGACCAGTAATAACAACACCTTAAAAAAATTTTGCAGATTATGCAAAGCAAGTCTCAATTAAACTTGCATTGAGGTTCTTTATCTTCAGCCTTCCTCTCCTTGTAAGAAACTAAAACACTGACGCTTTCCCTTCTCCAGCGTTCGGCTGTCACGTGTTCACGGAAGCAATCTAACTAACTAAAGATAATAAGCTATACCACGAGCAGAAGAGAGACCAACGATGGCTTCTGTCTAACAAAAGATACTCAAACTAAACGTTGCAAAATTTTGTGGCGTCCCAGGCTGTGATGGACTGCCGGGCACAGCATCACATAGAAGACAACACGGGCGGCATTTCCAACCCATTTAATTTGGGCGGTGACTTGGAATATATATATACATATACACGCATGCGCAGGCTGTTCACGAACCTACGTTATCAAGCGGTCAAACAATCTCGCTTCCGATTTGTACAGCAAGATAGACGTATTCCTAATGCAACTTGAGCATATATTTTTTTTTTTATATAGTAAGCTTGCATTAGCTCACGTGGTGCTTGATTTCTGATTCTGCCAAAATAAAATATTGGGTTTTAGGTGCCAAGAGCACTTTCTGATTATCAGGCACACTGTAGTGGAGGACATCGGAAATTTTGACCACCTGAGGTTCTTTAACGGGCACCTAAATCTAAGTACACGGTTGTTTTCGCCCCTACCGCTACGCGGCCGCTGTGGCCGGGATTCGAGCCCGCGACGTCGTGCTCAGCAGCCCAACACAATAGCCACTGAGCAACCACGACGGGTATGATTCTTGCAAGAATATGCATCTCGGAAAAGCGTGGTTTGCGCATGCAGGCTTCGCAGTGTACTGGCAATTGTGCCACGCCATCTTTCATTAGTTTTAGTTCGTGTTCCCTAGCTCGTTCATTTATGCAGCGTCCCGGCGGCTGGCTTTTTCGTCACTCAAAATGACGTCGTAAACACGGGATGAATTGCCAGCCTCGCTATTTCCTCAATCTGGCCGGCACATTCCCTTCCAGTGACAGTCTGACTGTGTGCGTGTGTGTAATTTTGTGAGAAAAGTGAACAAATAAGTGCAGCGCCATAACTGACTCCTCGGCGAGGTCACCTCAACAGCACTGCACAAGGAAGGCGAGTGGGGAGCAAAACGAGGGAGAGAGAGAGAGTGCTTAGCGAGCGGGGTTGACGGAAGAAGGTTGCAAGTAATACTGAAAAAAAAAAATAAATAAATATATATATATATATATATACAATTTCTTTGTGCGCTTGATGATGGAACTGTGTACATTGGGAAAGAGTAGGCACTGCAGGGTGTTAGATGACAGGCCGGATCGGCGGTAGCAGTCGTCCAGAACAACTCTCTTGGTCCCGAAGACAGGGCAATTAAACCAAAGGTGCTCTAGTGTCTCCACACCGTCGCAGTAGCCACACACGGGGCTGCCATTTCCCGTGAGCCTCTGTGTGCGCGCAGCTGTTGTGTAACAGCCGATGCGCAAGCGGAGAAAAAAACTTTGAGAACTCCGTAGCGCGTCTGCCCATATCCGAGTTCGGCAGGGAATGGAGTCTGCAGACCAGCCGCTTGCCCTGTGGAGAGTGCTGCAGGCGCTCAATGTGGTGAAGCGCCTGCTTTCGTGCACGGAGGTATGGCGGCCAGGTAGCGGACACTCTTGCGCCACGGGAGAGGGCAACAACGCAGTCAGCGGTGGCACTTCGTGACACGCTCGCGTGGCTCGTGGGTGTACCAACAGTGCCTCAGTTTTGTTCGCCGACAGCTGGAGGCCGATGCTTCCCAAGTGCTCGTCCAGAGCGTTGATCGCAGTCTGGAGAGACGCGCACACTTCGTAGCCGGTATCCGTAGGGCCACACGCTAACAGGGCGATGTCATCAGCGTAGATGGCCTCCCGTACTTCGTGTGACGTCGCCTTTGGAATCTAGTCGGGAAGCCGAGCGAGGGCAAAATTAAACAAAAAGCGCCTCAAAACACTGCCCTTCGGAGCACCGGCAAACGCACTGCTCGGTTAGCTGAGTGCACCACCGACCCGAACACGAAGCGTGCCATCACTCAAAAAGGCTCTGACGTAGTCGAGCAGCCGATCGGTGATACATAGCTCGTGGAGCGCACTGACGATCGTAGCATGTGCTAATCCATCGAAGGTGCCCTTTACATGAAGCAAGACGAGATAGCCGGCCCAGAGACGGCTTGCTGCCTCCTCGAGCTTCGTGACAACCTCTACAAATGCGTCAGCCATCGTATGCTGCCTGCGGTTTGAGCGATATTGCTGATAGCCAGATTCTTAACGTTTTTACTGTTCGAAGGCGAAGGGTTTTTGCCAGGTACGCTTTTTTGCTACTGAAAGAGAGGTTAAGGGTAAACTGGACGAACTCTTTAGGCCAGCGTCATCCATGCGTGTTCAGGACTTGCAGGTGCATCTGAACACGAAGAATTTCTGAAATCTTTGTTGAAGTACCTGGATGACTCGGGCAATATCCGTGCTGGTGGAATGATGGCCGAGGCTCTTTTCATTCTTGACACAGTGTTCCGTATTCTTGCTATCTCATCCAAATATTTCTGCATCCGCTTCTTAGTTCGTGGTGCAAAAGCTTTGCGAATTCAGCTCCGGCGACTTCCCGTAGGTGTAACTTAAAATTAAATTGTTGAGCTTAACGTGCCAAAACCACTTTCTAATTGTGAGGACAGACTTAGTGCAGGACTCCGCAAATTTCGACCAGCTGGGGTTCTTTAACGTTCACCTAAATCTAAGCACACGGGTGTTTTCGCATTTCGCCCCCATCGAAATGTGGCCACCGTCGCCGGGATTCGATCCCGCGATCTCGTACTCTGAAGCCCAAAACCATGGCCACTGAGCAACCACGGCAGCTGGTCTGCAGGTGTAGATGGCAGCTCATGTGATGAGGACCAAGATTTGCTTGGCGCCGACTCTGTTGGGGCAGAACAGAACACATAAGGCGCAACACAGGCAAGAGGGTCACCAATTAGCCGCACACTAGCTGTGGACACTCTTTGAACGACGACTGGCGGAGTCGTGCTTACTGGATCTTCAAGCTGGGTAAACTGACTGGGTTGAGACGTGCTTGGGACAGGCTTTGTTTGGGCTGAACAGTAAAACACGAGGCGCAAGAACACAGGCAAGGAAGTCAGTCATTAGCCGTATACCAGCTCTGAGCAGTATAAACCCCGAGATCCAAGTCAGTGTTTGTGTGTGTGCCTCACTTGTCCTGTTTCCTCTGGCTCTTAATATTGTCGAAAATATCTGGTACTTTGGTACTTCAAGGGAAATAAAGGGTCTGTCCACTGCATTCAGACTACTACTCATCATCCACAGAGTTATGAAAACAACCTCTTGTTCTCTCAAGCAAATAAATAAGATTGCCTTATTCTTGTGGCCTTTAGTGTGGTACATTGTGCTACATGTCATGCTACACTTCTGCACATCTGCACAAGTGTAGCATGACATGTATGTCAAAGAATTCTGGTAGTTGCAAGGGCCATTGGTTGATTGAATGAGTCATTTGGTAGGGAAGCATTTGGGAGTGACGATCGATGGCGAATATCTCAGCAACCTTCGTACTGCAGATGAAATTATCCTGGTCAGCAACACGAGGGATGGGTTACAGTAAATGATTGAGGACCTTAACACAGAGAGTGTAAGAGTGGGGTTGAAGATTAACACGCAGAGACAAAAATAATGAACAATAGCCGGGCAAGGGAACAAGAATTCAGGATTGCCAGTCAGCCTTTAAAGTCTCTGAAGGAGTACGTTTATTTAGGTTGGTTACTCACAGTGGACACTGATCATGAGAAGGAAACATAGAGAAGAATAAAAATGAGATGGGTTGCATACGGCAGACATTGTCAGCTCCTGACTGGAAGATTAACATTTTCACTGAAAAGAAAGGTGTACAATCAACGCTTTCTACGAGTGCTAACATACAGGGGCAGAAACTTGGATACTTACAAAGACGCACAGAAAGAAGTTAAGGGCTGCGCAAAGAGCGAAGGGACGATAAATGTTAGGCGTAACGTACAGGAGACAGGAAGAGAGCGGTGTGGATAAGAGAACAAACGGGGCTAGCCGGTATTCTAATAGGCATCAAGAGAAAAGAATGGAGCTGGGCAGGTCATGTAATGCGTTGGTTAGATAACCGGTGGACCATTAGGGTTACAGCGTCGGTGCCAAGAGAAGGGAAGCACGGTCGAGGACGGCAGAATATGTCAGCAACCTTCGTTTCTGCTGTACTACTTGCACTTTGTGCGACTTTTACGAGCCAGCAAAACCAGCGCAGCATTACGCGATAACGAAACTACTTAAACGCGAAAGCCGGGCGCCCCTGAGTTGAGCGAAAACGAAACCTTTCTAGCGCACGCGTCCTTGTCAAGGGCAATTTCAATGAGCTTCTTTTTCTAAAAGCAAATAGAACTAGAAAAGTAGCATTTTACAAGTACCAATGAGCGGTTGAGCACTAGTGACAGAATTTAACTGAGGAGTGCTTTCGTCATCAGGCAAGTACTTGACTGTTCCGGGGGGTCTCTAATGATGCCCTGCATTTACCTAAACTTATCGATTATTCAAGCTCTGTTCGCGATAATATTGATGCCCTAGAGGTTCTCGAGCACTTCTCTATCACTTGATTTACTAGGTTTGCATTAATCTATCACATTACCTTACTTGATGAAACTGCCTAACGCCATCGCGGAATTCAAGCTTGCAGCCAAACGTGCAAAAGAATATTATTTTAGTGTTATGTTACCGAGGTTTCTTACTAATAACCCCGGAAGGTTCTGGAGGCACTTTCGCACCAATGATAGAGAAGCGTAGCACTTACGCCCAGAGGAAGAAACTGCGAAAGCCATCGCATATAACATTTTCTTTCAGTCAGTATTTACTAAAGACAATAACATTATTCCCCAATTCTAACCAGACAGGGTGTAAGCATTGACAAATTAGACATTACGGACGTTGGCATACCTAATCTTCTGCTTAATATTTACCCTAAAAAAGGCAGTGGTCCTGACAACATACCTTACGACTTTTTGAAAAGATATGCGGAATAGTCCAGTAGATACCTCGACATTATTTTTCGTAAATCACTCACGACTTCACAACTACCGAACGAGTGGAAAATTGCAAAGATAATACATATACATAAATCAGGTGACACAACAGAAATTTCAAATTTGAGACCCATTTCATAACTAGTACATCCTGTAAGCTTTTAGAGCACATAACCGTTTTTCTGGAGAGCATTGACTTCTTGTCTCTCTACCAGCATTACTTTCGCAGTGGTTTATCAGCAGTAGCCCAACTAACAGAACTAGTCCAGGATCTTCCATTCACTGTCAATAAGCGCGGCCAGACTAACAGAATTCTACTTGATCTATCTAAGGCATTTGATTGTGTATGCCATAACAATTTAATCACTAAAGTTGAAAGTGTTGTTGGGAAAGGGCTCCTTTCAATTTGTATAAAAGAATTTCTAGCGAATCGATCACAATTTGTATTCTATGAAAAAATGCTATCTAACACTGTAACAGTGTCGCCGTTACTTCCCAAGTTCACCAATGCTAAGTTCTTGGGCCATTACTCTTCCTAATCTGTGTTAATGATATCACAGCTAACATTGGTTGTAATATAAAACCGTTCACCGATGATTGCGTTATTTAAAGCGAAATCACTAATTAGAGCAACCACATCGCATTTAGTACATCCCTCAACACTCTAGCTATTTGTTGCTCTAATTGGCAGGTGTCAATTAACGTAAAGAAGTCTGTGGCCATGACCATAACAAGGAAAACAAGACCATCTAACTTTACATATGAGATTATCGGCACACCACTAACTAAAGTTGAACAACATAAATACCTGGCAGTTGCATTACCCTTAGACCTCAGGTGCGATAAACATATTTCGAATATCACCGCAGGAGCATTACGCAAATTATTCTTCCTCAAAGGAAGCCTTGCGCTCTATACGACATCAACGAAGCTACTGGCCTACACAACGTTCGTTAGCCCAGTTCTAGAATATGCAAACACAGTCTCGTTTGCTCATACAACGACTAACATCACAAAATTAGAGGCAGTACAAAGAAAGGCTATAAGGTTCATTCACAAAAAATATAAATGCGCTGACTCACCGACTAATCTTCTAACGCAGTCTGGATTGCAAACGCTATCTACCAGAGCAAAACACGCTCACCTGAAGTTCTTGTTGCAGCTTCTAAAAAATAACTATAACATAGATGTGTCCAGGTACATTTCATTTTATGACGCTCTAAAAACACGTAACAAACATGTGTACACTTTAACAGAATACATATGCAACAACGACACGTTTAAGTATTCATTCTTCGCCCTTGCAGTAGCTGAATGGAACCGACTTGATCCTGCCATAACCCCCATTGAATCATTGTCCGAATTTACCTCACAAGTATAAGCTGTAGTGCGTAAACAAAATCATTTATCATCGCATCATCGTCACAAATTTTGCATTGTGTATCTTTCGACGTCCCATTTTTCTTTTTCCTTTTTTTGTTGGTTGTCGTTATGTGGACGTATGATACGCTCTGTTCCGAAAATAAATTTTCATTGCTATACTACTTCTAGTCCTAAGATTATTGTTGTAACGACCATTTTCCTGCTAATTGCTTGCCTAGATTTTTTTCCAATTAATTTCTTCTCACTCTCATAGTGTATATGCGTTAAGCTCATCTCATCACACAACTTCAATACTTCTTGACGTGCTAAGTATCTTTCAGTATGCTCCTATTTCATGTATAACTGGTTAATTACAGGTACTTCACTGCTATTATCATGTAAATTAAGTGTCATTTGAAAAATACGTTCCTGTTCCGATACTCAGTTTCCTTCTAATATTGCCATCCTTGGGCAATTGTTTTATTTTTATTTTCCCATTTTTAATTAGCTGTTCCGCCCTGATGCGTACTGGTATACATGTATACGGCATCGCCCAACTTCCACGCTCTCAAATGAGAGTAGCAGTATTGTAAATAAAAAAAATAAAAATATGTGCCTTTATTATCCCTTAAAATCAAGTCAAACTTGGGCTTCAAGATAATTCATTTTTTTATTTATTCAGAATACCCCGAAAGGCCGTCTCGCAGGATTGTATTACATAGGGGGGCTAAGATGCATTTCTGAATACGAGGGTTTATCTGGTCACCCGCGCTTGCCAACGGTGACGGGAATTCTCCTAAATATTCTTCTAAATATTCTTCCCCCGTGAGACATGCTACTGCGGCGGGTTTCCTGTAGGTCTCGTACCACACTTCATTGGGAAGCGACGTCCTCCAACGCCACTGCCGGCGCTCTTAATCACGTGAACGTGGTGAGGGTTGTGAAGCATCTGGTTGCTGCCAGCGTTGTCGGGATTGGGAGGTCAATTCCATTGTTCGTAACCAGTTGTCGAAATTGGAGTCGGGCATCAATTAGATGGTAGCTGGCCCATGCTGTGGTCCAACTTATCCACGCTGAGGACGTTGTTGAAGGGAAGGACTGCTTCTCGTCGAGAACGAGGAATATGGGTTTATTTACAATATCTACATAAGGAAATTGTAGTTCATCAGTCTAGCGTGACTGCGAGAGAAAAGTACACTCAGCGGCCGCACAACAGCGGTTTTTAAACACTCGGTCCTCCCTCGAGCCCTAGGTGAGAGAACCGTTCGACCAACTATCGTAGAAGAACCGCCTTTGAGCGGCAGGGCACACACACTTCCGCACCGGTTTCACGGATCCCACCGAGGTCAGACGGTCTTCGCAGAACTCGGGGCTTACGTCAGGAACGGTACGTGGGACGGGGCCTCCAGATACGTTCCCTCGGGAACTACCTTGCTCACGGCAGACCGGGTCGGCGGCGGCGTGTTCAGTCGCAAAGCCTGGTTAGTCGAACTCATCTCGGCAATCCCGCGACGGAGAGTCGACGATGCGGCGTATTGTACTCCGCACACAGTAGACTTAGTGACGCCATTTGGCTAGAGGGTGGTGGTGGCTTTCCAGGAAAAGTCGACGCCGCTCTTGAACCTGGCTGGCAAAACTCGCACCTCAGCAGGCCGTTCTTAACAGCGAGCAGTTCCTTTCGCGCAGCAAGAGGTGGCCTGCGTACTGCATGGTGCCAACGAGTTCTAGGAGTTCAAGCGCAACGCTGAACATTTTTATTTCTGTCAATGATTCGCCTTTAGTGCAAAACTGCCAAATTTCGTCAATCATTCTAGCGTATGCGGAGAAGTGAGCATGTGCCTGAAAAGAAGATATGTGCAAAAAAGGTTGGTGCATGCGTGCTTGACTTTTTAGAAAGGTAGCAGTTCCCCCGTTAATGATTAGTCGCGAATAAGCTGTTTTGTTGTTTCGCCTGGTTTTCCGTCCTTTTGTACTGCGCTATCTTATTATTGAAAATTCTGCACTAACTGAACTGTGCTTCAACAATTATGTTCTTAGCACACTTCGCTATGACGCATAAAGGTTGTAATTAATTTTACTAAACAATTTGTTCAGACGGCTCTCGACGCAAGGAAGGAAGCCAGGTAGCAGTAACCAAGAAAGGCCTTGCCGTGGCCATTTGGAGCAAGCAGCGTCCCGTGGTCCTGAGCTGTCCGTTGCTCGACATTAGTAGCATTTCAAGATGCTCCGTGATTTGACAGGCTGCCGTTGCGCTCTATTTGATTGCAGTTTGAGGAATCAGTTGTCCATTCCAAGCTGGACTGGTTCCTTTCTCTGGATGCGTGTAAAACGCCCAGAAGCGTTCCAACTAAACCACCATTACAGGCCGCCATTGGAATATGAACCTGGCAGCGTTTAACGCTAGAACGTTATCTAGTGAGGCGAGTCTAGCAGCGCTATTGGAGGAATTAGAGGGCATTAAATGGCATATAATAGGGCTCAGTGAAGTTAGGAGGCCAAAAGAAGCATATACAGTGCTAAAACGCGGGCACGTCCTGTGCTACCGGGGCTTAGCGGAGAGAAGAGAACTAGGAGTCGGATTCCTGATTAATTAGAATATAGCTTGTAACATACAGGAATTCTGTAGCATTAACGAGAGGGTGGCAGGTCTTGTTGTGAAACTTAATAAGAGGTACAAAATGAAGGTTGTACAGGTCTACGCCCCTACATCCAGTCATGATGACCAGGAAGTCGAAAGCTTCTATAAAGACGTGGAATCGGCAATAGGTAGAATGAAAACTAAGTACACCATACTAATGGGCGACTTCAATGCCAAGGTAGGCAAGAAGCAGGCTGGAGACAAGGCAGTGGGGGAATATGGCATAGGCACTAGGAATAGCAGGGGATTGTTATTAGTAGACTTTGCGGAACAGAATAATATGCGGATAATGAATACCTTCTTCCGCAAGCGGGACAGCCGAAAGTGGACTTGGAGGAGCCCGAACGGCGAGACTAGAAATGAAATAGACTTCATATTCTGCGCAAACCCTCGCATCATACAAGATGTGGACGTGCTCGGCAAGGTGCGCTACAGTGACCACAGGATGGTAAGAACTCGAATAAGCCATGACCTAAGGAGGGAACGGAAGAAACTGGTACATAAGAAGCCGATCAATGAGTTAGCGGTAAGAGGGAAAATAGAGGAATTCCAGATCAAGCTACAGAACAGGTATTCAGCTTTAACTCAGGAAGAGGACCTTAGTGTTGAAGCAATAAACGACAATGTTGTGGGCATCATTAAAGAGTGCATTGGAATTCGGTGGTAACTCCGTTAGGCAGGATACTAGTAAACTATCGCTGGAGACGAAAGATCTGATCAAGAAACGCCAATGTGTGAAAGCCTCTAACCCTACAGCTAGAATAGAACTGGTAGAACTTTCGAAGTTAATCAACAAGCGTAAAACAGCTGACATAAGGAAGTATAATATGGATAGAATTGAACATGCTCTCAGGAACAGAGGAAGCCTAAAAACAGTCAAGAAGAAACTAGGAATTGGCAAGAATCAGATGTATGCGTTAAGAGACAAAGCCGGCAATATCATTACTAATATGGATGAGATAGTTCAAGTGGTTGAGGTGTTCTATAGAGTTTTATACAGCACCAGTGGCACCCACGAAGATAATGGAAGAGAAAATAGTCTAGAGGTATTCGAAAACCCACAGGTAACGCCGGAAGAAGTAAAGAAAGCCTTGGGAGATATGCATAGGGGGAAGGCAGCTGGGGAGGATCAAGTAACAGTAGATTTGTTGAAGGATGGTGGGCAGATTGTTCTAGAGGAACTGGCCACCCTGTATACGCAGTGCCGCATGACCTCGAGCGTACCGTAATCTTGAAAGAACGCTAACATAATCCTAATCCATAAGAAAGGGGACGCCAAGGACTTGAAAAATTATAGACCGATCAGCTTACTGTCCGTAGCCTACAAACTATTTACTAAGGTAATCGCAAATAGAATCAGGAACACCTTAGACTTCTGTCAAGCAAAGGACCAAGCCGGATACCGTAAAGGCTACTCAACCATTGACTATATTAACACTATCAATCAAGTGATAGAGAAATGTGCGGATTATAACCAACCCTTATATGTAGCTTTCATTGATTACGAGAAAGCATTTGATTCTGTCGAAACCTCAGCAGTCATGGAGGCATTGCGGAATCAGGGTGTAGACGAGCCGTATGTAAAAATAATGAAAGATATCTATAGCGGCTTACAGCCATCGTAGTCCTCCATAAACAAAGCAACAAAATCCGAATAAAGAAACGCGTCAGGCAGGGAGATACGATCTCTAATGCTATTCACAGCCTGTTTACAGTAGGTATTCAGAGACCTGGTTTGGGAAGAATTGGGGATAAAAGTTGATGCATAATACCTTAGTAACTTGCGATTCGCTGATGATATTGCCTTGCTTAGTAACTCAGGAGACCAATTGCAATGCATGCTCACTGATCTGGAGTGGCAAAGCAGAAGAGTGGGTCTAAAAATTAATCTGCAGAATAAAAGTAATGTTTAACAGTCTCTGAAGATAACAGCAATTTACAATAGGTAGCGAGGCACTGGAAGTGGTAAGGGAATACCTCTACTTAGGGCAGGTAGCGACGGCGAATCCGGATCATTAGATGGAAATAATCAGAAGGATAAAAATGGGCTGGGGTGCGTTTGCCAGGCTTTCTCACACCATGAACAGCAGGTTGCCATTATCCCTCAAGAGAAAAGTGTATAATAGCTGTGTCTTACTAGTACTCACCTACGGGGCAGAAACCTGGAAGCTTACGAAAAGGGTTCTACTCAAATTGAGGACGACGCATCGAGCTATGGAAAGAAGAATGAAAGGTGTAACGTTAAGGAATAAGAAAAGAGCAGATTGAGTGAGGGAACAAACGCGAGTTGATGACATCTTAGTTGAAATCAAGAAAAAGGAATGGGCATGGGCACGACATGTAAGGTGGCGGATAAGATTAAGAAGTTTGCAGGGACGGCATGGCCACAATTAGTACATCACCGGGGTTGTTGGAGAAATAAGGGAGAGGCCTTTGCCCTGCAGTGGTCGTAACAAGGCTGATGATGATGATGATGACAAATTTGAATGGAATTTGTTGTTTACGACCAAGACCGTCTGAGTTTTGGAAGGATCAACATTTTTTGTTTATTCTGGCACATTTTGGGAAAGGTATACGAATGTAATCCTTCAAATAGCAATGCACCATCTCTATTGGCGTATGTTGTTAGGAATGGCCTGCCGAGGTGGCAACATGCAAGTTTTCGCAGCCAGCTGCAGCTGCGAGCGTGGCGAACTTCACCGAAGATACCATGGAAGCCTTCAACACCCGCCGCGGTGACTCGTTTCGTAGGAACCAGTAACGACAGCGCTAATGAACCATGAACTTACCTCAGAGAACTGCGGGCTACGGCGGCGTCCCTCCACCGGGCGCCTCGTTCGGAGATGCCTTGCGGTGCCTTTTCACGGGCCTTTGAACACGCCAGACAATGGGCAGCGGCGGAGGTCACTGTGCGAGGTCAGCTCTGGAAGTAAGAGGCGCCGGCTGGGCCCCGGCGTGACCGCCTGGCTACGGGGACGCGAGACAATGGACACCGCATCGACTGCGTTGACATTTGACGCTGCGAATCGGCAGTGATAGTGCGTACATCATCATCATCATCATCATCATCATCATCATCATCATCATCAGCCTGGTTACGCCCACTGCAGGGCAAAGACCTCTCCCATATTTCTCCAACAACCCCGGTCATGTACTAATTGTGGCCATGCCGTCCCTGCAAACTTCTTAATCTCATCCGCCCACCTAACTTTCTGCCGCCCCCTGCTACGCTTCCCTTTCCTTGGAATCCAGTCCGTAACCCGTAATGACCATCGGTTATCTTCCCTCCCATTACATGTCCTGCCCATGCCCATTTCTTTTTCTTGATTTCAACTAAGATGTCATTAACTCGCGTTTGTTCCGTCACCCAATCTGCTCTTTTCTTATCCCTTAACGTTACACCTATCATTCTTCTTTCCATAGCTCGTTGCCGCGTCCTCAATTTGAGCAGAACCCTTTTTGTAAGCCTCCAGGTTTCTGCCCCGTAGGTGAGTACTGGTAAGACACAGCTATTATACACTTTTCTCTTGAGGGATAATGGCAACCTGCTGTTCATGATCTGAGAATGCCTGCCAAACGCCAAACGCGTTTGGCGTACGTTCGCGTAAACGTGTTTGTGCGTACGTGTGTGTGTAAACTGTTCCGTAGAGAGGCGGCTTGTTTACAATGACTGGACGAACGTTTTGCCTCACCTAGGGATCTAGGGACACGAAATCTTTATAAGCGGCCCTTGTCGGCTGCTAAAGAGTGCTCGATTGCTCGTGTTCGTGCTCGTCTGTGCTCGTCAATGTACTCTTGAGCTTTGTGATCGTTTGCTGTGTGCTTCGTCTTGCGGGTTCCATTTGGGAGTCACGCTAGACTGTGTAAATGTATCACTAGTTTGAAATGTAAATACTGTACCTGTACGTCTAGTTCCTCTCAAGTTCACCTCTACGACCTTCGACGCTTACAAATGTTGGCAGCGGCGAGATCGTCCGACAGCTTCTACAACTGGTAACAGCGGTAGGATCGTCCGACAAGTCTTACAATGTATTCAAAGTTTGTCGTATGTATTGAATACGGCACTAAAGTTTTTCTTCTGTCACTGAATTTGCTCATACCTTGGGTTACATTCTTGACAATGGTATCCATCGCAATTTTCAGAATAGTAGCCAACAAACAAACATCATGAAACAGAACACTGACAACGCATGTCTATTATGGTAAATCTCCTCAGATTGAAGTATTAAATATGCGACACAATAACAGAAGATTGGCCACGCAAGAGGCCGCGTTTCTACCAGAAAGCTCGCCTTCGTGCATACCGTTCCCCGCCAACGTTTCCCTGTAAACAATCCGGTTACATAAGCTGCAGTTGCCGGGAAGCGGGAGAAGCGGTCCGGGATGTTTGAATGCTATGTGCGTCCACTCTTAAAGGCAAAGCTTAAGCGCCCTCAAATTCTTTATGTTTGGCGTAAGGCTCGAATTACATCCGCATGCAACGGCGTAAAGCATTTGTATGCAGAGTGCCGCAACAGTCACGGTCACTAAACAGTTGTATAGCTTCTGATTCAGTTTCATAACTAGCGAGGTAATCTTCGTATGTTCTGAAGTAGACTTGAGGTGTGGCGCTTTTAGTTAAGCGTAGCATTTCGGAACATGATAAATCCACCTGTTGGCGATACTGATGCTCTTTTGCAGGTCACGAAGATGTCCGTGGCCAGCTTTTTGAAAATCGTGATAGGTTGTGAGACTACCACCACCAATACTCACACCACGTACAATACAACCCACGGAGCGTTGGAAAGGTAGGATCCACTGAACACTTACGTGAAGAGCAGAAGAAATGTTACTTCCGCCAAGAAGTTACGCGGAAACATGCAGACGAGAGGCAGTATACATAAAATAGACGAAAGGATATCAATGAGTGACTAGAAAGCGACAGCTCGTGTCAGCTTAAGAACTGCCACCCTCAATCGCAGAACCGCTTGGCCTCTTTCCCATTAATAGTGCTGGTCCGTGGCAATATTACCGGCTGTATGTAACTTAAGAAATCTATAAATTCTCAGCAGAGGCAGAAGTATCCATCGCATTACTGCTAAATGATTGACAATGATAAAAACACGTAACGTTCAAATAAAAAGAAGTTTATTTTTAAGGAGATATCTTAAAGCCCCGTTTTCGTCTTGTCGGGCAGTCAGGGTCACGTGTTGACCTCGGGAGAGTGACAGTCGACACTGGACCTTCTATTTACGCCTAATAAGTACATGCAATCCACAAGACCTTGAAAAGGTGGAAAATGTTTCGCTTTTCTATCTTGACACAACTATTTCTCTTTTTTTCAGACAGGGACGGGGGGACCAAATTCCCTTCATCATGCTCTTCAGCCTGCGTAAGTTATATTTTCTTATATGCGTTCCCTTGAGTACTTAACTAAATTGAGTGCTAGGAAACAGTCGCCAATAAATTACTAAGCCCAACGTTATCGGTGCTGTAGGGATAGCTGGGACCAAGCGATGCTTTGTTGGTTCAAACGTACTGGGTTTGCAGGTAGGTCTCTCATGTATATACGAAAAGACACGGACACACTTTTAAGATGAAGCTGTAGCTCGGGACCTCCTGTATGTTTACATGGTAGCGGACAATCCAATTGTCTTAGCATCTACAGGGTTGATTTTTATGAGCCCTGTTGCAATAATAATATATATATTAATCTCTACCAGAAAGCTGATCTGAATTTTATTCGTATTTTTTTTATTTTAATAATATTGAATCTTTCAACACTTGAATAAGCTATTCAGGAACTAATGGAATTGTCAACCTGCAATTTCGAAATAAAGAAGAATATCCAATTCTGTAAAATTCAACTATCATGACAATTCACGCCTATAAAATTGACGTATCAAATAAACGACTAGTTCGTGAGTAGGACATTTGCGTAACCCGTGTTAACATTGCAACAAATTTGCGTAAAAAGACATAAATCAAGTTTGTTTGGTTGATGTGCTCTAACAGACGCGGTTTACAAAACTGATGTTTGGTTTTCGTCTAATTTTACGGATTTGTAAACTGAGTGCTTCAATCTTTTACTTCAATTTCTCGAAAATTTTCGCATTTGTGTAAATGATTTGGGGAATTTAACAAAAATTCGGCTTTCTACAGTTGCTAGAATTTAAGAATTTATCCAAAATTCAGCGGCTTCTATTCTAATCAGGCCAGCGGCTCTCAAGAGGGAATTTCTGCGTTGTGTATGTGTTTTATCCTAGGGGAATATCAGTTGGCCCCGAGCTAAAGCTTCCTCGTAATTCTTGATAGCAACAATAGAAATCCAGAATCAGAACATGATGTACAAAACATTGTGGTGGAGCAGTGGCGCTTTCGGATCATTGTATCTTTTTTAACTAAGCGTCTCGTAATGTGATTGTGTGTCATTAGGTAAGGCGGCAGGGAACATCTAAGAAGTGATCCCTGCTGTAATGTGGCTTAGCCTCAGATGTGCCTTTTTCCTCTGTCATGCGACCTTCTTGCAGTGATATGGATTCCAATATAGTTATCACCATCTTCGCATCCCCATGCATGCAACCTCTCGTGTGACGCTTGTTACGGCGTTTCGCACGTTACGTCGAAGAAATAGCATATCGCGCCCTCTACGTGCGTGCCGCAGCATTCTATTCTGAAATCCGGCGAAAAATTCATAAACACGCTCCATGCTTCCCACAGTGGTTCCACGTTGGTTGCGTCGCATTGATCAAACGTTAATCAATGTATGTTGGCGAAATCCCAGCTATCGACGAGCATCCAGGATGCGCGCATGATGGTTTGCGACAGCCGCAAGTAGATTACTAAAGCTGAGATAACGAAAATTGCAGAGCAAGATAACCTTTGCCGCGAGACATGAATGTAACAGCCACATCGATAAAATTTCAGGTGCCATATTTATGACCGGAATTATCCATACATAAAGAGAATTAGCTTTTTGGCCGCCTTTTTGAGAGCAGTACTGCTGTACTGCTGCCTCGCACAAGCGGGAAGCCGGGCTGGCATTTTTTTTACACGAAAGGATTCGCTTCTGTGCTCTAGGGAGACGCTGTCTATGTGTACACAGAATGCAATTATCATCCCGCAAATTGTCTGGCATTCCCGCGAAACTGCGATACTTTGCCATTTTGTGCCTAACTCAGAGAGCAAATCAGAGAGCAAACGAGTGTAGACGATATTCTAATTGACATCAAGAGAAAAAAATGGAGCTGGGCAGGTCATGTACCGCGCAGGTTAGATAACCCTTGGACCATCCATCAGGGTTACAGAATGGGTACCAAGAGAAGGGAAACGCAATCGAGGACGACGGAACACTAGGTGGAGCGATGAAATTAGCTAATTCGCGGGCGCTAGTTGGAATCTGTTTGTGCAAAACACGGGTAATTGGAGATCGCAGGGAGAGGCCTTCGTCCTTCAGTAGACATAAACAGGCTTATGATGATGATGATGATGATGAATGGCAAAGAAAGTAGGCATAAAAAA
Source organism: Dermacentor variabilis (assembly GCF_050947875.1). NCBI lineage: Eukaryota > Metazoa > Arthropoda > Arachnida > Ixodida > Ixodidae > Dermacentor > Dermacentor variabilis. The sequence goes on along the minus strand of NC_134571.1, from coordinate 88,697,633 downwards.
GACGGAAAGAATTGCTTTAATAAAAAAGTTGTTCTTTAGAGGATGTTTCTATAGCAATTAGGATATTTAGATATCACTTGTTTTACCTTTAATTGGTTAGAAAACGAAACGAGCAGCCTATATATCCGTAAGCGAAGATGGTATATAGTGCTGTCGTGTGGCCGAGCTATGCAGCAAGGCAGCTGCAGCACCAAGCCAGCCAGCAGCCCCGGTCGAACAAGTGTTAGAGGGTTCGCAAAGAATGCATCATTTTAAATGCAGAGAAGGATTATTAGGACCAATCCCGTTAAGGTATCGGTACCTGTACAACAAACATATAGAGGTTTTACTTAACAATTATTCACCAATGCCGTGAGCCTTTGCACAGGTCCAAACAAGTAGTGAGTTGTGAAAATGCACATGAGCATGGGAATGACAGGAAAAAAGAAAAAAAAGAACCTAAATTCAGGAAACTGACATACAACAACACTGACACTCAGCATAACGAGAAACTTGCCTTAATTCCGTGAATCAGGAAAGAATAACAAAATATGCTCACAACAATTACAATATCAGTCGTAGGACAGCGGTGTGGTTTCAAGGTTTATTAAAACACCCCCCTTGAGCACCTTTCAGTAATCACATCTACGATCGTAAAGTAACATATAGTTACACGTGCAACCTTGCCCAATCATTCATCCAACATATTCTGCTGTGAACTACGCGCTCAAATGCTGTAATGCGCAACATAACCATGGCTCCAATTCTGCGAGAAGGCCATCCAGGGAAACTGATTAAATCATTGCCTTTTGCAACGCATTCGAGATTTCTCTGGCCAACTAAAGAAATTAACGCTTGAAAGTGTCGCATTGTGTGAGATACTACCTGATGTGTTTATTACGATAGGTTCTGTGGGGGCGTCGATGGGGTGGCTGCACGTTATCTCGTTAATTCATATTAACAAGGTAACCGATATACGATAGAAAAAACTTCACGACGACGAGCGAGGGTAGGCACTACTGCTTGGTTTCTAAGAATACCTAAACTCTCGTGTTGAGAATGTTTACTGAATATAAATCGCGACGCTGTATTTTGTTTACATTTTAGTTTCTGCGCGATTTCTTTCTCGTACGGGTTCCACTATAGTTAGGGTTCCTCCGCCACCATGCTATCATTCTCAAGAATCGGCCATGCTAAAGATTTATATGCCGTTAGTTTCAAATAAAATCGTGCTGCAGCTACATTTTTTCGCGAGAAACAGAGCGTCCAGAACCAATTCTAACATGTGTCATCTGAGTATTGCATTTAAATGCACTTGTAAAGCTTACACCTCATGGGGATGGGTTAACACTAGTCTCACCCTACGAGCGACGGTCAGAAAAAGGCACGACGCTCCTCCACTCCGCAACGCACGAAGGCGCTACGGCAGGATTCGCCAGCTCTCCGACACGGCACAGAGAAGGCGCTTGAGTCAGATCGCCGACAAAGGCGCATTTATTCACACCGGATACATCACAGTACGACAGTTACGGCACTCACGGGCAAAGGCTTGCCGCAAGACCGATCAAGTACGCGCGCCCGCTGCGTTAGGGATAACCAGGTGGTGGTCCACCAAGCGCGGGTACGAGAAGTCAATGGAGGCAAGGTCCCATGTCGCCAACTCGTTAAGGTGACTTAATTCGCTGTCGGCCTGTGAGCATCTTCCGCGGTCATAAATAAGGTTGCCAGATGGCCCAAACAAACAAAAGCCAAATGGTCTTAATCTATGTAGCCCAATATAGCCAGACCCAAATTTGTCGTGAACGAAAAGTAGCCAAACAGATAGCCAAAGTGTTTGACGATGCTTGTCGCGTGTCTTATAGATGGTGTCCAAATCCCACCGCTTATTTGCAGCTACGAAATTACTTCCGCCGAATACAACCAGCACAACAGAGGCATCAAGATCTGCGTAAACAATTCTAGCGAGAGCTGACACTTAGACGTGGATTTGGGCAGTACTTATTGTTACACTTAGCCGAAGGATTTCTTTTCCAATACACTCATGACGTCATTGGTACTTACTGAGCCACGTTTCGAGCTATTGTTAGTTCACGCTTCGATTTAGCCGAGGTAATTTTACACAACACTCAGGCAAACAATGGCGAACTACAAGCTCGCGGATCAGCTTCGGGTGGTCACAATCGAGTGACCAATGTTTTTCAGCTGCAATAATGTCCTTTGACTGCAGGATGAATTCAGAAAATTTTAGAATGAAGAAAGAAATTTACTTCATTCCAACACTACGCAGCTCCAGACGCTTTTAAAAACGAAGATGCTCATAAAATGTACCTCTGAAAGAGGTGTACTTCTCCTATTACTTCATATACAAATGGCTGTACTTCGCCGACTTGTCCATGCTGTGTTTTGAGAAGGCGACGAGATTCTTCCCAGATTTCTCAGCCAGACTACTACTGTAGCCGAAATATGTTCGTGCCCTCCAACTCACGTGTGGCTATGTCACTCACAAGAATGCACTATGTTTGCTTCAACCAGAAGTTCTGTTGAGGGACGCGTCTTATTAATTGGCTCTGGCGCTATCACATAGTGGAAGCCATGATTGCAACGCGCTCCCGTGCTTTACATTGCTCCTTGCAAAGAGAAGTTCTCCTATAAAAGGTTGTCAATGGTCTCATTGGAAGACCAAGTTCATCCAGTGCTCTCGCGAACATGCAGACCACAACAAGAACAGAATATATTGTTTTGATCAGCAGTCGAGAAAGCTGCGCTTCGCTGAACATGCGGATAAGATCCGAACCAACGTGTCTCTCGCTTAAAGCGACCTGCGGATTTTTTTTCTAGATTTACTGGGTAAATAGCTTGGTGATTTGCGGGAAAACCTTGCAAAAGGCTTCGAGGAACACTTCATAAACATTGAAAGACTACGGGTGAGAATTTCTCACTACGACATGCCTCCGAATACTTGAACTGTTGTGAAAGTCCACATCATAGTTTCCTGCACAGAAACGGGCATGGGATAGGTAGTCGACAGATATAAGCCCCACCGTTTCTCTTGTTGAACCACGTCTGAACCGGTAGCAGGTGGCGCCGAAATCATAAAACAAGAAGAGAGCTTAGAGCTATGATGATGCAGAAACATGGCAGCCATGACTAAACGCCATCCTCCCAGCGCCGACATTGCCTAAAAACACAGCCTTGGAGATTGCCTACATAGTTTTACAGCATCAATGAGCTTTGGGCTTGCATATACCGGCGTTACCGAATTTTGTCACTGTTGACGTGGTACTCAGCACTCGGAAGTTCTTATAACAAAAATTGCCCAAATATAGCCATGTAGCCAACTCGCAACTTTCGACGGCATCCCGCACAAAACGTAGCCCAATTTGACCAGTTAGAGCCCGATCGGGCAACCCTGGCGATAAAGCGCTCAGCGGGAGGGAGCTCGGGAGGAGGGGGCGCCCAGGAGCCGCCACTTGAGAGGCCAATGAGGGCGCATCCCGGTGACACATGCTCGCGCGTCGATTCGACCCCGGGTGGGAGAAGTAAGGTTTGCGCGGGAAATTAGCCCCGGCGTGCTAGCCGTGTCCGCCATGTTGCCGTTATGGCTACGGTTCCTGGATATAGAGCTAAGCACAACGCGTGAGCTGGGGAAGCCGGCGGGAGAAGGCACTTCGATCCCCACAACCTAAATATTTTATTCTGTAAGTTTCTAACAAATCTTTACAAATTAATCTATAATTCTACCTAAATATCGTCTTCCTATGAGTTATGGGCATATGTTTTGTTTTCATCAGATTATATTTTCATTCCCAACATGTCACATCAATGGGCTATATTCTTTAGTGTAGTTATTAATCTATCTAACCATCCATTTCTCACTCGCAAGTGTGAATTACGAGCTCATATGCAAAAAGCCGCAATTTTACTCAAGTTTCTGTATAGCCTGTGATGTGGTTAACCTACAATAGAAATAATAATGGACTCGATACGGATCCGTGGGGCACGCCATATAAACTCCTTTATATATAAATCGTCCTTTATAGCTTTTATTTCATGTTTCACTTTGCATGTGAGCTCTCTTATATCTGCAGAATTTATCCTTTCTTTCTTGGTATTCTTGCTTTTTGTTTTAGGTGAATTCTGCTTGGCATAAACCACGGTGTTGACCACTCAGTTCTCTTGAATATTGATGGAATGAAATTATTTTTACAATGTATTATAGCCTGTTGTTGTTAACCCAGAGACCGTTAACACCTCCGCAGGATTGAGCTGCGAGTCTATTCAAGGTTTCCTCTAAGTAGTCGATACCACTCTTATGAGAAGCTCGTTTATATTTTTTTAAAGCTATTCGAGATGGTTCGACCTTACAGCTAGCTCTCCTACTCAAAGTAAAAAAAAGCGTTATAACCAGCACCTCACGATCTGAAATCCTTTCTTCAATGCCTATAAGTAATGTTATCGACTGCGATGCTCATTCAAGAACAAGTACTGAGCAGGCATCTTCTTTGAGACGCATAGTTTCTTTAAGAGTCTGCAAAAAAGAAAGACCTAACATTATATCAAACAGGTGCAAACAGTTTTTTCATCTCTGTTGCCGACACAACTCATCCCAGTCTATCCCAGCTAGATTAAAATCACTGGTTAATAAAACTTTGTGGGATAATTTATATTGTTCTGTAGGTAATCATGCATCTTCAATGGAGAAAGTATTCCTCAGGCGCTCCAGGGCATCTGTAAATAGCAGCTATTGACAATGACGTATTATACAACTGAATAGTGTACCATGATATTTAATGGTTGTCTATTTCAGGTTCTTCATAAAATATTAAACGGATTTTTATCATGATAGCTACGCTGGCTTTACACCCGTCATGATATCTGCGCATGAATGAATTTAAGGCATGTTTTAAGGTACAAAGATAACATTAGGAAGATGTAGATACAATGGTGGACTGATAAATGTGTGCATTACCTGGTAAGCTCAAACAGGCTAGGTGGCTGTGTGTCACCGCCCCTTTCGAGAGAGCTTTTTTCTCTTCTAAGAAATAAGAAGAGAAGTGCAGCGCCGTAACTGCCGCTGGTGCGAGGGCATTTCAACAGCGCATACACGGGAAAGGGGAATGAAGAGAGAAATATTAGTGAGAGAGAAACCAGAGGAAGGCGGCGAGTCCTAAAAAACAAACAAGCAAAAGCGGGGCTTAGAGCCGCGCCGAGCCACGGCGATGCAGGGATTCCTGTGCGGCGAGGAGCGCAGTGCACATTTGGCTTGCAGTGTCATCGACGGTAGGGGTGATATCCATCGGAACACGTACTGTTGCAGCGACAGCAGCAATGAGCGCATGCCCTGCGACACGCTGATTCCTCGGCAGCTGCGGGCCGATGAGGCGGTTCTGGTTCCACTGTATGGGAGCTGTGGCCGCGCAGGGTGTCGCAAAGGAGATGCTAGACTGGACTGTGTGATGACGTAACGTCAAGCGCATGCGGTGCCACTTCGTCATCACGGGCACTGATATCAGCAGCGGATAAGCAACCGCTGCCTATAAAAAGCGTGTCCAAAAGAAGAAACGCCGATTCCTTGTTCTGCACCGGCCCCTGTCGTTTTCTGGAGTACGGCTTCGCGGTTGCCGCACGCTACTACAGACTGGACTCTCGCGGACAGGCGAGGAGCGGCTGTCTACAGTTGGCGGAGTTGGGCACGTGCACGCGAGCTTTAGGGCTAGCTCGAGCGCCCGCTTGCACGTGACGGGCTGCTGAGTGGACAACAACGTAGCTGCCTTTCTCTCGAGCTGCCAGTGAGGGCAGCGTGGCTCCACTGCAGCGTAGTTGCCACCGCAGTTAACGCAATGCGGCCGCTGCGATGTGCAGTCTTGGCTGCATGTGATTGGCCGCAGCGGACACAGCAGGCGTCACGCGAGCAAGATAGCGATAGGCGCCAAAGCAGTCACACTGAAGTGGTCGCGGCCGCTTAGCACGGACCGGGTGTCGCTGCTTGAACGGGATCAAGTTAACGGGCACAACGTCGCCGGCGAAGGTAACCCTCACGTCGCCGCCACTACGCGAAATCAAAGGAAGGGTACGGGGGATTCGATGTGGTTTTTCACAGTGTCGGCATCGAGAGAGAGAGAGAGAGAGAGACGGGTGCGCACCGTGAATGATACCCACACGTGTTTTTGCTGAGTGCTTTTACGCTCTCTTGGACGGTGACAATGAGCGCACTTTGAGAAGGCTCGACAGGTCAATACTGGGCCCAGCATCCACGGCCACAACATTGCAGTAGAAGTTAACGCGAACGCGAAGGGATACAAATAAATCGTAATAGGGGGAGCTGAACGGAGGATAGTTGCAGAAGATTGGGACTACACCGAAGGGAGGAGCGAATATTTGCCCCTTGAAGGATGGGGAGTCGACTGGAGCAGTTGGAAAGAGGAAGCCCCCGGGAAGGGCGCAATGTCCTTGTGGATTTGGAACAGTCCACCCCGTTACCCCGTATTGCTTTGCATCTGAAATTCCTCTGTAGCAGATGGCGTGAATATATATATATATATATATATATATATATATATATATATATATATATAAGTCGTTCATGTGCAGCGTCTCAAGCCGTATCACCATTCTACCGCCATATATATATATATATATATATATATATATAAGTCGTTCATGTGCAGCGTCTCAAGCCGTATCACCATTCTACCGCCCTCCCAGAAAGCTAAGTCGCCAGGATGGCTCCTTCATTTCCGCGGGGCCATTGTAAGGAAGATAACGATGTGCACACTGAGTCAGCAGCATCGGCAGCATCAAGCGCGCAGCAGAAGCTCGAGCTCGGGGACTGTGCTCGGTGCATCGTAGAACCGGCGGTCGCTACGAACCCCAATAAACCTCCTTTATAATATATATATATATATATATATATATATATATATATATATATATATATATGCGATATTGTGTATGAACGCTGATTTGTGATACTTATGTATATCCAGACTGTGAAAAATTAACTTTCGATTGTTACAAAGCTTTGTCTACAATGTCAACATTGAGACATTTTTCGGTTAGAATTCGAACAAGCGGCTAAAATATTTAGCGGCCCAGATACAAACAAGCGCACTACAATAATCCTTAACTGGTGGGGGCGGTGGCTCATAACCTCAGTTCAGTATCAGTAGAATCACTATCTCAACATCAGCACAAATTTGCAGTAAGGGTAACCCTCTACAAGAAGGAAACAAAATACATCAGCATTTCTAGAATTTTGTCGCATGGTTATGTTGAGGGCTAACTGCCTAATTGACTTGGCGTGCACATACATCGCAGCACCCACATGGTTGTTTAAATAAAACAACTGTCCCAGCGGCATATTTCAGCATTTCTACACTAAGCAGAGGTTTTCTGAAACGTCAAAAAGAGTCATTTATTTCAACAGTTGTTGAACAATGCAAGCTCGCTCACTCTGGAATTTGAGCGATTCGGGGTAAAATGTAAAGATTTCTTAACTGCAGTACAACGTAAAAATAAAAATCGTGGCACGGGTTTCGCACTCGTAAACGCACTTCAGAATCGTGTTTTGTGAACAGGTATATGATCCTGGAAATGGTTAAAACATGGCACCCTATATTTTGTCAATGCCAGCACACATACGCCAAAAGCGGGGGTCGCTGATAAGTAGCAAGTTGCATTTCATGCAGCAGATTCTGATTGGAATTGACTAAAAAAATCCAACATTTCTACGTAATTTTTCGTCCTAATGTGATTGACATTATAGAAACACAATAAATAGAACAAGAAAGCCTGAATTTTCCATTGAATGTTCCGCAGCCTTCTACGTCTTAAATAGCTTCAATGATAACTGCGTTTCAAGATTTCCATTGGTCGACTATCTCTATTTTCTTCTGATGACATCTGCGCCAACACTACAACTCGCTGGATGTGCATGCTGAAGCACGGTGTTGTTACTCGGGACCCTTTGCCCACAAAGCTGTGTTGGGTTAATGCCGTGATGCTCGCAATTGGGCCTTCTCCGAAGAGCAGCGCTTCAGTGTGGCTGGTGCTTGAACAAGGTGCTCCTTGTCGGGTAAAACAAGCGATAAAAAATTGTCCGTAGATGAGTTCCTGCCATCAGCGTCCGAAGAAATCATCGCTATGGAGTCGTAAAAGTGCCGATTTATTTGGCAGCTCACATGTGCGGGGGTTGAGAGATTAAGATACATATACTATTGGTGATACGCAGCTGGGAATGCATGCAATGCGTAGGATATACAACTGATGGACCATTAGAACTGGCGAATAGGTGTCAAGAGAAGCGAAAGGCAGTCCAGGATGACGGAGAATGAGGCGGGGGATGAAATTAGGAAATTTGTAGGCGCGAGTTGTAATCAGGTCGCGCAAGAAATGGGCAATTAGAGGTCACAGGGAGAGGCCATCATCCTGCAGTGGACATCAAAATAGGCTGATGATGATTGAGTGTCCGAGTTCACCTATCTGAACATGCGCATCCTTGGGACAGCTGCGTGGGGCGACCGTGGGCGTTCCATTGTAGTTCCTTCCAAATGCTAGTGCTCAAAGGTGCTTCAGCACTTAGAGCTTGTCTAGTTAATAAAGTAACTGCTCAAGAGGAAGGTATAGCTCGGGTGCTCCTATCTGAATACATGTAAAAGGAGAATTCGTTTTTCTGGGCAGCCTCTGCACCAAATTTGACGAGGTGTGTTGTATTTAAAAGAAAACTTAATATCTAGTGACTGTTCGTTTCGAATTTTTGATTTAGATTGTCAACCTTTATTAAAATTTGAATAAAGTCGCAAATTTTCAGAGAACAAACTATCAAATTTAAAACTACCTCAGCAATAAAAAATGATATCCGAATGCTGTGAATTGTATCTGATAGTACATCTAAAGCCCACAAAATTGATATGAAAAAAATGTTGTAATATGGAAATACAAATTTTGCTGAGCTCTTGTACACAGCGTAACAAATTCCCATTAGATATAAATTGAGAAATATAATTTTTCCGCTTTGAATGCATGCCGTTTACGGAACCTCGATTTCTGTTTATGTTAGAGAGCTATTAATTTGTGAACTTCGTGCTTCTATATTTCTGACTTCTGAAATTCTGAAGGTTCTTTTAACAAAATTCAGGACCTAAATCGAAATTCCACTTTAAACAGTAAATAGAACAACTTTCTATCTCCAAAAAAGAAACCTCTTAATTACCACACTGCCAAAAATGTAATCGCCTGCAAGTCATTACTTACTGTTATGCCTTACTTACAATTTTGGTAACTTGGTTCACTTAAAAAAATATTGAAACATTGTTATCCGCTTCAAAAATGTGCCCAAGCTCCTTGAATCTCCTGACTCTGTGTATGTAACATTTCTTTGTTTACATTTATTTTGAAGGTTTGGTTTAGCAAGCTGTTGAATTTTTTTTTGCTGTCGAAATCGGGTGGAGCAGATCCTTGTTTTAGATATCAGATCCTAGTTGAGTGAACCAGTGGCGTGCATGTATTGTGTCGTAACACTGTGATAAATGGACTGCTTCTGCTTGAATTCAACTTCGTATATATGTATATATATATATATATATATATATATATATATACAATAAACACGTGTACAAAATAACATTTCTAAACTTTTTATATTTGCAAGGCGCCAAATAAAAGACAGACGAACGAAGCCCACACGGGACAACCACGTAGGCACAACGAGGGTAGTAAGCCTACGTGGTTGTCCCCTGTCGTCTTTCTCGGTCAATTCTTTTATTTGGCGCCTTCGTTGTTATCAAGTATAACAACCTCAACCACCCGTAGGTCCTCACAAATTGTTCATGGATGTTTACTCAGATGCATTATAGTTTCATTATGTGAATCAATATAGGAAGAAAGAAACACCACCTTTATCCGCACTGCACTATCGACGATATCACTAGAAATCTTATTTGCCTACACGCCTGTATAAAGGTTCCTGATTATTTGCAGGAACATAGCCCTATCTCAAGGTTGTCTGACTCAAGCGCACTATAGTTACAGGCAAATCTCGAGCTTCGAGATCACCAATTCAGCCTATCACATTTAATCCACAGAGGAAGTACTTGAGGAATTATTTTGTGCACCTCTTATTCCCAATTTTGTCTTCAGTGAAACCATCTATTCGCATAAGACATACCTGGCAAAGTTTCTAGAAAGGTCATCTAGCACTCGAGATTCATTATCTATATTGTGAATCTCCCCTCCTAATTGGTAGCTTTATACATCTTTAATTGGAGAAAGCTGACCTTGTTGGCACCATGCCTTTTTCTCATTACCTGCAGTTCTCGGAGGGGCTTTGAGCCTGTTTGCCCTGTACCTGGTGCGAAGAGCCGGCTTCAGAGAAAACGGAATAGCGCCTGGTTCAGCGGCAGGTTGGATCCACGCAAGCATCGGAAACCCAGGGCCCCACTCGATCTTTGCGCATTGCCAACGACTTGGGGCTACGGGTGTATCAATACGAGACGTATTGTGGATAAGCAACATCTTCTATAGTGTAATAATGACAATTTTGCATTAGGCCAACCTTTTTGAGTAAATAAATTGGCGTGGGCAAATATACAGACCATGACTCACTTTGGAGACAGAATAAGTGAAGAAAGGGGGCAGACATTGTCGTCCTATGTCACCTCCCGGCGGGGAGTTATTATCAACAAATCTAAATACTTCAATTACTTACCCCCTCCCTATTAAAATGCTGGACTATTGTGAGTGAACGCGGCAGGTGGCAGAATGTGATTAGCCAGTTTTAATAAAGCTCCTCAACTCACTTGTTTATGACCCGTTTCCAACTGAGCATTCTTCGTCGTGCATTTTCTGCAGACAGAACCTTTGATGGCGCGCATGTTTTTCTTTGACATAGTTGCACCGAGGAAAGTGATACCATTGCCTTCCAAAATGCATCAGGCGTGTCCGTTGACGCCTTTTTATCTCAAGTTTTCATATTCCTCAACTTTAATGAGTATTGTCACGCCCAATCACAAGGCACTTCTTTTGGTTCCTGTGCCTCGCAAATTGCTTTTTATCTACTATAAATCGTGCTTTGCACCAGCATCTTATTGGGGCGGAGGTAATGAAGGTGTAGGAAAGTGATACCATTGCCTTCCAAAATGCATCAGGCGTGTCCGTTGACGCCTTTTTATCTCAAGTTTTCATATTCCTCAATTTTAATGAGTATTGTTACGCCCAATGACAAGGCATTTCTTTTGGTTCCTGTGCCTCGCAAATTGCTTTTTATCTACTATAAATCGTGCATTGCACCAGCATCTTATTGGGGCGGAGGTAATGAAGGTGTTTAGATATGCCGATTTTCAAATTCTTTTAAAACAACATTCAGTTGCCTCATATCAGCCCACTCAAGGCAAACCTTTAGCGACTTTCTGCTGTCTCGGCAAGGGAATGGTTTTTATTTACGAGTCACCTTCCCACAATTCTTTGCGATTTTCTAATGTCGACATCACCATGCAGAAGGGCCATGCCTGCTGGCTTTACTTGACTCAGGCAAGAAAGCAATTGCTGTCATATGAATCGGCGCATTATAAGACTGATAAGATGGCCATAGCTAAACTCTGCCTCGAGTCCGCTCTTGTAGGGTCGTGTCCTCCCGCAATGCAGGCCAGCTTTCAAAATCAATTGGATCGACTCGGTTTTCCTACTCGCTTCTTGTTGTCGCTGCCGAGTCTCCCCTCCAAAAATTCAAGAACGACGTACGCTATAGAAGGGCTTAGCAAGCGCAGAGAATTGTGAGGCCGGAGGTCCTATACTTCGTATGCGTCGCGTTAAACCCAACTTAAAGAAGGTTACAGACATTGGGTGCCAGTAGTATTATATGCGCCACGCAAGCTCGCCCATCTATGTGCCCACACATACTTTCTGATGGTAGTAAGAAACGCGGTTGCAGTAAAAAGCACGCCAAGCCGTACATAAAGTATGCCACCGGAGTCGAATCTGCGATCCTGCTATATTGTGGTAAGACATATGTAGGCCAGACTGGGCGATGCGTATATGAGCGTGCGCGGGAATATGCGCTATCTTTAAATAGTAAAGACGGAGAAGATTTGCCTACACATTGCAATTCATATCAATGTGAGCCACGACTGGACAAGATACGGATTCTTGGAAAGAAAGACGGGCACCACGGCGCGTGAATTGTTAGAGGCCTTTCAGATTAAAAACGAGGTTCGTCATGTATTAGCGATACATAAGTTTTACTCTTGCGTGCAGAAAGGGCGGCTTTTTTCTACGTGGCTTTTTATACGTGGCGCGAATATCGGCTTTGCCATTCTGATATAGATCCAATGCTGGCCCGGGATTCACAATCCGTCATCAATATTAACATTGGCGTTCAACCAGACAGGAATTATTCCAGCAACTTTCCTAGAGACTTGCCAACAGTCACAGACAAGGGCCATCCTGGCACTTGGTATGAAAGGAGCGTTTGACAACGTTCTGCATAAAAATATTCTTCAAAGCCTCGCCGACACCAACTGTGGCACCAGAACCTACAACTATGTCAAAAACTTCTTATCAGCAAGGCAAGCCACTATAAACTTCGGTGGAATAAAATCAGATCCCAGCACTCTAGGCCCGAGAGGAACTCCGCAAGGGGCGGTACTGTCACCCCTTTTGTTCAATTTGGCTATGAAAGATCTCCCAGACCTCTCCGAAATCCCGGGTATCAAACACACATTGTATGCGGATGATATCACTGTCTGGTGCATCTCGGGGAGTGACGCCGAGATCGAGGAGCGTCTTCAAGCAGCAGCGGACGCGGTGGACCAGTACGCAAGGGAAAGAGGCCTCCAGTGTGCGCCGGAAAAGTCGGAGTTGCTCATCCTGAAGAACCCGAGGACACCCCTGGCGCAGAACATCACGGTGTATATAGACAACCACTCAGTACCGAAACCCACGGAGATCAAGATCCTAGGGCTTTATATCCCGCATGGGCGACAGAACACCACCACTGTGAAGAAGCTTACAACATCCACCGAGCAAATCCTCCGGATGATGCATCGTATCAGAAATAAGCACCATGGCATGAAGGAAAGGGATGCCATCCGCTTAGTGCAGGCTTTCGTGATTTCTCGGATAATGTACGGGACGGCATTCCTTAACATCTCCAAGTCGGAAATTGAAAAGTTGGAGACACTGATCCGGAAGGCCTACAAGACGGCACTGGGGCTACCAAACTCCACGCCAACGGCAAAGCTCATGGCTCTAGCAGTACATAATACCCTCAAAGAGATGTGGGAAGCACAGTGCCTCTCACAACTCAATAGGCTCGTACTCACAAAACCAGGTAGAAATCTGCTCGAAAAGATCCATATTAATCTGCCCTATACGATAGACCAAAGGGAAGAGGTACCACGTGATGTGAGGAGACGCATCAATGTGTACCCCATTCCGCGGAACATGCATCCCGTATACAACATCGAAAGGAGAAAAGCAAGAGGGGAAGCCCTGCAGAAGAAATGGGACGAGCAACCTAACACCCTCTATGTGGACGCCGCAGGGCCGAAGAATGGAGTGATGACTGTTGTGGTCTCAACGCCTTCAGGATCGATGGTGAATTGCGCCTCGATGAAAACTTCCAACCCCACTCACGCAGAGGAAGCAGCTATTGCATTAGCTATAGCATCTAACCCCAACGCCGATGTGCTCACTGACTCCCAGAACGCCTGTCGCAACTTCAATAATGGATTAGTTCACAGGTCAGGGTTGTCATTGCTGACTAAGCATCCACCCAGCCAAGCCTCAGTCATCTGGTTTCCCGGTCACCTGGAACTACCAGGAGGAAACGAAGCCGCTCACGGGCATTCCCGAGCTCTTCTTTACCGGGCGTCTCCCCCTGATGACCGTGAAGAGTGCTGGGACTTAACTGCTTTAGCAGTGTATGCTGACAATCTAGCACCATACAGAACAGCCAGAAAGGAGTACCCAACACCACATAAATCCCTAAATAAGTTGCAAGAAAACACTCTTAGGAGGCTACAAACTAATACATACCCAACGCCAGCTAAGTTACACCGGTGGTACCCTACACTATACTCCCCGCAATGCCCACACTGTGGAGAGGTAGCTAACCTCTACCACATGGTGTGGGCTTGCCAGTTTAATCCCATAGTTGACCCCATTCCAAATCCTTCAAAAGAGCAGTGGGAGGCTATTCTGCTCAGCGATGATCCTGACCGTCAGCACTGGCTGGTGGGGAGGGCCAGCGCAGCAGCAGTAACCAGTGGGCTACCGGAATAGGAGGCCCACCCACGAGTTCTACAAATATCCTGCAAATAAAAATGTTTTCAATCAATCAATGCCAACAGAGCTAGCAGCCGCCTTTTGTAAGCTGTACTCTAGACCTCTACAAGCCAGCTGGTTAATGCACCTTTCATTTACGGTTAGTAGCCACATTGGTAAGTACTGATGTCGCTGTGGTGTAGACATTCGATGTCCAGGCTTTCTTCAGCTTTGGAGGTACTATAGTTAGCTCTAATGACCAACCTGGAAGGTTGAATTCCTATTTAACATGTCACTACAGAAGCACACGAAATTCAACTGCAACAGGGAAAGTTTCACTTTCACTGTGGTCAGTGTCTTTCTTGTGCCATGTTAACTAGATGAGTTATTGTCAAGCCCTGATTACATGCCACTCTAGTATTGCACATACACCAAATTGATACTCATTTAAACAAGTAATAAGTAGAGTGAAACAAAATACTTTTTGCCGATACATGGCACCAGTACCGAAATAGTTATCCGAATGGTTATAAAGAAATGTATTTGTGTTCTATGTATTGTTTTCCAACTCCTCATAAGCTGCGCCTTGTAAACTTCACGAGACCAATTTTTTCCTCAAGCCAATGCAAGTATTAGCATTTATAGGGATAAAAGTGCACCGGCACTAACCAACTTTAATGTGTACAAAAGTTGGTAATGAAACATTACTGGAGGCTTTCATACGAAGTATGACATCTGCCGCTACGCATGTGCAGCAGTAAAAGCGACTTTTCATTATTCCCTTTTATTTTTAAGAACCTATGTCACAACTTATACAAGTGCAGCAGTAGAGCCTAAGCAAATCCTGAGTGCACATAATGCATTGCAGACCACTCGTTTCTTTCAGCTATTCTCAACGTTCGAGTGCCATGCATGTAAATAGTTTGATTTCCAGAGTTAGAAGGGACCACTGTTTTGCGATACTAGTGGACCACCATTAGAATACTATACCATGCATGCACTTAATAAACACGTCTGTCTGAAATAGTGAACAAATATACGATCCTATTTCCTTTGTTCCACAGATCATGAGTAGGTTCCACTGCATGTGCGTCTTTGGGGCCAATAGACTTTCACTGGTATCAAAATGCATGGATCCATATGCAACAACCACATATATTATTTCCATGACCGAATACAGCCAATAAATGCCACTATCACTTCAGGTAAACTGCACTCTAAACGGTTCCATGTAGTATAACAGCAGCAGAACTGAGTGTGTGGAGAACGTACTTTAGTGAAGATAAAGTGGCACGCAGAAAGGCTGTTTCCTGTCCCTAAGCAGACACTACCTTGCATAATGGCTTCTACATGCTTAAGAGAGCAGTAAAAAATGCAGTTTATTTCACAAGCACAAATATGATTCAGTATGGTTGCTATGAACATGAGTAATATAGTGGGTCCTTAGTAATTGCATCCTCTCTACAGAAAACTTAGAAATGTTGATTATGAATGCAAAAAAATTGTCTTGGTTAAAATGATGGTGGAAATGCTTATAAATTGCGTACAGGGACCAATTATGCTCCTTTATAGCATCACTAAATGCAGTAAACTTTATGTTCAAATAACGCAAATAGTCTAGAGAATAAACAGGCTGACTTCGAGGTTACTTTAAGCCTGAACGGATGGACAGGCGCATTCACAATTCCCTCTTGAATATATCTTTCTAGTAATAAGTTATTCTACAAGACTTATTTTGATTATATCATGGCTCCAAAAGGTTTATTGTTGTGGAAAGCACAACCGGCGAACTTGCGCGCTTCGAAACGTGCGTACGAAATCTACGAAGAATCGTTTTCCGCGCGCTCCATTTGTGGTGCTGATTACGCTAAAAGGGGTTTCATAAGCCTAATGAAGCAATTATGCCCTCACCTTCTCTGAAGCGTGCCGGGAACTTCCGCACTAACAAGATTGACCCTGTCACCCCGCGCACCCTCTGTTCACCTTATGCACTGCCGAGCGCCCCCCCCCCCCTCGCCACGTCTGATTCATTGCGGCTTCTCTGGACCCTCCTTGGCAATGCCTTCAAGCTTTCGACTTTTTCTAAATAATTGGCTTCACAATGGCTACGATCATGTGGCTTGGAGACATCAGTCCTATCCAACCATCCTGAAATCTAAAATATCGCTTGACATAGCTCCAGCTGCTTCTAGCCTACTCAAGCTGTACCAAGCTAGTTAGCAGGCAAAATTTTCTTCCTAGGACGGACCTGCAGAAGCTTTCATAAGAAAGACTCGCATACCTCCACGCATGTATGAATTTGTATGAATTTACCGTATTATATGCGGCAAATTGACGCTTTTCTATAACGAGAGATAGTACCAGGTAATCACTGAGCTTCGAGACAACCGACGCAGCGTATAATTCTCAATCAGGCCACAAACGACCTCGATTAGGGTAAATATTATGAGCGCCTTTCGTTCATAATGGTGCCTCTAATCAAACACTATATTTGCATTAAACACACCGGGCAGAGGTTTCTAGAAAGGTAATCTCAACGTTGATTTAATATGACTGACACGAGGTGGGTGCACGCCTATCCTGTTCCTGTTCTGAACGATACGCAATAGAGACGCTTCTCACTTCACGTGCGGGGACATACTGCGCCAGGTCGTGCTGTCGTCCTCGGAGGCTGCGCCGAGCTGAAGGAACGCTACCCTGGTAGCACAGTCGTTGTGAGCCATCATGTCGTATAGCGGCGTGTTACAGCGTTCTCCGATACTGTTGTGGCACCCTTGATTTGCGGGAGCTGCGGCTCATGCGGATTGCGCTGATTGCGTACAACAGTCGACGCCAACGTAGCCGTCTAATAAACGCTTTTCCTCAACTCTGGGCATTCTCCTTGCGGCGCTCTGTCTCGCTCCCTGTGGAGACCGAACGAGCGTCCGCTTCGGGCACACACAACACACGCGGCTGAGTTGGTCGTCCCCCTGAGGGGCTCGGATCCTCGGACCCGTGCGAGGGTCTACGTGACAGTCTGTGGAGAATCGCGTCAGGGAAAACCACCTCTGCATGGAAGTGACGATGTTTTCATCCTTAATAAATTTGCTACGTTATTAGAAGTCTTTCTTTTTCTTTTTTTCATGAATCGTTAGCATTTCCTTCATTGCCGTTCATTAGCATGTTGTTAGTCGTTAGCACTGACATGTGCATCTGCAACGTAATTTTTAAATCGAAGATATTGTTGCCTGCTATCCCGGGTTGTTGCAAAAGTTCAATTTCCAATAAGCGGCCATGACTTTTCCTTTTGGTGGCGACACTCTTGCAGCAAGAAATTGGAGAGGGAAGGGAACTGGCACAAGTAAGTTAAGATAGCTTCGGCAATGACGTCGGCGCAGAGAAATACTGCGACTGTCCAGTATGCGCCTATTGCGCGGTTGCTCCCCTTTTAACGTCTTCCGCTGCTGAAAACTTGCCCGACGGAGGCCTGCAGGTAGGCTGCTTATAAGCTTGCGTCGGTGCTTTGTAAAGACTCTGCACTTCTAAACGACGTGGAAGACGTCGACCCGCTTTTCGATGTTGCACCTCAAACAGCGATCTCGCTCGTAAGTGCTATTTGCCTTTGACTAACTGCCTCCGCTAAAGGCCGGCAGATCGCACGCTCTGTGGGATCTGCCCGCATATGCGAAGCACTGTGCGAGGATCCTGCCAAGTACACAAAACGGCCCTGAGAGCACCAAGACGTAGGCGGCTGTTTCATGACCTACTTGACCCACATGTCACGATATTCATGTCATGACCGCTCATTCATATTCTTCATACGCACTTGTCAGACTATGCCAGTTTTAGTACATACTAAGTAAACGAAAGATGCAGTGGTGGCGTAGAGGTAAAGCATCCACCTCGGATGCAAGTGGACCATGGCTCGAATCCCGGTGCCGCGCAATTTTACACCGGATTAAAAAAAATCAGCGTGCTGTTGAAATTGCATAATCAGGCCAGGAGTGTGGCCTGATCCCGGTGACCAGAGCCGGTAACGCATTCCCTCACCAGAGCAGGATTGCTCACCCTGGTGCAGTACTTGGCCAAAACCTTCTATATGAATACAACAATCAAACTCCGGCCCTCAGTCCCCAGCAGCTGCGAAGCAACTGACCACGGCGTCGGTCAGACCTGTGACGCAGGAGAGAGTGCTAAGAATCCCTGGTTCCAGACAGGCCGCCATTGGAATCTTAACCTGGCAATGTTTAACGCTAGAACTTTATCTAGTGGGGCGACTCTAGCAGTGCTATTGGAGGAATTAGCGGGCAGTAAACGGGATATAATAGGGCTCAGTGTAGTTAGGAGGACAAAAGAAGCATATACAGTGCTAAAAAGCGGGCCCATCCTGTGCTACCGAGGCTTAGCGGCGAGACGAGAACTAGGAGTCGGATTCCTGATTAATAAGGATATAGCTGGTAACATACAGGAATTCTAAAGCATTAACGAGAGTGTGTCAGGTCTTGCTGAGGCACCTAATAAGTGGTACAAATTAAAGGTCGTACAGGTCTACGCCTGTACATCCAGTCATAATGACCAGGAAGTCGAAAGCTTCTATGAAGCCATGGAATTGGCGATGGGTAAAGTTAAAACAAAATGCACTATACTGATGCGCCACTTCAATGCCACGGTATAGCAAGAAGCAGGCTGGAGACAAGTCAGTGGGGGAATATGGCATAGGCTCTAAGAATAGCAGGGGAGATTTATTAGTAGAATTTACATAACAGAATAATATGCGGATAATGAACCTTCTTGCGCAAGTGGGATAGACGAAAGTGGACGTGGAGGAGCCCGAACGGCGAGACTACAAATCAAATAAACCTTATACTCTGTGCTGACCCTGGCATCATACAAGATGTGGACGCGCTTGGGAAGGAGCACTGCAGTGACCATAGGATGGTAAGAACTCGAATTAGCCGACACTTGAGGAGGGAACGGAAGAAACTGGTACATAAGAAGCCGATCAAGAAGTCAGCGGTAAGCGGCAAAATATATTAATTGCAGATGAAGCTACAGAATAGGTATTCGGCTTTAACTCGGGAAGAGGACCTTAGTGTTGAAAATATGAGCGACAATGTTATGGGCATCTTTAAGTGGTGTACAACAAAAGTCGGTGGTGACTCCGTTAGACAGGATGCCAGTAAGCTATCGCAGGAGACAAAAAATCTGATCAAGAAACACCAATGTATGAAAGCCTCTAACCTTACAGCTAGAATAGAACTGGCAGAACTTTCCAAGGTAATCAACAAGCGTAGGTCAGCTGACATAAGGAAGTATATTATGGACAGAAATGAATATGCTCTCAGGAAAGGAGGAAGCCTAAAAACAGTGAAGAAGAAACTAGGAATTGGCAAGAACCAGATGTATGCGCGTAGAGGCAAAGCCGACAATATCATTACTAATATGGATGAGATAGTTCAAGTGGCTGAGGAGTTCTATAGAGAGTTATACAGTAGCAGAGCACCCACGATGATAATCGAAGACAGAATAGTCAAGAGGAATTTGATATCCCACCAGTAACACCCGAAGAAGCAAAGAAAGCCTTGGGAGCTATGCAAAGGGGGAAGGGAGCTGGGGTGGATCAGGTAACAGCAGATTCGATGAAGGATGGTGGGCAGATTGTTCTAGAAAAACTGGCCACCCGGTATACGCAATGCCTCATGACTTCGAGCGTACCGGAATCTTGGAAGAAAGCTAACATAATCCTATTCCATAAGAAAGGGGAAGCCAAAGACTTGAAAAATTATAGACCCATGAGCTTACTCTCGGTTGCCTAGAAAGTATTTACTAAGATAATCGCAAATAGAATCAGGAACACGTTACAATTCTGTCAACTAAAGGACCATGCAGGATTCTGTAAAGGCTACTCAACAATAGACCATATTCATACTATCAATCAGGTGATGGAGAAATGTGCGGAATATATATATAACCAACCCTTATATATAACTTTCATTGATTACGAGAAAGCGTTTGATTCAATCGAAACCTCAGTAGTCATCAAGGCATTACAGAATCAGGGTGTAGACGAGCTGTATGTAAGTATACTGAAAGATAGCTGTAGGGGCTCCACAGCCACCGTAGTCCGGCGCTCCACAAAGAAAGCAACAAAATCCCAATAAAGGAAGGCGTGAGCCAGGGAGATACGATCTCTCCAATGTTATTCACAGCGTGTTTACAGGAGGTATTCAGAGACCTGGATTGGGAAGAATTGGGGGTAAGAGTTAATGGAGAATACCTTAGTAACTTGCGATTCGCTGATGATATTGCTTTGCTTAGTAACTCATGGGAGCAACTGCAATGCATGCTCACTGACCTGGAGAGGCAAACCCGTAGGCTGTGTCTAAAAATTAATCTGCAGAAAACTAAAGTAATGTTTAACAGTCTCGTAAGAGAACAGCAGTTTTCGATAGGTAGCGAGGCACTGGAAGTAGTAAGGGAATACAGCTACTTAGGATAGGTAGTGACCGCGGGTCCGGAATATGAGACTGAAATAGTCAGAAGAATAAGAATGGGCTGGGGTGCGTTTGGCAGGCCTTCTCAGATCATGAACAGCAGGTTGCCATTATCCCTCAAGAGAAAAGTGTATAACAGCTGTGTCTTACCAGTACTCAAGTACGGTGCAGAAACCTGGAGGCTTACGAAAGCATGGGCGGCAGAAAGTTACGTGGGCGGATGAGAATAAGAAGTTTGCAGGGAGAACATGGCCAGAATTAGTACATGACCGGGGTAGTTGGAGAATTATAGGAGAGGCCTCTGCCCTGCAGTGGGCGTAACCAGGAGGATGATGATGATGTGATGATGATGATGAAGAAGAAGAAGAAGAAGTAAACGAAATAACCATTAGAACACCATGACGTAGGCGGCTAGATAGAGTTACGAGCTGGTACCTTTTACGGGGAAGGGGTTTCTGCGGCCATCAACAGCATCTTTTTGGATCCACATTCATCATCGGAAATGGTCCCTCAGGGAAGACGAGATGACGTAAAAACAAATAACAGCCTTGTAATACACCCTTACGGATGAGCGGTGCGGAGTGGCGCACTCCAAGAGAGAAAGTTCGGCGTGTGTGTACCTGCATGAAAGGGCAGAGAAGATCCCTTGGTGGCGTCTCACTTGCCTTCTTAAACCTTACACTATTAGGGCAGCCTCATTCTCTGTTGCTCCCTGGTAGAGGACCTTATCAGCACACTGGTCAGCTCGCACAGAGGAACACGGAGAAACTGCCTGGCAATGCAACGAAGAATACGAAAAGAAGGCGCTTCCTGGAGTAGGGGGGGTGCACGTGGGACAAAAGAAAGCATGATTTGCACTGGTGCACAATCCAGCGCGCACACCCAACGGAGCAGTCTTTTCATATTGACGCGCGTGAAGATTACGCAGGTCGAGTCTCGAACGCTTGGCGTCTGTTCCATTCATCGCCGCACGCAGTGAACCACAACAATAGATAGATAGATAGATAGATAGATAGATAGATAGATAGATAGATAGATAGATAGATAGATAGATAGATAGATAGATAGATAGATAGATAGATAGATAGATAGATAGATAGATAGATAGATAGATAGATAGATAGATAGATAGATAGATAGATAGATAGATAGATAGATAGATAGACAGACAGACAGACAGACAAACAGATAGATAGATGCCAGTAGAGCCCTTATCAAAGCCCACCTATATTTTGCGATCTGACATTTTTATTGCAGACCGTTTAATCGAATCCGATCATTAACACGAAAATGTGCATGTTACAAAGAAGTCTCTGACTTGCATTGTGTTGTCAACAAAATTGACCTTTTAAGAAATGCATAAAATCACAAAATATATGTGGGGGCTAACAAGAGATATTTATTTCACAAAAGTAGAAAGATGCCGAGAGCGAGTGGGGCTATACTAATCCAGGTACAACCAAATTAGGAAGGCCTACTAAGCTTGAACAAAGACACTCACTCACCAGAACAGGAATTGGCCTCCCTGGTGCACTATTCGGCCACAACCTCCCTAATCATATTTACAATTAACTCACGGCCCTCAGTCCCCAGCAGCTGCGGAGCAGCTGTCTAAGGCGGCGGTCAGACCTGCAACGCAGCAGAGGGTGCTAAGAATGTCTGGGTGAGGACAGCCCGCCAATGGAAACTGACCCTGTTAACCTTCAATTGCCCAACTCTGTCAAGTGAGGTTAGCTTAGCAGTATTGTTCAAGGTACTATCAGGCATTGTTTCGGATATCATCGGCTTTAGTCAGGTTAGAAGAAATGGTGAGGCTTATACATTGATGAACAGCAGTCCTGCCCTCTGCTATAGAGGTCTGCCAGATAAGAAGCAATACGGAGTAGGATTCTTAATCCATAAGGGCATTGCGAGCAACATTGACGAATTCTACAGCATTAATGAGAGGGTAGCAGTAGTCGTAATCAAATCTAATAAGACGTATAGATCAAAGTTAGCACAAGCCTACGCTCCTACATCCAGCCATGACGATGAGGAAGAAGATAACTTTTATGAATATGTTGAATTAGCGATGAGACAAGTGCAAACTCAATCTGTAGTAGTTATGGGTGACTTCAATGCAAAAGTAGGGGAAAAGCACGCGGGTGATCAGGCAATTGGCAACTACGGCATCGATTGTAGAAACGCTAGAGGAGAGGTGCTGGTAAAATTCGCAGGAAGGAATAAGCGGATAATAATGAACACCTTTTTCAGGCAGTGTAGCAACAGAAAGTGGACCTGGAAAAGCCCTAATGGGGAAACAAGGAATGAAATGGATTTCATACTTTGTGCCGATCCCAGCATAGTGCAGGATGTAGAAGTGATAGGTAGTGTAAAGTGCAGTGATCATAGGTTGTTGAGGGCTAGGATTCACCTCAATTTGAAGAGAGAAAAAATAAAATTGGTCAAGAAGAAACAGGTCAACTTAGAGGCAGCAAGGGTAACAGCAGACAAATTTAGGCTGGTACTTGCAAACAAGTTTGCAGCCTTAGAACAGAGAGATGATGATGTTGACATAGAGCTAATGAATGAAACCATAACGAAGCTGGCTTCAGAGGCAGCAACCGAAGTGAGAGGCAAGGCACCAAGGCAACCAGTGGGCAAGGAGCCACTATCTACCCAATGCTATTCACTGGATGCTTAGAAGAAGTATTCAATATATTGAACTGGGAAGGTTTGGGAGTAAGGATCGAGAGCGAATACATCAGCAACCTTCACTTTGCCGATGACATTGTTCTATTCAGCAACAGTGCAGACGAGTTACAACAAATGATTGAGGACTATAACAAAGAGTGTAAGAGTGGGGCTGAACAATACTATGCAGAAGACACAGATAATGATGAATAACCGGGTAAGGGAAAAGAATTCAGGATCGTCAGTAGCCTCTATAGAATCTGTGAAGGAGTACGTTTACCTAGGTCAACTAATCACTGGGAACCATGACCATGAGAAGGAATTTCACAGAATAAAAATAGGTTGGATCGCATACGGCAGACACAGCTCCTGACTGGAAGCTTACCATTATGACTGAAAAAGAAGCTATAAAATCAGTGCATTTTACCGGTGCTGACATATGGGGCGGAGACTTGGAGACTGACAAAGACACTTGAGAACAAATTAAGGACTGCGCAAAGAGCGATGGAACGAAGAATGCTACGCATAACTTTAAGAGACCGAAAGAGAGCGGTTTGGATCAGGGAGCAAACGGGTATTGACGATATTCTAATAGAAATTAAGAGAAAAAAATAGCGCTGAGCAGGTCATGTAATGCGCAGATTAGATAACTGTTGGACCATTAGGGTGACAGAATGGGTACCAAGAGAAGGAAATCGCAGTAGAGGACGACAAAAAAAGACTAGGTGTTGCGACGAAATCAGGAAATTTTCAGGTGCTATTTGGAATCGGCTGGCTCAGAACAGGGGGAATGGGAGAAATAGGAGATCGCGGGGAGAGGCCTTCGTCCTGCAGGGGACATAAAATAGGCTGATGATGATGATGATGATGATGATGATGATGATGATGATGATGATGATGACAGTTTATTTCTAGTGAACCAGATATAGATGGAACGCACGCCATGCCCAACCTAACAATATTAAAGGCGGTCTCTAAAATACCGCAAGACCTTACGTTCCACCATAAAGAAGGTAGCGAGTTCAATGCATGTATGATGCACCCAGGAAGTGTATTTCTTTGGAGGTTAGCGCTACTGATGCCTCGGCTATGCATTTGTCATCCCATTTCCAAATCAGGCAAGCCTCCGCTTCCCAGCAGACTTTCTCGTCTGTTCCTCCAATAAACGCATGTAGAAAAAAAATGGAATAGCAGGCCGCTGTCTGTGTTTGTGCTCTTGAACTACAGATAGATAGAAAATAGGTCGGTGTGTACAGTGCATTCTTGCAGTGCATTGAGAATGCGTACGTCTTTCTTTTTTCGCACCGCCAGACGTCTAGCTCTCAAGTCCGTCTGAGAGCCCCAGGAAAAACAAGCAAGCAGAGAAAAGCAAGTAGAAGGGAGCGATAAAGGTGATCTTTTTTTTAAAGAAGACGCAAGAACTAGGCAGTGGACTGTATCTGCGGTTGATGAGAACAGTTAAGTTGGCTGCGCTGGTAAAGCATGTTTTTTTTTTCTTCATAAAACCCGGTAAAAGCAGCGGATTCGATTTGACGGCCCAATTTGCGAAGTTCATTATGAACTTCTTTAAACATGACTTCGACAACGGTAATGCGAGGAGACATCGCGATTGCATCCTTTTGTTTAGTATTGCTGTGAGGCGCGCGCGTCCAAGCAGCCCATTTGCGCGCAGCGCGGCCTGGTTTCGCGAGAAAGGCAAAGAGAGGAGAACTGGCTCGACATGATGCCGGGGCAACATCAACTTCCGGTTTCGCTTAGCTTCACAAAGAGTGATGTCAGGGTCACTCTTCAGTTTCTTTTCTTCCTCCATGAATTTGCTTCACAAAGAGTGACGTGAGGGCCCCTTCTCAGATTTTCCTTCCTCCATGACCGAGAACGAGAGTTATCGCCTTGTGCCGTTGCCAGGAGTGACACCACGGCGTCCAGCAGGCGTGTAAGCCGATAGTGCGGCGCTGCGGTTGTCATATGTTGCACTTTCTGGATACTGCAAATACGCTTCCCGGTCAACGTTACGGTTACATAAGCTGCAGTTGACAGGAAGGATGAAAAGCAATAAGGATCTTTGAACGCCATCGCGCTACACTCATGCGCCCCCGTCGGTGCATGCTGCTTTCGTGACTTTATCTTCGTGACTGCATCACGCAACTACCTTGCAGCTGTACCGAAGGTACGAGGCGTAGACAGGCAATATCGTTTTGCAGCTGGGTATAGTTTTGGGAGTAACAGGCTGATTATTGGCTGTACTAGAGAGTTTTACTTTTGCTCGCTACATGATATGGTATAGCGATATGTGACGTGTCATTGTCATGGCACATACGCGTGGTATACACATAATTAATGTACCGGTTAGTTACCGCCCGTAACCGTAATAGTCACTGTAACCGTGATCAACTATAGCAACATGGCAGCGCCTAGCGCCGACTACGCGCTTGGACCTCCGCCCTATCAGCAAGGAACAAGTGGCGAAATCCCCGTATTCAGAAATGCACCTTAACTTGAAGCGCAAGCTTGATTTGATCTAAAGGACGTCTGCCATGAGCGTGCCGTAGGAAATGCTATGAGCGTCGTGGGCACATTCATGCCAGGCGTCACTTATATCACGTAATGCGCGGGCTTTAAGTTAAGATGCATTTCTGAATACGGGGCTAAGTCTCATCTCAAGCTGAGGTCAATGCATTAGGTATGTTTTCCGGTAATTATTGAGATTGGCTGCTTGTTTTCACGCTGCTAAGACTACAGACACGGCGCCGAGCCGCAAAACTGGTTTGATTTCTAGTTAGCAGATGGCGCCACACCATTAACACTGGTGATGCGTTCACGATGCACAACGCTATAAAAGCATAATTGTTCGCCGCATCATTAATTTACTCCGGCGCTCTGGTATGGTATGTACGCGACGACGGTAGTGATCAAACGCTAAGCAGACGCTGAGCAGACGCTTTGCCACAGGCGAACATTTATGAGGTCTTTCGCCCTTACTACTTACTAATGAGGCTGCAAAGTAACTTCAGAGAAAACGTACAGCTGAAGTGAAGTTCCGCTGTCGCATCCATGTAAACGGAGCTTATGCTTATGGCGTAAAAAATTTTGTTCATCAACCCAGCAACCATATAGCATGCACCGACAGGATGGAAAGCAGACGCTAAGCAGACAACGCGGTGCGGATGGACACATATCGACGGGCATTCATCCTTCCTATTGGTTAAGAACTCGTACAGGTTCCACAGTGCTGCAATGAAGTACTGAGATAGGGTATAGAAACATTGGGCATCCACGTCACTCCGGTTGTGGCCGCGCCTTCCTGTGAGAACTGCGCCGAGTACAGCAGCTTGTCGCACGCTTCTACCTTTTTCCGGCGTGAGCTTTGTGGCTTTCTGTAAGTACTTAGTCTAAGTAAGTAGACAGCTTGACAACATAGTCGTTCACCATCTCCCTGGATGGACTGTACGTCCAATTATAACTATATATATATATATATATATATATATATATATATGTATATATATATATATATATATATATATATATATATATATATATATATATATATATCTTCGTGGAACATTACCTCCGGCAACGAAAAAATATCACTATGCTATTTTACTTTCTTTCCATCACTTCACATAATTTCATTCATTTTTTTTTCTGCTTCATGATGATGACAAGATGTACTTATTGAGGAATGGCTCAAAGGCCTATAATGGGGAATAGGAAGTGGAGGGGGGAGGCGCATTCAGAGCAGTCCTAGGAGCTGCGCGACCTTGGTGAAAGTCAAGAGCGAGTCCGGAATGGCCCTGTCGGAATGCGTCGAGCCAGTTGCCGGTCTAATCCACAGCTCGTTGGACGGAACTCGCACCGCCCTCAGGTGGTGGTCCCGCTCCTGAGCGCATCACTGGCACTCCCAAAAGAGATGGGCTGCCAATGGCCGCGTGGCCATGTCACAGTCAGGGCAACTGTGTGGCACCTAGGGTGCTTCTTGTTCCGCAGAGGCTGCGCAAGGGCCAGGTTCTTGCGATGGAAGGCAGTTCGGAGACGGAGGTTGTCATAGCGTGGCTGGTACAGCCGCCACCGCTCCTGCACAACCGGTGCGCGGACGAAGCAAGAACAGGGCCTGTGCAGCAGCACCTTTCCCGACCTGGCAAGACCCGCGGAAATTGGGTCTGGGTCTGAGGGCACACACGCGCGGAGTTCACTCTTGCGTCGGTTGGCTTTCTGTTTCATAAACATAGAAAAATGAAATATTTCCCTCTCCCTCCGCTCCCCCTCCTCCAACCAAAGCATTATATCTTGTCCTCAAGTTTAGACTCAGTTTGCCATATATTTCCAATTTCCACTTATTTATTATTCTCTTCATTTCTTTACCGGACGTTCCCTTATTTTGCTTATTCTTTTCCGTTACATTTGGACCTTCTTGCTCTCGTAATACGCACTGATCTCGTCAATTAGAGGGAATCAGTGACAACAACACTAAATTTTAAGCTTACTACGATATGCGATCAGGAGCATTTTTGGCATCGATCATCATCATCATTAAAAAGAGAAGATCAGGAGCCTCGTGGGCGCGTGCCCTCGCGAGCGAAAGAAAATTCGACGGTTTGCAGGCTACGCACCGGTCACCGCGCACCGCTAGCCTCTGGCCCCCTTCCGTCAACGTAAGTCCAATGCCACTTATTTCCCACTCTCTTGTTTGTAGTAAAGTCCCTAGATATTCAGCTCTTGCTTAAGCAGCGACATCTGCTCTCACACGCAGCCGGCGTCAGCCGCCGTGTTCTTCCTAACTTCCTGAAGCGGCGCGCCCTCGTATATAGCATCCGACCGTCAACGGCCGCTGATGCACCGCATGGGTCAAATGTAAGTTTCAGTCAGGGTGCCAGACAGTCAAATACGAACCCAAAAGCGGCTTAGTACTGCGCTGGTGAGGGCGAACGCGAAATTTGTCGCCACAATTGTGACCCGTACTTGCTGGCCCTCTTCGATTTTGGGAGTTTCGGCAGCCCGCTGGCACCCAGACGACAGCCAGCTAGTTCCGGTCTTGATAGGAAGTCACGTGGGCTGGAACCCCAAGACCACCCGAAGCTGCCTGAAGTTGGCAAAATCGAGCGCCGTGACAGCTCGCCAAATGTAAACATGTTCCCACCATGGCAGGGCCCGGCGAGGCAGGCGTGCACTCGGCGTAGTCAGCTCATTGATGCGTTGCCAGCTTGAAAATGCAGATTTGCATTTAGGGATACGATCACTTTCGCGAGATTTCGCGCGAATCGGCACAGGATGCGCACTGGGCCAACCTCTCCTTGCACAGCGCAACGGACGGCCTCCGAAGCGTGCGATGCCAACACGCGAAATCGCGCGTAGGCGATTGCATCCCCGAAAGCGATCGCTCGAGAATTCCTGCTCGCAGCGATCACGTCGCCCACCACCGACATTGATGAATTGGCGTCATGTCGTCACTTGACAAGACATGAAAGAGCAGCATATCGGGTAGCACGTCTTCATATTCATGAAATTTCGTGCCCACCTGCTTGGGCTTCGATTTCAGAACGTTTCTTTCGGCTGATGGTGCTTCTCATTTTGACCGTATGGAGCTGGGGATGAGCTGCCGCATGAACATGCACGCCGCCTCTGTGGCCAGTTAAACGTTTCACACGAAAAACAATATTGGTCGCGTACATGAGAGCAATAAGCTAATGTACAAGTGCCTAATGTACTACGTATTCCTATTAATCAACCAGTGCATTCTTAACATCAACGGCCTGCAGTTCGAAAACTTCGATTTCGAGCTGCAGCCCGTGCAAGCATACGGCGGAGAGACGGAGCGAACACGGGCTATCTGCAACGTCTTCGCTAACTGCAGAAAAAGGAAATATCGCCGCATACATAAGCGAGATATGTGAAAAGGAAGACCACCAGAGAAATATGAACCGGAACTATACCACAGTGTGTGAATGAGCGTCTAGAACTCGCGCGGAACACGATGCAGATTCAGAGCGCGGCGCAGTTACCTTCGCCGCGAAGAAGCCTTCGTGGGACACACACTCATACACACACAAAAGCTTCAAACAGGGCCCGTATTCTGAAACGTTCGCCTGCCGCGAAACTACCGCCGTGGCCACGCCTCCGCCAACGGCGCGCGCTGATTGGCGATGTTAGAACAACAGGAAAATAAACAGCGCCATGTAGTAGTAACGGCCTACGTCATTTTAACGTCATGGTGTCGATGGGTGCTCTCGACATATATTGAATAAATGAACACGTCTTTCGGCGTCTCTTGGCATTCGGTTGGTGTGGGAGTGTAGTAGAAATAAGATAGGTGGTAGTTTAGAGTAGCCTTTTCGGTGGCGTCTTACACGCGTTGTTCCGCGGCGATATTTCTTGATTCACATAAAATAATATATTTCACACTTTCTTATTCAATGTATTTTACCTAAAGAGGCCGTAACCAAACGTAGTCAGTGCGCAGCATAGAGTTTCCTACAAGAATTACTAGAGGGAACTCTGGCGCTAGTGTCTACGGGAGCTGCAATGGAAGCGGTTGTCCCAGCATGGGAATTATGGGAAGTACATGAATTTGCCTAAACTTCGTCCTTTTGGCTTAAAACGCGGCTTTGTGACTTTGTAAACTCGTCATTTTCAGCAGTGTATTGCGTAATAAATAATTAAATAAACATCATTAAAATTGCCCGACGGCAGGATTCGAACAAAGGGACTGTAGCACAGAAGACTGATATTAAAACCATTAAGCCACGGACGCACGTATCGACAAGCGAATGAAACGCCCTTATGAATTTATCACATGCATGCCAGTGCCTTGAGACGCTTGGCGCGTTTCGATTTGGCCACCTGGACAAGCTCAATCGTTGCAATTAATAGCAATTGTGCGCGTTACCGGCGTCTTCTGCACTTCGAAGAATATAGATTGCGCTGATATATACGACAATAAGATTTATACAGCGTAATATACAAAGCCACAAGAACGTCTGAATCCACAAGCACGAAGATCAGACAAATCCATGTACTTCCCATCATTCCCATGGTAGGTCAACGACTGCAGCGCCAGAGTTCCCTCTAGTAATTTTTGTAGGAAACTATGGTGCGCAGAACCCGTACTGCGGCCACTACACTCGAAAACAACACAGCCGAGCCGCTCTGCACTCGCCGGGTGCGATCTCTCATGTGATCTGAAGCGTTCGAGAGCGCGCGTTGGTAGTGCACGCTGACGTCATGGGTAAGCAGTCGCTTGGCTTATAGAATGTGACTTTCGCGGAAGGCGAACGTTTCAGAGTACGACCCCAGTTCACCACCGCTCGTATCGCACTCCTCGCCACGCGGAACGCTGCGATAGACCCTAAGGAAATGACGCTAGAATGCTAGAAGCATAGTTTCTCACTATAACACCTAGAGGGTAATCTGGCGCCACCGTCTATGGGAGTTTCTTAAGGGGGCACCGTGCCGTCATGGGAATGACGGTATATGTGTCTGCGAGGCTCGTGTTGGCTGGTGTTGTAAGAGGCTTCGTCTAAAACGGAATATGGCTACGCAAATAACGCGTTCTCAAAGTAAAATCTTCATAAAATGTTTCCATTCACGCATATTACATCTTTACTCACCCACGATGCATGACCAAGCGAAGAAAAGCAAGAACAGACGACCAACTGTTTCAAAGCGAGCGCGAACCTTGTCGTCTGTTCTCCAACTTTAGCGGCCCGCTGATACTTTCTACGTAACATGTAGTCGTACACACAATAACAAGTTCTCATAGTTAAGCAAAACATGTTTTCGCGTAATAATAAAGCTAAAACAGCTTTTCACGTGCTGTTCTAGTAGAAAAATTGGAAGACGCTTAAGCTTCGCCTTCAAGAGTGGAACGCGACAGCGTTCCCGTCGACCCGCCAAGGGGTGTAAGACAATGGGCTACGGCGCAGCGACTACGCGCCCTGCATCGGACGCGGTGAGCGTCGAGCAACGCAGCGTTCGGCGCGACAACGAAATGTGCGCCTGAGCAAGCGACGCACGCCTGAGCCTTAGAAACAGCTCGTTTCTAAGGCAACACCGCGTTCACTAGAGGCGCTTTTGTACCGCTTTGAAGCATCGAACTTGTGGCTCAGTGGTAACGTCTCCGTCTCACACTCCGGAGACCCTGGTTCGATTCCCAACCAGCCCATCTTGGAAGTTGCTTTTTATTTATGAAGTGCCTGCCGTGATTTATCGCTCACGGCCAACGCCGCGGACGCCGACGCCGACACCGACACCGACGCCGACGACACCGGCTTTTCTGCGACACGAGCTCCTTAACGCTATCGCGTTAAAATGAATCATTGTGACAGACGGAACGGTACTTGCCAAGCGCGTCTTCAAGGTGTCCTGTCTCTACGAGAACGATGCCAATCCGAATCCACAATATACCGGCATTCCCATGCATACCACAGCGCAGCAGCGCCAGATTTCCCTCTAGGTAATGTAGTAAGAAACTCTATGGCTAGAAGTAAGGAAATCCGACTCAACCGACGCCGGTCGCGTTGTATTGCGGCCGCGAGAAGCGTCTAGCCACGTTTCTGCGGTCGCGCCGACCGCAGAGAATTCTTCGCGCAAAGAAAAGACAAAAAGGTTAACGTCCACAGAAGAAAGGCTAACTGCGTCCAAGTAACTGTCCCCGCAGTAAGTTGCACGACTGCGGGGAGAAACGGCATTAGGAATATCATGGCTGCTAGATATGAGCGCCGCCCAATGAGGTTCATTAGCGGCGCTTCATGGCTTGTCGATACTTAAGGCATGGTCACGGTAAGCACAGAAACTGTACGGGATCACATATGGCGGCAGTATGGATGAAGGCTTGCGTGTGTTTCGTTCTAGTGTGGCGCATCGAATCCCTAATGAAGAGCAGGGACTCTCAACGAAAACATTAACTGCTTTTAATGTCATAGACTGCTGGCAAGTACCACTGAAGCGTCAGTTTTACGGAGAAGAACGCATTTACTAAAGAATACGGCCAGAAATCGGAACAGAGTTGGTGCCGCGATTGTGAAATCACAACTGGGTCCGAACTAAATAAGAACGGCAGATTTGGTGAATTGCTGGTTTTCCATGCCATTTAAAAAACAGCACTACCGACACACACAAGAAAACTAGCTCGGGACACATACGGCATGTGTTTCAATCTCTTTTCTGTGTTTTTTTCTACGACCGAGGGGATTACGTCTCTTTATCACGAGAGCTTTCAAATTTCTTCCCTATTTTTCATGAGGTCAGCCAGACAGTGGACATAGATGAAGCTTGGATTCTTTTTAGAGATAAATTAAAGGCTTTAATTGAACAATACATACCTTCCAAACTTTTGACAACTAGACGCCGGAAAGATAAACCGTGGGTAGATAAGAAAATTCGCTCGCTTATTAACAAAAAACGCCGCCTGTATGCTTCGTATTTGAAGACTCACAATCAATCGGTCTTCCATGAAATGCGTCATGTGAACTACAATATTAAGCAAGAAATAAAGGTGAATAAACAAAGTTATATTTCATCGCTTGACGCAAAGTTAAGGGATAATCCTAAAGAATTTTGGAAATTTGTTAAAATAAATGGTAAAGTGGACACAACTGTCCCCATTTTATCAGTCGGCGAGAAAACAGTGCTTGATGATTATGAGAAGGCTTGCTGTCTGAATTCCTATTTTAAAAGTGTTTTTTCTGAGACATACACTGGTGAACCGCCTGAAATACAAGAAATAGTCTATGAGAATATGCCTATGGTCACTGTCACATATAACGGTGTTCTGAAACTTATTTCCAATCTGAACAACAAATAAGCTGGCGGTCCCGATGGTATTCCGTCGCAGGTATTGAAATCCTGCTCTCAAGAAATTGCGCATTTTTTAGTCGCTCTGTTTAATAAATCATTAAATACCATTTCATTACCTGCAGAGTGGAACGTAGCCCACGTCGTTCCCATACATAAAAACGGTCCCAAAAATGTACTAGAAAACTACAGGCCTATTTCTCTAACATGTGTATGTTGCAAAACAATAGAACACATCATATACAGTGCTGTGATGAAACACCTTCAAAGCAATAATTTTTTTTCGGATTTTCAACATGGATTTAGGCCTGGCTTGTCATGTACGACTCAACTGGTAGAGTTCGCTCACGATCTCTTTTACTCTTTTGACCTTGGATTTCAGGTAGACTGTATATTTTTAGATTTCCGGAAAGCTTTTGACACAGTTTCTCATGCATTGCTTTTACATAAATTATCTTGTCTCGGTATACACCCTGCAATAGTACATTGGATTGGAAATTACCTGTCTGGACGAACACAGCATGTTTTAATAAACGGAACCAAATCAACACCTGTCACCGTAACCTCTGGCGTGCCCCAAGGGGTCTGTTTTGGGGCCTTTGTTATTTTTAGTCTTTATAAATGACATTGTGCACAATCTAGAATGCAAAGTGAGGTTATATGCTGATGATTGTGCCATATACAAGAATGTAGAAACTGTTTGTGATGTTAGTAGTTTGCAGAATGACCTAAACAAAATTCATGCTTGGTGCATTAAGTGGGGCATGTCTTTGAACAATGCTAAATGCCAACTTGTGTCATTCACCCGTAAACGCTTTCCTGTGAGATCAGTGTACAAATTGGACGGACTACTTCTTGAAAAGGTCGAACACTACAAATACCTCGGGGTCTATTTTTCAGAAAATTTAACATGGAACAGACATATTGAATACTTAACCTTAAAATCATCTCGTATACTAAACCTTGTTAGACGTAATTTTTATAACGCCCCCCAGAAAGTAAAAGAACAGCTTTACATAACAAATGTTCGTCCGGTACTCGAATACGCTTGCAGGTATGGGACCCTCAAAGCTCTAAACTTATAGAAAAGCTCGAACGCGTCCAAAACCGCGCTGCAAGATTTCTTTCTGGTAATTATAATTTCCGTAGCAGTATTACATTGCTTAAAGAGGACCTTGGTTGGAAATCACTAGCACACCGCCGATTAACTGCAAAATTAGAACTTTTTTTCCGAATCTACTTTGATCTCACAGGAATAAACAAGAACTTGTACATTTTCCCTCCCCACTTCATCTCTAAACGATGTGATCACGAGCTGAAAGTCCTTGAAATGCGCTGTCGTACTGATGTCTATCGTAATTCATTTTTCCCGCATGTTTCCGCACACTGGAAAAGGCTTCCCAGGAGCATTGGTGAATGTAAAACGTGTTCAGAGTTTCTGTCTTTATTGTCACGCAGTCTGTCGTAGTATATTATCCCGTTTTCTTTATGTCATTTGGCTGGCATTGCACTTCATGCGATAGTGTACCCTTTCCATTTCTGTCTTGCAAATTTGCACCGCATTTCACAAGACCGTTTTGCCGTCGAGATGACTCATCTATGTTACGTATTTTGTTACTCTTACCACCTGTGCTCTGCTGTATCAAGTTTTTGCCACATGTTCACTTTTCTTCAATTTGTCCCCCCCTGCAATAATGCCCTTGTGGCGCTGCAGGTACTTGTATAAAAAAAAATAAAGAGCTACCGACACACACAAGAAAACTAGCTCGGGACACATACGGCATGTGTTTCAATCTCTTTTCTGTGTCAGTAGCACTGTTTTTTTTTAATAATGTGGGCCCGAACGTTGGTATATGTTTAATTTATAACTGCTAAATTCCGTAGGGCGTCACAGAAACGCGGCCGGCGGGCGTTCCAGAACGACAGGCCTCACGGCCGCAGGCACGAAGCGCCTAAGTGAGGCCAAAAGACGTTTTTTGGCGCAAGGTAAAACACACACAAGAGGAAGACACTGTCGTGTTGTCAGCACGTCCCAAGTTCCGTGACGTCACTCTCACCGCTTCGTACCACTGTTGTGATGTCGGCTATCCGTGCGGCCAACGAAGTTTCCCTCGATGGTGCCGTGCCAGGTGCCGGGAGAATAGGCTCCGTGCGACGTTCAATAGAATGAAGAAAAAGGAATATATTCAAAAAATTACATGGCTGAGATTTACAAAACAGCTCCAACTATCGGAGTACACTATGGTAGTGTGTTCGCATGCCCTAATGTCACACTGTTTCCGAGCGTCGTCCTCCTCTTCTCGACCGCCGTTTGGATCCGCTCTTTATGCCCTGCGTCGTCATTGTTCACGGTTTCCACCAATCCGGCGTCAGGAGACAGATGGCGTCAGGAGACCAATTCCGGCGTCGGGGAACCGATGGCGTCTGGGGACCGGTTGCCCTTTTCTTCCGAAGGGAGCCCAGTCAGAAACGCGCCCACATCACTGGGTACAAACAGAGAAAGGGGGGGGGGGGGCACGCACGCTTACTCTGACCCCCGGCGTGGTCGTGCTAATTTGTGCTGCTGACAGGTGTGAAGGGTCGTAGCATGAAGCGTGACAACTGTATCTCTTCGGGGTGGCGTCTCCCGCTCTGAAGGACCGCCGGGCACGGCAGCTCCTCCGCCGTCAGTTGGTGCATCGGGAGATCGAGTTGTTCGATGCAGCTCGCCCGGCTTGCTGCCTGCATTGTTCGAAGCCATGGGTCGCTGCTTCAAAGAACGACGATCTCTGGCCCAAGACCTCTTGCTAGGTGGATGCAGTCCACTCCTCTTGGAGTGGACTGCATAACTGCAAGAGGGCCAGGCTCCAAGGAGCAACCGTTGTCACTCACGCACATTGCCTAAAGCGTCACGTGCAGCCCCACCGCTAGACTTTACAAATGAAAAAACAAATCTCACGATTCCCTACCGAAAAGAAAACGCAGAAACAGAAAGTTCAAGTTTATTTGGACAACTACCCTGAAACTTCCAATTATGCGTCCTATCACAAAGACACAAACGGGTTTACGTAATCAAGCTAAGTAATCATGAATTAGAGCACCTTAAGTCAGTAAGGCGAAGGGAGAACTGGCGTTGATTATTTCATGTCAATAACACTTAACGCCAGATAGCTACATGATCATTTCATAATTGTGAAATCAACTCAGGAGATAACCATCTGAAAACCTTGTCACGCTCCTAAATTCGCTCAGAAGGCGTCACTTATTCCGCTTTTCTTTCAGCGCACTTCTGAATCATGCTAATACGACGCAGCGTGATTAGAAATCACGAAATCCGACCAGTAATAACAACACCTTAAAAAAATTTTGCAGATTATGCAAAGCAAGTCTCAATTAAACTTGCATTGAGGTTCTTTATCTTCAGCCTTCCTTTCCTTGTAAGAAACTAAAACACTGACGCTTTCCCTTCTCCAGCGTTCGGCTGTCACGTGTTCACGGAAGCAATCTAACTAACTAAAAATAATGTACTATACCACGAGCAGAAGAGACCAACGATGCCTTCTGTCTAACAAAAGATACTCAAACTAAACATTGCAACATATTGTGGCGTCCCCGGCTGTGATGGACTGCCGGGCACAGCAACACATAGAAGACAACACGGGCGGCATTTTCAACCCATTTAATTTGGGCGGTGACTTGGAATATATATATATACATATACACGCATGCGCAGGCTGTTCACAAACCTACGTTATCAAGCGGTCAAACAATCTCGCTTCCGATTTGTACAGCAAGATAGACGTATTGCTAATGCAACTTGAGCATATATTTTTTTTATATAATAAGCTTGCATTAGCTCACGTGGTGCTTGATTTCTGATTCTGCCAAAATAAAAAATTGGGTTTTAGGTGCCAAGAGCACTTTCTGATTATCAGGCACACCGTAGGGAGGACATCGGAAATTTTGACCACCTGAGGTTCTTTAACGGGCACCTAAATCTAAGTACACGGTTGTTTTCGCCCCTACCGCTACGCGGCCGCTGTGGCCGGGATTCGAGCCCGCGACGTCGTGCTCAGCAGCCCAACACAATAGCCACTGAGCTGCCACGACGGGTATGATTCTTGCAAGAATATGCATCTCGGAAAAGCGTGGTTTGCGCATGCAGGCTTCGCAGTGTACTGGCAATTGTGCCACGCCATCTTTCATGAGTTTTAGTTCGTGTTCCCTAGCTCGTTCATTTACGCAGCGTCCTGGCGGCTGGCTTTTTCGTCACTCAAAATGAGGCCGTAAACACGGGATGAATTGCCAGCCTCGCTATTTCCTCAATCTCGCCGGCACATTCCCTTCCAGTGACAGTCTGACTGTGTGCGTGTGTGTAATTTTGTGAGAAAAGTGAACAAATAATTGCAGCTCCATAACTGACTCCTCGGCGAGGTCACCTCAACAGCACTGCACGAGGAAGGCGAGTGGGGAGCAAAACGAGGGAGAGAGAGAGAGTGCTTAGCGAGCGGGGTTGACGGAAGAAGGTT
Source organism: Dermacentor variabilis (assembly GCF_050947875.1). NCBI lineage: Eukaryota > Metazoa > Arthropoda > Arachnida > Ixodida > Ixodidae > Dermacentor > Dermacentor variabilis. The sequence continues at coordinate 88,659,952 of NC_134571.1, read as the reverse complement.
GCAAGGAATACTGAAAAAAAAATATATATATATATATATATATACAATTTCTTTGTACGCTTGATGATGGAACTGTGGACATTGGGGAAGAGTAGGCACTGCAGGGTGTTAGATGACAGGCCGGATCGGCGGTAGGAGTCGTCCAGAACAACTCTCTTGGTCCCGAAGACAGGGCAATTAAACCAAAGGTGCTCTAGTGTCTCCACACCGTCGCAGTAGCCACACACGGGGCTGCCATTTCCCGTGAGCCTCTGTGTGCGCGCAGGTGTTGTGTAACAGCCGATGCGCAAGCGGAGAAAAAAACTTTGAGAACTCCGTAGCGCGTCTGCCCATATCCGAGTTCGGCAGGCAATGGAGTCTGCAGACCAGCCGCTTGCCCTGTGGAGAGTGCTGCAGGCGCTCAATGTGGTGAAGCGCCTGCTTTCGTGCACGGAGGTATGGCGGCCAGGTAGCGGACACTCTTGCGCCACGGGAGAGGGCAACAACGCAGTCAGCGGTGGCACTTCGTGACATGCTCGCGTGGCTCGTGGGTGTACCAACAGTGCCTCAGTTTTGTTCGCCGACAGCTGGATGCCGATGCTTCCCAAGTGCTCGTCCACAGCGTTGATCGCAGTCTGGAGAGACGCGCACACTTCGTAGCCGGCATCCGTAGGGCCACACGCTAACAGGGCGATGTCGTCAGCGTTGATGGCCTCCCGTACTTCGTGCGACGTCGCCTTTGGAATCTAGTCGGGAAGCCGAGCGAGGGTAAAATTAAACAAAAAGTGGCTCAAAACACTGCCCTGCGGAGCACCAGCAAACGCACTGCTCGGTTGGCTGAGTGCACCACCGACCCGAACACGAAGCGTGCGATCACTCAAAAAGGCGCTGACGTAGTCGAGCAGCCGATCGGTGATACTAAGCTCGTGGAGCGCACTGACGATCGTAGTATGTGCTAATCCATCGAAGGTGCCCTTTGCATGAAGCAAGATGAGATAGCCGGCCTAGAGACGGCTTGCCTCGAGCTTCGTGACAACCTCTGCAAGTGCGTCAGCCATCGTATGCTGCCGGCGGTTTGAGCGATATTGCTGATAGCCAGATTCTTAACGTTTTTACTGTTGGAAGGCGAAGGGTTTTTGCCAGGTACGCTTTTTGGCTACTGAAAGAGAGGTTAAGGGCAAACTGGAGGAACTCTTTAGGTCAGCGTCGTCCATGCGTGTTCAGGGGTTGCAGGTGCATCTGAACATGAAGAATTTCTAATATCTTTGTTGAAGTACCTGGATGACTCGGCCAATATCCGTGCTGGTGGAATGATGGCCGAGGCTCTTTTCATTCTTGACACAGTGCTCCGTATTCTTGCTATCTCATCCAAATATTTCTGCATCCGCTTCTTAGTTCGTGGTGCAAAAGCCTTGCGAATTCAGCTCCGGCGCCTTCCTGTCGGTGTAAATTAAAATTAAATTGTTGGGCTTAACGTGCCAAAACCACTTTCTGATTGTGAGAACAGACGTATTGCAGGACTCCGCAATTTTCGACCAACTGGGGTTCTTTAACGTGCACCTAAATCTAACCACACGGGTGTTTTCGCATTTCGCCCCCATCGAAATGTGGCCACCGTCGCCGGGATTCAATCCCGCGATCTAGTGCTCTGAAGCCCAACACCATGGCCACTGAGCAAGCACGGCAGCTGGCCTGCAGGTGTAGATGGCAGCTCATGTGATGAGGACCAAGATTTAATTGGCGCCGACTCTGTTGGGCCAGAACAGAACACATAAGGCGCAACACAGGCAAGAAGGTCACAATTAGCCGCACACTAGCTGTGAACACACTTTGAGTGACGACTGGAGGAGTCGTGCTTACTTGATCTTGAAGCTGGGTAAACTGACTGGGTTGAGACGTGCTTCGGACAGGCTTTGTTTGGGCTGAACAGTAACACATGAGGCGCAAGAACACAGGCAAGGAGGTCAGTCATTAGCCGTATACCAGCTCTGAGCAGTATAAACCCCGAGATCCAAGTCAGTGTTTTTGGTACTTTGGTACTGGTACTGGTACTTTGGTACTTTAAGGGAAATAAAGGGTCTGTCCACATCATTCAGACTACTACTCATCATACACAGAGTCATGAAAACAACCTCTTGTTCTCTCAAACAAATAAATAAGGTTGCTTTATTCTTGTGGCCTTTAGTGTTGTACATTGTGCTACATGTCATGCTAATCTTCTGCACATCTGCACAAGTGTAGCATGACATGTATATGAAAGAATTGTGGTAGTTGCAAAGGCCATTGGTTGATTGAATTAGTCATTTGGGAGGGAAGCATTTGGGAGTGAGGATCAACGGCGAATATCTCAGCAACCTTCGTATTGCAGATGACATTATCCTGGTCATCAACACAAGGGATGGGTTACAGTAAATGATTGAGGACCTTAACACAGAGAGTGTAAGAGTGGGGTTGAAGATTACCACGCAGAAGACAAAGATAATGAACAATAGCCGGGCAAGGGAACAAGAATTCAGGATCGCCAGTCAGCCTCTAGAGTCTCTGAAAGAGTACGTTTATTTAGGTTGGTTACTCACAGGGGACACTGATCATGAGAAGGAAACTTAGAGAAGAATGAAAATAAGATGGATTGCATACGGCAGACATTGCCAGCTCCTGACTGGAAGATTAACATTTTCACTGAAAAGAAAGGTGTACAGTCAATGCTTTCTACCAGTGCTAACATACAGGGGCAGAAACTTGGAGACTTACAAAGACGCACAGAAACAAGTTCAGGGCTGAGCAAAGAGCGAAGGGACGATAAATGTTAGGCGTAACGTCAAGAGACAGGAAGAGAGCGGTGTGGATCAGAGAACAAACGGGGATAGCCGGTATTCTAATAGGCGTTAAGAGAAAAAAACGGAGCTGGGCGGGTCACGTAATGCGTTAGTTAGATAACCGGTGGACGATTAGGGTTACAGCGTAGGTGCCAAGAGAAGGGAAGCACGGTCGAGGACGGCAGAATATCTCAGCAACCTTCGTTTCTGCTCTGCTACTTGCAGTTTGTGCGTCTTTCACGAGCCAGCAAATCCAGCGCAGCACTACGCGATAACGAAACTACTGAAACGCGAAAGCCTGGGTGGCCCTGAGTTGAGCGAAAACGAAACCTTTCTACCATCCGCGTCGTTGTCAAGGGTAATTTCAATGAGCTTTCTTTTTTTCTAAAATCAAATAGAACTGAACAAGCAGCCCTTTACAAGTAGCAATGAGTGGTTGAGTACTAGTGACAGAATTTAACTGAGGAGTGCTTTCCTCATCAAGCAACTACTTGAATATCCCGGGGGGTCTCTAATGATGTCCTGCATTTACCTAAACGTATCGATTATGCAGGCTCTGTTCGCGATAATATTGACGCCTTAGAGATTCTCGAGCACTTCTCTATCACCTGATTTACTAGATTTGCATTAATCTATCACTTTACTTGATGAAACTGCCTAATGTCATCGCGAAATTCAAGCTTGCAGCCAAACGTGCGAAAGAATATTATTTTAGTGTTACGTTACCGAGCTTTCTTACTAATAATCCCGGAAGATTCTGGAGGCACTTTCGCACCAATGATAGAGAAGCGTGCCACTTACGCCCAGAGGAAGAAACTGCGAAAGCCATCGCATATAACATTTTCTTTGAATCAGTATTTACTACAGACAATAACATTATGCCCCCATTCTAACCAGACAGAGTGTAAGCATTGACAAATTAGACATTACGGACGTTGGCATACCTAATCTTCTGCTTAATATTTACCCTAAAAAAGGCAGTGGTGCTGGCAACATACCTTACGGCTTTTCTAGTCCATGATCTTCTAGTCCATGATCTTCCATACACTGTCAATAACCGCGGCCAGACTGACAGAATTCTACTTGATCTATCTAAGGCATTTGATTGTGTATGCCACAACAATTTAATCACTAAAGTGAAAAGTGTTATTGGGAAAGGGCTCCTTTCAATCTGGATAAAAGAATTTCTAGCCAATCGATCACAATTTGTATTCTATGAAAAAATGCTATCTAACACTGTAACAGTGTCGCCGTTACTTCCGAAGTTCACCAATGCTAAGTTCTTGGGCCATTACTCTTCCTAATCTGTGTTAATGATATCACAGCTAACATTGGTTGTAATATAAAACCGTTCGCCAACGATTGCGTTATTTAAAGCGATATCACTAATTATAGCAGCCACGTCACATTTAGTACATCCCTCAACACTCTAGCTATTTGGTGCTCTAATTGGCAGGTGTCAATTAACGTAAAAAAGTCTGTGGCCATGACCATAACAAGGAAATCATGACCATCTAACTTTACATATAAGATTAACGGCACACCACTAACTAATGTTGAACAACATAAATACCTGGGAGTTGCATTACCCTTAGACCTCAGGTGCGATAAACATATTTCGAATATCACCGCAGGAGCATTACGCAAATCATTCTTCCTCAAAGGAAGCCTTGCGCTCTATACGACATCAACGAAGCTACTGGCCTACACAACGTTCGTTAGCCCAGTTCTAGAATATGCAAACACAGTCTGGTTTCCTCATACAACGACTAACATAACAAAATTAGAGGCAGTACAAAGAAAGGCTATAAGGTTCATTCACAACAAATATAAGTGCGCTGACTCACCGACTAATCTTCTAACGCAGTCTGGATTGCAAACGCTATCTACCAGAGCAAAACACGCTCGCCTGAAGTTCTTGTTGCAGCTTCTAAAAAATAACTATAACATAGATGTGTCCAGGTACATTTCATTTTATGACGCTCTAAAAACCCGTAAAAAACATGTGTACACTTTAACAGAATACATATGCAACAACGACACGTTTAAGTATTCATTCTTCGCCCTTACAGTTGCTGAATGGAACCGACTTGATCCTGCTATAACCACCATTGAATCATTGTCCAAATTTACCTCACAAGTGGAAGCTGTAGTGCGTAAATAAAATCATTTATCATGGCATCATCGTCACAAATTTTGCATTGTGTTTCTTTCGATGTCCCATTTTTCTTTTCCTTTTTTTGTTGGTTGCCGTTATGTGGACGTATGGTACGCTCTGTTCCGAAAATAAATTTTCAATACTGTACTACTTCTAGTCCTAAGATGATTGTTGTAACTACCATTTTCCTGCTAATTGCTTGCCTAGATTTTTTTTTCAATTTCTTCTCACTCTCATAGTGTATATGCGTTAAGCTCATCTCGTCACACAACTTCAATACTTCTTGACATGCTAAGTATCTTTCAGTATGCTCCTATTTCATGTATAACTGGTTAATTACAGGTACTTCTCTGCTATTATCATGTAAATTAAGTGTCATTTGAAAACTGCGTTCTTGTTCCTATACTCAGCTTCCTTCTAATATTGCCATCCTTGGGCAAATGTTTTATTTTTATTTTCCTATTTTTAATTAGCTGTTCTGCCCTGATGCGTACTGGTATACATGTATACTGCATCGCCCAACTGCCACGCTCTCAAATGAGAGTAGCAGTATTGTAAATAAATAAAATATAAAAATATTTGCCTTTATTCTCCCTTTAAATGAATTCAAACTTGGGCTTCAAGTTAATTCCTTTTTTTATTTATTCAGAATACCCCGAAAGGCCCTCTCGCAGGAGGGTATTACATAGGGGGGTTAAGATGCATTTCTGAATACGAGGGTTTATCTGGTCACCCGCGCTTGCCAACGGTGACGGGAATTCTCCTAAATATTCTTCCCCGGTGAGACATGCTACTGCGGCGAGTTTCCTGTAGGTCTCGTACCACACTTCATTGGGAAGCGACGTCCTCCAACGCCACTGCCGGCGCTCTTAATCACGCGAACGTGGTGAGGGTTGTGCAGCATCTGGTTGCTGCCAGCGTTGTCGGGATTTGGAGGTCAATCCCACTGTTCGTAACCAGTTGTCAAAATTGGAGTCGGGCATGAATTAGATGGTAGCTGGCCCATGCTGTGGTCCAACTTATCCACGCTGAGGACGTTGTTGAAGGGAAGGACTGCTTCTCATCGAGAACGAGGAATATGCGTTTATTTACAGTATCTACATAAGGAAATTGTAGTACATCAGTCTAGCATGACTGCGAGAGAAAAGTACGCTCAGCAGCCGCACAACAGCGGTTTTTAAACACTCGGTCCTCCCTCGATCCCTAGGTGAGAGAACCGTTCGACCAATCATCGCAGACGAGCCGCCTTTAAGCGGCAGGGCACACACACTTCCGCACCGGTTTCACGGATCCCACCGAGGTCAGACGGTCTTCGCAGAACTCGGGGCTTACGTCAGGAACGGTACGTGGGACGGGGCCTCCGAATACGTTCCCTCGGGAACTCCCTTGCTCACGGCAGACCGGGTCGGCGGTGGCGTGTTCAGTCACAAAGCCTGGTTAGTCGAACTCATCTGGCAATCCCGCGACGGAGAATAGAGGATGCGGCGTATTGTGCTCCGCACACAGTAGACTTAGTGACGCCATTTGGCTAGAGGGTGGTGGTGGCTTTCCAGGAAAAGTCGACGCCGCTCTTGCACCTGGCTGGCAAAACTCGCACCTCAGCAGGCCATTGGAATATGAACCTGGCAGCGTTTAACGCTAGAACGTTATCTAGTGAGGCGAGTCTAGCAGCGCTATTGGAGGAATTAGAGGGCATTAAATGGGATATAATAGGGCTCAGTGAAGTTAGGAGGCCAAAAGAAGCATATACAGTGCTAAAAAGCGCGCGCGTCCTGTACCGGGGCTTAGCAGAGAGAAGAGAACTAGGAGTCGGATTCCTTATTAATAAGAATATAGCTGGTAACATACAGGTATTCTGTAGCATTAACGAGAGGGTGGCAGGTCTTGTTGTGAAACTTAATAAGAGGTACAAAATGAAGGTTGTACAGGTCTACGCCCCTACATCCAGTCATGATGACCAGGAAGTCGAAAGCTTCTATATAGACGTGGAATCGGCGATAGGTAGAATGAAAAATAAGTACTCCTTACTAATGGGCGACTTCAATGTCAAGGTAGGGAAGAAGCAGGCTGGAGACAAGGCAGTGGGGGAATACGGCATAGGCACTAGGCAAAGCAGGGGAGAGTTATTAGTAGACTTTGCGGAACAGAATAATATGCGGATAATGAATACCTTCTTCCGCAAGTGGGACAGCCGAAAGTGGACGTGCAGGAGCCCGAACGGCGAGACTAGAAATGAAATAGACTTCATATTCTGCACTAACCCTCGCATCATACAAGATGTGGACGTGCTTGGCAAGGTGCGCTGCAGTGGCCACAGGATGGTAAGAACTCGAATAAGCCAAGACCTGAGGAGGGAACGGAAGAAACTGGTACATAAGAAGCCGATCAATGAGTTAGCGGTAAGAGGGAAAATAAAGGAATTCCAGATCAAGCTACAGAACAGGCATTCCGCTTTAACTCAGGAAGGGGACCTTAGTGTTGAAGCAATGAACGACAATGTTATGGGCATCATCAAGGAGTGTGCATTGGAATTCGGTGGTAACTACGTTAGGCAGGATACGAGTAAACTATCGCAGGAGACGAAAGATCTGATCAAGAAACGCCAATGTATGAAAGCCTCTAACCCTACAGCTAGAATAGAACTGGCAGAACTTTCGAAGTTAATCAACAAGCGTAAGACAGCTGACATAAGGAAGTATAATATGGATAGAATCGAACATGCTCTCAGGAACGGAGGAAGCCTAAAAACAGCCAAGAAGAAACTAAGAATTGGCAAGAATCAGATGTATGCGTTAACAGACAAAGCCGGCAATATCATTACTAATATGGATGAGATAGTTCAAGTGGATGAGGTGTTCTATAGAGATTTATAGAGCACCAGTGGCACCCACGACGATAATGGAAGAGAAAATAGTCTAGAGGTATTCGAAATCCCACAGGTAACGCCGGAAGAAGTAAAGAAAGCCTTGGGAGATATGCATAGGGGGAAGGCAGCTGGGCAGGATCAGGTAACAGCAGATTTGTTGAAGGATGGTGGGCAGATTGTTCTAGAGAAACTGGCCACCCTGTATACGCAATGCCTCATGCCCTCGATCGTACCGTAATCTTGGAAGAACGCTAAGATAATCCTAATCCATAAGTAAGGGGACGCCAAGGACTTGAAAAATTATAGACCGATCAGCTTACTGTCCGTAGCCTACAAACTATTTACAAAGGTAATCGCAAATAGAATCAGGAACACCTTAGACTTCTGTCAAGCAAAGGAGCAAGCCTGATTCCGTAAAGGCTACTCAACCATAGACTATATTCACACTATCAATCAAGTGATACAGAAATGTGCGGAATATAACCAACCCTTATATATAGCTTTCATTGATTACGAGAAAGCGTTTGATTCTGTCGAAACCTCAGCAGTCATGGAGGCATTGCGGAATCAGGGTGTAGACGAGCCGTATGTAAAAATAATGAAAGATATCTATAGCGGCAGCCATCGTAGTCCTCTATAAAGAAAGCAACAAAATCCCAATAAAGAAAGGCGTCAGGCAGGGAGATACGATCTCTCCAATGCTATTCACACCCTGTTTACAGGAGGTATTCAGAGACCTGGATTGGGAAGAATTGGGGGTAAAAGTTAATGCAGAATACCTTAGTAACTTGAGATTCGCTGATGATATTGCCTTGCTTAGTAACTCAGGAGACCAATTGCAATGCATGCTCACTGACCTGGAGTGGCAAAGCAGAAGAGTGGGTCTAAAAATTAATCTGCAGAATAAAAGTAATGTTTAACAGTCTCGGAAGAGAACAGCAATTTACAATAGGTAGCGAGGCACTGGAAGTGGCAAGGTAATACCTCTACTTAGGGCAGGTAGTGACGGCGAGTCCGGATCATGAGATGGAAAAAGAATGGGCTGGGGTGCGTTTGGCAGGCTTTCTCACACCATGAAGAGCAGGTTGCCATTATCCCTCAAGAGAAAAGTGTATAATAGCTGTTTCTTACCAGTACTCACCTACGGGGCAGAAACCTGGAGGCTTACGGAAAGGGTTCTACTCAAATTGAGGACGACGCAACGAGCTATGGAAAGAAGAATGATACGTGTAACGTTAAGGAATAAGAAAAGAGCAGATTGGGTGAGGGAACAAACGCGAGTTAATGACATCTTAGTTGAAATCAAGAAAAAGAAATGGGCATGGGCAGGACATGTAATGAGGAGGGAAGATAACCGATGGTCATTAAGGGTTGCGGAATGGATTCCAAGGGAAGGGAAGCGTAGCAGGGGGCGGCAGAAAGTTAGGTGGCGGATGAGATTAAGAAGTTTGCAGGGACGGCATGGCCACAATTAGTACATGTCCGGGGTTGTAGGAGAAGTAAGGGAGAGGCCTTTGCCCTGCAGTGGTCGTAACCAGGCTGATGATGATGATGATGATGATGATGATGATGATGATGACCAATTAGAATGGAATTTGTTGTTTACGACCAAGACCGTCTGAGTTTTGGAAGGGTCAACATTTTTTGTTTATTCTGGCACATTTTGCGAAAGTTATACGAATGTAATCCTTGAAATAGCAATGCACCATCTCTATTGGCGTATGTTGTTAGGAATGGCCTGCCGAGGTGGCAACATGCAAGTTTTCGCAGCCAGCTGCAGCTGCGAGCGTGGCGAGCTTCACCGCAGATACCATGGAAGCCTTCAACACCCGCCGCGGTGACTCGTTTCGTAGGAAGCAGTAACGACAGCGCTAATCAACCATGAACTTACCTCAGAGAACTGCGTGCTACGGCGGCGTCAATCCACCGGGCGCCTCGTTCGGAGATGCCTTGCGGTGTCTTTTCACGGGCCTTTGAACACGCCAGACAATTTGCAGCGGCGGAGGTCACTGTGCGAGGTCAGCTCTGGAAGTAAGAGGCGCCGGCTGGGCCCCGGCGTGACCACCTGGCTACGGGGACGCGAGACAATGGACACCGCGTCCACTGCGTTGACATTTGACACTGCGAATCGGCAGTGATAGTGCGTACGTGTGAGTGTAAACTGTTCCGCAGAGAGGCGGCTTGTTTACAATGTCTAGACGAACGTTTTGCCTCTCCTAGGGATCTAGGGACACGAAGTCTTTATAAGCGGCCGTTGTCGGCTGCTAAAGAGTGCTCGATTGCTCGTGTTCGTGCTCGTCTGTGCTCGTTAATGTACTCTTGAACTTTGTGATCGTTTGCTGTGTGCTTCGTCTTGCGGGTTCCATTTGGGAGTCACGCTAGAGTGTGTAAATGTATCACTTGTTTGAAATGTAAATACTGTAAATACACCCTGTACGTCTAGTTCCTCTCAAGTTGATCTCTACGGCCTTCGACGCTTACAAATGTTGGCAGCGGCGAGATCGTCCGACAGCTTCTACAACTGGCAACAACGGTAGGATCGTCCGACAAGTCTTACAATGTATTCACAGTTTGTCGTATGTATTGAATACGGCACTAAAGTTTTTCTTCTGTCACTGAATTTGCTCATACCTTGGGTTACATTCTTTACAATGGTATCCATCGCAATTTTCAGAATAGTAGCCAACAAACAAATATCATGAAACAGAACACTGACAACGCATGTCTATTATGGTAAATCTCCTCAGATTGAAGTATTAAATATGCGACACAATAACAGAAGATTGGCCACGCAAGAGGCCGCGTTTCTACCAGAAAGCTCGCCTTCGTGCATACCGTTCCCCGCCAACGTTTCCCTGTAAACAATCCGGTTACATAAGCTGCAGTTACCGGGAAGCGGGAGAAGCGGTCGGGGATGTTTGAATGCTATGTGCGTCCACTCTTAAAGGCAAAGCTTAAGCGCCCTCAAATTCTTTATGTTTGGCGTAAGGCTCGAATTACATCCGCATGCAACGGCGTAAAGTATTTGTATGCAGAGTGCCGCAACAGTCACGGTCACTAAACAGTTGTATAGCTCCTGATTCAGTTTCATAACTAGCCAGGTAATCTTCGTATGTTCTGAAGTAGACTTGAGGTGTGGCGCTTTTAGTTAAGCGTAGCATTTCGGAACATGATAAATCCACCTGTTGGCGATACTGATGCTCTTTTGCAGGTCACGAAGATGTCCGTGGCCAGCTTTTTGAAAATCGTGATAGGTTGTGCGACTACCACCACCAATACTCACACCACCTACAATACAACCCACGGAGCGTTGGAAAGGTAGGGTCCACTGAACATTTACGTGAAGAGCAGAAGAAATGCTACTTCCGCCAAGAAGTTACGCGGAAACATGCAGACGAGAGGCAGTATACATAAAATAGACGAAAGGATATCAATGAGTGACTAGAAAGCGACAGCTCGTGTCAGCTTAAGAACTGCCACCCTCAATCGCAGAGCCGCTTGGCCTCTTTCCCATTAATAGTGCTGGACCGTGGCAATATTACCGGCTGTATGTAACGTAAGAAATCTATAAATTTTCAGCACAGGCAGAAGTATCCATCGCATTACTGCTAAATGATTGACAATGATAAAAACACGTAACGTTCAAATAAAAAGAAGTTTGTTTTTTAGGAGATATCTTAAAGCCCCGTTTTCGTCTTGTCGGGCAGTCAGGGTCACGCGGTGACCTCGGGAGAGTGACAGTCGACACTGGACCTTCTATTTACGCCTTATAAGTACATGCAATCCACAACACCTTGAAAAGGAGGAAAATGTTTTGCTTTTCTATCTTGACACAACTATTTCTCTTTTTTTTTTTCAGACCGGGACGGGGGGAGCAAATTCCCTTCATCCTGCTTTTCAGCCTGCGTAAGTTATATTTTCTTATATGCGTTCCCTTGAGTACTTAACTAAATTGAGTGCTAGGAAACAGTCGCCAATAAATTACTAAGCCCAACGTTATCGGTGCTGTAGGGATAGCTGTGACCAAGCGATGTTTTTTTGGTTCAAACGTACTGGGTTTGCAGGGAGGTCTCTCATGTATATACGAAAAGACACGGACACACTTTTAAGATGAAGCTGTAGCTCGGGACCTCCTGTATGTTTACATGGTAGCGGACAATCCAATTGTCTTAGCATCTACAGGGTTGATTTTTATGAGCCCTGTTGCAATAATAAAATATAAATCTCTACCAGAAAGCTGATCTTAATTTTATTCGTATTTTTTTATTTTAATAATATTGAATCTTTCAACACATGAATAAGCTATTCAGGAACTAATGAAATTGTCAACCTGCAATTTCGAAATAAAGAAGAATATACAATTCTGTGAAATTCAACTATAATGACAATTCACGCCTATAAAATTGACGTATCAAATAAACGACTAGTTCGTGAGTAGGACATTTGCGTAACCCGTGTTAACATTGCAACAAATTTATGTAAAAGGACATAAATCAAATTTGTTTGGTTGATGTGCTCTAACAGACGCGTTTTCAAAACTGGTGTTTGGTTTTCGTCTAATTTTACAGATTTGAAACTGAGTGCTTCAATCTTTTACTTCAATTTCTCGAAAATTTTCGCATTTGTGTAAATGATTTGGGGAATTTAACAAAAATTCGGCTTTCTACAGTTGCTAGAATTTAAGAAATTATCCAAAATTCAGCGGCTTCTATTCTAATCAGGCCAGCGGCTCTCAAGAGGGAATTTCTGCGTTGTGCATGTGTTTTATCCTAGGGGAATTTCAGTTGGCCTCGAGCTAAAGCTTACTCGTAATTCTTGATAGCAACAATGGAAATCCAGAATCAGAACATGATGTACAAAACATTGTGGTGGAGCAGTGGCGCTTTCGGATCATTGTATCTTTTTTAACTAAGCGTCTCGTAATGTGATTGTGTGTCATTAGGTAAGGCGGCAGGGAACATCTAAGAAGTGATCCCTGCTGTAATGTGGCTTAGCCTCAGATGTGCCTTTTTCCTCTGTCATGCGGACTTCTTGCAGTGATATGATTCATAAACACGCTCCATGCTTCCCACAGTGGTTCCACATTGGTTGCGTCGCATTGATGAAACGTTAATCATTGTATGTTGGCGAAATCCCAGCTATCGACGAGCATCCAAGATGCGCGCATGATGGTTTGCGACAGCCGCAAGTAGATAACTAAAGCTGAGATAACGAAAATTGCAGAGCAAGATAACCTTAGCCGCGAGACATGAATGTAACAGCCACATCGATAAAATTTCAGGTGCCATATTTATGAACGGAATTATCCATACATAAGGAGAATTAGCTTTTTGGCCGCCTTTTTGAGAGCAGTACTGCTGCCTCGCACAAGCGGGAAGCCGGACTGGCATTTTTTTTACACGAAAGGATTCGCTTCTGTGCTCTAGGGAGACGCTGTCTATGTGTACACAGAATGCAATTATCATCCCGCAAATTGTCTGGCATTCCCGCGAAACTGCGATACTTTGCCATTTTGTGCCTAACTGAGAGAGCAAATCAGAGAGCAAACGAGTGTAGACGATATTCTAATTGACATCAAGAGAAAAAAATGGAGCTGGGCAGGTCATGTACCGCGCAGGTTAGATAACCCTTGGACCATCAGGGTTACAGAATGGGTACCAAGACAAGGGAAACGCAATCGACGACGACAGAAGACTAGGTGGAGCGATGAAATTAGCAAATTCGCGGGCGCTAGTTGGAATCTCTTGGTGCAAAACAAGGGTAATTGGAGATCGCAGGGAGAGGCCTTCGTCCTGCAGTAGACATAAACAGGCTTATGATTATGATGATGATAATGATGAATGGTAAAGAAAGTAGGCATAAAAAAGACGGAAAGAATTGCTTTAATAAAAAAGTTGTTCTTTAGAGGATGTTTCTATAGCAATTAGGATATTTAGATATCACTTGTTTTACCTTTAATTAGTTAGAAAACGAAACGAGCAGCCTGTATATCCGTTAGCGAAGATGGTATATAGTGCTGTCGTGTGGCCGAGCTATGCAGCAAGGCAGCTGCAGCACCAAGCCAGCCAGCAGCCCCAGTCGAACAAGTGTTAGAGGGTTCGCAAAGAATGCATCATTTTAAATGCAGAGAAGGATTATTAGGACCAATCCCATTAAGGTATTGGTACCTGTACAACGTACATATAGAGGTTTTACTTTAAAATTATTCACCAATGCCGTGAGCCTTTGCACAGGTCCAAACAAGTAGTGAGTTGTGAAAATGCACATGAGCATGGGAATGACAGGAAAAAAGAAAAAAAAAAGAACCTAAATTCAGGAAACTGACATACAACAACACTGACATTCAGCATAACGAGAAACTTGCTTTAATTGCGTGAATCAAGAAGGAATAACAAAAGATGCTCACAACAATTACAATATCAGTCGTAGGACAGCGGTGTGGTTTCAAGGTTTAATAAAACACCCCCCTTGAGCACCTTTCAGTAATCACATCTAAGATCGTGAAGTAACATATAGTTACACGTGCAACCTTGCCCAATCATTCATCCAACACAATCTGCTGTGAACTACGCGCTCAAATGCTGTAATGCGCAACATAACCATGGCTCCAATTCTGCGAGAAGGCCATCCAGGGAAACTGATTAAATCATTGCCTTTGGGCACGCATTCCAGATATCCCTGGCCAACTAAAGAAATTAACGCTTGAAAGTGTCGCATTGTGAGAGATACTACCTGATGTGTTTATTACGATAGGTTCTGGGGGGGTGTCGATGGGGTGGCTGCACGTTATCTCGTTAATTCATATTAATAAGGTAACCGATATACGATAGAAAAAACTTCACGACGACGAGCGAGGGTAGGCACTACTGCTTGGTTTCTAAGAATACCTAAACTCTCGTGTTGAGAATGATTACTGAATATAAATCGCGACGCTGTATTTTGTTTACATTTTAGTTTCTGCGCGATTTCTTTCCCGTACGGGTTCCACTATAGTTAGGGTTCCTCCGCCACCATGCTATCATTCTCAAGAATCGGCCATGCTAAAGATTTATATGCCGTTAGTTTCACATAAAATCGTGCTGCAGCTAGATTTTTTCGCGAGAAACAGAGCGTCCAGAACCAATTCTAACATGTGTCATCTGAGTATTGCATTTAAATGCACTTGTAAAGCTTACACCTCATGGGGATGGGTTAACACTAGTCTCACCCTACGAGCGACGGTCAGAAAAAGGCACGACGCTCCTCCACTCCGCAACGCACGAAGGCGCTACGGCAGGATTCGCCAGCTCTCCGACACGGCACAGAGAAGGCGCTTGAGTCAGATCGCCAACAAAGGCGCATTTATTCACGCCGGATACATCACAGTACGACAGTTACGGCACTCACGGGCAAAGGCTTGCCGCAAGACCGATCGAGTACGCGCGCCCGCTGCGTTAGGGATAACCAGGTGGTCGTCCACCGAGCGCGGGAACGAGAAGTCAATGGAGGCAAGGTCCCATGTCGCCAACTCGTTAAGGTGACTTAATTCGCTGTCGGCCTGTGAGCATCTTCCGCGGCCATAAATAAGGTTGCCAGATGGCCCAACCAAACAAAAGCCAAATGGTCTCAATCTATGTAGCCCAATATAGCCAGACCCAAATTTGTCGTGAACGAAAAGTAGCCAAACACATAGCCAAAGTGTTTGACGATGCTTGTCGCGTGTCTTATAGATGGTGTCCAAATCCCACCGCTTATTTGCAGCTACTAAATTACTTCCGCCGAATACAACCAGCACAACAGAGGCATCAAGATCTGCGTAAACAATTCTAGCGAGAGCTGGCACTTAGACGTGGATTTGGGCAGTACTTATTGTTACACTTAGCCGAAGGATTTCTTTTCCAGTACACTCATGACGTCATTGGTACTTACTGAGCCACGTTTCGAGCTATTGTTAGTTCACGCCTCGATTTACCCGAGGTAATTTTACACAACACTCAGGCAAGCAATGGCCAACTACAAGCTCGCGGATTCAGCTTCGGGTGGTCACAATCGAGTGACCAATGTTTTTCAGCTGCAATAATGTCCTTCGACTGAAGGATAAATTCGGAAAATTTTAGAATGAAGGAAGAAATTTACTTCATTCCGACACTACGCAGTTCCAGACGCTTTTAAAAACGAAGATAAAATGTACCTCTGAAAGAGGTGTTCTTCTCCTATTCCTTCTTATACAAATGGCTGTACTTCGCCGACTTGTCCATGCTGTGTTTTGAGAAGGCGACGAGATTCTTCCCAGATTTCTCAGCCAGACTTCTACTGTAGCCGGAATATGTTCGTGCCCTCCAACTCACGTGTGGCTATGTCACTCACAAGAATGCACTATGTTTGCTTCAACCAGAAGTTCTGTTGAGGGACGCGTCTTATTAATTGGCTTGCCGCTATCACATAGTGGAAGCCATGATTGCAACGTGCTACCGTGCTTTACACTGCTCTTTGCAGAGAGAAGTTCTCCCGATAAAAGGTTGTCAATGCTCTCATTGGAAGACCATGTTCATCCAGTGCTCTCGCGAACATGCAGACCACAACAAGAATAGAATATGTTGTTTTGATCAGCAGTCGAGAGAGCTGCGCTTCGCTGAACATACAGATGAAGATCCGAACCAACGCGTTTCTCGCTTAAAGCGACTTGCGGATTTTTTTTTCTAAATTTACTGGGTAAATAGCTTGGTGATTTGCGGGAAAACCTAGCAATAGGCTTAGAGGTACACTTCATAAACATTGAAAGACCACGGGTGAAAATGTCTCACTATGACTTGCCTCCGAATACTTGAACTGTTGTGAAAGTCCACATCATAGTTTCCTGCACAGAAACGGGCACGGAATAGGTACTCGACAGATATAAGCCCCACCGTTTTTCTTGTTGAACCACGTCTGAACCGGTAGCAGGTGGCGCCGAAATCATAAAACAAGAAGAGAGCTTAGAGCTATGATGATGCAGAAACATAGCAGCCATGACTTAACGCCATCCTCCCAGCGCCGACATTGCCTAAAAACACAGCCTTAGAGATGGCCTACGTAGCTTTGTAGCATCAATGAGCTTTGGGCTTTCATATACCGGCGTTTCCGAATTTTGTCACTGTTGACGTGGTACTCAGCACTCGGAAGTTCTTATGACAAAAATTGCCTAAATATAGCCATGTAGCCAACTCTCAACTTTCGACGGCATCCCGCACAACACGTAGCCCGATTTGACCAGTTAGAGCCCGATCGGGCAACCCTGGCGATAAAGCGCTCAGCGGGAGGGAGCTCGGGAGGAGGGGGCGCCCAGGAGCCGCCACTTGAGAGGCCAATGAGGGCGCATCCCGGTGACACATGCTCGCGCGTCGATTCGACCCCGGGTGGGAGAAGTAAGGTTTGCGCGGGAAATTAGCCCCGGCGTGCTAGCCGTGTCCGCCATGTTGCCGTTATGGCTACGGTTCCTGGATATAGAGCTAAGCACAACGCGTGAGCTGGGGAAGCCGGCGGGAGAAGGCACTTCGATCCCCACAACCTAAATATTTTATTCTGTAAGTTTCTAACAAATCTTTACAAATTAATCTATAATTCTACTTAAATATCGTCTTCCTATGAGTTATGGGCATATGTTTTGTTTTCTTCAGATTAAATTTCATTCCCAACATGTCACTTCATTGGGCTATATTCTTTAGTGTAGTCATTAATGTACCTAATCATCGATTCCTCACTCGCAAGTGTGAATTACGAGCTCATATGCAAAAAGCCGCAATTTTACTCAAGTTTCTGCGTAGCCTGTGATGTGGTTAACCTACAATAGAAATAATAATGGAATCGATACGGATCCGTGGGGCACGCCGTATAAACTTCTATTGTTGAGAGTCATATAGCTTATGGCAACACACTGGGTTAGAGTTGATAAAGAGGCTGCTATCCAGTCCCACTACAATGTGTTCAATTTTGATGCAGCTTATATCCTCAATTGGTTTACACTGCAAGACACGATCACAAACCTATAAAAATCAATGAAGATGGCATCAGCTTGGAATTTGGAAATAAATGTTCATGCGAAGGCGTGTTATCTCTACTAAATATGTTATGGCTGACAGACGTACTTAAAAAAGCACGTTGCATAATACATTGTACTTTGCTTTCTTCTAAGTAGGTCATGACTGCTTTACTTGCTATGGGTTCCACTAATTTAACGAAGCAACATGTTAGTCATATTGGTCTATATGTTTCCTCGTGTAATCTATTGCTTTCTTTATGAATGGGCTTACTTTCCCGCACAGCCAATCCTTGGGAAGTGAAGCTGTACTCGGTGATTCGAAAAATGTTATCCGCAAGAATGAAATATGTGCGTATCGTTTTAAAAACACATTTATTATATTCTCCACTCCCAGCGCCTTCCTGTTGTCTATATGCAAAATCAAGTTTTAAATACCCGACTCTGTTATCGCAACTTCGCCCATCCGGTCGTCAGCGACTGACACCACCGCACTCGAAGTAGGTTAGCACGTGAAAATATCCACGCGCGGATTGGCAATAGGAGTTAAATGTATTTGCTACAATGTGCATGCCTTCTATGACCAAAACTGCCACTTTTACGGGTCGCGCTTTCTGATTTCGATAAGTAGCGCCAAACTTGTTGCGGTCGACTCCTCGTGAATATCGTTAACGTATGTGAAAAGAAATCGTCCTTTATAGCTTTTATTTGATGTTTCACTTTGCATGTGAGCTCTCTTATCTCTGCAGAATTTATCCTTTCTTTCTTCGTATTCTTGCTTTTTGTTTTAGGTGAATTCTGCTTGGCATAAACCACGGTGTTGACCACTCAGTTCTCTTGAATATTGATGGAATGAAATTATTTTTACAATGTATTATAGCCTGTTGTAGTTAACCCAGAGACCGTTAACACCTCCGCAGGATTGAGCTGCGAGTCTATTCAAGGTTTACTCTAAGTAGTCGATACCACTCTTATGATTAGCTCGTTTATATATTTTTTAAAGCTATTCGAGATGGTTCGACCTTACAACTAGCTCTCCTACTCAAAGTAAAAAAAAGCGTTATAACCAGCATGTCACGATCTGAAATCCTTTCTTCAATGCCTATAAGTGATGTTATCGACTGCGATGCTCATTCAAAAACAATTACTGAGCAGGCATCTTCTTTGAGACGCACAGGTTCTTTAAGAGTCTGCAAAAAAGAAAGACCTAACATTATATCAAACAGGTGGAAACAGTTTTTTCATCTCTGTTGCCGACACAACTCATCCCAGTCTATCCCAGCTTGTTTAAAATGACTGCTTAATAAAAACTTTGTGGGATAATTTATATTGTTGTGTAGGTAATCATGCACCTTCAATGGAGAAAGTATTCCTCAGGCGCTCCAGGGCATCTGTAAATAGCAGCTATTGACAATGACGTATTATACAACTGAATAGTGTACCATGATATTTAATGGTTGTCTATTTCAGGCTCTTCATAAAATAATAAACGGATTTTTATCATGATAGCTACGCCGGCTTTACACCCGTCATGATATGTGCGCATGAATGAATTTAAGGCGTGTTTTAAGGTACAAAGATAACATTAGGAAGATGTAGATACAATGGTGGACTGATAAAAGTGTGCATTACCTGGTAAGCTCAAACAGGCTAGGTGGCTGTGTGTCACCGCCCCTTTCGAGAGAGCGTTTTTTTTTTCTTCTAAGAAATAAGAAGAGAAGTGCAGCGCCGTAACTGCCGCTGGTGCGAGGGCATTTCAACAGCGCATACACGGGAAAGGGGAATGAAGAGAGAAATATTAGTGAGAGAGAAACCAGAGGAATGCTGCGGGCCCCAAAAGATAAACAAGCAAAAGCGGGGCTTAGAGCCGCGCCGAGCCACGGCGATGCAGGGCTTCCTGTGCGGCGAGGACAGCAGCGCACATTTCGCTTGCAGTGTCATCGATGGTAGGGGTGATATCCATCGGAACACGTAGTGTTGCAGCGACAGCTGCAATTAGCGCATGCCCTGCGACGCGCTGATTCCTCGGCAGCTGCGGGCCGATGAGGCGGTTCTGGTTCCGCTGTATGGGAGCTGTGGCCGCGCAGGGTGTCGCTAAAGGAGGTGCTAGACTGGACTGTGTGATGACGAAACGTCAAGCGCATGCCGTGCACTTCGTCATCACGGGCACTGATATCAGCAGCGGATAAGCAACCGCTGCCTATAAAAATTGGAGGACGCTTAAGCTTCGCCTTCAAGAGTGGAACGCGATAGCGTTCCCGTCGACCCGCCAAGGGGTGTAAGACAATGGGCTACGGCACAGCGACTACGCGCCCCGCATCGGACGCGGTGAGCGTCGAGCAACGCAGCGTTCGGCGCGACAACGAAATGTGCGCCTGAGCAAGCGACGCACGCCTGAGCCTTAGAAACAGCTCGTTTCTAAGGCAACACCGCGTTCACTAGAGGCGCTTTTGTACCGCTTTGAAGCATCGAACTCGTGGCTCATTCTACTTCCCGACGCGCTAGCGAACGGACGCAGGATCATGAGCTCCGCTGGAGCGGCGTTTGCGGCCCTCGCCGGCCGCGGAAACAGGAGCAGCGTCGAAGACGAAAAGGACTACGAGATCGTGCTGCCTACTCTGCCCACCGGTCGTGTTGTTTTAAACACGTTGTTTTTGCACGGTGACGTGCGGGTGAGGCCCTACAGGGTCGAAGATTTCCGAGACGCCCTCTCCAATGCTGGTGTGCTCCCCGAGGTCGTGGCGTTGGGAGCGTACCAGGTCAACCATGTGTGGGCGGTGACGTTCAACAGCACGGAAGCCACAAGGAAGCTGGCTGCTTTCAAGGAGCTGCAGGTTAAAGGCCGCCGCTGCATTGTTATTGACCCTGAGGACCAGCAGGTTAAACTGCGGCTGCATTGGATGCTCCACGGAGTGCAAGATGAAGACATCCGGACTGCTTTTGCGGCGTTCGGGAACGTAACCGAGGTGACGCGGGAGCGTTGGCGCGTCCAAGGCATGAGAGAGAAGGGATCAACCACGAGAACCGTGCTGCTCAAGCTCAAGCCGGGAATGAAGGTGAACGACCTGCCCCACCAGGTTCGAGTCGCCGGTGAGTTGGCCCTTGTGGTGGTACCCGGGCGGCCTATGCAGTGCCTGCGCTGCCATGGCACGGGCCACATTCGCCGCGACTGCAAGGTGCCCAGGTGCTCGAAGTGCAGACGCTACGGACACGCGGACGCTGACTGCGTCCGTACCTACGCGCCGGCTACCGGGCAGGGGAAGACGGACGAGATCGCGGAACTCATGGACGTCGTTGAAGCCGAGGATGCAGCGAGGGGAACGGACGAAACCGGCAAGCAGACGGGGCTACTCGACTCGTCAGCGCCTACCGGCAGAGACACCCTCACTGGGGATGGTTCAGCGAGCCAACAACCAGCGGATGACTTGCATAGGTCGAGCGAGACAACCGGAAAGGATGGCGAGAACACTCCGGAGCCCAAGGTCGTCGAGCCCAAGGGTCCGAACGAGCTGCAACCGGACAAGAGTGGTGCCCGCACGCCGACCAGCGTCTCCGCTGCGGCGAAGCGTTCCCACGCCCAAACCAGCGTCGACGGTGGCCAGACGGCAACGCCTGGAGCCGAGGAGCCCCCGGCAAAGGCGCCTCAAGGCCGGCGTTCATCGTTTCGGCTGCGCCCTAACGTTCCGGTAGACCAGCGTGCCGGA
Organism: Dermacentor variabilis; assembly: GCF_050947875.1. Taxonomy (NCBI): domain Eukaryota; kingdom Metazoa; phylum Arthropoda; class Arachnida; order Ixodida; family Ixodidae; genus Dermacentor; species Dermacentor variabilis. Next base: position 88,638,435 of record NC_134571.1, on the reverse strand, counting down.
AATTCGGAGTCCCTAGGACATGCTCATGTTCTTCCGCCGGACCGCACTGGCGGCGATGGCGGCGTCTAGCCTCGTGCTGGACGCGAGAGGTAAGCACCATATTGCCGGTCTCTTGCCCTATTGTTAAAATGGCTCCAACGTGTCCGTTGAAAGTCGCCACTCTAAATGTTCGAGGATTGGCAGGGAAAAGAAAGCAAGGCCAGCTTTACCGACTTATAACGGAGCACGACATTGATGTGCTAGCCGTGCAGGAGACGAAAGTCGATGGTGAAGAAGAGACCGGCGTTATGGTGCGGCGTTTCACGTCTAGGTTTTCTGCCGTAGTCAGTCATGCGGTGGGCACATCCGCTGGCTGTGTTGTTTTTGTTAAGAAGTTGCCGGGGCTAGAGGTGCTTGCAATTTATTCGTGTGTGTCGGGCCGGTGTGTTGTCGTTGATTTTTCGTTCAACAACAACGAGTGGGGTATTGTATGCTTGTACGCTCCGAATAAGGTGGATGAAAGGGCTCAGTTTTTTCACCAAATTGAAGAGTGTCTATGCAAGGGAAGACAGCTCATAGTAATGGGTGATTTCAACTGTGTCCTCAGTGCGCGAGATAAAACAAGCGTTCGTGGCTTTAGAGACAAAAGCACTGAAGTGTTGTCGCGAATCGTAGAGAACTGGGACCTTGAGGATGTGGCAGAGTGCCTCGAAGGAGCGCGTGCTGTGAAGTACACACGGTTTGAGGGCTCTAGTCACGCACGGCTCGACCGCATTTATGCGTCTGTTGACATCCTTCCGGAATGTAACAGTTACCAAGTAGTGCCAGTGTCTTTCTCTGACCATTGTTTAGTTCAGTGCTGCACAGGCATTCCAAAGCGAGGGAACACTTTCTCATGGGAAACGTGGAAATTAAATAATAAGCTTCTTCAGGATGAACCGTTTAATCGAGCAGTAAGAGAAGAAATAAGGAAAATAGACCCCAGTAAAAACCTTCATGTATGGCAACAGTGGGAGCTGAGTAAGGAAACCCTAAAAATAAAGGCTATAGAGAGGGCTACCTGTATTCGTTACGCGGAGAAACAAAAAGAGACTGAGTTAAAGGCACTTCTTCATAAACTGCTGAGGCAGGAATCTCAGGCACCGGGCAAATGGATAGAAGACATCAGAAAAGTGAAACAACAGTTAGAGCTACTTGAAGAGCAACGCTATCGGGGAGCCCTGGTGAGGGCAAGGGCTGAAGACACAGCTGCAGGTGAAGCGCCTTCGAAACGAGCGCTAGGGTTAGAAAAAGCACGCGCTGAAAGAAACCACATCGACGGAATAGAATGGCGCGGGACCTTATCAACGGACACAGACGACATCAAAGCAGCTTTTCATGAGCATTACCAGGCGCTATTCTCGTACCACAAAGTAGACGCTACCACATTTGGGAATGAGTTTTTACGTGCTATACCCCGACTGGAAGACGAAAGAAAGCAAAGAGTGGAACTAGAGATAACAGAATCCGAAGTTGAACAGGCCATAGACAACTTAAACCCTGGAAAATCGCCTGGACCAGACGGCTTTAGCGCCGGTTTTTATAAAGAATTTAAGCACGAAATTAGCCCTGTATTGAATGTAATCTTTAACGAAGCGTACAAATGGAACACATTGCCTCCGTCTTATGGGTCGTCACACACAGTACTCATTCCTAAAACTGATGATGCATCGAAATTAAGATATGTTACGGCGTATCGTCCCATAGCACTCACCAATATCGAGTAAAAAATCTTTATGAAGATATTGGCGCGAAGATTGCAGACAGTGATACTGGACATCGTCGGGCCTCACCAGACATGTGGGATTAAAGGCCGGACTATTGTTACCAATATTCACAAAGCGCGCAGTGTACTTGAGTGCTGTGATGATTGTAATAGTCGGATTGCCATTTTACAGATTGACCTCGAGAAGGCTTTTGATTGCGTGGCTCATGAAATCCTGTTTGCCGTTTTAGACTATGCCAATCTCTGATCTGTAATCTGCGAGGGGGTCGCCCTGGCGTACCGTAACTGCACGACCAGATTGATCGTGAATAAGAGTTTAGGGGCTCCCATCAGCCTGCAACGTTCTGTGCGTCAGGGCTGCCCCCTCAGCCCTCTGTTGTTTTCTATCTACATTGAAACCCTGTGTATGAGATTGATTGAAAACAATAGAATTACGGGATTTAAGCTTCAAGCAGTTGAAGTGAAGCTGCTGGCTTATGCAGATGTCGCTGTTTTTGCGGAGGATCAGGGGAGCATAATTGAGGCTGTCAAATGTGTCCGTAAATTTAGCCATGTCACTGGTAGTGGAGTTAACTGGTCGAAGTGCCTTGGGCTCTGGCATGGATCATGGCCAACGAAGCCAGATCATTTTGCCAACGTGCATTGGGTGACGACCCCAGGCAAGTACTTGGGCGTCCCGCTCGATGCCTATCGTGATAGCGAGCAGTACTGGAAAGGGCAGGTCAAAGACACACGGCAGAGAGCTGAGAAGTGGAAAGGCACTAACCTTTCTATTTTTGCCAGAGCCACCGTTTGTAACCTTTTCTTTATCAGCAAGCTTTGGTACGTAATGCAGGTATTGCACTGTTCACGGTCCAACGTTCAGAAGCTACACAGGATTTTTGCCGTCTTTGTCTGGGCGTCGGGATGGGAGCGCTGTAGCCGGACCAACTTGTTCCGGAGGGTAAAAGACGGGGGGCTGGGATTGGGCCACCTCTTTGTGCGGCAGCTGGTAAACCGGTTCTTGTTCTTTAGGGACTCAACCGACCATTTCTTGCGCACGGTATGTCAAATAAGGCTGAGTAGACAAATACCAGAGTATGTGGTTTCAACCGCAGAGTTTTCGGGAGGGGTTCGAGGTTTTTACAAAGAAGTTGTATCGAGTGTTCGATTTCTTTCAGTGCGCTTCTCGAATGATTTCCTTTCCGTTGTGAACAAAAAGAAACTGTATTGTGCTTTGTGCGACGTCCTTTTCCCAGTGCCACTGTACAGGTCCTTGTACGGTGGAGGCCCAAGCAGCGATGTTTTAAAAAGAGTAAAGAAAATGCAGGTCCCGCCAGGAACAAAGACCTTCTTCTTTAAATTACACACGGGAACATTACCAGTTAAGAAGTTTTTGGAGGCAAAGGGAGTGTATTTACCGTGGGGAACACACTGTTTAATTTGCAAGCAGCCAGAGACAATAGATCATGTTTTTTTAAACTGTTGGGGAGGCGTGTTCTTCTGGGATGTATTGCAGAGGACACTAAAGAAAGAATTTCCACTAGACGCGTATGGCATTCGTTAAGCATAGATAACGAGGACGGGGTGCCTTTTGACCTAATTATGCTCTTGGGCCTCCACTGTATTTGGCGCGCGAGAATGGCGGGATACCATGTTGATAAAGATGCGCGGCCTGCACGAATGTATTTCAGGGAACAGATGCACTGGTTTGTCGCTCTCCATAAGGCGACAGAGGAACCACCTGAGTGGCTCCCAAGAGTAGAGCCGTTGGTTAATTTGCGCGAATTTTGATTAGACTCAGCCAGTACGATACTGGTTGAGTACGTGCCCAACAGCAAACGTATGTTGTATCTTGTTTTTTGTTTCGGTGATTGTTTCCTCTTGTAAATAGTTGTGTACTGAAAATCGGGCAATAAAGAAAAAAAAAAGAACTCGTGGCTCAGTGGTAGCGTCTCCGTTTCACACTCCGGAGACCCTGGTTCGATTCCCGCCCAGCCCATCTTGGAAGTTGCTTTTTTATTTATGAAGTGCCTGCCGTGATTTATCGCTCACGGCCAACGCCGCGGACGCCGACACCGACACCGACGCCGACGACACCGGCTTTTCTGCGACACGAGCTCCGTAACGCTATCGCGTTAAAAAGCGTGTCCAAAAGAAGAAACGCCGATTCCTTGTTCTGCACCGGCCCCTGTCGTTTTCTGGAGTACGGCTTCTCGGTTGCAGCTGTCTACAGTTGGCGGAGTTGGGCACGTGCGCGCGAGCTTTAGGGCTAGCTCGAGCGCCCGCTTGCACGTGACGGGCTGCTGAGTGGACAACAACGTAGCTGCCTTTCTCTCGAGCTGCCAGTGAGGGCAGCGTGGCTCCACTGCAGCTTAGTTGCCACTTCAGTTAACGCAATGCGGCCGCTGCGATGTGCAGTCTTGGCTGCATGTGATTGGCCGCAGCCGACGCAGCAGCCGTCACGCGAGCAAGTTGGCGAAAGGCGCTACAGCGGTCACACTGAAGTAGTCGCGGCCGCTTAGCACGGACCGGGTGTCGCTGCTTGAACGGGATCAAGTCAGCTGGCAACACGTCGCCGGCGAAGGTAACCCTCACGTCGCCGCCACTACGCGAAATCAAAGGAGGGGTACGGGGGATTCGATGTGGTGTTTCACAGTGTCGGCATCGAAAGAGAGAGAGAGAGACGGGTGCGCACCGTGAATGATACCCACACGTGTTTTTGCTGAGTGCTTTTACGCTCTCTTGGACGTTGACAATGGCGCGCACTTTGAGAAGGCTCGACAGGACAATACTGGGCCCAGCATCCACGGCCACAACATTGCGGTAGAAGTTAACGCGAACGCGAAGGGATGCAAATAAATCCTAGTTGTGGGAGCTGAACGGAGGATAGTTGGAGAAGATTGGGACTACACCGAAGGGAGGAGCGAATATTTGCCCCTGGAAGGATGGGGAGTCGACTGGAGCAGTTGGAAAGAGGAAGCCCCCGGGAAGGCCGCAATGTCCTTGTGGATTTGGAACAGTCCACCCCGTTACCCCGTATTGTTTTGTATCTGAAATTCCTCTGCAGCAGAGGGCGTGAATATATATATATATGTATATATATATACATATATATAATTCGTACATGTTCACCACCTCAAGCCTTATCACCATTCTACCGCCCTTCCAGAAAACTACGTCGCCAGGATGGCTCCTTTATTTCCGCGGGGTCATTGTAAGGAAGATAACGATGTGCACACTGAGTCAGCAGCATCGGCAGCATCAAGCGCGCAGTAGAAGCTCGAGCTCGGGGACTGTGCTCGGTGCATCGTAGAACCGGCGGTCGCTACGAACTCCAATAAACCTCCTTTATAGTATATATATATATATATATATATGCGATATTGTGTATGAACTCCGATTTGTGATACTTATGTATATCCAGACTGTGAAAAATTAACTTTCGATTGTTACAAAGTTTGTCTACAATGACAACGTTGAGACATTTTTCGGTTAGCATAAAAAGAAGGGGCTAAAATATTTAGCGGCCCAGATGCAAACAAGCGCACGACAACAATCTTTAATTGGTGGGGGCGGTGGCTCATAACCTCAGTTCAGTATCAGTAAAATCACTATCTCAACATCAGCACAAATTTGCAGTAAGGGTAACCCTCCACAAGAAGGAAACAAAATACTTCAGCATTTCTAGAATTTTGTCGCATGGTTATGTTGAGGGCTAACTGCCTAATTGACTTGGCGTGCACATGCATCGCAGCACCCACATGGTTGTTTAAATAAAACAACTGTCCCAGCAGCATATTTTAGCATTTCTACACTAAGCAGAGGTTTTCAGGAACGTCAAAAAGAGTCATTTCTTTCAACAGTTGGAGTTGTAGAACAATGAAAGCTCGCTCACTCGGGAATTTGAGGGATTCGGGGTAAAATGTAAAGATTTCTTAACTGCAGTACAACGTAAAAATAAAAATCGTGGCTCGGGTTTCGCACTCATAAGCGCACTACAGTATCGTGTTTTGTGAACAGGTATATGATCCTGGAAATGGTTAAAACATGGCACCCTATATTTTGTCAATGCCAGCACACACACGCCAAAAGCGGGGGTCGCTGATAAGTAGCAAGTTGCATTTCATGCAGCAGATTCTGATTGGAATTGACTAAAAAAATCCAACATTTCTACGTAATTTTTCGTCCTAATGTGATTGACATTATAGAAACAGAATAAATAGAACAAGAAAGCCTGAATTTTCCATTGCATGTTCCGCAGCCTTCTACGTCTTAAATAGCTTCTATGGTAATTGCGTTTAAAGATTTCCATTGGTCGGCTATCTCTATTTTCTTCTGATGACATCTGCACCAACACTACAACTCGCTGGATGTGCATGCTGAAGCACGGTGTTGTTACTCGGGACCCTTTGCCCACGAGGCTGTGTTGGGTTAATGCCGTGATGCTCGCAATTGGGCCTTCTCCGAAGAGCAGCGCTTCAGTGTGGCTGGTGCTTCAACAAGGTGCTCCTTGTCGGGTAAAACAAGCGATAAAAAATTGTCCGTAGATTAGTTCCTGCCATCAGCGTCCGAAGAAATCATCGCTATGGAGTCGTAAAAGTGCCGATTTATTTGGCAGCTCACATGTGAGGGGGTTGAGAGATTAAGATGCATATACTATTGGTGATACGCAGCTGGGAATGCATGCAATGCGTAGGATATACAACTGATGTACCACTAGAACTGGCGAATAGGTGTCAAGAGAAGCGAAAGGCAGTCCAGGATGACGGAGAATGAGGCGGGGGATGAAATTAGGAAATTTGTAGGCGCGAGTTTTAATCAGGTCACGCAAGAAATGGGTAATTTGAGGTCACAGGGACTGGCCTTCATCCTGCAGTGGACATCAAAATAGGCTGATGAAGATTGAGTGTCCGAGTTCACCCATCTGAACATGCGCATCCTTGGGACAGCTGCGTGGGGCGACCGTGGGCGTTCCATTGTAGTTCCTCCCAAATGCTAGTGCTCAAAGCTGCTCCAGGACTTAGAGCTTGTCTAGTTAATAAAGGAACTGCTCAAGAGGAAGGTACAGCTCAGGTGCTCCTATCTGAATGCATGTAAAAGCAGAATTCGTTTTTCTAGGCAGCCACTACACCAAATTTGGCGGAGTGTGTTGCATTTAATAGAAAACTTAAAATCTAGTGTCTGTTCCTTTCAAATTTTTGATTTAGGTTGTCTACCTTTCATTAAAATTTGGGAAAAATAGCAAATTTTCAGAAAACGAACTATCAAGTTTTAATCTGTAACTCAACATAAAATACGATATCCCATTTCTGTGAATTTTAACTGATAGTACATCTAAAGTAGACAAAATTGATACGTATAGATGAATCTGAAAAAATTTAGCAATAAGGATACACAACTTTTCCGGAACCCTTGTACACAACAAAACAATTTCACGTAAGATATAAATTGAAAAATAAAATTCGTCCGCATTGCATGATCTAAAGAATGCCGTTTCCAGAACTTTGATGTCTGTTTATGATTGAGAGCTATTAAACTGTAAACATAGGGCTTCTTTTTTTTCTTGGACTTTCGAATTTTTGAAAATTCTTTTAGCAAAATTCAGGCCTTTAATGGATATTTCGCTTGAAACAGTAAATAGGATTTAACGTTATCTCTCAAATGCAGCAAGTTTCATTAGAATCGGTTCAGTGCTTATCTTATACTAGCATTTCTGCGTTTTACATCTATTTGAATAGGCCGCGTTCAAGCCCTAAATCGAAATTTCGCAACGAAGAGTAACTACAATTTATATTTCTCTCTGGAATGCAGCAAATTTCACAAAAAACTGTTCAAGGTTTATCTAAGAATCTAGCGTTTCCGCATTTTACAAGCTTTTGAATAGGCCGCGTTGGAGTTGGGCCGACGCCAAAGGTTCCTCTTAAATAGAATTCGTCAGCGATAGAAGTCTTAAGTACAGTCAGCAATGCTAAGTAAAAAAGAAATTTGTTAATATCAGCACTGCCAAAAATGTAATCGCCTGCAAGTCATTACTTGCTGTCATTTTTTACTAAAGTTTTGGTAAGGTGGGTCACTTAAAAAATTTGTGAAACATTTTGCTATCCTCTTTAAAAATGTGCCCATGCATCTTGAGTCTCCTGATTCCGCGTATGCAACAATTTTTTTCTTTGCACTTGCTTGGAAGTTTTGGTTTTGCAAGCTGTTGAATTAATTTCTTTTGCTGTACAAATCGACCGTTGAAAATCCTTGTTTTTGAAATCAGATCGTAGTTGACTGAATCAGTGGAGTACATGTATTAGGTCCTAACATAGTATCAAATGCACTGCTTCTGCTTCAATTCAACTATATATATTGTCACGAAAAGACAATTGAAGATCTACCCGGCGTCGGCGAGACAGACAGTTGTACAAGATAGCGTACACATAAACTCAAGCCGGCGTCCTCAGTCTCTGCTTCTTCTTCTTCAGCGCCCACGTCTTGCAGAGCGCGCGTTCCAGTCTCTTCTTTCTCAGCGCTGGCGTGAGACACCTATCGGCATTATCCCCCCGCCAAAAGAAAAGCATCGACCCGATGCTTACTAAACTAGAATGCTTACTAAAAGAAAGTGGAAGTGTGGAAATCGTATGAGATCGGGTTGGCGCCGCCTTAACGCGAGAAATACGATTTAAGGCGAATAACATGCACTATCTCTGAGTGGTGCTGCCGACGCCGAGGCGACGCGGCACCGTCGGGAATGACCTCATAGTTCACTTCACTAACGCGGCCTATCACTTTGTAGGGTGCAAAGTATCTTCTAAGCAGCTTCTCAGACAACCCCTGGCGACGAATTGGAGTCCACACCTAGACTTGGTCACCTGGCTGGTACTGGACTTGCCGATGTCGAAGGTTGTAGCGTCGTGTGTTGTACTCTGCTGCGTCGTGATGTGTATGCGCGCTAGTTAACGAGCTGCCTCTGCGTGTTGAGTAAGTTGCTCGTCGTAGGAAGTAATTGATGCGTCGGTGTCGTACGGGAGAATTGCATCTAGCGTGGTCTGGACCTCGCGCCCGTATACAAGGCGGAACGGTGCGAAATGTGTTGTTTCCTGAATGGCGGTGTTGTACGCGAATGTAACGTACGGCAGCACTTGATCAGATGTTTTATGCTGGACGTCTACATACATAGACAGCACGTCAGCAATGGTTTTGTTTAGCCGTTGCGTAAGTCCATTGGTGTGCGGATGATAGGATGCAGTGGCCTTGCGATGCTGCGTGCAGCTCAACTCAAATATGTCCTCTATCAGTTGGGCTGCAAAGGCAGTTTCTCTGTCGGTGTGACATGTGATAGGGCACCGTGTCTTAGGGCTATCTGATCGATAAAGAACTGGACAACTTCGTAGGCCGTGGCACGTTGTACAGCTTTCGTCTCGGCGTAGCGTGTTAGACAGTCTGTGGCGATTATAATCCACTTCTTTATGCTGGCTGACAAGGGAAAGGGCCCCAGAAGATCCATGCCGATATGATCAAACGGCGCGCTAGGTGGTGCGATGGGTTGGAGTAACTCCCCGGGCTTCAAATACGGTGATTTCCTGCGTTGAAATTCACGGCAGCTTTCCACGTAATGCTTCACCGTGGTAGAAAGTTTGGGCCAGTATAGTACTTCTGGCGTACTCTTGCAAGAGTACGTGAAAATTCGAAGTGTCCAGACGTGGGCTCACCATGGGAGGCTAGGAGAATGTCATCACGGAGGGTGGCAGTTACGACCAATAGATACTCTTTGTCGCTGGCACTCTAGTTTTTCTTGTAGAGGACACCCTTTCGGAGGCAGAATGTCGATAGACTGCCACAAATGTGTCGTGGGATTGCAACATTCTTCCCTTCTAGGTGATTGATGAGAGGGCGTATTTCGTCCTCCTCGCGCTGCCGTGTGATCAGGTCGGATGCGGTGACGGCCCAAAGGAATGCGCCGTCTTCGTCCATGTCCTTATGGCAAGTTTTGACGGGAGCGCGCGACAACGTGTCCGCATCTTCGTGTTTGCGGCCCGATTTGTAGACAAGGGTAACATCGAACTCCTGCAGACGGAGACTCCATCGAGCAAGTCGCCCGGACGGGTCTCGTAAGTTGGCTAACCAACACAAGGAATGGTGATCTGTCGCCACCTTGAAAGGGCGACCCTAGAGTTAAGGCCGAAATTTCATGATGGCCCACACAACCGCTAGACACACTTTCTCGGAAGTGGAGTAGTTGATTTTGGCGCGTGAAAGGGTGCGACTGGTGTAAGCAATCGCTCGCTCGACGCCTTCCTGGTGTTGAACGAGAACAGCGCCAAGACCGATGTTGCTTGCGTCGGTATGCACCTCAGTGACAGCGTCCTCGTCAAAGTAAGCGAGAACGGGCGATTCCTGCACGCGCTGCCGTAACTCGGTGAAAGCTGCGTCCTGCTCATCCATCCAAACGAAGGGTGTGTCTTCTCGCGTGAGGCGTATGAGTGGTTCAGCGATCCGGCAGAAATTAGCGATGAAGCGACCATAGTAGGCACACAGACCGAGGAAGCGGCATACTGCTTTCTTGTAACGAGGAGTCAGAAAAGCAACAACAGCAGATGTTTTGTCTGGGTCAGGCTGGACACCGTCAGCGTTCACGACCCCATGCCCGAGAAACTTCAACTCTTCGTAACGAAGTGACACTTTTCTGGCTTTAGTGTGAGATTGGCGGAGCGGAACGCCTCAAGTACCGCCTCTAAACGCTTCAGATGTTCTTTGAAGGTCGCCACAAACACGACGACGTCATCTAAGTATACTAAACAACTCTGCCACTTCAGACCCGTCAGAACAGTGTCCACCATTCTCTGCAATGTGGCCGGTGCAGAACCGAGGCCTAATGGAAGTATTTTAAATTCGTACTGTCCATCCGGGGTAACAAAGGCCGTTTTTTCGCGATCTCGTTCGTCAACTTCGATTTGCCAATATCCACTCTTCAAATCTATGAATGAAAAATACCTGGTTCGTCGGAGCCGATCTAACGAATCATCGATCCGCGGAAGCAGATAAACCTCTTTTTTGTGACGTTATTCAACTTTCTATAGTCAACACAGAACCGAAGCGTTCCGTCTTTCTTTTTGACAAGGACCACCGGCGACGACCAAGGGCTTTGGGATGGTTGTATGACGTCATCGTCAAGCATTTCTTTCACTTGTGCATTAATCACGTTGCGCTCTTTCACCGATACGCAATAAGGCAGTTGTCGTATGGGACGAGAATCGTCACACGTGATTATTCGGTGTCTCGTGAGGGGCGTCTGGCGTGCCTTAGAAGTAGATGCGAAGCCCTCCTTGAACCGAAGTAGCAACTCGCGCAGCGCTTTTTGCTTTTCTTCCGAAAGGTCTGAATTGATGTCGATATTGCTGAGTGTCTGAGCTGGGTTGTCCTCTGTCATTGACGCAAAGCATTCAGCAACGTCTGCTATGGGCTCAGCAAAAGCGATAGTAGTACGACGAAACAGGTGCCGATGTTCCTGGCTGAAGTTCGCCATGAGGAGCGCAGAATGTCCACCTCGAAGCATAATGAGATTGCGGGCTGCACATACAACATGAGTCAGCATAAGGGAGGAATTGCCCTCTGCAACAGCTTCGCCATCACGCAGATCGTCGCATACGACCGCTACCAGGACAATTGCGCGTCGTGGTAAAGTTACATTGTCGGCGTAATCCCGAAGCGCGTTACGTCGGCAATTGTCGCGACTGTTCGCTGCTCTCTCTGTCGAAAAATCACTGTGCGCTCCCGGAGGTCTATAATGGCACCATACTCTCGCAGAAAGTCGACGCCCAAGATGAGGCCCCGAGAGCAGTCGCGGAGTATAAGGCATCTGGCTGGAAGCGTATACCCACGAATTTGTACTCTGACCGTGCACAGGCTCAACGGTGTTACGATATGCCCGCCAGCAGTACGAATTTGCGTTCCAGACCAAGGCGTGATAACTTTTCTAAGTTCCGTCCCTAGTTTTCCGCACAAGATCGAGTAGTCGGCACCCGTGTCCAATAACGCACTAATGTGGCGGCCGTCGAGCACAACAGGTATGTCTAGCGAGAGTCTGTCGCTGAGTTCGGCTGCTGTCGTCATTGAATCATGCTCAATAGACCGTGCTTGCCTCAATGGGAGCGGACCCGCCCCCGAAGGTCTCTGTTCTTAGTTTTCCCGGCAAGGGCGTGGCGATCGTCCCTGCGCTGCCATTGGAGGGCTTCTAGGAGCTGGGGAAGATCGCCCTGGGGACTGCGAGCGCGACTGCCGCTGTGGGAACAGTGGCATATCCTGCTGGTTCAGGTACTCTTCAATCGCCCTAGGCCTTTCGCCATATCTGGGCCTGGGTGAATCCGCGGCAAAACCTTGCAGTCCGAGGCGGCGGTATGGGAACTCGCGGTATATGTGACCGGCTTCTCCACAGTGATAGCACAGAGGCCTTCTGTCCGGGGTACGCCCGACGTCGGATTTCCTTTCGAGCGAGCGCCGATCTTTTATACGTTGGATCGGTTGCACTGATGGGAGCGGCGGGACGTATGACGCGGCGTAAGACGTGGCGGGGATGAAATGGATCGGAGCGCGGACAGGGACTCGCCCCAAAACTTCCGGATACGACGGCGCTGCAACTCTGTGCTGTCGCCGGCGACGCATTACTGCTTGGGACGAGACTTTGAATCGGTTGCTGCACTTCCCTTCTCATGAGGGCAGCAATGGAACCCAGCATGCGCTGAGGCGGACAGCTGAGCAGTTGAAGCTCATCACGAACCACAGAGCGGATAAGGTCTCGCAGAACTTCCAGGCTTCCAAAGGCTACCGCGTCCGTCAGTGAAGCAGCATTCGCGTGCCTGTCATACGTAGCTGAGCGCTGGTGCAAAGGTGAAGTAGCGTTCATTTGCCTTTCATAGAAAGCTGAGCGATGGTGCAGCACCTTTTCCATCGTGGTGGCTTCGGTTAAAAATGCACCCACGGTCTTCGGCGGGCTTCGAACCAGGCCAGCAAATAGCTGTTCTTTAACTCCCCGCATGAAATGGCGCAGCTTCTTTTGCTCTGACTTGGTAGGGTCCACCCGACGTAAGAGGCGCGTCATATCCTCTACGTACGACGTGACGATCTCATTCGGCAGATGAATGCGGGATTGGAGCGTCCGTTCGGCTCGTTTGCAGCCATCAGCATTGGTGTATGTATCCAGCAAGGCACGGCGGAACTCGAGCCACGATTTGAGGAGCCCTTCTCGCTTCTCGTACCAAGCGCGAGCCCCGTCCTCCAAGCTAAAGTAGACATTTCTCAGCTTCGCCGCGTCGCTCCATTCGTTTATCTCAGCAACGCGCTCAAACTGGATTAACCAGTCTTCTACATCCTCGAAGAGATCCCTGTGGAACACTTTCGGCGCTCTGAGACTCTGCAGCAGGTACTGAGTTGCCATTGTGGCCGTACCTTGCATAATGGTCGATAACGACGTATGTTCCTTCTATACTGGTCCGAGGGGGCGTCGACGTTGTTGCGGAGAGATGATCAAGCTGCGGAGGTAATCCTCGGATTCTCCTGCTGGCCCAGTGAACAGGGGTGTCCACTAGTACAAGGCTGGTACTCCTGCTACCAGGAGGGGTTTGCGGCATCGGATGAACCGTACCCCGCACCTCCACAAGTTTTGTCACGAAAAGACAATTGAAGATCTACCTGGCGTCGGCGAGAGAGACAGTTGTACAAGATAGCGTGCACAAAAATTCAAGCCGTCGTCCACAGCACCCACCGCTTGCCGAGCGCGCGTTCCAGTCACTTCTTTCTCAGCGCTGGCGCGTGATATCTAGTGGCAATATATATATATATATATATATATATATATATATATATATATATATATATATATATATATATATATATATATATATATATATATATATATATGAACCACGTAGGAGCAAACGTGGTTGCGCCTACGTGGTTATGCCGTATAGTTTTTTTTTACTTCATCCGTTCTTTTATTTGGCGTCTTCGTTGTAATCATGTATAACCAACTCGCCTACCAGCGCGTGCTCAGAAATTGCTTGTAAATGGTTAATCAGATGCATTGTAACTTCATTAGGCGAATCATGATAAGAAGAAAGAAAAAAATGGCTGTGGCTTAGCTAAGGTTAAGCCCAGGATGCGAAGCATACTAGCCTTTAGTTTAGTTGTTGAACCACTGTTTAGCCTGGTGAACTGCTGTTGCTTGGCTATATTTGGTTCGGCTAGAGGAAGAAACAACTCATGCGTTACTCTGCTTCGCCTTCAAGAGTGGAACGTGACAGCGTTCCCGTCGACCCGCCAAGGGGTGTAAGACAATGGGCTACGGCGCAGCGACTACGCACCCCGCATTGGACGCGGTGAGCGTCGAGCAACGCAGCGTTCGGCGCGGCTACCAAATGTGCGCCTGAGCAAGCGACGCACGCCTGAGCCTTAGAAACAGCTCGTTTCTAAGGCAACACCGCATTCACTAGAGGCGCTTTTGTACCGCTTTGAAGCATCGTACTCGTGGCTCAGTGGTAGCGTCTCCGTCTCACACTCCGGAGACCCCGGTTCGATTCCCACCCAGCCCATCTTGCAAGAGTTGAGCCAAAGCCACCTAGAAACAAGCGCAGCTGCTTATATACCGCCGCGACGGCGCGAGTTGGAGCCCAGTTTCTCCTCTGTCGTGACGTCACGGTGTCACGTGGTCAGCCTTGAAGGCGACGCCGCGAGCGACGGCGCGAGTTGGAGCCCCGTTTCTCCTCTGTCGTGACGTCACGGTGCCACGTGGTATGGCATGGGGTCAAAGGTCATTGAAGGCGACACCGCCGCGCCTGAGGAGCTGGGTTGAGCTCTAATAATATGCTTCACATAAAAACACTTTTATCCGTACTGCACTATCGATGACATCACTAGAAATCTCATTTGCCTACACGCCTGTATAAAGGTACCTTATCATTTGCAGAAGCATACCCCTATCCCAAAGCGGCTGTCTGACTCAAGCGCACTATAGTGACAGGCAAGCCTCGAGCTGCGAGGTAACCAATGCAGCCTATGATATTTAATTAAGCCATGGACGAACGACTTGAGAAATTATTGTGACTGCCTTTTATTCGCAATTTTGTCTCCATATAAACCATCTCTTTGCATAAGACATACCTTGCGACGCTTCTGGAAGGGTCATCTAGCCTTCGAGATTGACTGGGTGTATTATGGGTGGCCCGTCGTAATTGCTACCTTTATACAGTTTCAATTTGAGAAAGCTGAGTATGCCTTTTTTCTCATTATCTGCAGTGATGGCGGCAGCGCTTTGCTTCGTGGTGAAGATGTCACTCCGTGCCATTGGCTTCGGGGCGGATGGCATCAAGCCCGCAAGCCTTGCCGCCCACATTCAAAATTGGCTACATCCGATGCCAGAAGACTCCATCTTTGTGCGACTGCAACATCTGGGAGCCCATGGCATCAGCTGGCGGGACCAATTCCTGGTGGCGGAATTCATATATTCTATATTGGTTTCGATCTTTTTCTAAATTTTTTTTATTTCATTAAATTCTGATGCTGAAGTTATACAGCCCATGGCTCATCTAAAAGAGAGAATACGTGAAAAGAGGGGACAGATATTGTCGCCCTTTGTCACCTTCCAGCGGGCAAATATAATCAACATATTTAAATACTTTCATTAGTTCCCCCCTCCCCATTAAAATGCTGGACAGTTGTGAGCGAACGCGGTAGGGGGCTGAATGATTAGCCCGTTTTTAGTGAAGCTCGTTAATTCACTTGTTGATGATTACTTTCCGACTGAGAATTCTTCATCTGTCATGCACTTCCTGCAGACGAATTTTTTAATAAGGCACATGTTTTTCCTGGACATTGAGGGTTTCTTTTATTCTGTCTCACACAATAAATTGTTTCCTTGTGTCGGAAGTTTCATCTAGGAAAGCGGTGCTATTGCCTTCCAAAATGCTTCAGGCGTGTCCGTTGACGCGTTTTTGTGTGTTCTGTAGTTTTATTTTAAATTCACATTCATCAATTTTAATGACGATTGTTATGTCTAATGACAAGGCATTTATATTGGTTCTTGTGTTGTTCCTGTGCTTCGCAAACGTTTTCTTCTGCTATAGATCGTTCTTTGCACCAGCATTTTAATGGGGAGGAGGTAATGAAGGTATTTAGATATGCTGATTTTTAAATTGTTTTGAAGCAACATACCATTGCCTCATATCAGCCCATTCGAGACAAAGCTTTAGTAACCTTCTGCTGTGTCGGGAAAGGAATGGTGTTCACTTACCAGTTACCTTCCCGCAATTGCTTCCGCCAAAGCACACGAAAGGCAACTACAAAAAGGAAAGTTTCACTTTCACTGCACTCAGTGTCTTTCTTGTGCCATGTTAATTCCCAACCAGATGAGTTGTTGTCAAGCCCTGATTTCATGTGACTCTAGTATTGCACACATACTAAATTGATAATCTTTTAAAGAAGTAATAAATACAGTGAAGCAAAATACTTCTTCCCGATACATGATACCAGTACCTAAATAGTTATACGAATGCTTACAAAGAAATGTATTTGTGTTCTATGTTTTGTTATCGCACTCCTTATAAGCTGCTCTTTGTAAACTTCAGTAGAACAATGTTTTCCTTAAGCTCATGCAAGTATTAGCATATATAGGGACAAAAGGGCATCAGCACTAACCAACTTTAACGTGTACCAAAGTTGGTAATGAAAAATTATTGGACGCTTTCATACGAAGTATGACATCTGCCGCTACGCATGTGCAGCAGGAAAATCGACCTTTCGTTATTCCCTTTTATGTTTAAGAACCTATGTCACAACTTACACAAGTGCAGCAGTGGAGCCTAAGCTAACCCTGAGTGCACATAATGCGTTGCAGTCCGCTCATTTCCTTCACCTATTCTCAACGTCCGAGCGCCGTGCATCTAAATAGTTTGATTTTCAGAGTCAGAAAGGACCACTGTCTTGTGATACTAGTGGACCACCGTTAGCATACTATACCATGCATGCACTTAATAAACACGTGTGTCTGAAATAGTGCAACAAATATAAGATTCTATTTCCTTTGTTCCACAGATCATGAGTAGGTTCCGCTGCATGTGCGTCTTAGGGGCCAATAGACTTCCACTGGTATGAAAATGCATGGATCCATATGCAACATCCACATATATCATTTCCATGACCGAATACAGCCAATAAATACCACTAACACTTCAGGTAAACTGCCCTCTAAACGGTTCTATGTAGTATAATAGCAGTAGAACTGAGTGTGTGGAGAACGTACTTTAGTGAAGATAAAGTGGCACGCAGAAATGCTGTTTCCTGTCTCTAAGCAGACACTACCTTGCATAATGGCTTCTACATGCTTAAGAGAGCAGTAAAAAATGCAGTTTATTTCACAAGTACAAATATGATTCAGTATGGTTTATTTCACAAGTACAAATATGATTCAGTATGGTTGCTACGAACATGAGTAATATAGTGGGTCCTTAGTAATTGCACCCTCTCTACAGAAAACTTAGAAATGTTGATTATGAATGCAAAAAAATTGTCTTGGTTAAAATGATAGTTGAAATGGTTATAAATTGCGTACAGGGACCAATTATGTTTCTTTATAGCATCACTAAATGCAGTAAACTTTATGTTTAAATAACGCAAATAGTCTAGAGAAAAAACAGGCTTACTTGGACGTTACTTTAAGCCTGAAAGGATGGACAGGCGCTTTCACAATTCCCTCTTGAACATACCTTTCTAGTAATAAGTTATTCTAAAAGATTATTTTGCTTATATCATGGCTTCAAAAGGTTTATTATTGTGGAACACACAACCGGCCAACTTGCGCGCTTCGAAACGTGCGTACGAAATCTACGAAGAATAGTCTTCCGCGCGTTCCATTTCTGGTGCTGATTACGCTACAAGAGGTTTCATATGCCTAATGAAGCAATTATGCCCTCACCTTCTCTGAAGTGTGCCGGGAACTTCCGCACAAACAAGATTGACCGTGTCACCTCGCGCACCCTCTGTTCACCTTATGCACTGCCGAGATCACCCCCCCCCCCCCCGCCACCTCTCATTCGTTGAGGCTTCTCTGGACCCTCCTTGGCTATGCCTTCAAGCTTTCAACTTTTTCTAAATAATTGGCTTCACAATGGCTACGATCATGTGGCTTGGAGACATCAGTCCTATCCAACCATCCTGACATCTAAAATATCGCTTGACATAGCTCCAGCTGCTTCTAGCCTACTCAAGCTCTACCAAGCTAGTTAGCAGGCAAATTTTTCTTCCTAGGAGGGACCTGCAGACACTTTCAGAAGAAAGACTCGCATACCTCCACGCTTATATGAATTTGTATGAATTTACCGTATTATATGCGGCAAATTGACACTTTTCTATAACGAGCGATAGTACCAGGTAATCACTGAGCTTCGAGACAACCGATGCAGCCTATTATTCTCCATCAGCCACAAACGACCTCGATTGGGTTAAATATTATGAGCGCCTTTCGTTCATAATGGTGCCTCTAATCAAACACTATATTTGCATTAAACACACCGGGCAGAGGTTTCTAGAAAGGTAATCTCAACGTTGATTTAATATGACTGACACGAGGTGGGTGCACGCCTATCCTGTTCCTGTTCTGAACGATACGCAATAGAGACGCTTCTCACTTCACGTGCGGGGACATACTGCGCCAGGTCGTGCTGTCGTCCTCGGAGGCTGCGCCGAGCTGAAGGAACGCTACCCTGGTAGCACAGTCGTTGTGAGCCATCATGTCGTATGGCGGCGTGTTACAGCGTTCTCCGATTCTGTTGTGGCACCCTTGATTTGTGGGAGCTGCGGCTCATGCGGATTGCGCCGATTGCGTACAACAGTCAACGCCAACGTAGCCCTCTAATAAACGCTTTTCCTCAACTCTGGGCATTCTCCTTGCGGCGCTCTGTCTCGCTCCCTGTGGAGACCGAACGAGCGTCCGCTTCGGGCACACACAACACACGCGGCTGAGTTGGTCGTCCCCCTGAGGGGCTCGGATCCTCGGACCCGTGCGAGGGTCTACGTGACAGTCTGTGGAGAATCGCGTCAGGGAAAACCACCTCTGCATGGAAGTGACGATGTTTTCATCCTTAATAAATTTGCTACGTTTTTAGAAGTCTTTCTTTTTCTTTTTTTCTTGAATCGTTAGCATTTCCTTCATTGCCGTCCATTAGCATGTTGTTAGTCGTTAGCACTGACATGTGCTTCTGCAACGTAATTTTTAAATCGAAGATATTGTTGCCTGCTATCCCGGGTTGTTGCAAGTGTTGAATTTACAATAAGCGGCTATGACTTTTCCTTTTGGTGGCGACACTCTTGCAGCAAGAAATTGGAGAGGGAAGGGAACTGGCACAAGGCAAGTTAAGATAGCGTCGGCAATGACGTCGGCGCAGAGAAATACTGCGACTGTCCAGTGTGCGCCTACTGCGCGGTTGCTCCCCTTTTAACGTCTTCCGCTGCTGAAAACTTGCCCGACGGAGGGCTGCAGGTAGGCTGCTTATAAGCTTGCGTTGGTGCTTTGTAACGACTCTGCACTTCTAAACGACGTGGAAGACGTCGGCCCGCTTTTCGATGTTGCACCTCAAACAGCGATCTCGCTCGTAAGTGCTTTTTGCCTTTGACTAACTGCCTCCGCTAAAGGCCGGCAGATCCCACGCTCTGTGGGATCTGCCCGCATATGCGAAGCACTGTGCCAGGATCCTGCCAAGTACACAAAACGACCCTGAGAACACCAAGACGTAGGCGGCTGTTTCATGACCTACTTGACCCACATGTCACGATATTCATGTCATGACCGCTCATTCATATTCTTCATACGCACTTGTCAGACTATGCCAGTTTTAGTACATACTAAGTAAACGAAAGATGCAGTGGTGGCCTAGAGGTAAAGCATCCACCTCGGCTGCAAGTGGACCATGGCTCGAATCCCGGTGCCGCGCAATTTTCCACCGGATTAAAAAAAATCAGCGTGCTGATAAAATTGCATAATCAGGCCAGGAGTGTGGCCTGATCCCGGTGACCAGAGCCGGTAACGCATTCCCTCACCAGAGCAGGATTGGTCACCTTGGTGCAGTACTTGGCCACAACCTTCTATATGAATACAACAATCAAACTCCGGCCCTCAGTCCCCAGCAGCTGCGAAGCAACTGACCACGGGGTCGGTCAGACCTGTGACGCAGGAAAGAGTGCTAAGAATCCCTCGTTCCAGACAGGCCGCCATTGGAATCTTAACCTGGCAATGTTTAACGCTAGAACTTTATCTAGTGGGGCGAGTCTAGCAGTACTATTAGAGGAATTAGCGGGCAGTAAACGGGATATAATAGGGCTCAGTGCAGTTAGGAGGACAAAAGAAGCATATACAGTGCTAAAAAGCGGGCCCATCCTGTGCTACCGAGGCTTAGCGGCGAGACGTGAACTAGGAGTCGGTTTCCTGATTAATAAGGATATAGCTGGTAACATACAGGAATTCTAAAGCATTAACGAGAGGGTGTCAGGTCTTGTTGAGGCACCTAATAAGTGGTACAAATTAAAGGTCGTACAGGTCTACGCCTGTACATCCAGTCATAATGAACAGGAAGTCGAAAGCTTCTATGAAGCCGTGGAATTGGCGATGGGTAAAGTCAAAACAAAATGCACTAGACTGATGCGCCACTTCAATGCCACTGTATAGCAAGAAGCAGGCTGGAGACAAGTCAGTGGGGGAATATGGCATAGGCTCTAAGAATAGCAGGGGAGCTTTATTAGTAGAATTTACATAACAGAGTAATATGCGGATAATGAACCTTCTTGCGCAAGTGCGATAGACGAAAGTGGACGTGGAGGAGCCCGAACGGCGAGAGTACAAATCAAATAGACCTTATACTCTGTGCTGACCCTGGCATCATACAAGATGTGGACGCGCTTGGCAAGGTGCACTGCAGTGACCATAGGATGTTAAGAACTTGAATTAGCCGACACTTGAGGAGGGAACGGAAGAAGTCAGCGGTAAGCGGGAAAATATATTAATTGCGGATCAAGCTACAGAATCGGTATTCGGCTTTAACTCGGGAAGAGGACCTTAGTGTTGAAAATATGAACGACAATCTTATGGGCATCATTAAGTAGTGTACAACAAAAGTCGGTGGTGACTCCGTTAGACAGGATGCCAGTAAGCTATCGCAGGAGACAAAAAAATCTGATCAAGAAACACCAATGTATGAAAGCCTCTAACCTTACAGCTAGAATAGAACTGGCAGAACTTTCCAAGGTAATCAACAAGCGTAGGTCAGCTGACATAAGGAAGTATAATATGGACAGAATTGAATATGCTCTCAGGAACGGAGGAAGCCTAAAAACAGTGAAGAAGAAACTAGGAATTGGCAAGAACCAGATGTATGCGCTTAGAGGCAAAGCCGACAATATCATTACTAATATGGATGAGATAGTTCAAGTGGCTGAGGAGTTCTATAAAGAGTTATGCAGTAGCAGTAGCACCCACGATGATAATCGAAGACAGAATAGTCAAGAGGAATTTGATATCCCACCAGTAACACCCGAAGAAGCAAAGAAAGCCTTGGGAGGTATGCAAAGGGGGAAGGGAGCTGGGGAGGATCAGGTAACAGCAGATTCGATGAAGGATGGTGGGCAGATTGTTCTAGAAAAACTGGCCACCCGGTATACGCAATGCCTCATGACTTCGAGCGTACCGGAATCTTGGAAGAACGCTAACATAATCCTATTCCATAACAAAGGGGAAGCCAAAGACTTGAAAAATTATAGACCCATCAGCTTACTGTCGGTTGCCTAGAAAGTATTTACTAAGATAATCGCAAATAGAATCAGGAACACCTTACAATTCTGTCAACTAAAGGACCATGCAGGATTCTCTAAAGGCTACTCAACAATAGACCATATTCACACTATCAATCAGGTGATGGAGAAATGTGCGCAATATATTTATAACCAACCCTTATATATAACTTTCATTGATTACGAGAAAGCGTTTCATTCAATCGAAACCTCAGTAGTCATGAAGGCATTACAGAATCAGGGTGTAGACGAGCTGTATGTAAGT
Organism: Dermacentor variabilis; assembly: GCF_050947875.1. Classification (NCBI taxonomy): domain Eukaryota; kingdom Metazoa; phylum Arthropoda; class Arachnida; order Ixodida; family Ixodidae; genus Dermacentor; species Dermacentor variabilis. Next base: position 88,616,635 of record NC_134571.1, on the reverse strand, counting down.
ATACTGAAAGATAGCTGTAGGGGCTCCACAGCCACCGTAGTCCGGCGCTCCACAAAGAAAGCAACAAAATCCCCATAAAGGAAGGCGTGAGCCAGGGAGATACGATCTCTCCAATGTTATTCACAGCGTGTTTACAGGAGGTATTCAGAGACCTGGATTGGGAAGAATTGGGGGTAAGGGTTAATGGAGAATACCTTAGTAACTTGCGATTCGCTGATGATGTTGATTTGCTTAGTAACTCAGGGGAGCAACTGCAATGCATGCTCACTGACCTGGAGAGGCAAACCTGTAGGCTGGGTCTAAAAATAATCTGCAGAAAACTAAAGTAATGTTTAACAGTCTCGTAAGAGAACAGGAGTTTTCGATAGGTAGCGAGGCACTGTAAGTAGAAAGGGAATACATCTACTTAGGATAGGTAGTGACCGCGGGTCCGGAATATGAGACTGAAAAAATCAGAAGAATAAGAATGGGCTGGGGTGCGTTTGGCAGGCCTTCTCAGATCATGAACAGCAGGTTGCCATTATCCCGCAAGAGAAAAGTGTATAACAGCTGTGTCTTACCAGTACTCAAGTACGGTGCAGAAACCTGGAGGCTTACGAAAAGGGTTCTACTTAAATCGAGGACGACGTAACGAGCTATTGAAAGAAGAATGATAGGTGTAACGTTACGGGATAAGAAAAGAGCAGATTGCGTGAAAGAACAAACGCGAGGTAATGACATAAAGAAAAAGAAATGGGCATGGGCAGGATATGTAATGAGGAGGGAAGATAACCGACGGTCATTAAGGTTTACGGACTCGATTCCAAGGGAAGGGAAGCGTAGCAGGGGCGGCAGAAAGTTACGTGGGCGGATGAGAATAAGAAGTTTGCAGGGAGAACATGGCCAGAATTAGTACATGACCGGGGTAGTTGGAGAATTATAGGAGAGGCCTCTGCCCTGCAGTGGGCGTAACCAGGAGGATGATGATGATGTGATGATGATGAAGAAGAAGAAGAAGAAGAAGTAAACGAAATAACCATTAGAGCACCATGACGTAGGCGGCTAGATAGAGTTAGGAGCTGGTACCTTTTACGGGGAAGGGGTTTCTGCGGCCATCAACTGCATCTTTTTGGATCCACATTCATAATCGGAAATGGTCCCTCAGGGAAGACGAGATGACGTAAAAACAAATAACAGCCTTGTAATACACCCTTACGGAAGCGGTGCGGAGTGGCGCACTCCAAGAGAGAAAGTTCGGCGTGTGTGTACCTGCATGAAAGGGCAGAGAAGATCCCTTGGTGGCGTCTCACTTGCCTTCTTATACCTTACACTATTAGGGCAAGTTCATTCTCTGTTGCTCCCTGGTAGAGGACCTTATCAGCACACTGGTCAGCTCGCACAGAGGAACACGGAGAAACTGGCTGGCAATGCAACGAAGAATACGAAAAGAAAGCGCTTCCTGGAGTAGAGGGGGTGCACGTGGGACAAAAGAAAGCATGATTTGCACTGGTGCACAATCCAGCGCGCACACCCAATGGAGAAGTCTTTTCATATTGACGCGCGTGAAGATTACGCAGGTCGAGTCTCGAACGCTTGGCGTCTGTTCCATTCATCGCCGCACGCAGTGAACCACAACAATAGATAGATAGATAGATAGATAGATAGATAGATAGATAGATAGATAGATAGATAGATAGATAGATAGATAGATAGATAGATAGATAGATAGATAGATAGATAGATAGATAGATAGATAGATAGATAGATAGATAGATAGACAGACAGACAGACAGACAGACAGACAGACAGACAGACAGACAGACAGACAGACAGACAGACAGACAGACAGACAGACAGACAGACAGACAGACAGACAGACAGACAGACAGACAGACAGACAGACAGACAGACAGACAGACAGACAGACAGACAGACAGACAGACAGACAGACAGACAGATAGATAGATAGATAGATGCCAGTAGAGCCCTTATCAAAGCCCACCTATATTTTGCGATCTTATATTTTTATTGCAGACCATTTAATCGAATCCGATCATTAACACGAAAATGTGCATGTTACAAAGAAGTCTCTGACTTGCATTGTCTTGTCAACAAAATTGGCCTCTTAAGAAATGCATAAAATCACAAAATATATGTGGGGGCTAACAAGAGATATTTATTTCACAAAAGTAGAAAGATGCCGAGAGCGAGTGGGGCTATACTAATCCAGGTACAACCAAATTAGGAAGGCCTACTAAGCTTGAACAAAGACACTCACTCACCAGAACAGGAATTGGCCTCCCTGGTGCACTATTCGGCCACAACCTCCCTAATGATATTTACAATTAACTCACGGCCCTCAGTCCCCAGCAGCTGCGGAGCAGCTGTCTAAGGCGGCGGTCAGACCGGCAACGCAGCAGAGGGTGCTAAGAATGTCTGGGTGAGGACAGGCCGCCAATGGAAACTGACCCTGTTAACCTTCAATTGCCCAACTCTGTCAAGTGAGGTTAGCTTAGCAGTACTGTTCAAGGTACTATCAGGCATTGTTTCGGATATCATCGGCTTTAGTCAGGTTAGAAGAAATGGTGAGGCTTATACATTGATGAACAGCAGTCCTGCCCTCTGCTATAGAGGTCTGCCAGATAAGAAGCAATACGGAGTAGGATTCTTAATCCATAAGGCATTGCGAGCAACATTGACGAATTCTACAGCAATAATGAGAGGGTAGCAGTAGTCGTAATCAAACCTAATAAGACGTATAGATCAAAGTTAGCACAAGCCTACGCTCCTACATCCAGCCATGACGATGAGGAAGAAGATAAATTTTATGAATATGTTGAATTAGCGATGAGACAAGTGCAAACCCAATCTGTAGTAGTTATGGGTGACTTCAATGCAAAAGTAGGGGAAAAGCAGGCGGGTGATCAGGCAATTGGCAACTACGGCATCGATTGTAGAAACGCTAGAGGAGAGGTGCTGGTAAAATTCGCAGGAAGGAATAAGCGGATAATAATGAACACCTTTTTCAGGCAGTGTAGCAACAGAAAGTGGACCTGGAAAAGCCCTAATGGGGAAACAAGGAATGAAATGGATTTCATACTTTGTGCCGATCCCAGCATAGTGCAGGATGTAGAAGTGATAGGTAGTGTAAAGTGCAGTGATCATAGGTTGTTGAGGGCTAGGATTCACCTCAATTTGAAGAGAGAAAGAATAAAATTGGTCAAGAAGAAACAGGTCAACTTAGAGGCAGCAAGGGTAACAGCAGACAAATTTAGGCTGGCACTTGCAAACAAGTTTGCAGCCTTAGAACAGAGAGATGATGATGCTGACATAGAGCTAATGAATGAAACCATAACGAAGCTGGCTTCAGAGGCAGCAACCGAAGTGAGAGGCAAGGCACCAAGGCAACCAGTAGGCAAGGAGACACTATCTACCCAATGCTATTCACTGGATGCTTAGAAGAAGTATTCAATATATTGAACTGGGAAGGTTTGGGAGTAAGCATCGACAGCGAATACATCAGCAACCTTCGCTTTGCCGATGACATTGTTCTATTCAGCAACAGTGCAGACGAGTTACAACAAATGATTGAGGACTATAACAGAGAGTGTAAGAGTGGGGCTGAACAATACTATGCAGAAGACACAGATAATGATGAATAACCGGGTAAGGGAAAAGAATTCAGGATCGTCAGTAGCCTCTATAGAATCTGTGAAGGAGTACGTTTAGCTAGGTCAACTAATCACTGGGAACCATGACCATGAGAAGAAATTTCACAGAATAAAAATAGTTTGGGTCGCATACGGCAGACATAGCTCCTGACTGGTAGCTTACCATTATGACTGAAAAAGAAGCTATAAAATCAGTGCATTTTACCGGTGCTGACATATGGGGCGGAGACTTGGAGACTGACAAAGACACTTGAGAACAAATTAAGGACTGCGCAAAGAGCGATGGAACGAAGAATGCTACACATAACTTTAAGAGACAGAAAGAGAGCGGTTTGGATCAGAGAGCAAACGGGTATTGACGATATTCTAATAGAAATTAAGAGAAAAAAATAGCGCTGAGCAGGTCATGTAATGCGCAGATTAGATAACTGTTGGACCATTCGGGTGACAGAATGGGTACCAAGAGAAGGAAATCGCAGTAGAGGACGACAAAAAAAAAGACTAGGTGTTGCGACGAAATCAGGAAATTTTCAGGTGCTATTTGGAATCGGCTGGCGCAGAACAGGGGGAAAGGGAGAAATGGGAGATCACGGGGAGAGGCCTTCGTCCTGCAGTGGACATAAAATAGGCTGATGATGATGATGATGATGACAGTTTATTTCTAGTGAACCAGATATAGATGGAACGCACGCCATGCCCAACCTAACAATATTAAAAGCGGTCTCTAAAATACCGCAAGACCTTACGTTCCACCATAAAGAAGGTAGCGAGTTCAATGCATGTATGATGCACCCAGGAAGTGTATTTCTTTGGAGGTTAGCGCTACTGATGCCTCGGCTATGCATTTGTCATCCCATTTCAAAATCTGGCAAGCCTCCGCTTCCCAGCAGGCTTTCTCGTCTTTGTTCCTCCAATAAACGCATGTAGTAAAAAAATGGAATAGCAGGCCGCTGTCTGTGTTTGTGCTCTTGAACTCCAGATAGATAGGAAATAGGTCGGTGTGTCCAGTGCATTCTTGCAGTGCATTGAGAATGCGTACGTCTTTCTTTTTTCGCACCGCCAGACGTCTAGCTCTCAAGTCCGTCTGAGAGCCCCAGGAAAAACAAGCAAGCAGAGAAATGCAAGTAGAAGGGAGCGATAAAGGTAAGCTTTTTTTTAAAGAAGACGCAAGAACTAGGCAGTGGACTGTATCTGCGGTTGATGAGAACAGTTAAGTTGGCTGCGCTGGTAAAGCATGTATTTTTTTTTCTTCATAAAACCCGGTAAAAGCAGCGGATTCGATTTGACGGCCCAATTTGCGAAGTTCATTATGAACTTCTTTAAACATGACTTCGACAACGGTAATGCGAGGAGACATCGCGATTGCATCCTTTTGTTTAGTATTGCTGTGAGGCGCGCGCGTCCAAGCAGCCCATTTGCGCGCAGCGCGGCCTGGTTTCGCGAGAAAGGCAAAGAGAGGAGAACTGGCCCGAAATGATGGCGGGGCAACACCAACTTCCGGTTTCGCTTAGCTTCACAAAGAGTGATGTCAGGGTCGCTCTTCAGTTTCTTTTCTTCCTCCATGACTTTGCTCCACAAAGAGTGACGTGAGGGCCCCTTCTCAGATTTTCCTTCCTCCATGACCGAGAACGAGAGTTATCGCCTGGTGCCGTTGCCAGGAGTGACACCACGGCGTCCAGCAGGCGAGTAAGCCGATAGTGCGGCGCTGCGATTGTCATATGTTGCACTTTCTGGATACTGCAAATACGCTTCCCGGTCAACGTTACGGTTACATAAGCTGCAGTTGACAGGAAGCATGAAAAGCAGTAAGGGTCGTTGAACGCTATAGCGTTACACTCATGCGCCCACGTCGGTGCATGCTGCTTTCGTGACTTTATCTTCGTGACTGCAACTCGCAACTACCTTGCAGCTGTACCGAAGGTACGAGGCATAGACAGGCAATATCGTTTTGCAGCTGGGTATAGTTCCGTGAGTAACAGGCTGATTATTGGCTGTACTAGAGAGTTTTATTTTTGCTCGCTACATGATATGGTATAGCGATATGTGACGTGTCATTGCCATGGCACATACGCGTCGTATACACATAATTAATGTATCGGCTAGTTACCGCCGGTAACCGTAATAGTCACTGTAACCGTGATCAACTATAGCAACATGGCAGCGCCTAGCGCCGACTACGCGCTTGGACCTCCGCCCTATCAGCAAGAAACAAGTGGCGAAATCCCCGTATTCAGAAATGCACCTTAACTTGAAGCGCAAGCTTGATTTGATCTAAAGGACGTCTGCCATGAGCGTGCCGTAGGAAATGCTATGAGCGTCGTGGGCACATTCATGCCAGGCGTCACTTACATCACGTAATGCGCGGGCTTCAAGTTAAGATGCATTTCTGAATACGGGCCTAAGTCTCATCTCAAGCTGAGGTCAATGCATTAGGTATGTTTTCCGGTAATTATTGAGATTGGCTGCTCGTTTTCACGCTGCTAAGACTACAGACACGGCGCCGAGCCGCAACACTGGTTTGATTTCTAGTTAGCAGATGGCGCAATACCATTAACGCTGGTGATGCGTTCACGATGCGCAACGCTATAAAAGCATAATTGTTCGCCGCATCATTAATTTACTCCGGCGCTCTAGTATGGTATGTACGCGACGACGGTAGTGATCAAACGCCAAGCAGACGCTGAGCAGACGCTTTGCCACAGGCGAACATTTATGAGGTCTTTCGCCCTTACTACTTACTAATGAGGCTGCAAAGTAACTTCAGGGAAAACGTACAGCTGAAGTGAAGTTCCGATGTCGCATCCATGTAAGCGAAGCTTATGCTTATGGCGTAAAAAATTTTGTTCATCAACCCAGCAACCATATATCGTGCACCGACAGGATGGAAAGCAGACGCTAAGCAGACAACGCGGTGCGGATGAACAAATATCGACGGGCATTCATCCTTCCTATTGGTTACGAACTCGTACAGGTTCCACAGTGCTGCAATGAAGTACTGAGATAGGGTATAGAAACATTGGGCATCCACGTCACTCCGGTTGTGGCCGCGCCTTCCTGTGAGAAACGCGCCGAGAACAGCAGCTTGTCGCACGCTTCTACCTTTTTCCGGCGTGAGCTTTGTGGCTTTCGGTAAGTACTTAGTCTAAGTAAGTAGACAGCTTGACAACATAGTCGGTCACCATCTCCCTGGATGGACTGTACGTCCAATTATAACTATATATATATATATATATATATATATATATATATATATATATATATATATATATATATATATATATATATATATATATATATATATATATATATATATATACACATATATATATATCTTCGTGGACCATTACCTCCGGCAACGAAAAAATATCACTATGCTATTTTACTTTCTTTCCATCACTTCACATAATTTCATTCATTATGTTTTTCTGCTTCATGATGATGACAAGATGTACTTATTGAGGGATGGCTCGCAGGCCTATAACGGGGACTAGGAAGTGGAGGGGGGAGGCGCATTCAGAGCAGTCCTAGGAGCTGTGCGTCCTTGGCGAAATCCAAGAGCGGGTCCAGAATGGCCCTGTCTGAATCCATCGAGCCAGTTGCCGGTCTAATCCACAGCTCGTTGGACGGCACTCGCACCGCCCTCAGGTGGTGGTCCCGCTCCTGAGCGTATCACTGGCACTCCCAAAAGAGATGGGCTGCCAATGGCCGCGTGGCCATGTCACAGTCAGGGCAACTGTGTGGCACCTAGGGTGCTTCTTGTTCCGCGGAGGCTGCGCAAGGGCCAGGTTCCTGCGATGGAAGGGAGTTCGGAGACGGAGGTTGTCATAGCGTGGCTGGTACAGCCGCCACCGCTCCTGCACAACCGGTGTGCGGACGAAGCAAGAACAGGGCCTGTGCAGCAGCACCTGTCCCGACCTGGGAAGACCCGCGGAAAGTGGGTCTGGGCCTGAGGGCACACACGCGCGGAGTTCACTCTTGCGTCGGTTGGCTTTCTGTTTCATAAAAATAGAAAAATGAAATATTTCCCTCTCCCTCCGCTCCCCCTGCTCCAACCAAAGCATTATATCTTGTCCTCAAATTTAAACTCAGTTTGCCATATATTTCCAATTTCCACTTATTTATTATTTTCTTCATTTCGTTACCGGACGTTCCCTTATTTTGCTTATTCATTTCCGTTACATTTGGACCTTCTTGCTCTCATAATACGCACTGATCTCGTCAATTAGAGGGAATCAGTGACACCAACACTAAATTTTAAGCTTACTATACGATATGCGATCAGGAGCATTTTTGGCTGCGATCATCATCATCATCATTAAAGAGAGAAGATCAGGAGCCTCGTGGGCGCGTGCCCTCGCGAGCGAAAGAAAATTCGACGGTTTGCAGGCTACGCACCGGTCACCGTGCACCGCTAGCCTCTGGCCCCCTTCCGTCAACGTAAGTCCAATGCCACTTATTTCCCACCCTCTTGTTTGTAGTAAAGTCCCTAGATATTCAGCTCTTGTATAAGTAGCGCCATCTGCTCTCACACGCAGCCGGCGTCAGCCGCCGTGTTCTTCCTAACTGCCTGAAGCGGCGCGCCCGCGTAGATAGCACCCGACCGTCAACGGCCGCTGATGCACCGCATGAGTCAAATATAAGTTTCAGTCAGGGTGCCAGACAGTCAAATACGAACCCAAAAGCGGCTTAGTACTGCGCTGGTGAGGGAGAACGCGAAATTTGTCGCCACAATTGTGACCCGTACTTACTGGCCCTCTTCCGTTTTCGGAGTTTCGGCAGCCCGCTGGCACCCAGACGACAGCCAGCTAGTTCCGGTCTTGATAGGAAGTCACGTGGGCTGGGATCCCAAGACCACCCGAAGCTGCCTGAAGTTGGAAAAATCGAGCGCCGTGACAGCTCGCCAAATGTAAACATGTTCCCAGCATGGCAGGGCCCGGCGAGGCAGGCGTGCACTCGGCGTAGTCAGCTCATTTATGCGTTGCCAGCTTGAAAATGCAGATTTGCATTTAGGGATACGATCACTTTCGCGAGATTTCGCGCGAATCGGCACAGGATGCGCACTGGGCCAACCTCTCCTCGCACAGCGCAACGGACGGCCTCCGAAGCGTGCGATGCCAACACGCGAAATCGCGCGTAAGCGATTGCATCCCCGAAAGCGATCGCTCGAGAATTCCTGCTCGCAGCGATCCCGTCGCCCACCACCGACATTGATGAATTGGCGTCATGTCATCACTTGACAAGACATGAAAGAGCAGCATATCGGGTAGTACGTCTTCATATGCATGAAATTTCGTGCCCAGCTGCTTGGGCTTCGATTTCAGAACGTTTCTTTCGGCTGATGGTGCTTCTCATTTTGACCGTATGGAGCTGGGGATGAGCTGCCGCATGAACATGCACGCCGCCTCTGTGGCCAGTGAAACGTTTCACACGAAAAGCAATATTGGTCGCGATCATGAAAGCAATAAGCTAATGTACATGTGCCTAATGTACTACGTATTCCTATTAATCAACCAGTGCATTCTTAACATCAACGGCCTGCAGTTCGAAAACTTCGATTTCGAGCTGCAGCCCGTGCAAGCATACGGCGGAGAGACGGAGCGAACACGGGCTATCTGCAACGTCTTCGCTAACTGCAGAAAAAGGAAATATCGCCGCATACATAAGCGAGATATGTGAAAAGGAAGACCACCAGAGAAATATGAACCGGAACTATACCACAGTGTGTGAATGAGCGTCTAGAACTCGCGCGGTACACGATGCAGATTCAGAACGCGGCGCAGTTACCTTCGCCGCGAAGGAGCCTTCGTGGGACACACACTCATACACACACAAAAGCTTCAAACAGGGCCCGTATTCTGAAACGTTCGCCTGCCGCGAAACTACCGCCGTGGCCACGCTCCGCCAACGGCGCGCGCTGATTGGCGATGTTAGAACAACAGGAAAATAAACAGCGCCATGTAGTAGTAACGGCCTACGTCATTTTAACGTCATGGTGTCGATGGGTGCTCTCGACATATATTGAATAAATGAAGACGTCTTTTGGCGTCTCTTGGCATTCGGTTGGTGAGGGAGTGTAGTAGAAATAAGATAGGTGGTAGTTTAGAGTAGCCTTTTCGGTGGCGTCTTACACGCGTTGTTCCGCGGCGATATTTCTTGATTCACATAAAACAATATATTTCACACTTTCTTATTCAATGTATTTTACCTAAAGAGGCCGTAACCAAACGTAGTCAGTGCGCAGAACCCGTACTGCGGCCACTACACTCGAAAACAACACAGCCGAGCCGCTCTGCACTCGCCGGGTGCGATCTCTCATGCGATCTGAAGCGTTCGAGAGCGCGCGTTGGTAGTGCAGGCTGACGTCACGGGTAAGCAGTCGCTTGGTTTATAGAATGTGACTTTCGCGGAAGGCGAACGTTTCAGAGTACGACCCCAGTTCACCACCGCTCGTATCACACTCCTCGCCACGCGGGACGCTGCGACAGACCCTAAGAAAATGACGCTAGAATGCTAGAAGCATAGAGTTTCTCACTATAACACCTAGAGGGTAATCTGCCGCCACCGTCTATGGGAGTTTCTTAAGGGGGCACTGTGCCGTCATGGGAATGACGGTATTTGTGTCTGCGAGGCTCGTGTTGGCTGGTGTTGTAAGAGGCTTCGTCTAAAACGTGGATATGGCTACGCAAATAACGCGTTCTCAAAGTAAAATCTTCATAAAATGTTTCCATTCACGCATATTACATCTTTACTCACCCACGATGCATGACCAAGCGAAGAAAAGCAAGAACAGACGACCAACTGTTTCAAAGCGAGCGCGAACCTTGTCGTCTGTTCTCCAACTTTAGCGGCCCGCTGATACTTTTTACGTAACATGTAGTCGTACACACAATAACAAGTTCTCATAGTTAAGCAAAACATGCTTTCGCGTAATAATAAAGCTAAAACAGCTTTTCACGTGCTGTTCTAGTAGAAAATGAATCATTGTGACAGACGGAACGGTACTTGCCAAGCGCGTCTTCAAGGTGTCCTGTCTCTACGAGAACGATGCCAATCCGAATCCACAATATACCGGCATTCCCATGCATACCACAGCGCAGCAGCGCCACATTTCCCTCTAGGTAATGTAGTAAGAAACTCTATGGCTAGAAGTAAGGAAATCCGACTCAACCCACGCCGGTCGCGTTGTATTGCGGCCGCGAGAAGCGTCTAGCCGCGTTTCTGCGGTCGCGCCGACCGCAGAGAATTCTTCGCGCAAAGAAAAGACAAAAAGGTAAACGTGCACAGAAGAAAGGCTAACTGCGTCCAAGTAACTGTCCCCGCAGTAAGTTGCACGACTGCGGGGAGAAACGGCATTAGGAATATCATGGCTGCTAGATATGAGCGCCGCCCAATGAGGTTCATTAGTGGCGCTTCATAGCTTGTCGATACTTAAGGCATGGCCACGGTAAGCACAGAAACTGCACGGGATCACATATGGCGGCAGTATGGATGAAGGCTTGCGTAGGTTTCGTTCTAGTGTGGCGCATCGAATCCCTATTAAAGAGCAGGGACTCTCAACGAAAACATTAACTGCTTTTAATGTCATAGACTGCTGGCAAGTACCACTGAAGCGTCAGTTTTACGGAGAAGAACGCATTTACTAAAGAATACGGCCAGAAATCGGAACAGAGTTGGTGCCGCGATTGTGAAAGCACAACTGGGTCCGAACTAAAGAAGAACGGCAGATTTGGTGAATTGATGGTTTTACTATGCCATTTAAAAAACAGCAATACCGACACACACAAGAAAACTAGATCGGGACACATACGGCATGTGTTTCAATCTCTTTTCTGTGTCAGTAGCACTGTTTTTTTCTTTAATAATGTGGATCCGAACGTTGGTATATGTTTAATTTATAACTGCTAAATTCCGTAGGGCGTCACAGAAACGCGGCCGGCGGGCGTTCCAGAAAGACAGGCCTCACGGCCGCAGGCACGAAGCGCCTAAGTGAGGCCAAAAGACGTTTTTTGGCGCAAGGTAAAACACACACAAGAAGAAGACACTGTCGTGTTGTCAGCACGTCCCAAGTTCCGTGACGTCACTCTCACCGCTTCGTACCACTGTTGTGATGTCGGCTATCCGTGCGGCCAACGAAGTTTCCCTCGATGGTGCCGTGCCAGGTGCCGGGAGAATAGGCTCCGCGCGACGTTCAAAAGAATGAAGAAAAAGGAATATATTCAAAAAAGTACATGGCTGAGATTTACAAAACAGCTCCAACTATCGGAGTACAGTGTGGTAGTGTGTTCGCCTGCCCTAATGTCACACTGTTTCCGAGCGTCGTCCTCCTCTTCTCGACCGCCGTTTGGATCCGCTTTTTATGCCCTGCGTCGTCATTGTTCACGGTTTCCACCAATCCGGCGTCAGGAGACAGATGGCGTCAGGAGACCAATTCCGGCGTCGGGGAACCGATGGCGTCTGGGAACCGGTTGCCCTTTTCTTCCGAAGGGAGCCCAGTCAGAAACGCGCGCACATCACTGCACACTAAACATTTTAACACCCTTAAGGGTGTAAATCAGTTTGTCGCCAGACGAACACCCTAAGGGTGCTGTTGTCTACACCCTACAGTTGGGGTGCCATTATAGCACCCTAGAGGAAGGGTGTCCAGCAAAATAAATTTAGGGTGTAGGGGTGCAAGTCCATATTAACACCCATCTATGTGGGTGTTGGAAGGGTGTACACGCTTTTATTTCTAGTGTGTATGGAAGGCAGGTTCGGCAGTACACGCCTTCAATTACTACTATGTACAGCTATCCACGCGTAACTCTCGCGTGTGTCCGAAGGTTCAAGTTCGGCTACCAAATGCACCGTCGAACAGCCGGGCTTGAAGCTTCGATGGGCACACACACACCTATACGAGTGGATCACATTACATATTAGTAATTCACGGTGTATATGGCAAAATCTGTCTTCGCTGCACAAATACAACCTAGCAAATGTCACTTTTGAGCATGTATATCAACACCAACGGTTATCACGATTTCCAGATCCACATAACATGCAACACAGACTGGTACGATATATGCTGCATTTTCAAGAAAAATGTAAATATATTTATTGCATGCTGCAATACAGAGTACAAGATATACATAATTCACAGGAAATATAAACATGCACAATCACCAAACACATCGGTAAGTACAAGAACATGGACATTTCCCACAAAGGTATCTAAAATGTATGTATTGATCAAATCTGTTATTAGAGAAGAAACTATGTATAGCCGCACTGAAAGAGCCTGAGTTGACCTCGCAGTGTTTCGGGCCACATAAAGGAATAAATTTTCAGTATAAGGCTCAATGAACGAAAATTCAAGTTTTGATGCCTTGAAAGAAAAAAAAGGATATTGCAAAGGTGAATTAGGGAAGCAATTGAAATGCAGAGCAAACGCACAAGACACCTGTTATTTTGTAAACTAATGTAATCGCAAAGCATTGTGAAAAGTTTGGAAAGTCGATATAAGCATAACTGGCCAACATTTTTCGGACTGAAACAATACTTTCCAAGCGTAGACGTGCTTTAAGTGAGGCTTAAGCCAGCAGCATTATTCCTAATTTTCTCTTTCTAACAAGATTACTTGAGCACGAAAAATATGTAGAATTTTTTAGTGCCTACATAGTTTGGTCCTCTTTTGTGAAACGAGAGTTCTCTGTGCTAAAGGTGCTGTGTAGCAGATTTTCTAACTACAATTCCAGTTTCTATAAATTTTTGTCTTGTAAGCCGAAGGCACTGGTACATATACAATATGTAGTTTGAAAATAGGTTCTTTTCTTACTATAAACCAAGAGTGAATATTCCACATTTACTATTGTGTGGGTGCAAAGTGCAGTAGAAGGCCTGATAAAAGCAAACCACTGTTGAGTAAACGATTTTGCTGAGCACGAAAGGTGGAGTGTTTTAAAATACATAGTAAATTTCTAAATTATTTGCACTTAGATGCAATAATAGAAGATTAGGGCTTGCTGTAGCATGTGGGTATGCAAGTGAGCAAATATGGTTTAATAAATTAGCCATACTCTGGTTACTAAAACAACACAGGCAGTCATGTAAAAGTTCAAGTTAAATATCACACTGTTAACATTTGCCAGCAAATGGTCATATCAAACATTATAAATATACTGAAAAAGGTGCTTTCTTGGGATAGTTGGCAATTATTGAGAAAAAATTACGTACAGCGTGAATTACAAGGACTGCGAGAGAAGACACACTGTGCTGACTTCCAATAATATTTTATTGCGTTGCCACATTGTGTGTACGTATACAAGAGCGGGCATGCGCAGCAAATGAGTCACAAGGGGCGTCTAACAGCAAGTCATTGTACTAAGCACGTGGTCACCTGAAAAAAAGAACATTATAATTTCTATCTCATGAAATACAATACTTTACTAGGGTCAGTGTGATAGAGGGGGCACTAACGCACACACTACCCAGTTTTCTGGTCAAATTTGCTCCTATAATTTCCCGGATGACTTGTTTCTCGCTGAAACTTCCGTATCTTCAAAGAGGGCCACGCAGCCAGTTCCAGGGCAATGGATGCCGAATTGGCCTTGAACAGTGTTATGGACGTTATAGTGTACTCGATTATTTAGGCACCCGCCTGTCCGTCCAACGTATTTACTGCCTCAAAATAGGGGAATATGGTAAACCAAATTCGTTGCACATATCGCAAAACGTTTTCTGTGCCCGACAGAGCAAGAACTCTGACGCGATTCAGGCGCGTTTACACACTTACAGAGCTTTGCCAGCTTTTCCGGGGTTGAGAAAAGGACTGTGATTCCTGGAGGTTGCCGAATCTTTTTTAGCCTATCGGAGACATCATGCACATACGGTGGCACTGCGAACCGATGTCTTTCAACCAGCTGGTTCCTTGACTGAGCAGGCTCATCACGGTTTGTGCCCCTCAGAAGCTGTTTCGCTATAGCTGAAATTAAGGCCAAAGGGTAGTCAACCCTAGAAAGGCGATCAACCTGTGCAGCAAGACTATGTTGCATCTCATGTGAGCAAGATTTATTGAGGCTGTTAAGGATGCAAAACTTTTAATACCTCATTTAACGAGGTTTGAGTGTGCAGAGTTAAAGGGCAAGAGTGACTTCTTACTTCTCGGTTCGAAGCACCAGCCTCAGATCTACAAAGCGCGAGGAATCATCAATGGGGACCTCATGCGTTAGTTGTAGAGGCTTTCTTAAACATCTCCAAGACTCCCGAAGCAGCAGGCTCGAAAGCGTGATCAGTGCAATAAATAAATACCAGGTAGCCATTTACAAACCTGCACACTTTGACAGGAGATGCATCTAGGTGACCTTCAATATCGAAATCATAAGCTAGATAAATATCACATAGTTGCGGCGTGACGCATGATGCTATACAAACACCATTTATTTGTATATTGTGAAGGATCATGCTTGGCGCCGCCACTGATATTTATCTAGCTAATCATGATTGAAACATTCAAGGTCACCTGGATGCGTCTCACGTTGTCAGTGTGCAGGTTTGTGGACGAATACCCGGTATTTATTGATTGCACTGATCAGGCTTTAGAGCCTGCTGCTTTGGGAGACTTGGAGATCTTTAAGAGCTGCAGCCTCTAGAACTAACAAATGAGGTCCCCATTGATGATTCTTTGCGCTTTCTAGATCTCAGGCAGTGCCTTGAAAACAAACAGGTGTGGTAGTGCTTTGAACCGAGAAGTAAGAAGTCACTCTTGCCCTTTAACTCTGCACATTCAAAGCTTGTTAAACGAGGTATTGTGAAGTTTTGCCTCGTTAACAGCCTCAATAAACCTTGCTCACATGAAATGCAAGATAGTATAGCTGCACAGGTTGATCACCTTTCTTGGGTTGGCTACCCTTTGGCCTTAATTTCAGCCATAGCGGAACAGCTTCTGAAGGGCACAAAACGTGATGAGCACAGTCAAGGAACCAGCCGGTTGAAAGACACAGGTTCGCAGTGCTACCGTATGTGCATGCTGTCTCCGATAGGCTAAAAAAGGTTCGGCAACCTCCAGGAATCCCAGTCCTTTTCTCTGCCCCGGAAAAGCTGGCAAATTTGCAAAATTTGCAAAATAAAAATTTCTCCTATCTTTCACCTGCCTTGCCCAGTTGCCTGAGCTGTGCATTGTTCCCAGTCACATTAAGTTTGTTACTTTCAGGAGCTTGTTGCCTTATCAAATTTTCCACAGTGTACATGTGTAATTGCAGACTGAACTGTCATGATTCTTAAGAATGCAAACGCGCCTAAATCGCGTCAGAGTTCTTGCTCTGTCGGGCACAGAAAAGATTTTGCGATATGTGCACCGAATGTGGTTTACCATATTCCCGTTTTGAGGCAGTAAATACGTTTGACGGACAGGCAGGTGCCTAAATGATCGTTTAAGAGTGCACTATAACGTCCATAACACTGTTCAAGGCCACTTGGGCATTCATTGCCGGGACTGCTGCTGCATGCCCCTCTTTGAAGATACGCAAGTTCTAGCGAGACACAGCTCACCCGGTACATTATTGAAGCTGATTGCACCAGGAAATTGGGTAGTGTGTGAGTTCGTTCCCCCTCTATCACGCTGACCCCTAGTGAAGTCTTGTATCTCCACAGATAGATATTGTGATTTTTTTTTCGTGACCACGTTCTTAGTACATTGACTTGCTGTTAGAACACTCCTTGTGACTGCCTTTCATTTTCTGCGCCCCCCACCATGACCCCTCTTGTGTATAAACACACTATGTGGCAACGCAATAAAATATTGGAAGTCAGCGCAGTGTATGTCATCTCTCGCAGTCCTTGTCCTTCCCACTGTACATCATTTTTATACTGCACAGTGAATATTAATTGATTCAAAATTAGAAAAATATAGTACACATCTGAGCTGCAAAAATGCAATTGATGCAGCAAATGACGTTTAGCTTTCCAAAAGAAAAAAAAATGTTCACGGTTAACCACGAAGTGCAGGGACTCCATTCTCTGAGCATCTTGACCAATGAATGCAGCGCATGGCATTGCTGGAATCTTGCGTCCTGCATTAGCAAAATAAGAAGAGAATCATGAGAGTTCAGTCTGCAATTACACATGTACACTGTGGAAAATTTGATAAGGCAACAAGCTCCTGAAAGTAACATACTTAATTAATGTGACTGGGAACAATGCACAGCTCAGGCAACTGGGCAAGACAGGTGAAAGATAGGAGAAATTTTTATTTTGCAAATTTAGGAATTGCATTTACTGTGAACACTAAAAGACTATGTCACTTTGAATACAAGGCACATACAGCAGCAAAAGCAAATAAATTTACAGTAGCCTTTTCACCATAGAAAATTGGACATTTGTCCAAGAGTGTGTATGTGACCTTAATATAAATTGACATGAAATCTGCAATATATCTCTGCATTACACTTTATAAGTACTGCAGCTGAGAACCTTACGGGATATGGCACATTAAGAGTGACATGCATAAGACATTAAAATATGGCTGTTTTTACACAACATTATTACACTAGGAGACAGAGTAGTTTTGCAGAGTGCACACAAAATGAAAATGAGGGAACCCCCACTGGCATTCTCATTTGCCCTGCAATACCTGCATCCAGCCCAACAATCTCCAACTCTCCAATGCAGTTTATTAGACCATTTCTGTATACTGAAATTTATTGTGTATTTCTTATTTACTAATTTAGTAAGAACTGACATTTTGGCATACTTTCCTTGAAAATGTAGCATGTGTTAACTATTTCCCTTAGAGCAGGTCCCTTTCTTTCAATGGGTTAGCTTGGCGATATGGTGACAAGTAGTATTCCCAAAGATCATAAGTTTAAATAAACTTATGATCCTTCGTCATGCTCCCACTTTTTACTTCATGCTCTAAACTGTGATACCCATCCTAGGCAGTTTATGTTATTCTGCGAATACATACATGGTCCTTCTTTATGTAGCCTCTCAACTAGAGCCTGAAATTTCTCGTCTCCTAAAAAAATCATCTTTACCACCCGAAATATATTGCACGGTTACCCCTCATTGGAGGAAGGAGGGATTGTATATGTGTTCATATTCAATGAACCTCAGAGCCACAACCATTTCTCATCCTGTGTTGCCACTACCTGCATGAGTCGCTATGGTTGTAAATTCGCTACCCACCCTCTCCCGCCTAAAAGTACATTTTTCCACATGGAAAATCACTACAGCATTGCATATGATGAATGAGTCCTCCTGTGCATGTTTTTTTTTGTCGTCTTGTAATGGCTAGGTTCAACATGGTCAAGTTGTCTGAAATCTGCCAAGCCCCAACCAATACTTTGTGTAGTTTCAAAATTATGAAACATTCATTTTTCAAGACTTGTCCCAAATTAAGCATGAGGCAGATTTTCATGATGCAAATGAGGAAAGGTTGTGCTTAGTGACAATGATAGGCCTACTATATCCTGCAAAACTGTGTGAAATGACATATGCTTGCAATATTCATGAGCAGCTAGCTCAGTACAAGAAATAGGCGCAATGCCTGCGGAAATGTTTTTTAACACCCATGAGAGGTCCTAGTTTCTTGTAATTTCTTCAAATCCCTTGCAGTCTAGATTGCAATCCAGCGCATTTTGATATTGTATTTGAAATAAAAACAGCTCAAATTTTAAGGTTTTGAGAATTATACGGGATTAAATTAAAGGTAGCAGAGTAATGCAACGAGCAAATAAGCTCATTGCATGGAGTAAAGAAATATTCCTTTCCTGCAAAAACATTGGTAGCAGGAAGGTCATACGAAATTAGCACTGAATGCACAATAAAGAATATCATGCTGGAATGCTCCAGTCTGTGAATATTCTTGCACAAAGAAAATCCTCATTATGAAAGGCCATCAAGAAAATACAAGTGTATGCTTTGGACCAGCAGTCATACCTGCAGTATGCAGTACAATCGGCAATATTTAAAAACACGCACAAATGCACATAATATCAAGCTTAGGCCGCCAAGGAGCCTCAGAGTTTTAAATTATAACTTGACTTACTATATTAAACTTCACACCTATATCTACTTACAATGTTGTCTTCCTAACTGCTTCCTAGAAGACATCAACCATCTATCTGCCTGAAGGCGAATGCAAGTGGCTTGCTCTTGATGGAGGGCACCAAGGCTGGGCATTGTGAAATTGCTGGTATCATCTGCATGACCTGCGAGAAACAACGCTCTAAGTTCAAGATAAACAAATGCTATTAGAATGAAAGACAAGATCACTGGCAATGAGCCTCATTTTGATTTGCACGAGAAAAGCAAAAAATATGGACTTTGTGCTGCTTACTGAAAAAGAAGCAAGCTTCCTTCCAGATGTTGCAGTCATGCATTAACATTATCACACAGCTGCACGTTTGTATGCTCATATGCTGCTGTCGCTACTCTGCCTGCATGCGTTGCATCGCTTGTTATTTCAAGTTATATTGATCATTGTGTTTTCTTCCCAATTTTTGGCAAATAGCACCAGCAAAGAAGTAGCTCACATACACACACACTCCCTTGTGAGGAGCGAAT
Source organism: Dermacentor variabilis (assembly GCF_050947875.1). Lineage (NCBI taxonomy): Eukaryota > Metazoa > Arthropoda > Arachnida > Ixodida > Ixodidae > Dermacentor > Dermacentor variabilis. The sequence continues at coordinate 88,597,448 of NC_134571.1, read as the reverse complement.
TCACATACACGCACGCATGCATGCACGCGCGCGCGCACACACACACGCACACACAACAAACACACAAGCCTCTACCACATAAGCAGCTTCCCACGCTTGACACACTGAATTTTTTATCCTTTAACACTCCTACTGCTAAGGCATGAAAAAGCCTTCGTGTGACCAACCCTAAACTCCTCAACCTACACTTCCAGCTTAAACACTTTCTCGAGAGCCAGGACAAGCCTTGCAGCTTCCCCAGTTCTCCAAACTGTAGTTACGAATTTCAATAGGGCTATAGGCGACAGCTCTCGAAGGGCATGCAAATTACCAGGAGAGACCTAAAGCTTGCATATGATACCTCTAAAGCACAAGAACAACACTCCAAATTTTCAAAATTCATTAGAGCTCCTGAGGACAATTGCTATATACGTAGGGCGTCTCGAATAACCTGCTGTTCACAATTTCAGCGGTTGTCTGTATCAACGGAAATGTGGGCTAATGGGAAGTTCACGTCTTTAAGATCAGCATTAGTGTAATGGTGAAACACACTACCAGATTTCTTAATCATTTATTTATGCTCTGGATGTAACGTTCCCTTTAGAATAACAATCAAGGATATCAATTCATCAGGGCAGAGGAGGGAAAAAGGAGGAAGCCTATACCTGACGCCTTCCCACTGATCCTCCTGAGAAACGGCGCCTCATGCAGCAGTTGTCCAGGTTGGCTTGAAGCTTGAAACCAAACTCGGGTTTCAGGCGGCAACACTCGCTGCACCAAATTGGAAGAGTTTTATTGCGAGTAAAAACTCTACCGGCCTTACGCAATACATATGCACGCACACAAAACGCACTCGCGCGCACAAAAATACACGCACTCTCAAAGCGCAGACACAAAAGCACGCACGCGCACACTGATAAACGCAAACAAGCACACACACATGCAGGCAGACACGCTATCACGTGCACGCACACACAGCGACCCACACAGAAACAAGCTCACAAAACACGTACGCACTAGACACACGCGAGCACGCCGGCCCATACAAACCGGCATGTACGCGCGCGCACGCACGCACGCACGCACACACACACACACACACACACACACGCAAAGCGAGCTGAGCGCACGCACACACACGAATCGAGCCGAGCGCGAGCACGCACACACGCACAGACAAAACGAGCCGAAAACATGCTAAAGGCGCCCGGCAAGCAGCAACAGCAGCACGCGACCGCATCAGGGAGAACCAATACAGCGCCAGTTCTTTCGAAAGGTGGCAAAGTCAGTCGTCCTTTTTCTACGCGACGCAAAAGTGGTCGACCACATTACAAGAAGCCACGCTGAACGCACAAAAGAAGCACATCTACGAACGTTCAAGCGCAGAGAAACAAAGCGTAACTATGCAGGCGCACCGCGCCCGATATAAGACGGGGCGCGATCGAGGTAGTTAACTTCCCTACTAGGAGTGCAGCTGCTCTTGCTCTTACATTATGCTACGAGATCACAGTAAGAAACTTCTAGAGCGAACAAAAACACGTAACCCACCAAAGAAATACCAAATAAATGGGCACTTGCCTGAAAATTCCCATTATGGCAGTACTACCGACCGCCGACACAGGGCACATTGCAACTGCTCGTCTCAGCGTCCGTGGATCCATCTTCCAGTGCGTACGAACGCTTTGCTTTGAAGTGGAGCACGAGTTATACACAAAACACGGGCCACACCTTTTTCTACACCGCGCACAAAACTAATCACACGTGTAAAATTATTTCGCACAGCGCGAGACGCGAACGCATTTCATGTAGCGAGAGAATGCAATAATGGCGTAGCTTCCGCCTTCCCGTCCTGCCGCGCGCCGAAGTGACAGCATGTGACTGTACAGCGTTTTCCCGTCACTTCCGGTCGCTTTTCATTGGGCAGGGGGCGGCCGCGCAAATTGAAGGTTTATTCTGACAGGTTTGCCTGCTCGCATGGCCGCCTGTTTGCTGCTGCTTCGTTCTGGTCTCCAACTAGAGCGGTGAGGCGGGTAGTTGTTACTCAGTTTTGTGCCGAGCATCTTCTTTTTTTTTTGGGGGGGGGGGCGCAGTCTGTGCTGCATGACTGAGGGTACAGTACACAAATCGGGACCGTGAGTGAGACGATCGGCGCTCCTCTGCTGGTGCGATTAGATTATTTGCTGCGTCCGAACAAAGCAACCTTGCGAGGTCACAGTGTAGTTACAGCAATATCCTGGCTCGATAAAGACCCTCACATCTTGGTCGTGCGACAGCGACGCGTAAGCATTCATGAGGCGACTGAAGAATGTGTTTGTAAGAGCGTATGCTGTGGATAAGCAATTACAGCTTTGACGACACCAGCCCCTAATATATAGGCTGAGCCTTACAAACTGTGTCCGAGGATGCGCTTAGAAAGCAGACCAGTAGCTTAGTAAAACTCTGAATAACTTAGGCAAGGTACGTGGAGATTCGGGTTTGAGAACTTCCAGCGTGATCTCGCCGCTATAAATGTCTTCGTTATGGCTTCACCAAGCAAATTGTGCGTTGATGCCATTGTACAGCAGAGGCTCGTCTAACAGCACGTCCCTGTTTGTTCAGCAATGTATCCACACAGCTTCTTTAATTTCGCCACTTTTTGTTGGGCTTTTAAGGACATCGAAACATTCGTGCAGAATTGTGCAAGTTGCTCGCGCGTTTTCATTCTGCTATTGCAGTTTGTCTTAGAAGTGTTTAATTGCATGATAATATAATTGTGAGCACAAAATATAGCGATAATTAAATTGTAAGTGAAAGTGCGTATATTTTCTCAATGATACATTTTGGAGTGGCCGTCATGCCAGTAACATCAGAATCCTAGAAAAAGATCGACAGTCACTTAGGAATGCGAAAACTTAATGACTTCATGGATGTACACTTGCAATTATCACGTGACCGTGATACGCACTACATTGTCACGTGTCCTTTACAATTCTACCTTCACCTGCCGCAATCCACCTTGCTACAGTTTGTACGAACCTTAACCGAATTTATTCCACCCTAATACACATTATTTACCCATAATTGCTCATAATTAACGTTGTTCTATTTACTACCTTCTGTATCCCTACTGACGTCATACAAGACGCAGATGACGTCACATTTTATTGCTTTATTATACATACTTTCAAGGCCTAGTAGATACAACAGATAGAAGGGGTGAAAGTATCCAGTATTTGCAGTGCAGGGCAAGAATAGAAAATCAAACTGTAAGACACTTTGAACAGCGATGTTGAATTAGTGGTGTCACAAATTGAGACTGTGGAGGCGGAAAGGCGGTTCCATTCAGTGGCTGTTCTTGGCAAAAAGGAAGAATGGCACATGAATTTTGTGTTGATTGTCCATGTGAGACGAGATATAACTTGGTGGGGTGAAAATATTTTCTTTAAGAGAAGGGTTAAAGTACCATATTCTATGAAAAATACAGAGACGAAGGTACCTACGACGTAACCAAAGGTCAGGTTGACCTAGTGTTCTTTTCATGGACGTGACGCTAGAATGACGTGAATAATTTGAGAGAATAAAAGGGCGGCGCGGTTCTGAATGCTTTCAAGGGAAATGACAAGATTGGCATGAGCAGGGTCCCGTATGGATGGTTGTTGCGGAGAACGCCATCTTTCCTACCTGAATGGCCATAAAATGCTTTCGCATTAAAAATGCAATACATACACACCTTGCTCAATGCGTGGACGTGTACACGTTACTTAGGTTTATGCATCAATGCGTTCAACACCCTTCAGTCGATTTAACACCTTTCTTCTAGCAAAGTCGCACCTTATGTGTGGTATAGACCCTTGTGATAGGGTGTTTTGACCGAAAAGGGCGCTAAAAGGGTGTGGACGTGGGTGTAAATGCAGAAAGCACCCCTCTTAACACCCATAAGGGTGTAAAAATGTTTAGTGTGTGGGTAGAAACAGAGAAAGGGGGGGGGGGGGGCCACGCACGCTTACTCTGGCCCCCGGCGTGGTCGTGCTAATTTGTGCTGCTGACAGGTGTGAAGGGTCGTAGCATGAAGCGTGACAACTGTATCTCTTCGGGGTGGCGTCTCCCGCTCTGAAGGACCACCGGGCACGACAGCTCCTCCGCCGTCAGTTGGTGCATCGGGAGATCGAGTTGTTCGATGCAGCTCGCCCGGCTTGCTGCCTGCATTGTTCGAAGCCATGGGTCGCTGCTTCAAAGAATGACGATCTCTGGTCCAAGACCTCTTGATAGTCGGATGCAGTCCACTCCTCTTGGTGTGGACTGCATAACTGCAAGGGGGCCAGGCTCCAAGGAGCAACCGTTGTCACTCACGCACATTGCCTAAAGCTTCACGTGCAGCCCCACCGCTAGACTATACAAATGAATAAACAAATCTCACGATTCCCTACCGAAAAGAAAACCCAGAAACAGAAAGTTCAAGTTTATTTGGACAACTACCCTGAAACTTCCAATTATGTGTCCTATCACAAAGACACAAACGTGTTTACGTAATCAAGCTAAGTAATCATGAATTAGAGCACCTTAAGTCAGTAAGGCGAAGGGAGAACTGGCGTTGATTATTTCATGTCAATAACACTTAACGCCAGATAGCTATATGATCATTTCATAATGCCAAATTGTGAAATCAACTAAGGAGATAACCATCTGAAAACCTTGTCACGCTCCTAAATTGGCTCAGAAGGCGTCACTTATTCCGCTTTTCTTTCAGCGCACTTCTGAATCATGCTAATACGACGCAGCGTGATTAGAAATCAGGAAATCCTACCAGTAATAACACCTTAAAAAAATTTTGCAGATTATGCAAAGCAAGTCTCAATTAAACTTGCATTGAGGTTCTTTATCTTCAGCCTTCCCCTCCTTGTATGAAACTAAAACACTTTTCCATTTCGACCCATTTCTTTTTCTTGATTTCAACTAAGATGTCATTAACTCTCGTTTGTTCCGTCACCCAATCTGCTCTTTTCTTATCCCTTAACGTTACACATATCATTCTTCTTTCCATAGCTCGTTGCGTCGTCCTCAATTTGAGTAGAACTGTTTTCGTAAGCCTCCAGGTTTCTGCCCCGTAGGTGAGTACTGGTAAGACACCGCTATTATACACTTTTCTCTTGAGGGATAATGGCAACCTGCTGTTCATGATCTGAGAATGCCTGCCAAACGCCAAACGCGTTTGGCGTATGTTTGTGTAAACGTGTTTGTGCGTACGTGTGTGTGTAAACTGTTCCGCAGAGAGGCGGCTTGTTTACAATGCCTGGACGAACGTTTTGCCTCACCTAGGGATCTAGGGACGCGAAGTCTTTATCAGCGGCCGTTGTCGGCTGCTAAAGAGTGCTCGATTGCTCGTGTTCGTGCTCGTCTGTGCTCGTCAATGTACTCTTGAGCTTTGTCATCGTTTGCTGTGTGCTTCGTCTTGCGGGTTCCATTTGGGAGTCACGCTAGACTGTGTAAATGTATCACTTGTTTGAAATGTAAATACTCCCTGTACGTCTAGTTCCTCTCAAGTTCATCTCTACGACCTTCGACGCTTACAAATGTTGGCAGCGGCGAGATCGTCCGACAGCTTCTACAACTGGTAAAAGCGGTAGGATCATCCGACAAATGTTACAATGTATTCAAAGATTGTCGTATGTATTGAATACGGCACTAAAGTTTTTCTTCTGTCACTGAATTTACTCATACCTTGGGTTACATTCTTTACAATGGTATCCATCGCAATTTTCAGAATAGTAGCCAACAAACAAATATCATGAAACAGAACACTGACAACGCATGTCTATTATGGTAAATCTCCTCAGATTGAAGTATTAAATATGCGAAACAATAACAGAATATTGGCCACGCAAGAGGCCGCGTTTCTACCAGAAAGCTCGCCTTCGTGCATACCGTTCTCCGCCAACGTTTCCCTGTAAACAATCCGGTTACATAAGCTGCAGTTGCCGGGAAGCGGGAGAAGCGGTCGGGGATATTTGAATGCTATGTGCGTCCACTCTTAAAGGCAAAGCTTAAGCGCCCTCAAATTCTTTATGTTTGGCGTAAGGTTCGAATTACATCCGCATGCAATGGCGTAAAGCATTTGTATGCAGAGTGCCGCAACAGTCACGGTCACTAAACAGTTGTATAGCTTCTGATTCAGTTTCATAACTAGCGAGGTAATCTTCGTATGTTCTGAAGTAGACTTTAGGTGTGGCGCTTTTAGTTAAGCGTAGCATTTCGGAACATGATAAATCGACCTGTTGGCGATACTGATGCTCTTTTGCAGGTCACCAAGATATCCGTGGCGAGTTTTCTGAAGATTGTGGTTGGCAGTGAAACCACCACTACGAACAGCCACAACACGTATAACGCCACCTGCGGTGCTACGGAAAGGTAGGGTCCACTGAGCACTTACGTGCAGAGCACAAGGAATGCTACTTCCGCCAAGAAGTTACGCGGAAACATGCAGATTAGAGGCAGTATACATAAAATAGACGAAAGGATATCAATGAGTGACTAGAAAGTGACAGCTCGTGTCAGCTTAAGAACTGCCACCGTCCAGCGCAGAACCGCTTGGCCTCTTTCCCATTAATAGTGCTGGTCCGTGGCAATATTACCGGCTGTATGTAATGTAAGAAATCTATAAATTTTCAGCAGAGGCAGAACTATCCATCGCATTACTGCTACTAATTGACAATAATAAAAACACGTAACGTTCAAATAAAAAGAAGTTTATTTTTTAGGAGATATCTTAAAGCCCCGTTTTCGTCTTGTCGGGCAGTCAGGGTCACGCGGTGACCTCGGGAGAGTGACAGTCGACACTGGACCTTCTATTTACGCCTAATAAGTACATGCAATCCACAAGACCTTGAAAAGGAGGAAAATGTTTTGCTTTTCTATCTTGACACAACTATTTCTCTTTTTTTTTCAGACAGGGTAGGGGGGAGCAAATTCCGTTCATCATGCTGTTCAGCCTGCGTAAGTTATATTTTCTTATATGCGTTCCCTTGAGTACTTGACTAAATTGAGTGCTAGGAAACAGTCGCCAATAAATTACTAAGGCCAACGTTATCGGTGCTGTAGGGATAGATGTGACCAAGCGATGCTTTGTTGGTTCAAACGTACTGGGTTTGCAGGGAGGTCTCTCATGTATATACGAAAAGACACGGACACACTTTTAAGATGAAGCTGTAGCTCGGGACCTCCTGTATGTTTACATGGTAGCGGACAATCGAATTGTCTTAGCATCTACAGGGTTGATTTTTATGAGCCCTGTTGCATTAATAAAATATATATTAATCTCTACCAGGAAGCTGATCTTAATTTTATTCGTATTTTTTTATTTTAATAATATTGAATCTTTCAACACTTGAATAAGCTATTCAGGAACTAATGGAATTGTCAACCTGCAATTTCGAAATAAAGAAGAATATCCAATTCTGTAAAATTCAGCTATTATGACAATTCACGCCTATAAAATTGACGTATCAAATAAACGACTAGTTCGTGAGTAGGACATTTGCGTAACCCGTGTTAACATTGCAAGAAATGTACGTAAAAAGACATAAATCAAATTTGTTTGGTTGATGTGCTCTAACAGACGCGTTTACAAAACTGATGTTTGGTTTTCGTCTAATTTTACGGATTTGTAAACTGAGTGCTTCAATCTTTTACTTCGAATTCTCGAAAATTTTTGCATTTGTGTAAAAGATTTGGGGAATTCAACAAAAATTCGGCTTTCTACAGTTGCTAGAATTTAAGAATTTATCCAAAATTCAGCGGCTGCTATTCTAATCAGGCCAGCGGCTCTCAAGAGGAAATTTCTGCGTTGTGCATGTGTTTTATCCTAGGGGAATTTCAGTTGGCCCCAAGCTAAAGCTTCCTCGTAATTCTTGATAGCAACAATGGAAATCCAGAATCAAAACATGATGTACAAAACATTGTGGTGGAGCAGTGGCGCTTTCGGATCATTGTATCTTTTTTAACTAAGCGTCTCGTAATGTGATTGTGTGTCATTAGGTAAGGCGGCAGGGAACATCTAAGAAATGATCCATGCTGTAATGTGGCTTAGCCTCAGATGAGCCTTTTTCCTCTGTCATGCGAACTTCTTGCAGTGACATGGATTCCAATATAGTTATCACCATCTTCGCATCCCCATCCATGCAACCTCTCGTGTGACGCTTGTTACGGCGTTTCGCACGTCACGTCGAAGAAACAGCATATCGCGCCCTCTACGTGCGTGCCGCAGCATTCTATTCTGAAATGCGGCGAAAAAGTCATAAACACGCTCCATGCTTCCCATAGTGGTTCCACGTTGATTGCTTCGCATTGATGAAACGTTAATCATTGTATGTTGGCGAAATCCCAGCTATCGACGAGCATCCAGGATGCGCGCATGATGGTTTGCGACAGCCGCAAGTAGATAACTAAACCTGAGATAACGAAAATTGCAGAGCAAGATAACCTTTGCCGCGAGACATGAATGTAACAGCCACATCGATAAAATTTCAGGTGCCATATTTATGACCGGAATTATCCATACATAAAGAGAATTAGCTTTTTGGCCGCCTTTTTGAGAGCAGTACTGCTGCCTCGCACAAGCGGGAAACCGGGCTGGCATTTTTTTTTACAGGAAAGGATTCGCTTCTGTGCTCCAGGGAGACTCTGTCTATGTGTACACAGAATGCAATTATCTTCCCGCAAATTGTCTGGCATGCCCGGGAAACTGCAATACTTTGCCATTTTGTGCCTAACTCAGAGAGCAAATCAGAGAGCAAACGAGTGTAGACGATATTCTAATTGACATCAAGAGAAAAAAATGGAGCTGGGCAGGTCATGTACCGCGCAGGTTAGATAACCCTTGGACCATCAGGGTTACAGAATGGGTACCAAGAGAAGGGAAACGCAATCGAGGACGACAGAAGACTAGGTGGAGCGATGAAATTAGCAAATTCGCGGGCGCTAGTTGGAATCTCTTGGTGCAAAACACGGGTAATTGGAGATCGCAGGGAGAGGCCTTCGTCCTGCAGTAGACATAAACAGGCTTATGATGATGATGATGATGATGATGATGATGACGATGATGATGATGATGATGAATGGTAAAGAACGTAGGCATAAAAAAGACTGAAAGAATTGTTTTAATAAAAAGTTGTTCTTTAGAGGATGTTTCTGTAGCAATTAGGATATTTAGATACCATTTGTTTTACCTTTAATTGGTTAGAAAACGAAACGAGCAGCCTATATATCCGTAAGCGAAGATGGTATATAGTGCTGTCGTGCGGCCGAGCTATGCAGCAAGGCAGCTGCAGCACCAAGCCAGCCAGCAGCCCCGGTCGAACAAGTGTTAGAGGGTTCGCAAAGAATGCATCATTTTAAATGCAGAGAAGGATTATTAGGACCAATCCCGTTAAGGTATCGGTACCTGTACAGCGTACATATAGAGGTTTTACTTCACAATTATTCGCCAATGCCGTGAGCCTTTGCACAGGACCAAAAAAGTAGTGAGTTGTGAAAATGCACATGAGCATGGGAATGACAGGAAAAAAGAAAAAAAAACCTAAGTACAGGAAACTGACGTACAACAACACTGACACTCAGCATAACGAGAAACTTGCTTTAATTCCGTGAATCAAGAAGGAATTACAAAAGATGCTCACAACAATTACAATATCAGTCGTAGGACAGTGGTGTGGTTTCAAGGTTTAATAAAACACCCCCCTTGAGCACCTTTCAGTAATCATATCTAAGATCGTAAAGTAACATATAGTTACACGTGCAACCTTGCCCAATCATTCATCCAACACAATGTGCTGTGAACTACGTGCTCAAATGCTGTAATGCCCAACATAACCATGGCTCCAATTCTGCGAGAAGACCATCCAGGGAAACTGATTAAATCATTGCCTTTGGCAACGCATTCCAGATTTCTCTGGCCAACTAAAGAAATTAACGCTTGGAAGTGTCGCATTGTGTGAGATACTTCCTGATGTGTTTATTACGATAGGTTCTGTGGGGGTGTCGATGGGGTGGCTGCACGTTATCTCGTTAATTCATATTAATAAGGTAACCGATATACCATAGAAAAAACTTCACGACGACGAGCGAGGGTAGGCACTACTGCTTGGTTTCTAAGAATACCTAAACTCTCGTGTTGAGAATGTTTACTGAATATAAATCGCGACGCTATATTTTGTTTACATTTTAGTTTCTGCGCGACTTCTTTCCCGTACGGGTTCCACTATAGTTAGGGTTCCTCCGCCACCATGCTATCATTCTCAAGAATCGGCCATGCTAAAGATTTATATGCCGTTAGTTTCACATAGAATCGTGCTACAGCTAGATTTTTTCGCGAGAAACAGAGCGCCCAGAACGAATTATAACATGTGTCATCTGAGTATTGCATTTAAATGCACTTGTAAAGCTTACACCTCATGGGGATGGGTTAACACTAGGCTCGCCTTACGAGCGACGGTCAGAAAAAGGCACGACGCTCCTCCACTCTGCAACGCACGAAGGCGCTACGGCAGGATTCGTCAACTCTCCGACACGGCACAGAGAAGGCGCCAGAGTCAGATCGCGAACAAAGGCTCGTTTATTCACGCCGGATACATCACAGTACGACAGTTACGGCACTCGCGGGCAAAGACTTCCGCCGAATACAACCAGCACCACACAGGCACCAAGATCTGCGTAAACAATTCCAGAGAGAGCTGGCACTTAGACGTGGATTTGGACACTACTTATTGTTACACTCAACCGAAGGATTTTTTTTCCAGTACACTCATAACGTCATCGGTACTTACTGAGCCACGTTCCGAGCTAACGTTAGTTCACGCCTCAATTTACCCGAGGTACTTTTCCACAACACTTAGGCAAACTATGGCCAACTACAAGCTCGCGGATCGGCTTCGGGTGGTCACAATCGAGTGACCAATGTTTTTCAGCTGCAATAATGTCCTTCGACTGCAGGATGAATTCGGAAAATTTTAGAATGAAGAAAGAAATTTACTTCATTCCGACACTACGCAGTTCCAGACGCTATTAAAAACGAAGATGCTGATAAAATGTACCTCTGAAAGAGGTGTTCTTCTCCTATTCCTTCTTATACAAATGGCTGTACTTCGCCGACTTGTCCATGCTGTGTTTTAAGAAGGCGACGAGATTCTTCCCAGATTTCTCAGCCAGACGACTACTGTAGCCGGAATATGTTCGTGCCCTCCAACTCAAGTGTGGCTATGTCACTCACAAGAATGCACTATGTTTGCTTCAACCAGAAGTTCTGTTGAGGGACGCGTCTTATTAATTGGCTCTGGCGCTATCACATAGTGGAAGCCATGATTGCAACGTGCTACCGTGCTCTACACTGCGCGTTGCAGGGAGAAGTTCTCCTGATAAAAGGTTGTCAGTGCTCTCATTGGAAGACCATGTTCATCCAGTGCTCTCACGAATATGCAGACCACAACAAGAACAGAATATGTTGTTTTGATCAGCAGTCGAGACAGCTGCGCTTCGCTGAACATGCAGATAAAGATCCGAACCAACGTGTTTTTCGCTTAAAGCGACTTGCTGATTTTTTTTTCTAAGTTTACTGGGTAAATAGCTTGGTGATTTGCGGTGAAACCTAGCAATAGGCTTCGAGGTACACTTCATAAACATTGAAAGACCACGGGTGAAAATGTCTCACTACGACATGCCTCCCAAAACTTGAACTGTTGTGAAAGTTCACATCATAGTTTCCTGCACAGAAGCGGGCACGGAACAGGTACTCGACAGGTATAAGCCCCACCGTTTTTTTTTTTGTTGAACCACGTCTCAACCGGTAGCAGGTGGCGCCGAAATCATAAAAAAAGAAGAAAGCTTAGACCTATGATGACGCAGAAACATGGCAGCCATGACTTAACGCCATCCTCCCAGCGCCGACATTGCCTAAAAACACAGCCTTGGAGATGGCCTACACAGCTTTGCAGCATCTATGAGCTTTGGGCTTTCATACACCGGCGTTTCCGAATTTTCTCACTGTTCACGTGGTACTCAGCACTCGGAAGTTCTTATGACAAAAATTGTCTAAATATAGCCATGTAGCCAACTCGCAACTTTCGACGGCATCCCGCACAACACGTAGCCCAATTTGACCAGTTAGAACCCGATCGGGCAACGCTGGCGATAAAGCGCTCAGCGGGAGGAAGCTCGGGAGGAGGGGGCGCCCGGGGACCGCCACTTGAGAGGCCAACGAGGGCGCATCCCGGTGACACATGCTCGCGCGTCGATTCGACCCCGGGTGGGAGAAGTAAGGTTTGCGCGGGAAATTAGCCCCGGCGCGCTAGCGGTTCCCGCCATGCTGCCGTTATGGCTACGGTTCCTGGGTATAGAGCTAAGCACAACGCGTGAGCTGGGGAAGCCGGCGGGAGAAGGCACTTCGATCCCCACAACCTAAATATTTTATTCTGTAAGTTTCTAACAAATCTTTACAAATTAATCTATAATTCTACTTAAATATCGTCTTCCTATTAGTTATGGGCATATGTTTTGTTTTCTTCAGATTATATTTTCATTCCCAACATGTCACATCAATGGGCTATATTCTTTAGTGTAGTTATTAATGTGCCTAACCATCGATTTCTCACTCGCAAGTGTGAATTACGAGCTCATATGCAAAAAGCCGCAATTTTACTCAAGTTTCTGTGTAGCCTGTGATGTGGTTAACCTACAATAGAAATAATAATGGACTCGATACGGATCCGTGGGGCACGCCATATAAACTTCTATTGTTGAGAGTCATACAGCTTATGGCAACACACTGGGTTAGGTTTGATAAAGAAGCTGCTATCCAGTCCCATTACAAAGTGTTCAATTTTGATGCAGCTTGTATCCTCAATTAGTTTACACTGCAAGACACGATTGCAAGCCTATAAAAATCAATAAAGATGGCATCAGCTTGGAATTTGGAATTAAATATTCATGCGAAAGCGTGTTATCTCCACTAAATGTGTTATGGCTGACAGACGTACTTAAAAAAGCACGTTGCATAATACATTGTACTTTGCTTTCTTCTAATTAGGTCATGACTGCTTTACTTGCTATGGGTTCCACTAATTTAACGAAGCAACATGTTAGTGATATTGGCCTATATGTTTTCTCGTGTAATCTATTGCTTTCTTTATGAATGGACTTACTTTCCCACACAGCCAATCGTTGGGAAGAGAAGCTGTACTCAGTGATTCGAAAAATGTTATCCGCAAGAATGAAATTTGTGCGAATCGTTTTAAAAACACATTTATTATATTCCCCACTCCCGGCGCCTTCCTGTTGTCTATATGCAAAATCAAGTATTAAATACCCGACTCTGTTATCGCAACTTCGCCCATCCGGTCGTCAGCGACTGACACCACCGCACTCGAAGTCGGTTAGCACGTGGAAATATCCACGCGCGGATTGGCAATAGGCGTTAAATGTATTTGCTACAATGTGCATGCCTTCTATGGCCAAAACTGCCACTTTTACGCCTCGCGCTTTCTGATTTCGATAAGTAGCGTCAAACTTCTTGCGGTCGACTCCTTGTGAATATCGTTAACGAGTGTGAAAAGAAATCGTCCTTTATAGCTTTTATTTTATGTTTCACTTTGCACGTGAGCTCTCTTATCTCTGCAGAATTTATCCTTTGTTTCTTGGTATTCTTGCTTTTTGTTTTAGGTGAATTCTGCTTGGCTTAAACCACGGTGTTTACCACTCTGTTCTCCTGAATATTGATGGAATGAAATGATTTTTGCAATGTATTATAGCCTCTTGTAGTTAACCCAGAGACCATTAACACCTCCGCAGGATTGAGCTGCGAGACTATTCAAGGTTTCCTCTAAGTAGCCGATACCACTCTTATGATTAGCTCGTCTTAATTTTTTTTAATCTATTCGAGATGGTTCGACCTTACAGCTAGCTCTCCTACTCAACCTAAAGAAAAAGCGTTATAACCAGCATTTCAAGATCTGAAATCCTTTCTTCAATGCCTATATGTGATGTTATCGACTGCGATGCTCAATCAAGAACAAGTACTGAGCAGGCATCATCTTTGAGACGCATAGGTTCTTTAAGAGTCTGCAAAAAAGAAAGACCTATAATTATATCAAACAGGTGGAAACAGTTTTTTCATCTCTGTTGCCGACACAACTCATCCCAGTCTATCCCAGCTAGATTAAAATCACTGGTTAATAAAAACTTTGTGGGATAATTTATATTGTTGTGTAGATAATCATGCATCTTCAATGGAGAAAGTATTCCTCAGGCGCTCCAGGGCATCTGTAAATAGCAGCTATTAACAATGACGTATTATACAACTGAATAGTGTACCATGATATTTCATGGTTGTCTATTTCAGGCTCTTCATAAAATATTAAACGGATTTTTATCATGATAGCTACGCTGGCTTTACACCCGTCATGATATGTGCGCATGAATGAATTTAGGGCATGTTTTAATGTACAAAGATAACATTAGGAAGAGACAGATACAATGGTGGACTGATAAAAGTGTACATTAGCTGGTAAGCTCAAACAGGCTAGGTGGCTGTGTGTCACCGCCCCTGTCGAGAGAGCGTTTTTTCTCTTCTAAGAAATAAGAAGAGAAGTGCAGCGCCGTAACTGCCGCTGGTGCGAGGGCATTTCAACAGCGCATACACGGGAAAGAGGAGTGAAGAGAGAAATATGAGTGAGAAACCAGAGGAAGGCGGCGAGTCCTAAAAAACAAACAAGCAAAAGCGGGGCTTAGAGCCGCGCCGAGCCACGGCGATGCAGGGCTTGCTGTGCGGCTTGTAATGCGTAGGATATACAACTGATGGACCATTAGAACTCGCGAATAGGTGTCAAGAGAAGTGAAAGGCAGGCCAGGATGACGGAAAATTAGGCGGGGGATGAAATTAGGAAATTTGTAGGCGCGAGTTGTAATCAGGTCGCGCAAGAAATGGGCAATTTGAGGTCACAGGGAGAGGCCATCATCCTGCAGTAGACATCAAAATAGGCTGATGACGATTGAGTGTCCGAGTTCACCTATCTGAACATGCGCATCCCTGGGACAGCTGCGTGGGGCGACCGTGGGCGTTCCATTGTAGTTCCTTGCAAATGCTAGTGCTCAAAGCTGCTTCAGCACTTAGAGCTTGTCTAGTTAATAAAGTAACTGCTCAAGAGGAAGGTATAGCTCGGGTGCTCCTATCTGAATACATGTAAAAGGAGAATTCGTTTTTCTGGGCAGCCACTGCACCAAATTTGACGAGGTGTGTTGCATTTAAAAGAAAACTTAAAATCTAGTGACTGTTGGTTTCGAATTTTTGATTTAGATTGTCAACTTTTATTAAAATTTGAAAAAAGTCGCAAATTTTCAGAAAACGAACTATCAAATTTAAAACTAACTCAGCAATAAAAAAATGATATCCGAATACTGTGAATTGTATCTGATAGTACATCTAAAGCACACAAAATTGATATGAAAAAGTGTTGTAATATGGAAATACAAATTTTTCTGAGCTCTTGTACACAACATAACAAATTCCCATTAGATATAAATTGACAAATAAAATTTTTCCGCTTTGAATGGATGCCGTTTACGGAACCTCGATATCTGTTTATGTTGGAGAGCTATTAATTTGTGAACTTCGTGCTTCTATATTTTTCTGACTTCTGAAATTCTGAAGGTTCTTTTAACGAAATTCAGGACCTAAATTGAAATTCCACTTGAAACAGTAAATAGAACAACTTTCTATCTCCAAAAAAGAAATCTCTTAATTACCACACTGCCAAAAATGTAATAGCCTGCAAGTCATTACTTACTGTTATGCCTTACTTACAATTTTGGTAACTTGGTTCACTTAAAAAAATATTGAAACATTGTTATCCGCTTCAAAAATGTGCCCATGCTCCTTGAATCTCCTGACTCCGTGTATGTAACATTTCTTTCTTTACATTTATTTAGAAGGTTTGGTTTAGCAAGCTGTTGAATTTCTTTTGCTGTCGAAATCGGGTGGAGCAGATCCTTGTTTTAGATATCAGATCCTAGTTGAGTGAACCAGTGGCGTGCATGTATTGTGTCGTAACACTGCGATAAATGCACTGCTTCTGCTTGAGTTCAACTTTGTCATCATCATCATCATCATCATCATCATCATCATCATCATCAGCCTAGTTACGCCCACTGCAGGGCAAAGGCCTCTCCCATACTTCTCCAACTACCCCGTTCATGTACTAATTGTGGCCATGTTGTCCCTGCAAACGTCTTAATGTCATCCGCCCACCTAACTTTCTGCCGCCCCCTGCTACGCATCCCTTCCCTTGGAATCCAGTCCGTAACCCTTAGTGACCATCGGTTATCTTCCCTCCTCTTTACATGTCCGGCCCATGCCCATTTCTTTTTCTTGATTTCAACTAAGATGTCGTTTACCCGCGTTTGTTGCCTCAGCCAATCTGCTCTTTTCTGATCCCTTAACGTCACACCCATCATTCTTCTTTCCATAGCTCGTTGCGTCGTCCTCAATTTCAGCAGAACCCTTTTCCTAAGCCTCCAGGTTTCTGCCCCATATGTGAGTACTGGTAACACACAGCTGTTATACACTTTCCTTTTGAGGGATAGTGGCAACCTGCTGTTCATGATTTGAGAATGCCTGCCAAACGCACCCCAGCCCATTCTTATTCTTCTGGTTATTTCAGTGTCATGATCCGGATCCGTGGTCACTACCTGCCCTAAGTAGATGTATTCCCTTACCCCTTCCAGTGCTTCGCTACCTATCGTAAACTGCTGTTCTCTTCCGAGTCTGTTAAACAATACTTTAGTTTTCTGCAGATTAATTTTCAGACCCACCCTTCTGCTTTGCCTCTCCAGGTCAGTGAGCATGCATTGCAATTGGTCTCCTGAGTTACTAAGCAAGGCAATATCATCAGCGAATCGCAAGTTGCTAAGGTATTCTCCATCAACTTTTATCCCCAATTCTTCCCACTTCAGGCCTCTGAATACCTCCTGTAAACATGCTGTGAATAGCATTGGAGATATCGTATCTCCCTGTCTGACGCCTTTCTTTATAGGGATTTTGTTGCTTTCTTTGTGGAGGACTACGGTGGCTGTGGAGCCGCTATAGATATCTTCCAGTATCTTTACATATGGCTCATCTACACCCTGATTCCGTAATGCCTCCATGACTGCTGAGGTTTCGACTGAATCAAACGCTTTCTCGTAATCAATGAAAGCTATATATAAGGGTTGGTTATATTCTGCACATTTCTCTATCACTTGATTGATAGTGTGAATATGGTCTATTGTTGAGTAGCCTTTACGGAATCCTGCCTGGTCCTTTGGTTGACAGAAGTCTAAGGTGTTCCTGATTCTATTTGCGATTACCTTAGTAAATACTTTGTAGGCAACGGACAGTAAGCTGATCGGTCTATAATTTTTCAAGTCTTTGGCGTCCCCTTTCTTATGGATTAGGATTATGTTAGCGTTCTTCCAAGATTCCGGTACGCTCGAGGTTATGAGGCATTGCGTATACAGGGTGGCCAGTTTCTCTAGAACAATCTGACCACCATCCTTCAACAAATCTGCTGTTACCTGATCCTCCCCAGCTGCCTTCCCCCTTTGCATAGCTCCTAAGGCTTTATTTACTTCTTCTGGCGTTACCTGTGGGATTTCGAATTCCTCTAGGCTATTCTCTCTTCCACTATCGTCGTGGGTGCCACTGGTACTGTATAAATCTCTATAGAACTCCTCAGCCACTTGAACTATCTCATCCATATTAGTAACGATATTGCCGGCTTTGTCTCTTAACGCACACATCTGATTCTTGCCTATTGCTAGTTTCTTCTTCACTGTTTTTAGGCTTCCTCCGTTCCTGAGAGCCTGTTCAATTCTATCCATATTATAGTTCCTGATGTCCGCAGTCTTACGCTTGTTGATTAACTTAGAAAGTTGTTCCAGTTCTATTCTAGCTGTAGGGTTAGAGGCTTTCATACATTGGCGTTTCTTGATCAGATCTTTCGTCTCCTGCGATAGCTTACTGGTTTCCTGTCTAACGGCGTTACCACCGACTTCTATTGCGCACTCCTTAATGATGCCCATGAGATAGTCGTTCATTGCTTCAACACTAAGGTCCTCTTCCTGAGTTAAAGCCGAATACCTGTTCTGTAGCTTGATCCGGAATTCCTCTCGTTTCCCTCTTACCGCTAACTCATTGATTGGCTTCTTGTGTACCAGTTTCTTCCGTTCCCTCCTCAAGTCTAGGCTAATTCGAGTTCTTACCGTCCTATGGTCACTGCAGCGTACCTTGCCGAGCACGTCTACATCTTGTATGATGCCAGGGTTCGCGCAGAGTATGAAGTCGATTTCATTTCTTGTCTCACCATTCGGGCTCCTCCACGTCCACTTTCGACTAACCCGCTTGCGGAAAAAGGTGTTCATTATCCGCATATTATTCTGTTCTGCAAACTCTACTAATAATTCTCCTCTGCTATTCCTAGAGCCTATGCCATATTCCCCCACTGACTTGTCTCCAGCCTGCTTCTTGCCTACCCTGGCATTGAAGTCGCCCATCAGTATAGTGTATTTTGTTTTGACTTTACCCATCGCCGATTCCACGTCTTCATAAAAGCTTTCGACTTCCTGGTCATCATGACTGCATGTAGGGGCATAGACTTGTACCACCTTCAATTTGTACCTCTTATTAAGTTTCACAACAAGACCTGCCACCCTCTAGTTAATGCTATAGAATTCCTGTATGTTACCAGCTATTTCCTTATTAATCAGGAGTCCGACTCCTAGTTCTCGTCTCTCCGCTAAGCCCCGGTAACACAGTACATGCCCGCTTTTTAGCACTGTATATGCTTCTTTTGTCCTCCTAACCTCACTGAGCCCTATTATATCCCATTTAGTACCCTCTAATTTCTCCAATAACACTGCTAGACTCGCCTCACTAGATAGCGTTCTAACGTTAAACGTTGCCAGGTTCAGATTCCAATGGCGGCCTGTCCGGAGCCAGGTATTCTTAGCACCCTCTGCAGCGTCACAGATCTGACCGCCGCCGTGGTCAGTTGCTTCGCGGCTGCTGGGGACTAAGGGCCGGGGTTTGATTGTTGTATTCATATAGGAGGTTGTGGCCAAGTACTGCACCAGGGTGGCCAATCCTGCTCTGGTGAGAGAGTGCGTTACCAGTTATGGTCACCGGGATCAGGCCGCACTCTAGGCCTGTTTGTGCAATTTTCTCAACACACGGTATTTTTTTTTGTATTTTCCGGTGGAGAATTGCGCGGCACCGGGATTAGAATCACGGTCCTCTTGCACTGGAGACGGATAGTCTACCGTCCCCGCAGGAGTTAAATTAAAAATTGAATTATGGTGTTTTGCGTGGCAAAAACCACTTTCTGATTATGCACGCCGTAGTGGAGGACTCCGAAAATTTCGACCACCTGGGGTTCTTTAACGTGCACCTAATTCTAAGTACACGGGTGTTTTCGCATTTCGCCCCCATCGAAATGCGGCCGCCGTGGCCGGGGTCCGATCCCGCGACCTCGTGCTCAGCAGTCTAACACCATAACCACTGAGCAACCACGGCGGGTCCCGCAGGAGTTGTACGCTTCATTTAACCTACAGTGGTGCCCTATTTGATCAGTCAAGGTGGACCAATCTGAGCTCGGTTATACCGCATGGATGGCACTCGGCTAGAGAACCTGGTATTTATCACCTGCACATGTGTGGCCACACATAATTGAGGATATATAATTTTTTTAGGAGGGTTTCCGTACAGTGATAAAAGGAAGGAAAATACATTAAAAGAAAGAAAAAAAAAAGGAAAAAAAAAGGAACATAACATGTGATTTGAACTCGTGATCCTTCAATGTTGCCCGGAAAGGTAGCTTAGTCGGTTGGTTCGTCAAGCCAACGGTTACTTTCAAGCGCCAAAGCTCCTGCTCCGAGCCTCATACTTATGTGGAAAGGGACTGATGATGTCCCTTTCCAGGACTGATGTTGGAAGGCCATCCAACATCAGTCCTTTTCCAGGACTGGAAAAGGACTGATGTTGGAAGGCATAATTTCTTGGAAAAATGGCCGCCAGAGGAGCAGCGTGAACTCGAGCGGCTTTAGAGACTAGGAAAACTGCCTTAAAATATTTAGACTTGAGGGGAAGCTTCGTTAACAAACTATAACACGGCAATCAGCACTCGTATACGACGAGAGAAACTATTGAGACGTGGAAAATTCCCTTGAAATAAATCTGGTTTGCGAGACAAATGCTTGTATGTATTGAATCTCTTAAAATATGAGGGGGGAAATATGCGCTCACCGAGAGGGCATCGTCAGCACGAGACCACCCCAGGCACCTTACTGAGATGTAGAGAGCTTCGCGGCAGGAACGAAGTCTCCCCTCTTAGCCGGCTAAGGGTGGAAAACGCGCTTTCCGATCGCTCAAGGTTGCGCGGACATTGTATAGCTCTAGCGTCTAGGAAAAAGCTTAAACAGGTGCGGGGGCGGCACGCATAGCGTGGGAAGCTAGCCGCCGGAATAGCTATCTCAAGTACTGCTGCTGGCGAGGGCGAAATACCTTCGTGTAATTATAATAACCCTAATAGGACTTCTTTCAAAGAAAAAAAAAGAGAAGAAAAAGAAAAGGGAAACGGCTCAGAAGGCTATACTACGAGAGCTATGACTGATACTTTTCTATATATATGTATTCATCTCATCTATGGGATCGCATGTGCGCGCTGTTGGTTTTAAAGCGCAACCGTGGTTGGGAAACGGAAGGCGATATATGGCGGCAAATAAATGGCGCCAAATAAAAGACAGACGAACGAAGCCCACACGGGACAACCACGTAGGCACAACGTGGTTAAGCCTACGTGGTTGTCCCCTGTCGTCTTTCTCGGTCAATTCTTTTATTTGGCGCCTTCGTTGTCATCAAGTATAACAACCTCAACCACCCGTAGGTTTTCAGAAATTGTTTATGGATGTTTACTCAGATGCATTATAGTTTCATTATGTGAATCAATATAGGAAGAAAGAAATACCACCTTTATCCGCACTGCACTACCGACGATATCACTAGAAATCTTTTTTGCCTACACGCCTGTATAAAGATACCTGATTATTTGCAGGAACATACCCCTATCTCAAGGTTGTCTGACTTAAGCACGCTATAGTGACAGGCAAATCTCGAGCTTCGAGATCACCAATTCAGCCTATGACATTTAATTAAGCCACAGAGGAAGTACTTAAGGAATTATCTTGTGCACCTCTTATTCCCAATTTTGTCTTCAGTGAAACCATCTATTTGCATAAGACATACCTTGCAATGTTTCTAGAAAGGTCATCTAGCGCTCGAGATTCATTATCTATATTGTGAATCTCCCTTTCTAATTGGTAGCTTTATACATCTTTAATTGGAGAAAGCTGACCTTGTTCACACCATGCCTTTTTCTCATTACCTGCAGTGCTTGGAGCCCTATGCTGTTTCGGCCTGGTTTTCCTAGTGCGCAAGGCCGGGTTTAGGCAAGAAGGGATCACTGCCGGCTCCGTAGCAGCCTGGCTACAGTCGATGATGGGGGCGGTGCCGCCAAATTCCCTGTTTTCGAGGTTACAGAGGATCGGCACCCATGGCATCGCCATAAGCGACTGCTTGTGGTTCAGTAACCTCATATACAGCATTATTCTGACATTTTTTTATTAGGGCCACCTTTGGCTGCAATAAATTTACGTTTCCAACTGAGCATTCTTCGTCGTGCATTTTCTGCAGACAGAACCTTTGATAACGTACATGTTTTTCGTTGACATAGTTGCATCGAGGAAAGCGATACTATTGCCTTCAAAAATGCATCAGGCGTGTCCGTTGACGCGTTTTTATCTCAAGTTTTATTTTAAAGTCACATTCCTCAATTTTAATGACTATTGTTATGCCCAATGACAAGGCATTTCTTTTGGTTCCTGTGCCTCGCAAATTGCTTTTTATCTACTATAAATCGTGCTTTGCACCAGCATCTTATTGGGGCGGAGGTAATGAAGGTGTTTAGATATGCCAATTTTCTAATTCTTTTAAAACAACATTCAGTTGCCTCATATCCGCCCACTCAAGGCAAACCTTTAGCGACTTTCTGCTGTCTCGGCACGGGAATGGTTTTTATTTACGAGTCACCTTCCCACAATTCTTTGCAATTTTCTGATGTCGACATCACCATGCAGAAGGGCCATGCCTACTGGCCTTACTTGACTCAGACAACAAAGGAATTGCTGTCATATGAGTCGGCGCATTCTAAGACTGATAAGATGGCCATAGCTAAACTCTGCCTCGAGTCGGCTCTTGTACGGTCGTGTCCTCCCGCAATGCAGGCAAGCTTTCAGAATCAATTGGATCGACTGAGTTTTCCTACTCGCTCCTTGGTGTCGCTGCCGAGTCTCTCCTCCAAAAATTCAAGAGCGACGTACGCAATAAAAGGGCTTAGCAAGCGCAGAGAATTGTGAGGCCGGAGAGTTCGTATGCGTCACGTTACCCCCAACTTAAAGAAGGTTGCAGACATTGGGTGTCAGTCACATTATATGCGCCACGCAAGTTCGCCCATCTATGTGCCCACACACACTTTCTGATGGTAGTAAGAAACGTGGTTGCAGTGAAAAAAACGCCAAGCCGTACATAAAGTATGCCACCGGAGTCGAATCTGCGATCCTGCTATCTTGTGGCAAGACATATGTAGGCCAGACTGGGCGATGCGTAAATGAGCATGCGCGGGAACATGCGCTATCTTTAAAAGATAAAGACGGAGAAGATTTGCCTACACATTGCAATTCATATCAATGTGAGCCACGACTGGACAAGATACGGATTCTTGGAAAGAAAAAGGGGCACCACGGCGCGTGAATTGTTAGAGGCCTTTCAGATTAAAGAACGAGGTTCGTCAGGTATTAGCGATACATGAGTTTTACTCTTGCGTGCAGAAAAGGCGGCTTTTTTCTACGTGGCTTTTGATACGTGGCGCGAATATCGGCTTTGCCGTTCTGATATAGATCCAACGCTGGCCCTGAATACAAAATCCGTCATCAATATTAACATTGGCGTTAAATCAGGCAGGAATTATTCCAGCAACTTTCCTAGAGACTTGCCAACAGAGCTAGCAGGCGTCTACCTTCCAGCTTGATCTTGCTAAGGCCACAGCTAGCAGCCGCCTTTTGTAATCTGTACTCTAGACCTCTACAAGCCAGCTGGTAAATGCTCCTTTCATTTACGGTTAGTAGCCACCTTGGTAAGCACTGATGTCGCTGTGGTGTAGACATTCGATGTCGAGGCTTCTTTCAGCTTCGCAGGTACTATAGTCAGCTCTAATGACCAACCTGCAAGGTTGAATTCCTATTTTACATGTCACTACAAAAGCACACGAAATGCAACTGCAATAGGGAAAGTTTCACTTTCAGTATGGTCAGTGTCTTTCTTGTGCCATGTTAATTCCCAACTAGATGAGTTGTTGTCAAGCCCTGATTTCAAGTCACTCTAGTATTGCACATGCACTAAATTGATACTCATTTAAAGAAGTAATAAGTAGAGTGAAACAAAATACTTTTTGCCGATACATGGCACCAGTACCGAAATAGTTATCCGAATGGTTATAAAGAAATGTATTTGTGCTCAATGTATTGTTCTCCCACTCATTATAAGCTGCTCCTTGTAAACTACAAGAGAACAATCTTTTCCTTAAGCTCTTGCAAGTATTAGCATATATAGGGATAAAATGGCATCAGCACTAACTAACTTTAATGTGTACCAAAGTTGATAATGAAATATTATTGGAGGCTTTCATACAAAGTACGACATGTGCCGCTACGTATGTGCAGCAGGAAAAGCGACTTTTCATTATTCTCTTTTATTTTTAAGAAACTATGTTACAGCTTACACAAGTGCAGCAGTTCAGCCTAAGTGCACATAATGCATTGCAGTCCACTCATTTCTTTCAGTTATCCTCATGGTTTGAGCACCGTGCCTGTAAATAGTTTGATTTTCAGAGTCAGAAGGGACCACTGTATTGTGTCACAATGTTGTGTCACAGTCACAATACCCTCTTGAATATTTCTATTAATGAGTTGTTCTAAAAGACGTACTTTGCTTAAATCATGGCTCCGAAAGGTTTGTTATTGTCACACACACACACACACACACACACACACACACACACACACACACACACACACACACACAAACACACACACACACACACACACGCACGCACACGCACACGCACACACACACGCACACGCACACGCGCCCGCACCCCCGCACGCACCCCCGCACGCACCCTCGCACGCACCCCCTTACGCACCCCCGCACGCACGCACGCACGCATGCCCGCACGCGCACGATTTGTGGTGCTTGCAAAAGTTACGAATACGAATTACAGCTGAACTGTGGCTGACCTAGCACAAAGAGCTCGTTGTGGGTCCTGGAGCCATATCTTGAACAGGAGGCGTACCATTTCTGCTTACCGGGAAGGCTTAATTTTAGCCCGCACTGCGCGTCAGATTTTTTGACCACTTTAAAGGTTCAATTTTAATGAAATGTTGCTCATGTATGCTTAAGCTGCTGCTGATTTTGTTTACTGCCATGTGGCTTCCCTTGAAACAGCATCATAAACTGCTGCTCTTTGCTGTCATCATTGCACAAAGGAGTCCTCAACGGCAGGCGGCCATTACCTTCGGCGACCGCACTTGCCTGCTGCCTGCCGTTGGTATTATTTTCATTGCCTTCACGCCTAATAGTGTAGTGGGCGCACTTTCATGAGCTGAAGCGGAGCCACTAGCAATTTTTTTCCGCCTTGGGAGGTCAATGAATGGTGCTGAGGCCACTTTCTTGCGATATTTCTGCGGCCTCACTTATTTTTCCTCTGTAGTCGTAGTCTGCGAGTGCTACCCGAGAATGTTTCATTACAGTGCACGCGTAGTGATGAATATAGTATCGCAACCGCATATCCAGTCGGTACCAAATTGCACAGCTCTCTTCGTAGCTTCAAAGTGAGTACATATTCAAGTCCTTGCAAAGAAGTAATAGAAAAAGAATGCTGCTAAGAAACCTAAAAAAGTCTCAATCTGCAACAGCCTCCGTCAATAACTGCATGAACGCCAATTTTAGACGCTAACCGACGTTCATGCCGTTCAAATCGTGCAACATGATTTCCAGAACTCTTCAATCATATAATAAAACAAATTGCCAAACCAAAATACAGTGGTGGGTGTTGCTGCCGTTCCTCCAAACACGACCCGAAGTTCTCTACTCAAAAACTCGGTATCACTTTAAGCAAGTGAACAAATAGCGCGACCTGTCGCCACCGCTGCCGAAAGTTTCGAAATCTGTAAAAAAAAAAAAAAAACGCGAAGCGGCACTGTTGCATGCAGTGCCACCTGCGCTACCAGCGCTGTGCTTGAATATAGCCTTGAAATGTTTTCTGATGCTTACATATTTTCACTGTACAACAACGTTGATATACAGCCTTCTTTTTAACGGAACACATATTTTTTTACTTGCTACTTGCCCCCTTTGCCGGCTGGAATTCGCAACATGCTATCAATGTGGCACCATATTTGAACCGGCGAACGTGCGTTCTTCGAAACGTGCGTACCAAATCTAAGAACAATCGTTTTCCGCGCGTTCCATTGGTTATTCTGATTACGCTACAAGGGTTTTATATGCCTAATGAAGTAATTATTCTCTCACCTTCTTTGAAGCGTGCAGGGAACTTCCGCACTAACAAAATTTACCCTGTCACTCCCCGCACCCTCTGTTCCCTTTATGCATTGCGGAGCCTCACCCCCCCTCCCCCTCTGATTCATTGAGCCTTCCCTGGTCGCTCCCTAGCAATGCCTTAAAAATTTCAACACTTTTTCTAAACAATTGTCTTCACAATGACTTCAAGCGTATGGCTTGAGACATCACTCCTATCCAACCATCCTGAAGATAGCTGAACTATCGCTTGACGTAGCTCTAGCTGCTTCTAGCCTGTTCAAGCTGTATCAAGGTGACTAGTGGCCAACTTGTGTGTCCTAGGACGGACCTGCAGACGTTTTCACAAGGAAGCCTCACATACCTCGACGCTTGCATGAATTTACCTTATTATATGCGGGAGATTGGCACTTTTCAATAACAAGCGATAGCACCAGGTAAACATTGAGCTTCGAGATTACCGATGCAGCCTATAATTCTCAATTAGCCCACAAATGACCTGGATTAGGAAAAATATGGGTGCCTTTCGTTCATAATGGTGCCTCTAATTAAACCGTATATTTGCATTAGGGACATTATGCGAGGTTTCTAGAAAGGTTATCTCAACATTGATTTAATATGACTAACACGAGGCGGGTGTTCCCTGTTCCGAAGGCTGCGCCATAGAGACGCTGCTCATTTCACGCACGCGGTCATACTGCGCCAGGTCGTGCTGTCGTCCTCGGAGGCTGCGACGAGCTGAAGGAACGCTACCCTGGTAGCACAGTCGTCGAGAGCCATCATCTCGTATAGCGGCGTGTTACAGCGTTCTCTGATACGGTGTGGCACCGTCGATTTGTGGGAGCTTCGTCTCATGCACATCACGCCGATAGCGTGTAACAGTCAACGCGAAGGTAGCCGTCTAACAAATGCTTTCCTTGTACTCCGGGCCTTCTCCTTGCGGCGCTCTGGCTCGCTCCCAGTGCAGAGCGAATGAGTGTGCGCTTCGGGCACACACAACACACGCGGCTATGTTGATTGTCCCTCTGAGAGACCCGCGCAATGGTCTACGTGGCTGCCTGTGGAACATCGTGTCAGTGAAGACCACCTTTGCATGGTAGTGGTGATGTTTTCATCCTTAATAAATTTTGTACGTTTTTAGAACTCTTTCTTTTTCATTTTTCATGAATCGTTAGCATTTCCTTCATTGCCGTTCATTATCGTTTTGTTAGTCGTTAGCACTGACATGTGCTTCCGCAACGCGATTTTTAAATCGAAGATTTCATTGCCTGCGATCCCGGTTTGTTCCAAATGATGAATTTACAATAAGTGCCTATGACTTGTCCTCTTGGTGGTGACGCTCTTGCAAGAAATTGGAGAGAGAAGGGGAACTGGCACAAGGCAAGTTAAAATAGCGTCGGCAATGAGGTCGCCGCAGACAAATACTGCGGCGGTCCAGTATGCCCTTTCTGTGCTGTTCCTCCCCTCTTGATCTCTTCCATTGCTGAAAAATTGCGCGACGGAGGGCTGCGGGTAGGCTGGTTATAAGCTTGCGTCGGTGCTTTGTAAAGACAGTGCACTCCTAAACCTAGCTGGAAGACATCGGCCCACTTTTCGATGTTGCAGCTCAAACAGCGATCTCGCTCGTATGTGCTCTTTGCCTTTGACTGATTGCCTCCGCTAAAGGCCAGCAGATCCCACGCCCTGTAGGATCTGCCGGCTTATGCGAAGAAGTGTGCGGGGAGCCTGCCAAGTTAACAAAACTTCCCTGAGAACACCAAGATGTAGGCGGCTGTTTCATGACCTACTTGACACGCACTTCACGATATTCATGTCATGACCGATCAGTTATATTCGTCATACACACTTGTCATACTTTGTCAATATTCATCATCATCATCATCAGCCTAGTTACGCCCACTGCAGGGCAAAGGCCTCTCCCATACTTCTCCAACTACCCCGGTCATGTACTAATGGTGGCCATGTTGTCCCTGCAAACGTCTTAATTTCATCCGCCCACCTAACTTTCTGCCGCCCCCTGCTACGCTTCCCTTCCCTTGGAATCCAGTCCGTAACCCTTAATGACCATCGGTTATCTTCCTTCCTCATTACATGTCCTGCCCATGCCCATTTATTTTTCTTGATTTCAACTAAGATGTCGTTTACCCGCGTTTGTTGCCTGACCCAATCTGCTCTTTTCTTATCCCTTAACGTTACAACCATCATTCTTCTTTCCATAGCTCGTTGCGTCGTCCTCAATTTCAGCAGAACCCTTTTCGTAAGCCTCCAGGTTTCTGCCCCATATGTGAGTACTGGTAACACACAGCTGTTATACACTTTCCTTTTGAGGGATAGTGGCAACCTGCTGTTCATGATTTGAGAATGCCTGCCAAACGCACCCCAGCCCATTCTTATTCTTCTGGTTATTTCAGTCTCATGATGCGGATCCGTGGTCACTACCTGCCCTAAGTAGATGTATTCCCTTACCACTTCCAGTGCTTCGCTACCTATCGTAAACTGCTGTTCTCTTCCGAGACTGTTAAACAATACTTTAGTTTTCTGCAAATTAATTTTCAGACCTACCCTTCTGCTTTGCCTCTCCAGGTCAGTGAGCATGCATTGCAATTGGTCTCCTGAGTTACTAAGCAAGGCAATATCATCAGCGAATCGCAAGTTGCTACGGTATTCTCCATCACCTTTTATCCCCAATTCTTCACACTCCAGGCCTCTGAATACCTCCTGTAAACATGCTGTGAATAGCATTGGAGATATCGTATCTCCCTGTCTGACGCCTTTCTTTATAGGGATTTTGTTACTTTCTTTGTGGAGGACTACGGTGGCTGTGGAGCCGCTATAGATATCTTCCAGTATTTTTACATATGGCTCATCTACACCCTGATTCCGTAATGCCTCCATGACTGCTGAGGTTTCGACTGAATCAAACGCTTTCTCGTAATCAATGAAAGCTATATATAAGGGTTGCTTATATTCTGCACATTTCTCTATCACTTGATTGATAGTGTGAATATGGTCTATTGTTGAGTAGCCTTTACGGAATCCTGCCTGGTCCTTTGGTTGACAGAAGTCTAAGGTGTTCCTGATTCTATTTGCGATTACCTTAGTAAATACTTTGTAGGCAACGGACAGTAAGCTGATCGGTCTATAATTTTTCAAGTCTTTGGCGTCCCCTTTCTTATGGATTAGGATTATGTTAGCGTTCTTCCAAGATTCCGGTACGCTCGAGGTTTTGAGGCTTTGCGTACACAGGGTGGCCAGTTTCTCTAGAACAATCTGACCATCATCCTTCAACAAATCTGCTGTTACCTGATCCTCCCCAGCTGCCTTCCCCCTTTGCATAGCTCCTAAGGCTTTCTCTACCTCTTCTGGCGTTACCTGTGGTATTTCGAATTCCTCTAGGCTATTCTCTCTTCCACTGTCGTCGTGGGTGCCACTGGTACTGTATAAATCTCTATAGAACTCCTCAGCCACTTGAGCTATCTCATCCATATTAGTAACGATATTGCCGGCTTTGTCTCTTAACGCACACGTCTGATTCTTGCCTATTCCTAGTTTCTTCTTCACTGTTTTTAGGCTTCCTCCGTTCCTGAGAGCCTGTTCAATTCTATCCATATTATAGTTTCTGATGTCCGCTGTCTTACGCTTGTTGATTAACTTAGAAAGTTCTGCCAGTTCTATTCTAGCTGTAGGGCTAGAGGCTTTCATACATTGGCGTTTCTTGATCAGATCTTTCGTCTCCTGCGATAGCTTACTGGTTTCCTGTATAACGGTGTTACCACCGACTTCTATTGCGCACTCCTTAATGATGCCCACGAGATTGTCGTTCATTGCTGCAACACTAAGGTCCTCTTCCTGAGTTAAAGCCGAGTACCTGTTCTGTAGCTTGATCCGGAATTCCTCTAGTTTCCCTCTTACCGCTAACTCATTGATTGGCTTCTTGTGTACCAGTTTGTCCGTTCCCTCCTCAAGTCTAGGCTAATTCGAGTTCTTACCATTCTATGGTCACTGCAGCGTACCTTGTCGAGCACGTCTACATCTTGTATGATGCCAGGGTTCGCGCAGAGTATGAAGTCGATTTCATTTCTAGTCTCACCATTCGGGCTCCTCCACGTCCACTTTCGACTAACCCGCTTGCGGAAAAAGGTGTTCATTATCCGCATATTATTCTGTTCTGCAAACTCTACTAATAATTCTCCTCTGCTATTCCTAGAGCCTATGCCATATTCCCCCACTGACTTGTCTCCAGCCTGCTTCTTGCCTACCCTGGCATTGAAGTCGCCCATCAGTATAGTGTATTTTGTTTTGACTTTACCCATCGCCGATTCCACGTCTTCATAAAAGCTTTCGACTTCCTGGTCATCATGACTGCATGTAGGGGCATAGACTTGTACCACCTTCAATTTGTACCTCTTATTAAGCTTCACAACAAGACTTGCCACCCTCTCGTTAATGCTATAGAATTCCTGTATGTTACCAGCTATTTCCTTATTAATCAGGAATCCGACTCCTAGTTCTCGTCTCTCTGCTAAGCCTCGGTAACACAGTACATGCCCGCTTTTTAGCACTGTATATGCTTCTTTTGTCCTCCTAACCTCACTGAGCCCTATTATATCCCATTTACTACCCTCTAATTCCTCCAATAACACTGCTAGACTCGCCTCGCTAGATAGCGTTCTAACGTTAAACGTTGCCAGGTTCAGATTCCAATGGCGGCCTGTCCGGAGCCAGGTATTCTTAGCACCCTCTGCAGCGTCACAGATCTGACCGCCGCCGTGGTCAGTTGCTTCGCGGCTGCTGGGGACTGAGGGCCGGGGTTTGATTGTTGTATTCATATAGGAGGTTGTGGCCCAGTACTGCACCAGGGTGGCCAATCCATATTGGTACATGCTAAATTAACGAAACGACCATGAGAACACCAAGACGTAGGCGTCTAGATAGATTGTGTTATTAGCTGGTACCTGTTACTGGGACAGGGTTTCGGCGACCTTCAACAGCATCTGCTTGGAGCTCGATGCAGATTCATCATCGGAGAGGGTCCGGCTGGAAAGACGAGATGATGTAAAAACAGATAACAGAAGTTTATTACATCCTTACGGGTGAGCGGTGCGGTGCGGTGCCCTCCACGACAAAAAGTTCGTGTGTGCATCTGCATGGAACAGCAAAGAAGATCCCTTGGTGCCGTCTCGCTTCCCTTCTTATACCCTGCACCATTAGGGCAACCTCCTTCTCTATTAATCCCTGGTAGAGGGCCTTGTCAGCACACTGGTCAGCTCGCGTAGAGGCATACGAAAAAAAAAACCACTCCCTGGCAAGCCACACAGAGGAATGCGGAGAAAAACGACTTCCTGGAAATCCACAAGAAGAATACGAAAAAAAGATTGCTCCCTGGCGTACAGGGGTTGCACGTGGGTCACGTCGTGTCAAAACACTGGTCAATCCACACAGAGGAATTCGGACAGAAACCACTCCCTGGCGTAGAGGGGGTGAACGTGGGACAAAGGAGAGTATGATTTGCACTGGTGCCGAATCGCATCGCATGCACCCGACGGAAAAGTCTTCTCATATTGACAAACGTGACGATTAGGCAGGTCGAGTCTCAGGCGCTTGGGATACGTTCCATGCATCGCCGCACCCAGTGAACTGCAACTATAGATAGATAGATAGATAGATAGATAGATAGATAGATAGATAGATAGATAGATAGATAGATAGATAGATAGATAGATAGATAGATAGATAGATAGATAGATAGATAGATAGATAGATAGATAGATAGATAGATAGATAGATAGACAGACAGACAGACAGATAGATAGATAGATAGATAGATAGATAGATAGATAGATAGATAGATAGATAGATAGATAGATAGATAGATAGATAGATAGATAGATAGATAGATAGATAGATAGATAGATACTGTCAAAGTGGCAAATGTTCGCTAACAAATGCTTCGGATTTAGTAATATAAATGTAGATTGGTAGCGTTACAAGCGATAAAGAACAATGTAAACAAATATGTTATAGTGACCATTCACTTCGTGAAGGCGGGTGACGCGCAAGGGCATGGGTGCTATATGTCACACGACGGTATCGGCCCTCGGTGCGCCTAAGCACCTACACCGCCTACGCGGCCGCGCCATACGCAGCAGCCCTCGGAGTTGAACGCCCCCTTGTAAACATTCGGTTACTAACTAAATAATTTCATGGTGCCAGCACGCGCAGGCAAACTTGAACACCTCACATGACTTCACACTCGATGACTGCGGGCGCTCGCTCTCAAAACGCTGGCGTGAGGAATCGCGGCAGCAGTTGCGATAGGAGTGACGCTTCACCGCAAACTGAGCTGTGCTGTCAAAGTCGGGGGTCCGTGCGGCCACGAACTGTTCCATGGATGATGCCATGCTAGGTGCCAGGAGAAAGAGGGGTTCCGAGCGAATGTTAAGAGATGAGAAAAAGGATTATATTGAAAAAGGTACATGATTCAGTCTTACAGTCATGGCTCCAACTATCGGGGCACACTACATGCTAGAGTCGTATCTCTTTCCACCGCAGGAACCTTGTCCTGATTGCACCAGCGCGTCCTACACGCCAGCCATATTTATGCCACCCTTTCATCACGCTACGTGCCATGCGTTCCCCGTCGTTTTCTCGAGCGCCTGCTTAGTGCTTTTGCCGCCCGTCCGCGATGATATGCGCAAGGGTTCAAAATTGCCGTCTTGAGGCCGGCAATCAAAACCGCGAAGAACGCAATGAGGTGCTATATATTTGTGAGGACTGCGATGGTGGCTTAGTCGAACAATCGCATTCGGCTGCTTCACCATGGAGTTCTTTTGCGTTGTCGTCGCGTAGGTTCCCGAATTTCTATTTGAGAGTGAATGCTGGCTCTTCCCAGGGAACTTGCATCGAGTTCAGTCTCATCCGGTTCTCACTATTGCGTAAGATATCACCAAGATCATTCCTGTTGTTCCGCGATTTCGCATTACGTTCCATTAGAAAGAACGTGAGGGACGCAACGGGGCTGTAGCAGACTCGCGACGATGTGCACAGTGCGGAAACTTAACAGACAAGAACGAGAAAACGCACCACATGGATACGTCGACATACATACGGTCAAGAATATCATAATGAATGCGTGTAGGACGTCCGGCCAATTTTTAGCCCTTTGTTTGTTAGCGGTAGATAAGGTAATAGGAATCGTGAGTACTAGAAAAACTGGCCGGGAAAATTTCCTGTTTGAGGCCTCCTTCGTTCCGACCCGTTTTGTCGCACTGCAGTATTGCCAGTTGCTGAATTTACTGTATATATTAAAGAGAACTCAAGCCATGGCAAACGTGTACCAAACATAAGATACGCAAAAACAGATTTCTTTTTAATCCTTGAATTTAGTGAACCGAAACTGCACGGTGGGTTATGACAAACGCTGTGACGGAGGTCTCCGAATTAATTTTGCCCAACTGACTTCCTTTAATGGGCACATAAATCGCAGTGTAAGAGCAACGTTTCTATTCTCTCTCTCTCTCTCTTTCTGTATCTGTGTGTGTGTGTGTGTGTGTGTGTGTGTGTGTGTGTGTGTGTGTGTGTGTGTGTGTGTGTGTGTGTGTGTGTGTGTGTGTGTGTGTGTGTGTGTGTGTGTGCGTGTGTGTGCGTGCGTGTGTGTGTGTGTGTGTGTGTGTGTGTGTGTGCGTGTGCGTGTGCGTGTGTGTGTGTGTGTGTGTGTGTGTGTGTGTGCGTGTGCGTGTGCGTGTGTGTGTGTGTGTGTGTGTGTGTGTTCGTCTTCAGAACAAAGGGCCAACAGACAAAAGACGTCGTAAAGGAGTCAAGCACCTGCGCAAGTGAACACCGACAATCACTCGCGGCCGCACAACGCCGACTAAATCACGGCAATGCCTCCTTACACGTCTCTGTCACTACGTCCTTTCAAGTGGATGGCGCAGTTCTGAAAAAACCAACCCCCATACCCTCACAAGACGCACAGAAACACAAACACCACACACACAAAAATTACAAACAATGCGTAGCACGCGGCTCACAGCACGTGCTTTAACGTTGTTTATAGCTACGGCCTCGATCCATTAGTCAACAGGGGCACGTGGTGGATCAAATTCGCGTCGCAGAAATGCCAGCTTTGCACGTGCCGAAAATACCTCTGTGCGACGGAGTGAGATGATGAGGCAACGTGGATGGAAATAGATTGAGGACGTCAACATCCCGTGGCTGTACATCTGATATTACATCGGGGCCCAACAGTACGTTCTCTCTAGAAACTAAGCCCACATGCTGTCGCTGACGATAGTGCTTTTGAGCGAGAGCTCACGTGAGCTCACTACATTACAATCAGCACCATAGGAACGGCCAGACGCGTCTCATCAGGAACGCGTTATCAGTTTTGTTTCGAGGACATTAGGAATAAGAAAAATACAGGTTAATTAATCATTGGGGATCAAAAAACAAAAAAAGAAACAGAGGTTAATGCGTGTCTCAACATTGCACAGAAATCCCCACCCACCGTGATGTTAGAAAAATAATTTTCCCGTTATGATGATAGCTCGTTCCGGTGTTTTGACACAATATATGTCTTCTAACCACTATGGACGACGCTCTGGTCCTCCGTTAGAACGAGCTAGGCCAGAGTCCAGCAGCCCGTGCCGCACGTGAGAATGATTGCTAGCGCAGCGGTCGCACTCCATCTCGCTTTGTAAATAAGCGCTGTCATGGGCTGGAACCCGGGAACGAAGGAGAACGGAGGGGAGAAACTGCTCGCTTAGGCACAGAAGCTCCGGGATCAGGCTTAGAAAAGAAGAGAAAGAAGGCAGGAAGGAAGAAAGTAACACAGAAAGACAAAGAAGGAAACAGCGCTCACAAGTTCGCACGCTATCCAAGCCAATAACTGTAATCGAGCCTTCTACTCAAGGGCACCTTCATTGCGAGGTCACGTGGGAAAAATATAAATACCAGACAAGACGAACAATGTGGAAGTGGCGAAACTTTTATGTCGCGAGCATGGCGGAGATTCAGGGTGATTTCTTTGTTTTTGAAACTTATACGTACGCGCACAGCCAGCTCGCCAGTGAGGAAAAAAAAAGTATGAATGACAGACCGATTCAGGCACTGGTCTCGGAACATCAAGGGAACCGCCTACCGTTGTCTGTGGTTTTCACTCTTGTGTGGCGCTTGTTGTTTAATTTCTCTGTCCTAGAACACGTGTGGTAAATGCCTGCGCGTGTCGCCTGTGGGCGGTACTGTCACCTATGTGTGTTTATTAGCACGCTAGGCCAAAATCGTGCCGCCTGCCTTGATGCGGATAGCACAGTTGGGAGCTAAATTATCAGCTTCAAGATATCATCCCGTTATGAATGGAAAGCATTGTTACCACTGTGCTTGTTCTAGCAGGGATGTCCGCGTAAACAATATTATCCACGCCGCTGAATGAGCCACGAGTTGCTGCAGGAGGATCGAGCCTTGAGTAGCTTAATTTAATATCTTCTAATTTGGTACTGAGCCTGATTTTCCTGTTCCCTTGCTTACGCTTGTTTATTTAAGCATGAAAATCCTTCAGCATACTCCCCTGACATGGGACATCTGAATGGATTACACTTCAGCCGTGCGTTTCTTCCTTTCTTCGCATCCTTAGTAGACCTGTTCTTTTGGTTACCACTTCCGACATTCAGGAAATGTTTGCCGTATTTTTTTCGCACCACTGCGCTGGCGTTAAAGAAATTTCTCTGGCATGATGCGCCCTATTCCTTTCCTTTCTCCCTTTCGACCAGTACCGTGTAAAATGGCGAACTTCCGATGTACTTCTCACAGACCTCCTTAAACAATATAAAAGATTAAACAAAAAACGGAGTTTTACGTGCCAGAACCACTTTCTGTTTATGAGGCACGCCATAGTGGAGAACTCCGGAAATTTGGGCCACCTGGGGTTCTTTAACGAGCACATAACTATAAGCACACGGGTGTTTTCGCATTTCGCCCCATCGGAATGCGGCCGCCGTAGTCAGGATTCGATCCCGCGATCTCGTCCTTAGGAGTCCAACACAATAGCCACTAAGCAACCACGGCGGGTCTTAAACAATATAGACTGAGCTTGAGTACATAGCCCCATCGTAATGTGATAACGCTTTATGGTTACTCACAACACGTGAAGCTTAAGACCTACATCTTTAGCCTGTTTTGGGACGTTTCCTTTTGTCGTGCTCATCGAGTCCTACCATCCACATTTACCCAGCAATCGTTATTTTCAGGCAACCGATCAACGCTGTAGTCTATTTTGTTTTGCAAATAGAATTGTGGAATGCGTTGTCTGAAGCAAGGGGACTTCCGGCTTCTTTTTTTTTCATTTTTTTTCATAGCACTGTAAACAGCAGTCATCGCGACAACGGCTCACTAAGCAGACGGCGGCGCGATCATTAAATTGCTTTTTCCTAAGTATATGCTATAGAAAACAAACAAAATCCCCATTATTTCTGTCATTTGCTAATATAGTGTACGCGAAGCGTCGCTTTCTCACTTTTATGGACCCATTCAGGAATTTGCACGAGACTTAATGGTTTATGGGTAGACGGAGTTGACAAAAGAAATTAGTTTTTAATATTAGAAGGAACATTTTTGTGTTTTCTGTCGCTTGCTTTTTTATGCATGCAACTTCTGTGGCATCTTTTTTTCCCTTTCAAAAGAAAAATGCCAACAGGAATCGCTTGTGCGGCCAATAACTCCAGTAAGATACTTCGAAACCAAAGACTACGATTACGTAAACCTAAGTAGCAAATAAATATAATTGTCTTTATGACCCTTTTTTTTTTTAATGTATGCGTTCTCTGTCGCGGCTAACCAAACAAATTCCAGGAGGTTAGACATCGAAATATTCCGATTTATCGATCTTGACGTGGTTTAAAGGCTGCGATGAACAAAAAAAAGACGCTGAAGTCGACGCAATGCATTCTGGCGGTGAAAGGCCAATCACGTTGAAAGCCTGCGCTCGCATTCGTAATATGTGTGTACCATTTATCACACCCTACTTTTTTTAGCGAAATTTACGTTAATAGATTTCCTCCCTAGGAGTAAACCGGGAGTTAAATCTGAATGACGAGGAAGCAAGCTTCACTTACTTCAGATTATTCTGGCGACATATTCAACACGGCCACATTTCTTTTTTTTTTTTTCATTGTTTACAAGGGTTTCACAAACAAAGCTCAATTCTTTTTTGTCTTTTTTTTTGCAAATACTTCACTGGTTAGTGACGACAGCCGTGCCCTGGACACCTTCGAACATTCTCAAGAGTCCGGGGTCTACTGATTGGGAAAGAAATCATCAGATGACTAGGCTGCTTTGGGAATGCTCGGTATTTCTCAAGCCTCAGTGTGAGGATGTTAATGAGCAATCACTATGTTATGCAAAATGGGCTATTGTTATTTTTCTTTAGCTTCTCGGTCTAATATTATTTTTATTTATTTAGTTGATGTATAGGCACTCACAAAATTGGTGTTATCAGCTAAGTGCCAAATGATTCGTTCTAAATCTTCGCCATAACCATCTTGGTATGTCGTTGGGTGTTCGTTTCATTCTATACAGTGTGGTCAATCCCCCTCGTGGGTACGAGCCATGTTTTGAGGCAACAATAAAAACAACAAGATAAATAATATGTAAAGGGCATTAACAACAAAATGATGACGCCCACGTAGCTACTCGAAAGAGTAGAGCATCAATCATCGAACTAGCCCTTTGTAGCCGGTGTGAAGTACCTGTTCTTGTGATTCCAAGCGGAAACTGCAATGCTTGCAACGCTAAAACAGAGTCATGACTAGCTCTCAGCTGATCTTTGTGAAGTAGGTGCACTTTTGATTGACATCGTTGCTTCGTTAACCGACAACGCACGTGCGCTAAAGGGGCCTATGTGCATGTATTTTGCCCACCGCTATTTGACGACTGAGGGGCATAGTCATTCCTGATTAGTTTGAAATACCCGAAGGGTTATACACCAGTCAGGCCCCTAGAAAAAACTGACCGGTACTCCGTCTACGTCTCATATTTTTGCCGGGTGGTCTTAAGAGGAAGCTCGTGCGCTCCTGTACGAAAACATGGGAAAGGAAAAATATTTTCCTTCGCGATCACTGCACCAAATTTGATGACACTTGCCGCATGTAAAAGAAGTTGAAATCTAGTGACTCTTGGAAGCGGATTCTTTACTTACTGTCAATTTCCTAATATAAATTTTTAAAATCGCAAATTTCCAGAAAACAACACTATCAAGTTTAGAACTCCGTAACTCAGTGACGAAAAATGATCTCAGGGTTCCTTGAATTGCATGTAATAATACATCTAAAACGGACAAGACTTATGTAGTATACATGGCTCCTAATACTCCGCTAATAAGTGAGTAGGTCTTTTGTAACTTTTGTAGGTCTTTTGTAACATTGTAACAAGCTTATGTAAGACATAAATTATACTACATTGATCCGATTTCGATGTTCTAGAGGCCGCAGTTTGTAGAACTGCCATATCTGTCTTTCATGCAAAGATACGAATTTGTAAACTTCGCATTTCTACTTCTTGTTTATTATTCCCAATGTTCAACAATGTTTGTAAAAACCTTAAGGCCCTAAATCCAAATTTTGCTGCCAACAGTCACCAGAATATACATTACTCCCTGAAATGCAACAAATTATATTAAAATCTGCTAAGGGGATAATCAGAAGAGCATTTCTGCATTTTACGTGTATTTGAATAGGCTGTATCGGAGTCGAGCCCGAGTTACAGCTCCTCTTAAAGATAGAAATGCTGTAGCGTAAATTACTTTTCGCAGTGATACAAATCCATTATTCCTTTAAAAGGATTTGCTGCTATTAAGCACGAACTTTGGCATTCGCATCGCAAGATTGTTTTCTCTAACTTCGCGTCATATTTCATGATTTGGTGCTTAAAATATCTTCTGTTATCTTCAAACAATTTCCAAGAACTCAGAACCTTGACCTTGTTAGTTCCCTGCCAAAATTGTTTAGTTATTTCATTGCCCAGACTCTTTTTTTTCTCTGTTTTAACCACAAGCCATGTTGTTGCACAGGAAACCTACGTATTTTTTTTCACCTAAGACGACGTATGTTCATGCCTTGCGCTGAAGGGAAGTGCCCGGTGTGAGTTTTGATGCCCCTGTATTAGCTTACGATAGGCACATCCGCTCCAATTACCCTTTTATTAAGTTTAATTAGGATCAAGTTGCAAGAGCACAATCCCTGCCTTTAATGGGCCAAATTTCTTGGAAGTTCAGCGCTGTCGTCAGGGTGTGCTACAGCTCTATCGATCAGCTTAATGACGAACCTTCGTGATTTAAGTGGAGTGCATGCAGCACATACGCAATGGCACACTCGAGATCATGAGATGTTACCAATTTATGTAGCCAGCATGTTGAATTGCTTTTTAGAATATCTCCGACTGCTCCTGCCTTGCATCACGCTAAAACATACTATATGACAAAATTTTCTGATCTCATTTATCACTCTAACCCACTGCTGCCGTCAACCGTGCCTTTTTTTCGCTTCAGCCCAGAGCGCTACGTTCCCCGTGTAATTACTTCAGCTTTAATCCGGTTGAAGATGAAGTAGTTTCCGTTCAGCAGAACCGAAACTACTGCCGGGGTGTGACTCTCATTTATTTACCGACAAAATGCTCTCGCTGGAACTAGGTCACGGATTGTTTCGCACGAATGCGGTGAGCAGCATGTAAACGCTGTTGCATTCTATTTCCGCCATGCGATAAAAAAATGCGATGAGCAACTGTCGCATACATGTAAACGCGGCTTGTTTCAAATTTTTTGCGCTATTTGTTGCAGTCAGCGAGCCCATTGACCTCTCCACGGCCAGCCAGATAGTTAGATACAAGCTCCAATCCGCTCTAGCGAGGCGGGGGTTCGGTAAGCAGAAAGAGTCGCTCAACCCCATTCGGACGCGTAGTGATCATTCTTCTAAGTTTGTAGATGCGCAAGGAATGACAAACAAAATGTTTGGCAGAAATCTGAGCCGCTGCAGTCCCTTTCTTCGAAAGGTCACTTTTGTTCGCTCCTGTATTAAGGTGGACAGTGTTGACTGCAGGCGGGATGTAACACCCCCTCAGACCCGCAATGACCTCCATCGCTTGATGACTCCCAGATCTGTCATTATTTCTCAGTGCACACGTTATGTGCCTCCGTTCCGTGGTCCTCTCGGTAAGATATATGACGTTGTCCACTGAATTTAGACGTGTGATGCACATCATGGGACCCCTCGCTTTTTGTCACAATCTCACACAGCGTATGCTTCGGTTTGATTTGTGTCCGCGTTGGGGCTTTTCCATCGTTGTGCTGTGTCGATGACGGTAATGCAAGTGACTCCACTGATTACGAGTCGACATGCATCGCAAGAGCGAGAGAGAAAACGCCAGATCACTATATTATTATGTGTCATGACACTGTATTCATTTCCGCTAGAAAAGCGTCGACGAACACTCTATGTGACAAAATCTCAGCCGGATAAAACAGAGACTATCAGCGTCGCCATTGCCGCCGAACAATAACGCAGGCATAATTAGAAATACAGGTATACGCTAATCGGAAAGTGGCTGCAACTAGGCTTCTCTCTAGTTGTACAGAAACCAATTTCCGCTTTGAATTGACTATATTTGGTGAAATACAGCAACAGGATCACCACGCCGGTGCACATAGAAATAAAATACATACTTCTTTCTGAAACAAATTCTTACTTGGGTATTTTTCAAGCAAGGGAAGTGGGCGTCGACTTCTGCAGCAGTCACCAGTGAACTTGTGCGGAACAATAAGTTAATTTGTGTTATCGCAAGTTTGCTTATCGAGGAGCACAGAGGCTATTCAACGTTATCTAGAAACTCGAGACTAAACGAACACGGTAATTTAGATTCTTTTCTTATACTTTCTCTTTCAATTCTTTTCATGCACAGCAGCAGAGGGGACTCCCATTTCTTTGACATCCTTAACGTTTCTCCATTATGCTTTTAGTCATTGAAAGTGTTAGCGCCGCCATCTCAAGCCTGCGCCGGAATCAGTTGTCCCGGACTGCATTTTCCTGGAGGAGGGCAGCATATGCAGTCGTCATAATATATCTAGAAATATAATCCTCGGTGAATAGCTCATAAGCAGAACAAAATTGGAAGTTTGGCACGTAGGCGAAGCATAGAAAGCGATGGCAAGGTTTCGTGTTGCACTGAATCTGTCTCAGAACACTGGCGCGACGAGAGGAGCCGCCAGGTGGCATTGCAGGCGTTGCACTATACATGCGCAATGGACAAATGGCGCAACAGAAGCTCCCTGCACCGATGTGTGCGGTCGACATAGAGAAGTCTAGAATTATGATCTTTAATGAAGAGACAAGTAATTACGTGGTCTCAATTCAATGGCAAGTGATACCCATAGTCAAGCAATATAAGTACCTCGGCGTATACATAAACGAAGGAAAGTGTTACTCAAGCAGACACCAAGAGAATCTGAAAATAAAGGAGCAGCAGCAAGCTGCAAGAATGAAACACAGAGCACTGTGGGGCTACTAAGTATGAGGTTTTGCTTGGAATCTGGAAAGGAGTAAGGGTGCATCGTTAGGGTTCGTAAATGCCATTCTATTCTTAAAATCTGATATCTTGTCGGTGTTGGAAGTTAACCAAAGGCCAGTAGGTCGGTTGGCTTTGGAAGCCCACGGCAAAACCACAAATGAGGCAGTGCTGGGTGACATGGGTTGGACCTCTTTTGCAGTCGGAGAAGCACAGAGCAAAATTAGTTATAAAGAAAGACTCAGGAAGATGGATTGCATTAAATGGGCAGCTAAAGTGCACAAGTATCTGTACTTGACAAGCGTCGACACAGAGGGGAGGAAGAGGTCAAGAAAGTTGGCAACGAAGTATGGAGTAATTGAAAGGGTAACAGGATGACCACGCGTCATCAGGGACAAAGTGATAGAAACAGAGAGCGTTACTTGGATGTAAACAATCGAAACAAAAAGGACCATGATGATTTACAAAAATGAGATGAAGGATCTTAAAGAGGAAAATCTGTACGATAACAAAAATATCAGTGCCATGTTATTGGAGCCGCGAGCCGGATGCCTAAGAACAAAAACATACCGGAGCAAATATTCGGAACTAGATGAGACATGTGTATGCTGCACCGAAAATCCGGAGAACGCTCAGCACATCCTAATGGAATTCGAAGGGTTTCACCTTGTGAGAACCACACACAGCGTACAGCTTCCAGAAGCTGTACGGAAGCGTCAACCGGTCAGCTGTTGAGATAAGCAAGAGACGTTTAGAGTACTGGTGGAAAAAAAGCAGGAAAGTAATTGATACGACCGAATCTCTTACAGTCATAGCTAGAGGTACAACGTAGATTTAGAAGGAAAAAATTAAGATGTATGGATAAATGCTAGATAAAAAACATGTATAGCATGCCTGATTAAATCAAGCAGGCTAGGTGACTATTTCTCATCGTTAGGTTTCAAGGAGGATGCCAATAAATCATGATCACCATCTCGATAGTCTTTTAAATGGTGAAGAGCTATAAAAAAGTCGTATCTCTGCCCCAAAGGCGAAGCATACATTCCCACAGCAAATTAGCAGACAGCCATACGAAATAAGGATAGTACTTTTATCGACCGCATAAACGTGCAAACATTCGCTCGCTAACTAAATTAACAAGCATAGCGTCAGCGCGCACAGCAAACATGAACACATCACACTGGATGACCACAGACAGTCACTGTTTAAACGCTGATGTGAGGCGTCACGGCCGCAGCGAGCGAATTACGTGGTGTAACGCAAACTGAGCGCCGAGAACACACAGCACGCACAGAGGTACTACGAACGCGGCGGAAGGCTGCGTGCTTCCTCCCCGCGTTCGTCCCTTTCGCGCGGGCGAGATGCAGTCGCGATCGTCGGCTCCCCTCGCACGCTTTTAAGGCTCAATCACACCGGCGGCTTGAGGGGGTCGCGCGACCATTTGTGACTGGCGACCAAAACGCGACTGAAGGTGGCTGATGCTCGCAGCGGCAAGCGCGGGCGAACGTGACCTGCAAGTCGCAATCCATGGAAAACAGCCATGGATTTTTATTCGAGCGAAGAGGAAGGCGTCGTGACTGTGCTGATGTGCTCTGACGCGCGTGGTGTCAGCTGTGCGCAACTTTAGCGTTTTCTTTTGTTGCTGTTTAGCTTCCTGAGGATGCTACCGCGTACATCCGATATGTTTCTGTAACTGCTCCGCCCGAGAAAAGCCGACTATCTGCGACAATTTGCAACTTGTGGCTTTGCGACCAACTTGGTCGTGCGACCGCTGTCATACTCGCACATACAGCGTAGGGCGCGGGGCGACGGTGTTGTCGCTTTCCGACTTTTGGGGGAACATCATGGCGACACCAACGCCGACGGCGGAAATACGCCTGTAGTGTGCATATAGTTGTTATCACAATAAAATGATTCCCAAGAAAGGAGCTTGACGTTTACTGCTCTCCTTTGCGCTCTGGCCACGATATGCACTACGGGAGACCGCACATGCTGCTCAGCAGCAACAATGATGTTTACACACACAACGATCGAGCCAGCAGCGGAAGCCAGAACGCTGCCCTGTTCCCGGCAGAGGCGATTGAGTGCAGCGTAGATTTCGTTTCGTCGCATTTGAAGCCAAGTGCACTGCGCATCTCTGGAGACCTCTGTTGTTCCGCCACGCGTGGGCTACGCATATGTGTCAACAGCCTGATAGAACGACGATGGTGAAGGTAGCGCCAACGGCA
This sequence comes from Dermacentor variabilis, assembly GCF_050947875.1. Taxonomy (NCBI): domain Eukaryota; kingdom Metazoa; phylum Arthropoda; class Arachnida; order Ixodida; family Ixodidae; genus Dermacentor; species Dermacentor variabilis. The sequence goes on along the minus strand of NC_134571.1, from coordinate 88,553,993 downwards.
CGAACGAACGTGGAGCGTCCGTATAATTGCTGTAGTAATAAACTCGTCACGTGAGCAGCAGGAAAGTAAGAATCGTGCACCATTCTGGCGAAGAGCAATACGGAATCGAGTGCGGAACGCCTGCATTCAATGTTAGTAGGTCACGATAAGCAGGAGGGTAGGAAGAAAAGGTGAGATAATGGAGAGGGTGACATGCAAAACGAGCAGAAGCAATTCTGATCTGAAAACAGAAAAAAAGACGTTTAGCTAGAAGAAGGTCCGTTCCTAAGGAAACGCTAAATGAGGGGACGGTGTAACGGCTACTGAGAACACATCGCGTCATTATGTCGTGCCCATTTCTCATTTGTGCTGTCCGCTATACGCCCTACAACGTGTTGTTAAACAACGACGAGTACTTCCGACTTTGCTAGCGGGTGACTTCCATAAAGAGTCACCCTGAAGTCAGTACCAGTACATTTGTAGTTTGTTTTTTTTTTAGCCACGACGTAAGCCTAACGGTTCAGGTGGTCTATAGCGACGATAATCGACGACAATGAGCACTCAGAAGCATCACTTACGCGTACATACATTGTAAAACAGACAGCGGTGTTGAAAGCGTTGTTAAGGTGCCTACTTGCCTTAACGTAACAGGCACTGGTACGAAATTCTCTCAGCTGGAACTTTTGTGTTGTAACACACAGCGTAGTATACTTGTCAAACGAGTGCAAGTAATTGATAATAGCTGCCTTGTATGTTACTGTCATTAGACTGGTGCCAACGAAAAGAACTTAGATGTCAGAGCTACTGTTATACCGCCAGTCCAGACAGGGGGTCAGAAATCTTGCGCCTCTGGAAACTCTGCCGGTAGAAATTCGAGCTAAAAATGGGCATCCCATACCGAGGAAGGACTCGGTCAAGATACTAGGTCTCCTCATTGATGCCAAGGGCTGTAACTCGACGGCTCTCAACAGGCTCACTGGACAGGCTAGTATTGTCCTAAGACTTGTAGCCCGCGTCTCAAATCGAAGAGGTGGTCTTAAAGAGGACAATTTGCTCAGAGCTTATCAGGCATTCTTCCTGAGTCATGTCACCTACATCGCGCCGTACCTTAATTGGGGTAAAGCGGAAAAGGACAAGCTCGACTCCCTAATCAGAACCGGCCTCAAGCGCGTGCTCGGCCTTCCGCAGTCCACAAGCACTGAGAAGCTGCTGGAGCTAGGACTCCATAACACCATCGATGAGCTAATAGAAGCTCACACAGCGGCTCAGATAATGAGACTTTCATCCACTAAGTCAGGGATTAAGATTTTAGAAGAAGCAGGAATCCAACCCAGACATGAACCGGCGACCAAAGTTAGCTTGACCCGGGAAACCAGAGCTCGCATCATGGTTCACCCCGTCCCGCGAAACATCCACCAAGTGCATAACCAGGGAAGAAGATTCGCGAGAGCCAAGTCCATCCTTAAAGAGATCAATCAGCAGAAGCTAGATGCCCTCTTTGTCGATGCTGCCAGATATGACAGTGAGGATAAGTTCGCTGTCTCGGTGGTAGACGCGGCAGGCAACCTGGTCAATGCAGCCTCTGTTTATACTAAGTTTGCCCATGTGGCGGAGGAAGCGCCGATCGCTCTGGCTTTTCACGGCTCAAAAGTTCCCGCTATCGTCTTCTCGGACTCGCGCACAGCGGTTAGATCCTTCTCGTCCGCCCTCATATCTGAACAGGCGTACAGTATTGTGATCAAAGCACTTCAAAGGACTAGGGAGAGTACCGAAGGAGGATACCAAATTTCGTGGTTCCCAGCCCATCTAGATAGCTCAATTAACCCGCTTGGATGTAATCCTAACGAGCAGGCCCACCGGAGAGCGCGCGATTTCACGCACCGCGCTGTCGCGGGTAGCCAGGCTTGGAACGAGGTCAACATTCACAAAGATCCATTAAGTACATTCCACGAAATTGTTTCCCATTATCGACTAGGCAGGAGGACATTTCCACCCCCTCACCCCAAATTGAACAAACCCCAGGCTACCACACTAAGACTCCTGCAAACCCGTACATATCCCACTCCTCGGTCTCTTCACAGGATAGATCCTGAACACTCACAGTCTTGCCCCAAATGTGGTCATGACTCATGCTCCTTTGACCACATGCTCTGGCTGTGCCCAGCGCTTAACGCCTCTCCACCCATCACGAAAGAACAATGGCAGGACTCTCTCAAGAGCAGCAATCTCAACATTCAACTCCAGGCTGTCCAGAGGGCCCACGACATTGCCGCGGGACTTGATCTCCCGGTTCCATCGTGGGCGGAGCCACCGACTTGATCTTCGGGAGCCTTCGGTTTGGCTCCCCTAGGTCTCAGTCCCTCAGGACTCAAATAAAGTTCTTGTCATGTCATGTCATGTACATTGATTTTATTCGCATCCTAATGCTTTTGCCAAATGTAATTTGACCGCCACTATAAAGCGTCATCTTACCCAAATGACTTAAGCCATACAGCGTATTGCAGAGCAGGACAAAGTATATTATGTATTAAAGCATATCGCTATTAAATGTGTGTTTAAAGTATTCATGTTGGCTGCTAAAACCTGCATACAATCTACTCAAATATACTCAAATGACCTAGCCATACAGGATATTCTAGAGCGCGACAAGGCATTTTAATTAGTAAAGAACATTCCTAATAAATGTGGGCTTTAATATTCATGTCTGCAGTCATAATCTCCATACTATTGGCCTCGATCTCCACCACTGGAAAAGCTGGCGCCACCGTCGGCGTGACGTCCTATTAGGGATCACGTGGACATAGCGGCCGCGTCGGCTGCTTCGGGAGCGCCGAAGCGAGCTGAAAACGAGAGTTTAAATTCCCTCGTACGCTGCGGTCCTCATTTAGTGACGAGATTTTCCCGCTTCGAGTGTCTCTTTTACAACGCTGGAAAGCACTACAATAGGTAGTGGCTGCCTTTGAAGGCGCGCAACATGGTAGGCTACTGCTCGGTGCCGCAGTGCCGGACGTACGCAACGGAGCCCGGTGTCAGCCTTATTCACACGTAGCCGCAGGACAAGGAGCTGCGTGAAGCTTGGCTAGCGAAACATAAAACCGGCAAACAGTAATCGGCTACAACTCGGGTATGCAGGAAGCACAGACGCGAGGAAGATTTCTGCTACGGCGCCGGGTCTGCGATGTTCGGAAAACACGCACCGAGACGCTCGCCCGAGTCCGCTGCCCGACTAATGTGATGACGGTTTGGTCTATGAACTTGTCGATGCTATAGATACTGGCAAGTTCACTGGAGTGGAAAGGGAGCGGTAACAAGCAAATTAAAAAAAGCATGGCATATGATCATGTTTTTGTTATGAATTCTGTGCACTGGATTACAAAAAAGAAAAAATAATAGTGAAACATCCAAGAATTTAGAAGAAAAAGAAAGACTGAATCGTCGCGACCGCACATCACAGTCTCCGTAGACGTCGAAGTCTCTACAATGAAATTATTTTTGAACAGCTCTGATAGCGCCCACGCAACAATGGTTGCTTGTATACTGTCAAATGCTCATATTCTGCGGCCTAAAGCTCATGGCACGGTTCGAATGCGCGCACGCGGCGAAAGCGAAACAGTGCGCAGACAAGCATGCAGACGCGCAGTCCGTCGCTGCGAATTTGTGCGACTGCTGTATTGAGGCTTCATTCTATTACGCTCCATTTAGTTATACAAACACTATAAGAACATATTTCACATATTTTGCTCTCAGCGTTTACCCACATTTCAAGCAAGAAAGCCGGTTCGGAAGTCTCCATCGCGGCGACCGCGCGCAGTGGCGTTCACTGTACGTATTCGGTAAAGAGATAGCGTCTGTAAACGAGCCTATTTCAGTTTGCCCAAGATTATTATTTAGACAGTAAAAAACCTCTCGTTTCGAAAGTACTTACAAAAATGTCCGGGACAGCTCGCGCATGGTGTTTTCAGTGAGCGCTGGCATCAAAACCTATGAGGAGCGTGCCGCGTGATCCCTCATACTACACCAGCGAGGAGCTTCCGATAGATGGCGACTCCGTAACTCCTCGCCGCCAATATAGCTGATTTTTGCAACATTTGGCACTGACTGAGTTGGATGCTTCAGCTAATGTTTATGTCATCGAGCATAAGGCCAAGATTTACATTATATTTTTATTGTTATATTAGAATAATAGTCCAACCATGGACTTAGGAATAGGAATAAATGTGCTTAGGAATAAATGTTCCCAAAAGTTGAGCAACAATAACGCCATTGTCGAACTTTTCGACAATAAATTTTGTCGTATCAGACAAACCTTCTACACTAATGATAGTAAGCAACTTAGGGGATCGGAACCCGCATTATATTTAAGTGATTCTTACATTAAAATACTCCTGCTCTATCTTCAGTTATGTATTACACATCAGCAACTCAATAAAACGTGATTCAATTCTGATTGTGTGAGAAGTGTACAGCCTGTCTTGCAATTTGACAAAATCACAATAAGCTGTCGAGCTTGCAATTTATCATGGATAATACTAAATAGGTTTTAAGCAAAATTTCTCGACAGACCTTAATGTTCATATGTGGCGTTGCTGAAAGCGACACTTTTGCTATCAGTTTGAAAATCTACTATTAACTACACTTTATTTCAATAATTCACCTTTCTATATAAATTAAGTGACAGTATCATTTTCAGCTTAATATATCTAACGTTCTATTCGGATCAACAAGTTGCACTTCATAAAGGGAACTCTTTTTGGTGTCTGCCTTATATTGACCGAACGAAAAAAAAAAGAAAGCTTTCAACTCTTCCGGTTTTTCTGATGCGTGCGACATGACCTTGTTAACTTTTAATCGACTAAACTTATATATCTGTTCATGGTTGCGGTTGAGCTTTCTCGCGATTACTAAATGATGGCACTCTTTCATAGGATGCTATGGAGGCTCTGATGCATCGTGAAGTTTGCGACTGGGTGGTTTCAAACGGAAGTAACATATGCTTCAACAGTTTTGTTCGAAAAAGTGGGTAAGCAAGCACGAAGATGGTGTAGTAGAATTGCTTTGTACTTTTCAGGTCTTTTCTGAGGTCACAAGGACGGGACGTGGAATGCTGGCCAACGCACAAACTCTTACGGTGACCCGCACACCAAGGAAAACACCTGCATTCACTTCAATGTTGTCCTAAGTGATGGTGGGCCTAGTGCAGTGGTAAAATCTCCGTGTCGAAGGGGTTGTCTGTCCATTGCAAAGTAAAGATTGATGCAACAATTGAGGCGCAGTGAACTTTACATTGTACATACTTGCTTGCACGACGCAACGTTTTTTTTTTTTCTTTCCTTTTAGACTCCGAAGGCACCTTACGCACGGCACATAGACGTACACTCTGAATGCGAAGATTACGGACACGTTAGTTTCTATATCCATTACCTGCCGCTCGCACGCGCATTTGATTCCATTTCTACACCATATAAAGGCATGCCGCTTTAAGATCCTGAGCCAACTTCCTTCCTTCGCAGCGCGAGAGCCTCGTAGCAAAGAAAACATAACGTACAAGGACATGTTTGTTATCTGTGTACATAATCTTAGACATATGCTTACTTTCGGTGTCTTTTCTTCATAAACATTTTCTAAACAGTGCGAAGGTCAGCGAAACCCAAACATGGGGTCCGGGTGGTCGCTGGACGGCCATAAAACTCTCGCCACTTCTCTCGTCCGCCAAGTACAAACACATGAGCGCTACACGAGGGATCCGAGCTGACCTGCTTGGCCTTCTTCTTACGGCTGCCTGCTCCAAAAAACGTTCGTTTTGCGGAGACGAGAGGAGCCCGAATTAGCATTCCCGCCCTTACAGAAAGTAAGCAACACGTGCAAAAGGACCGAAGTTGAGCCGACCGAGACAAAAACAGAAAGATGAGGAAAGGATTCGGCGTCCTCTGGGCCACTCTCACAGCCCCACAACCATCTCGTATACTTTTTTTTTCACGTCGCTGTTAGCAGAAGCTTCAATGAGACAAAAAATTAATAAATAAAAGAGAAAAAAATGAAGATAAAAGCCTGCTTTCTTTTGCTACTCTTTCTCTCTCTTTCTCTCTCTCTCTCTCTCTCTGATTCAAACCGACTGCCCAGGGCTGAGTCAGCACGCGCAGGAAAATACTCATTCTCCCACGTGTGTGCGCCTGCCAAGTTAGCCGAGAACGTGGACCAAGCCAGGAAAAGAGACCGTTGTTCATCCCTGGCTGCCGCTTACGCGATGCTGTCACTCGTTCGTGTTACCCGTTTTTGCACTAGAACGCGCAACCTTGTGTAAGCGTTAGGTATTCCACATGCAAGGTCGCGGGAAGACTCTGCCGGCGCCCGTTTGGCGTGGACTCTGTCGCCAGGGTCGTCGTATCCTATTCATCCCGTTTGAAAAGATCTTAAAAAAAAATAAACAAGCAAAAGAAAACAAAAAAAGACACGATATTCGGTCTGAATATCGGTGTCTTTCTTGTAGAGTGCTTTGTTTTATAAAACGGAGGAAGCGTAAGTATGAAGCGCGCAAAGCTGAAAGTACGAAAATTAGTTTTACATACTGTGACAGCCCTCAAGAAAAAATTGTGGTTCTTATCCACTCATAGCAGGAGAGACAGACGAAGGGGGAAATGCAGGGAGGTTAACTAGAGGGGAAGATCCGGTTTGCTACCTAAAGCTGGGGAGAGAGATTATGGGAATGGAGTAAGGTGACAGGAAAATGCAGGTAGAGAGAGGAATACAGGGAGCACAAATACACTATCACAGTCGGTCATTGTCACCGCACACTATCACCGCACAATGCAGTAGCACTTGTAGCAGTTTAAACTTCAGTTCTGGCTACAGCCGCTTGTCCAAGTCTGTTGTCTTCAAAACCGGCAACAGTGCCCTCGACGATGGCTTGTAATATCGGCATTATAAAGTTATTTTCTCAGTGAAAGGTGTTTGGTGAAAGCACGCTATCACGACTACGAGCTATCGTCCCTGTAAATTGTAGCGAGGATGGTCCCAGCGAAAGTGTTGAAGAGTCCACTCGCTACCCGAGTCATTACACGAGGCGACATCGGTACATCCGATTCGGAAAGCAAAAGATTTCTTAAAGGTCACTGCTAGCCATATTCGACAAAGCAGGGTAACTTCGCGTCGGTAGAATACAGCTGGGATCATCAGAGTCCATCCGGCAGAGCCCAACCGTTACACCTGACGTCCATGCACATATATCGTCGGCGTACATTTATATCTTGACGAAAGTAATCAATGTAGTATAGCTGGCCAGAAATAGGGGGCTTGTAAGGTTTACGACGCAGACACTCGAGAGCCCTGTTTCCTTCCCCTGTCATGTGCATCGTGTAAAAAAGCCACGTTCCGTCAGCAAGTTGACGCTAAGGTATCTGTGTACGTAGCTTCATGAGGTGCGCAACATCATTTACAGTGATCCCGAAATGAGCACGCAACCATCGAGTAGACAAGTCTTCTAGAGCACCATGCACAAGAATAGAACACTGTGTCGAGATTGCGTTTTGCAGAACAGAGGCTGCGAGGCCACTGCCTATTTTGCCGTGGGCAGTTATATTTTACTACCCACTGCGACAATCGCTACCAGGCATAGCAATACGCCCCACCATCCGCCATCTGACAGGTCAGAGTGTTTGATAACAGCTACTGTATTTCGATGTTATGCGAAAGCACGAAAAGTCCCATGTATTTATTGTTAGTAAAATCTGGTTTAAAGGCGAAAAAGTAACTTATAAGGCTATGCTGCGCCAGTGAGCAATTTGTTGTCGGCCATTGAGGAGGCGGCCCTGTCACTGCCTTGGAAGTTCTTTTAATAGGGCGAACTTCGTGCCAGCTATGTATTAAATAACATAACTACTTTTCTTTTGTCGGAAGTGCCCTTGCACCTGAGCAACATCGGCGTGGAAATACTATATTGTTACACCTATCGCACCAGTCTAGACTTGATTATATCGGCGGGTTGTGTGTGTGAGCTATGAGCTGACTTTCATAAACGTGTTGTGTGCACGTGAACGGACTATCCTTCTGTAACCCTTCCCCACGTGTAATGTAGCAAAGCGGGCGCGACGTTGGTTAAGTTCCTTGCCTTTCCTTCTGATCTCTCTCTCTTTCTCTTTCTTGTTTATCTCTCTCTCTTTTACCATCTGTCTTTCTCACTTTCTGTAACTGACCATAGCATGAAACCACAACTAACGAAGGAACATTTAGCGTGATTTTGGGGGGAAACGCACTTGGCACGCTGCAAACAGGCTAATACTTCTCCATTCAGGGCAAGGCAGAAAGTTTAGGCTAACAGTTGCCGTTACGCTTTCCTAACCAGAAAAAAACGAAGCCGCATTTATTAAAGCATGTGCCCTTATTTGATTTCCTTCACGCACGCTGGGTGGAACTTCGGCGCATTTTCATAATAAAACTGTGCAGTTTAATTTCATAACCTCCACGTGCACTTTATATCTCGTGCGGCGACAAAACAATGCGCAGTGGTTTCGGTGAATGCAAGTACAGAGCTTTACATAAACCCCATTTTCTCGGAGATTCACTGTGCGACGCGATGGCCGCAGAAAGTAACACGTTATATGCATTTTGTGCGAAGCTGGAGATGTGTAAGTAAACAGTTGCGCCTCGCGGCATCATCAATTTTCGTTTGTGCCGGCGCCCTCCTAGGTTGGCGACGAGTTTTCTGGAGTCAAGCTAAACATTTCCTTCCGTCTTCGTTGTTTGCACTTCTTTTTTATCCCCTACTTCGCAGAACCCCTACATTTTTTCTGACGGCGCAAAATATGCGACCCTCAGACAATGAGACACCGAAGCCAGCGCCACTGCGAACTCTTAATTGAGATGAAAGCGCTATAGGCCTGCGCATATTCCTCGTGAACGTGCAATACGCGAACAATGTCATCATTGTGACCATACAATTTTATTCTTCCACTACTTCTTCCTTTTACTTTTCAAGCCTGCATATAAGCAAGGTCTTCACCGCGCAGAATGTAAAATATGTGCTAAAATAAAGCAAGAAGAAGTCGAAGATACAAAGGTATAGTTCTCAAAATCTATGATATGACTTATTGTGGTTGTGAACTGGCTGAGGTAGAATGTATTTCCACATAATGCGTTTCCCTTGCTGCAGGGCTACTCTGGAACACGCATAACTGGTTCACAAGACAGAATTACAACAACTAGCGGGAATGTTTGCTTTGACCGGAGCAGCCGATTAACGAGCACCTATAGGACAGTTGTGTCACGTGTACTGCAATAGTTGTGCACTTTCTTGCCGTCATTGAGACAGGCTCAGAAATACACAAGGAGCTCAGAGACACATTGTTCGCTTTTTGTTTTACATTCTTCTTCATTTAATTTCGGGTGCCTTTAGCTGTTAGCAACCAGTTCTCCGCTGTCTAAGGAACTGACTCTAACGGAAAACGTAAAAGAACACATGCTGCATGCATACGTCATCAGTTTGACTGATGGAGTTCAGTTGCAAATTTGCTTTCACTTTGTTTTGTCAAATAAAAAAAAATAAAAATGAAGTAGAAGCAAGAGTATTCTTCTCGGAAAAAAATAAAGAAAGAAAGAACATACTTTTACTTTTGCCGATTTATTCCCATCGACTGCACAGAAGATGCAAGGACGCGAAATTGACGCAGTCAGAATTGACCAATCAGACAGCGAGCGACAAGGCGTCAAAATGACCTATGGTTAAAGCTTTTGGATCCGCAGAATCTTGCAGGTGGGGGTGGATTAGATTGCTAAAATAACTTCGTTTGGATTGACGCCTGAGAGGTGGCGCTGTATGGGAAGGCGAAACCTGCACACTGGTATACGTGCCCTAATACAGCTATTGTGAGCCGGAGAGCACAGAGGAAATTTGAAATTCGGAAAGAATAAGCATATCTATTCTCCTAGGACAAGTGCCTCCGCTTTAGCATAGATTTAGGCTAGTCAGTCTTGAAAGTTTTTTTAAGGTTCAGGAATGGCAGGCGTTCAGAAAACAGCCATTTGTGTGCCCTGGCGCAGTACTAGTTCACTCGTCAGTGGCACGGCATTTTCTACCAATGACGCAATCGCGGCGCAGTATCTCAATTAGTTAGAGCATCGCACGCGTAATGCGAAGATGTGGAATCGTTCCCCACAAGCGGGAAGTTGTTTTTTCGTCCACTTTCATTGCCATTAATTTATAATTTTCTTCAATTCAAATAATAAGTACAAGTAATTTCCCCTATGTTTTCGTTGGTGTCTTCGTTTGTTCGCTTCTCATGATATCATTAATAAAAATCAAGTCCCTCAGTCAACCCCTTTTCTTCTATGTTATACTTTCAGGGATATTGCGAATAAGCATTAGGAAAAACTTGGAAGCAATATTTTTTTGTAACTTGTTTGAGCAGTAAGTAGAGTATGTAATGCGGTCCTATAGTAAAGGTTGGGGAGCAGAGACTGCATTTCTTTAAAGTTTTGATTGGTTGCCCCGTTGATCTCGTTTTGTTCTCGAAATAACTAGCCCGGATAAGGGCTGTGGTTTTTGGCTGAAGGTCACTTGAAGGTCGCTGTGAAGGGGAGCTAAAAGCACTTCATGCTTAATAGATTTTTTAACCGACGTTCATATAATTCCACAGAAGCGCCTGTCGTCTGGGACGCCATCATTACTGGCAACGGAGCAAGCAAAAACGGCAAGGGAATGACATTAGCTTCGTGTTTCTGCCGACGACTGTCTCTCAATGAAATATGTGAGGAGTTCGAGATCCTATGATTTTTACTGAGCAAGCTTCGTAGCAGCAGGTGACAATAGGATATGGGCAATAATCTTAATACGATTATTATTTAGGAAAGCACCCCCCAATAATATATTTTGTTATTCTCCATATGAGTCTTATAGTCATCGCGGAATAGAAGTGAGCCAGTGCTCCAAAGATATTCTTTCATTTAAGACAATTGCCTTTCTATAGCACCAATTTCCGGAAATTCAGTCTTGTTCCGAATCGCCTTTTTTTCCCCTAAATCTGAGACCATCGTAATCGAAACAACAAACCAACCGATTTCCTGCAGCCGACGCGTCTTCATGTGTAGCCGCTCTCCGAAAGCTGCAAGTACATCTTTCTTTAAGTTTAAGAAGCGCCTCAAGTGGCCAGTGTTGACTACCTGGCGCACATGACCCCATTGAGGTGTCGATTTGGAGTGCGGACACTCGTGTAGTCGTTTCTGCAGTACAGAACGCTTAAAAACATTGACAGCGTCTGGGAGCGCCGTCCTTGCGCGAAAGTCGCTAGGGGCTGCACGAAACGGAAAGTATAAGACGCATTGCCACATCAAAGGGAGAGAAGATCGATATAGAGCACGAGAAGCGTCGGATGCCACGAAAAGAACTGCGCATTACAAAAGCCGTGATCCTGTCGAAGACACTTCGGTCCGCGGGGCTCGTGTTACCTATTAGAAGGGACAACGGTCCGGAGAGCCCGTGTTGCCGACGAACGGCATGCGCTCGCTCTTTTGTTTTGCTCCAGGCGAAAGCGATATACACAGCCTACCGAAAGTACCGGCATGGCTGTGGCTCTGAGCGCAGAGCACCTCGCACGTGGCGGAAATTGATGCCACGGGGTGCACGCAGGGGAGCAACAGTAATGAAGCTATTCCTTTCATGTAGGGTAGAACCACCTGCTCATAAATGAGGGGGTTTTTTGGCACACAGATGTGAATAGTACGAGGCTTCGTGTAGTATGGTCGGGTGCTTCCGCTGTGGGCTATCAAGGGAGGCGATGCAAGACGTAATTTTGCGTGGCTGCGCTATAACCGTGAAAATGTGTACAAGGAAACTAGAAACCGCAGGCCAATGCACCAAGCACTGTGTCAGTACTACATAGGTTTTCCTTTTTTTTTTTTTGGCGCGGTAAAAACTGCTGCAGTGGTAAAGTGCGAAGACACTGTTACCTCTTTGACAGCCCCGTCAAAATACACGGCGTTCAGCTGTTTGCAACACAGATGAAGCTGCGCGAGAAACATGGTGGGAAAGCTTCCTCGGAGAAAGGAGGGGAGGGGGGGGGTCTTTCGATATACTGTAACCTGCCGCAAAAGAAAAGAAAATCAAGCGGGAGGCGTGAGAGCAACACCTTGGCGCTGAGACTTCAAAGCCAAAGACGTCCAACTTATTTTTTTTCTACACACGCCATTAGTATACCCTCCTCAGCAAGTTCTATGCCAACTTTGGCACTATCAAAAATGCCACGTTCTTATTTTTCTTGGGCGTTTTCTGAAAACGATAGTGAGCCATTCATACCACCTTATTGAATATAAATGCCCAAAGTAAGTAGACGGCATTCCTGGGGAGACATTAAAGGTCAAGTTTGGCGTTGCAGGTTGGGATAGAAGGTTATTCGATCCGCGGTCGGGCGGATAATCGCAGCGAGGCTTGCAGCCTACCGATGGGCACTTCAATAAAAAATTTAGAAAAAGTTAGGATTAATAAAAGCAATGAAAATGGATGAAAACAGAAGCACTATAGGGCATACAATCTTGAAGAAGATATCAGAAACTTCAGAAAATAAATTTTCTGATAACGCAGGATGTTAAGTGAGAAATCCTTGAACGAAGTGTTTAGAAAACACTGTCTTGGTCCTGTACCACCTTCGGGCAGCCGTTCCCTAGACTGTGACGTTGGAATTTCTACTGTTGCGTCTTTCTACATTTGTCAGAGAAAATTAGTGGCCCGCCTCATGAATTCCAGCACTGGCGACGATTACAAATTGGTTATAACACTACCGTAGAAAGTAACGGTATTGATATAAGAAACGTCAACGTACGAGTCGATATGATTGTGGTGGAGGAAACTTGGAAAGAACTGTGTGCCTTCTTGTTCCTTATACATGCCCAAACAGGGAAACAAAAAGCGTTCAAACGAAGAGGCAACAGATAATTTTCAGTTCTACAGTGCAGGGCCACAATAGCAAGTTCGATAATGCTGCCAACGTTATGTAGCAATATGCAGCCTTAACGACGTAGGGTAAGTCCGATGTATGCTCGATTTTTTTAGTGGACGGAAAGAGGATGATACAGAAACGAAAAAAAGCAGGGAGAATAACAAGGCACAAGTCTCCGGTTTGCTAATCTGCACTGGGGTTGCATAAATGGTGGTCAGAAAGAGGATAGGAGTAGAGAGAAAGAAAAACATCGACGATTACAAAAAGAAAGCACACACACACAATAATGTTTTCATAGTCTTCTGATGGGACAACGAGTCAGGTCTACGTTGTAAGATTCTCTCTTCTGGAACCCGTCGGGCCTGAAAATGGTTGGCATAGCGGTGAGTAAGCGTCTCTGAGAACAATACTGTGGAAACTGGCACAGATTAAGGTTGATCGTATTACGTTCACCGGAGTGGTCATAGGCTGCAGTGTCGGTCATTCGTATGCGGAAGGCGTAGGCATTGGTGAAACGCCACAGCCAACCATAGCCTGCATGAAATGGTCGCATCTCTTTGTGGCAGTCCTGACAGAAACCGAAGGCTGAAGGTTATGTCCAGGGAACGTAGTCGCGTATACCACCTGTCCCAGCTAAGGTTAGCTCAGCTATGCAAGAAAAAATTATTTAACAAATTCGCCGCCAATTGTATACACCCTAATGCGAAATTTGAGCGCAGCTCTAAACGTGTTTTCATTTCGCGATATTGTGAGGCAAAGAAATTGAGAGAGACATGTATCAGAGTCGGCAAACATCGAAGTAAGATGTACGGGTCAAGCGCGTCGGCTTTTATACGCTGGTACATGGTACTTGTCGAAGGTTCCAGCGTAATCGCTAGTGCGGCGTGGCATCCAGAAAGTATTACACACAATCAGATTACAAAACAATCGCAAACCATGACAATCAAAACAAGCACATCTGCTCACCGCGTGGTATTCTGAGTCACCAAATTCTACCCGCAAGCTTATCCAATTGCCGAGATCGCTGAACCATCATCTGCAGGAAAACGCGATTGCAGGAGGAGCTGCAGCAGTTTGCCTCCGAAACTTCAAGCCAGCTTCTTTAACTTCTCAACATCCACCTATCCTTGTATGGATGGATGGATGGATGGGTGGATGGATATTATGAGCGTCCCCTTTGGAACGCCCCGGGGCGGTGGGCCGCGCCACCAAGCTCTTGCCATTATACTGCCTAATGTCCTACCTAGGTTAAAAAAAATGAAACAAAAATGACGAACATCCATACCAAAATTTTCTGCTCCCCTATTGTGAAGCTTGCTCTTGCACGCCTCCCCACCCCTCGTAGCCTCCCTACTTTTCTTCCACCAATCTTCCAATCGCCTCTTACTAATCTCTACTGCGGACATAATTACTTTCCCCCTGCTCTCGCTGAACCCAAGGGCTTCAAGGAGGCCAGTGGTGCTTAAATCGACCGCTGGGCAGATATCTTCACGTTCTAATATGACATGCTCCATCGTATCCCTAGCTTTACCACTGCAAGCACATTTTTCTTCTTCCTTGTTGTATCTTGCTTTGTATCCTAATCTCGCTTCGAAAAGTAATGAATTTCCCTTTGAATTATCATAAATCGTTTCTTCCCTGATTTCGCGTTTTCCTCTTAAGTAGTTACTCATGGCAGGTTTCTTTTCCATTGCCGCCACCCATGAGATTATTTCAGCCTCTCTGACTTACCACTTGACGTTCTTTGTTGCTGCGTTGCTCACCCTAGAGGCCGCACACTTGCTGGTGAACTTCCTAATTATTTTCCTCCATTGTGAATCAATATTTTTCCTGTACAAATACCTCAACAGCCTCCCAGCCCATCTACTGTTTTCCACATTCCTCACTCCTTCTTCATAATCAATTTTACTATGAGCCGTCCTCGCTTCAAAACTTCTCCAGCCCGTATCGCCCTGCACAGCTTCATTTGTAGTCTTCCCATGAGGGCCCAATGGGAGGCATGCTCCTCAGCTTTGGTTGCCATTGAGTCCTGATTGTACCCCTGATTTCAAGCAAACAACCGCATTTCCAAATGTAAGTCCTAGAACCATTACACCTTTCGACATACCTCGGAGCACCTCGTACCTATTGTATCTACATAGCGCTCTGTTCTTCATTATCGCTGCATTTCTCTTCCGTTCACTGTTGCTTTTTCCTGTGTTTCCATGTGTCTATTGCCTGCGTTTTTCCATATACTAAGGTATATATATATATATATATATATATATATATATATATATAAATATATATATATATGCAAATCACTTTGCTTGTTAGCTAGCAACACCCGCCGTGGTTGCTCAGTGGCTATGGTGTTGGGCTGCTGAGCACGAGGTCGCGGGATCGAATCCCGGCCACGGCGGCCGCATTTCGATGGGGGCGAAATGCGAAAACAACCGTGTGCTTAGATTTAGGTGCACGTTAAAGAACCCCAGGTGGTCAAAATTTCCGGAGTCCTCCACTACGGCGTGCCTCATAATCAGAAAGTGGTTTTGGCACGTAAAACCCCAAATATTATTATTAGCTAGCAACAGGATGTCGTCCGCATAAAACAAACCTTGAAGCTGCCGCTCTACTATTGTACCCGCTTATTTGTATGCGAAATCAAACCCGATATTACTTCCGTCTAGCGCCCTTTCCATCCTTACCATGTACATCATAAACAGCAGTCCCTTGTTGATATCAACTTTCTCCTCGCTCCTCATCCCTTCCCATTCAACGCAAACGGTATTTTCTGGGTAAATCTCTCTCAAAGCTTGCCGACAATCGTCGCCTAAGCCTTCCCCTTCCAGAATATCCCACAACATGTTGCGGTCTACGTTGTGGCACGCACCTGTAATGTCTAAAAAGGCCCCATATAACGGTCTGCTTTCTACTCTTGATATTTCAATACACTGAGGAAGAACAAATAAGTTATCATCCAAACGCCTACCTATTCTGAAACCATTCTGAAGTTCTTCCAATATGCAATCATTCTCTATCCATGCTTGCAGCTTTAATTTATTTGCCTGCATTGCTAACCTCTATATTACCGATGTAGTCGTCAACGGTCTATATACGAGTGAATTCTATCTTTCTCCTCCTTACATTTATAAGTTAAGTTCATTCTGCTTTGTCGCCGACTGTCTGGTATTCATCTATCTATCAAAGTTTTTTCCGCTGCTTTCATCAGAGCTTCCTTGCTTTTTTGTCCTAGTTTATTAATCTGCCTAACGGGAACTTCGCCTTCCCCGTGTGGCTGTGCGCTTGACGGAACCACAACGCCGCCTATCGCCAGGCTTTACAACCGCTCTAGGTCCTCCGAGAGTGCCGACGTAGCTCATAAAACGGCGTCAGTATCTCGATGCCTTGATAATGCTCCAGACCTGCAGCGCCAGCGCTGTTTAGCTTTAACAAAACGTACACTTTCGTCGCCTCGCACCGTCTGTCACTCGTACTTCAATGGGGTCGAAGGCCTTTGAGCACGGCATACCCTGAGATTACAGGTCAATATCCATAGTTTCCCAGTCTAGACTCCTGCTTTAACGCCACTCTAGAGTGGCAGCTAGCACGAAATGACCCTTTTGAAATCTGTTTAGCATTTCAAAAATAGAGTATCTCCTTGCTTTAAATAGTTGTCATAGATAAGTACGGTGATTAAATATTTAAACGGATGAATGCAGAGAAACCTATTAGTAAAGGTCATTTGCACTTCATGATTTGCATGCTGTCATCTCGGAGATTATGAACATCATTACAAACCCGTTAGCCAAAAACCCCCAAAAGAACAGCAAGAACAGCAGCGAACCCTAGAGGCATTGGTATAATGTCGTCTTTTTGTTGCATGTGTTCCTTATTACAGTTTGTGCCGCACTTAAACATTGTAGTGATACCGGGTCACAAAATGTGTGATTGAGCGTACTGCTTGACATGCATTTTCGCGTGCCAGCTTGCGTTTACAGAGAGAAAGGCACAACCGCCGGTTTCGGACTGTGGCTACGATTATGGTCACCCATGTACGGGTTCCGAGATGGAATGGTACGACCCAAGCCACTACGGTTGCCTCCGATATCGGGAGTCCCCCGCTAAGTCTCGGGGCGAGCAACTGGACTCTTTTGTAAGACACTGACCAGATGGCGCGGGCGTTTTTCGTGCTTTCAAATGTTTCGTACTTGTTACAGAGATGGCGCCAGTCATGCTAGAAAATTTTGAGCTAGATTTGTGCGTATATTTTCCAGGCGCAGTTCGCGCCACTATTCACCGAGATTTGTTAGGGCGACTCTAAACTTAACTCTAAAGTTCAGTAGAGAAGCCAGACCTACCGCCCCACTGCCCATAATTCGCTGATATCATTGCTGGTAAGAGCCGCAGCACTTAAATTATTGTTCGTGATGTTCTATTAATTCATTGAGGTATTACTTTAGAGTTCGCAGTATCTTAGGAACGTGTAAACGTCGTCGTGTTGCGTGAAACTAGAAGTTCACCTGTTCGTTGCACCGCAATCGCGAGCACGTGTACTAAAGTTTAGCTCTTCACACTGCCTCGTTTCCAGTGTAATTCAGCGCAGAGACGGTCATTGCAAGTGTGCTATGCCTAAACTTACTTTACGTTTACTTAGGTATATTGGTCGCCCTCAAATTAAACAAAAATACGCCGACAGTCGCTGGGAAACATGATTAATGTAAACACCGTCGAAGGCTTGGTCGCACCATCTGTTGTCCAGTAAGGACACCACTGCTGCAGAAAGATTTATCTCTGTGGTAGAGGTGATGTAGTTTTGCATTATAAGACGCTGTTTCTGACGAGGTGAATTTCTTGTGCGTCTAAAGATCACTTCAGAACTACGAGACGTAGCATATGTTTCAAATGATTTAATCGGCTGCGAGGAAGCTTTGTGTTCGATAAGACCATTCTGTATTTGTCGTGATAAGGTGGCCAGCTCCGACCTCGAGGATCAGCAACGGCTGATTGCGAGGGCCCAGGACGCGGCCCGAGCTCAAGGCATTCTGGAATGAGGACGCCTCTCCAAAGCTGCATTCACCCTATAAAAATGTTTATTCTCTCTCTTGACAATGGGAGTTCATAGCTGGGGTTCTAAACATAATAAAATATTAGAAAAACGTTCTTCGGTGAGCCCGTGGTAACGTGATCAAGTTCGCGCCATGGGAAGGGGTGGGGTGCAGGGGGCAAGCGAGGGAGTGCTCCTCTAGCCAGGCCGTGGCTGCGCATGATGCGGCTAAGCGCACACGCATCCCTCGCGCTTTATCTTGAGACATTATGCGGCG
This sequence comes from Dermacentor variabilis, assembly GCF_050947875.1. NCBI lineage: Eukaryota > Metazoa > Arthropoda > Arachnida > Ixodida > Ixodidae > Dermacentor > Dermacentor variabilis. The sequence goes on along the minus strand of NC_134571.1, from coordinate 88,535,788 downwards.
GGTGCAAAGACAGGTGAGCTGGAATTCCTGGGAGCTGCCCTTTGCCCTCCTAGTGTTTTAGGTCGCGCAGGCTTAACTTCCAGAAACGCGTTCAAGCGAGAGACACCACTAGGCGCTGACCCTCCGCTACCGGCAGTCTTGATCACGCCAGCTTTGTGACTGCAAGTGTTGGGGGTGATAACAAAAAAACTGGGTCATCTTTGCCCGTGCTCGTGTGAAACTATAATGCATGTAAATAATTAGAAAAGGAATCTTTTGCTGCAATTTATAAGGTCAATATAACTGCAGACCTTCATGAAGTTGTCCAACACTTTACCATCGTTAATGCCCCTCCTTTTGGGCGAAAATGCCCCTTTTTATGTTCGTCGCTGCAGATATCTGATGTTGTTTATACTTTGCAATGAACCTTAACGATTGACATGGTCAATTATCAGGTAGTTCTTAATTGTTTTATTTTTATCGTGAAAGTCCGTCGATCCCATGCAGTTGGACACAGCCGTATTCATGAGCCCATCTGACAAAAGCTGTGCGTACATGTTCTTTTTTTTTTGCATCGACATCCAGTGCCATTATCGGCAGCTGCTGTAATCTTGACCTGGCCTCAAATATGTTAGACGCCTCTACTAGCGAACAATGGGCTTACGCACTATAAGGCAACCCGGTCATCAAAGCTTAGACTGTGTAACGCCACAATGCTCTTCACTCGATCCTGTTCCACTTCTATGATCAACATACTGATTCTCTTATTCTTAGCATGATTTTCTTAGCATTCTCATATGCAGAGATCAGGAAAGGAACATAATTGGGACAGAACCGGTATATTGTTTCGGCTTTGACTTCGTAGCGGTCCGCATGTCCTTCTGAAGTGTACCGCTCAAATACTTCCACATGTGGAAATTAGTCACCGCTTTGCAACCTCTTAAATCAATAGCACCATCTTTTGTTCGGAGCACTATGTAAACTGCTCAAATCAAAATTCATATCTAAATGAAAATACCTACTTCGTGCAGTTTCAAACGCACTGTTCTGAAACACTCAACAATGGCAAAGTGGCAGAGGCTTTTATCCAAACTGGAATGCTGTCCTTAAATTAAGTTGTCGCACGTGTGATTTAAAAAAAAAGAGAGCAGAGCAAAGGTGCCCAACCCGGCTGAGTACATATATAGGTAATTGTTCGCGAGATTGTGAGTCCCTGATTTATCGCCAATGTGCCACTCACCACTACTATCCTAAACGGCAGCCGAAACCCCGCCAGCTCCACTCTTCGGCAGCTCCAGTCTGAATAAAAGAAAAAAAGCACACATCGTGAACAGCAACACGGACCGTGTTCCGCTGATACCCCAGTTTGCTGCTTTTTGCACGAAGCCTGCTACATCTTAAATAGAAAATAATCTACCGGCAGTTAAGTTCAAGTCATACAGCTCCTTTTTCATTTTTATCAGACATATACAGACCTGGAAAATGAATAATCACATTACCAACTGCTCCGCATAGATGAGAACAAGTAGCTGAATAAGTTCAACGACACTGATTAGGAAGTTCCAAAAGGATGTGTCTTTTACACCGAAGCTGTTAGTCCGAATACAGATGTGGGAAAAAATTTCCGCGCCAGACCATCGCTTTAGCTTTGCATACTGTGTCGGCTGAACGTGCTCACGCTAATTGTGCCTGAGAGAGCAAATTCATATAGAACAATCAATTTGAAATTGAAATTTGGGGATATCGGTTATAATGTTTGGCCAAAGTGCGATGCGCCTGGCTAAATTCGGGGACAACTCTCAAGAAATCAGCTTCCACATCGCAAAACATTCTGAGTGAGCAATATTATTGGTCTCTTCTCATTCCTTTTGAATATATATATATATCAGTGGCGTAGCCAGAAATTTTGTTCGGGGGCGGCTACGCCACTGGCCCCATGTATATATATATATATATATATATATATATATATATATATATATATATATATATATATATATATATATATATATATATATATATACATACATACATGGGGCCAGTGGCGTAGCCGGAAATTTTGTTCGGGGAGGGGGGGGGGCACATTGCAGCTTGGCCTCCTCCTTAAGAGGAAGCTTTAGCTCGGGTGCACCTATTTAAATACATGTAGAAGGGGAATTCGTTTTTCCCTGCAACCACTTCACCAAATTTGAGGAGCTTTCTTGCATTTAAAAGAAAAAGTTTAATTCTAGTGACTGCTGGTTTCGAATTTTTCATTGAGGTGGTCACTTATTTATTAAAGATTGGCCAAAATCGAAAATTTTCAGGAAACGAAACTATCAAGTATAAAACTCCGTGACTCAACAATGAAAAATGATATCACAATTCTGTGAATTGCATCTAACACTACATCTACAGCGGACAAAATAGATATGTTACACATGAATCTCGAAAAAATTTAGTGTTGTGGAAATACGGCTTTTGCAGAACCCTTGTACACAACGTAACCAATTCACGTAAGATACAAATTGACATAGCAAACTTGTCCGCTTTGACTGTTATAATAGATGTCGTTTACAGAACCACGATATCTGTTCTTCATGCATAGCTATTAGTTTGTAAACGTCGTGCTTTTATTTTTTCAAATTTTCGAATTTTTCAAAATATTTTAAACAAAATTCAGGCCCTAAATCGAAGTTCTGTTTCCAACAGACACTAGGATTTAACTTTCTCTCTCAAATGCAACCAATTTCAATAAAAGCGATAAGCAGGATTATCTCAGAAAAGCGTTTCTGCGTTTTACAAGTATTTGAATAGGCCGCGTCGGATTGGGCCCGAGCTAAAGCTTCCGCTTAAACAATTTGTCGAGTGATCAAATACATGAATAATAACTGCATTGTCATTGCCAAAGATGCTGCAAACGAATTCTTGGACGCTACGCACTGTCAAAACAATAAAATATGTATTTTTTCATAAAAGAATATATTCGTATGTGCCAAAAATTTTGCCCAAGATAACTGATATCAATGCTTCCATATTTTTGTATATTTATTAGGTAAAGAAAATATCACACGAACTTTTAGAACTATATCAGTTCGAAACCAGGAAAGCAGTGCATGCCGCTGATATGAAAAATTAAAAGGCAATGAGCGGAACAAGTTGAGGACAAATATGATAATGAAACTTTGTCATTCAAGAACCGTGCTTACATCCTTGTATATATGCAATGGCCAGTGAAAAATCTCAATGACGCTGTCGTTTGTTCCAATGTATTACGCAGGAGTAGCTGTCCCCTGTCGTGTATCGTGAGTAATTGCACCGAAGTTATAGTCGCGATAGAGAGCACGTATAAAAAGCAGGAGTTCTGCAAGATATACGAGGGCAAGTCAAATGAATGCGAGCCAACGACGGGGTACCTAATTAAAAGTAGTCTTCATGAGAATTTAGACATTTGTCCCATTGACTAACGAGTCGCGTGATTCCCGTCTTATAAAACTCCTTGTGTTGCTGCTTCAAAAAGTCTGTATCTGGCTCCCTTGAGCTGTTTTTTCGGTTGCCCCAAAATGTAGGAGTCGCAAGGTGACAGGTCTGAGCTGTATGGCGGATGTTGCAGCGTTTCCTACTTGAACTTTGACAGTTTTGTATTAACCACATAAGCGACGTGGGGACAGGCATTGTAGTGGAACAAGATGACCCCATTCGTCAATTTCCCACGTTGTTCGTTCTTCATTGCGACACGCTGCCGTTCTGGCGTTTCACAATATCGAAAACAATTGATAGCCTCTCAAGATTTAGCAACTTCTATCAGTAATGGACCCTGACGATCGAAAAGAAAAGTCACCAACACCTTTCCAGCGGAAATGATGGCCTTTGCGTTCTTTATGCGTGATAAATTCGAATGTTTCCATTGTAAGCTTTGCCGTCGTGTTTCAGGCTCGTAGTACTGGCACCAAGGTTCGTCCCCGATCACAATTGCAAACAAGAAGTCGTCATCCTCATTGTGAGACCCGATCAGATGAGTCAAGGCAGCGCGAAACTTCTCCGTCTTCTCGCGATGGATCAAAATCTTGGGGAAGCTCATGAATTATGGCGTGAACTGAACCGTGACTGATGTTCAGACGGTCTGCCAGTTCATTGACGCTTATCCTCCGTTCTTGTTTCATCAGCTCATGAACCTTTGAAATTGTGTGGGGGGCGATTGCATGATGGTTTTGGCCCGGTCTTGGAATGTCTTTGCAACGTCCTTTGAAGCGTTTGCTCCAACGCTTCACAGTGGTCAATGAAATGCAGTGTTCAACGTACACGGCAGCCATACGCCGATTAATTTCTGTTTTGGAAACACCTTCAGCTGACAAAAACTTCGCGACACCGAGCTGTTCAAATTCTGAAGTGTCCATTATGTCACGCAACCATATTCAACCCAGTGTATGAGAGCATCAAAGAACATTTGTCTTCACACCTGCGTGTCACTTTTATAAATGAGACATGCTGTTCTCCTACGCGCATGCCTCGCAGATAATGAACCGAACCATTATTGCGCGGTTAGGGTAGGCTCACTTTCATTTGACTCGCCCTCGTACATTAGAAATGCAAAGATACAATGGGATATACAAATGCGAAAATACGGCTTGATAAAAGACGAAAAAGTGTCACTGGAAACAAAGTTCACTGCATGTATACACAAAACCTCGCAACAAGATATATAAGTATACGTATAAGTCTCCAATGAGTCTATGTATGTAAGAAAATGTAACTGTATATAATGCGTCAAACAAGGCAAATAAACACGTTGCACAATCATAGATTCACAGAATCCTAGATTCCGCCCCCATTCCATCCACACCCCCCGATGTATTACGCGCGACGGAAGGCGGCGCTCTTGCTCCCCGCTTTTCTCCTTTGCGCACACAAGACTGAGCCACCATCGTCGGCTCACCCATTCCAGCTCCCCTCCTACGCTTTCACTCGCACATACAGCATGCAGCGCTTGGTCACGGTGTTATTATCCTTGGACTTTATACGAAACATGAGGGCGACGGCGACAGCAGGAATGCGCCTGGAGTGTCCATATAATTGCTTTCCCAATAATATAATAAGCGTATCCGGCAACTGAAGCGTCCCGTCGCCCATTACTTTCCGCAAAAGAAGTATCAAAATCGAACTTTCACCATGCGACAATTCGCTGCGCCGCAACAATGTATTTTTTTTTCTGTGGGGCGGAGGCACCGAAATGAAAAAAAAAACGCATAGGAAAGTATGTTGGCCAGAATCGAATGCCTACTTCGGGCACCTAATGGGGCTACGGAAGGAATACAGAAGAAAACATGAGACGCTTGGTCCACTCAGAACCATACGCATACTGCTCAGTATCCTACACCGGAGAAACAAGACTTTCCGGAAAGGTTCCGCTCAAGGAACGCGGTGCAATCCTTCGAGAGTGATGGCAGCGAGCGACCATTGTTTTTTTTTCTCGTCTGCTAGCCAAAAAGCGTCCAAAACTCTGTCAGGTGAAAATCCACTCGGCCAGAGCAAACCGAACGCGCACCGAAGTGCACCGCGCGGTGGTCGGGGCCATACGAGAAAAACGTATGCGCTCTGGCTGGCTCTGGCAGCCCGCGGGTAGGGTAGCGAGAGCAAAAAAAAATTGAAGAGGCTCAATGTGTCCTCGCGAATAAAAGTCAAAGTAGAAAAAATAAATAAGAACGTAGTTACTTTGGCTGGCCTTAGTGTCTTGACATGGATGTGCTGGCGTAGGTTAAAAAAATGTTGATACTTTTTTTTATGTGACATGACGGCACAAATGAACCACCCCAACGCTTCGTCTAAATTGGACCTCGCTGCGTGCTTTGTCAACTCGTCTGCTAGTGTGTTGATTTGGCTTGTCTCGTTGTATGTTCCGACGTAAGACTTTAGAAAAGTCAATGGAACTTTGACGTCAAATGTTTAAAACAACATTAAACCCACAAGGTTCCGCAATTGAAAATCTTAAGCACAACTTTTGAAATGTCAATGCAACTTTCACATCAAAAGCTTATGAGATTTATACCCATAAAGTTTCGCAATTGATATCCATGCGCTCCATAGATTCCGTGGCCTCAGTGAGATGCCGCGGCGAGCCCGCTCACCATCAAAGCGCCCTTGAAACATTGTGCTCGGATGGGACTGCTTGGCGTTATGTGACTCCCGGTGTATGGGCGTTGCCACGAAATCCAGCCCGAGTTCGGAATCTCCGCGGTTAAATGTCTTTTCGAGCGTCAGAAAGACATCCTTGACAAAATCCAGAGTGATTTCCGGCGCCGGGGGTCGCTTTGGTCGGCGGCGCATGGACAGCACGAAAAAATTTCGGAGGGGGGCTGAAGCCCAATAAGACCCCCCCCCCCCCCCTGGCTACGCCCTTGAGTGCAGTGGGTGCAGCCCGAAAACTTTTTACCAATAGCCGAGGGCTAATGGCGAAAAGGGGTCGAATCAGATATAACTGTTTTTCTTTTTTCTGTCAAATCATGCATAATCGGTGTGTACACATCATATCAGATGGGAAGCTATCGCGGTTTTCGTGACGTCAGGTGACAGGTGAAGTGGGGGTCGTCGAAAAAAGTTTTTGACCAGTCGTGGAGGGCTGAGAGCAGAATTGGAATAGAAAAGTTTGGAATAGTTTTACGTTATAGCGCCCCTGGTTACCATTCGAAAGCCCTGTTAAAGTGGGCACTGTGATCGAAGGGGCGCGTGTCGCACGGGGACCCCTTTTTCGCCGCAGAGCACGTAGCACCCGAACACTAAAGCCAACGGTTCACTCCTCAAAGGTGGGACCTCGTTGAGGAAGGCGCTGCAGTGAGCGTAACATTATCACTCCTGGTACCTAACCGACGCCCCAGGCGTGCCTTACACTGCACACTATAGCCGCAACGGATGTGGTGGCCTGTAAAATATGCTGAATGACTGTCTGACTGACTGGTGCCTTAGTAAAGAAGGAACATGATGTTTCCTAGCGCAAAAGACAGGACACTACATGAAGCTAGAACAGAAAGGAATCACTACACATAACGATGGTTTATTGGAAGAAACATACGTTTATGTATCCGTGCGAGGAATGCCTCGTAGGTCTAACAGGCAAGTAATAATAGCACTGCGCGTCGTTCACTGAAGCAGGAAATGAAGACCCGTTCGCAATCAGTAGGCGTACATCTAAATGAAGAGATTCGTGCCAACACAGCAGGATCACATAATCTATTCCAATATGTGACGCATGATATACGCAAACAAGTAAAATCTCGCACTCGATATCCTGCATGCGCATAATATGTGACGAAGGCTACGGAGCCTATTAAACAGACTCGTCGAAGTCTTCGTCTGCGACCATCGTGTTGTTGGCGGTGGTTGAGCGGCTGCTGCTGGTAGCAGTCGGGGCGGGTGAAGTGGGTCCGGCAGTCTTGACCGACGCCCCGGTGGAAGTCACACCGTTGCTATGCACTGGGTCCGGTGCCGTCCCATTGGCCTGTTGCAGGAGGGCTCCGGGAGGCTGCGAGTAATTCTCGCCGTAGAACACCGCGGCCGACACGAACACGGCCAACATCAGGAGCAGGCAGAGTACCACGGACAGCACCGCGGCGGTGGCGGCAGTCCTGTCCCCGCTGAGGGCCATGCCGGTGCGCTTGGCGCTAAGTGACGAGCGTTCCTGGTTCGGCGACGACATATTCCAGAGGGCGGACATGGCTGTGCCCTCGTTGGTTTGGCTTGCCTCAACAAGACCTCTTCCACCACGGCGTTAAGTGCTGATATGCTTGCTTGCTTGCTCGTTCCTTCAATTGTGGTGCTTATCCACTACGGAGGACTGGCCAAGAAGTCGGCGGTAATAAAAAAAATTATCTGTAATTACAGCAAATTTTGGGGTATTTTAGGGGGTATAAGAACAATTTCGGACACGCGACCAGATATTTAATGAAGTGTCCCATTGTTACATGCGAGAATTAATACGGTAGCCTTATTGCGTCAAAGAGATAGTCACAAATGGCGATGCAGATGTTCCTGTGGCTAAAGCCCAACGAGGAAGCCCCGAAGGGGAAGATATTATGAGTATTTAAAAGTATTTATAATATTCGGAATGAAAATTCCGGTTCTTTTCTGTGATTTCTAAATCGATGGCCTGTTAGTAGAAAGGGGTCAATGTTTTCAGGTTCCTGACTGGAAGGACACAGAAGAGACGGTGCCAGACTAGACCTGTAGCGCTCAATATTTAATGGTGGAATGCGGCAGCGTAATTTTGTTTTGAAGATTTCTTTTGGAGACACCATTTATTGTCACGTGAAAAAAAACGAATGATTAAATTCCAACGTCGAAATTTTGAATTTTGCAGTATCTTGGAATACAGAAACATTTCTAAACCTAGCCGGTGAAAAAGACCGAAGTAGGCATAACGGACTTAACTGGGCCAACAGGACAGCTCCGCGCAAGTGCATCAGCCATTTCATTTAAGAATATACCACGATGGCCTGGAACCTGCACCAATCTCATCAGGCTTACGTTTGGAGGGCTTTATAATTTAAATGCGTTGACTGCGGTAGCGTCTGAAGATGAAGTGAGTGATGTGCATTCTGACAGTGAATCAGTCACGAGAGCTATTGTTGGATAACTTAAAGGAAGTTTTCGAAGAGCTATGATAATGGCTGATAGTGCCGCCAGAAATGTGGGTGTAAAATCCGGAAAGCATAACGCATGAGACGTGGATAGTGACTCGAAGAAAATACCCACACCAGCTTTCTCCTCATTTATTGGCACATCAGTGGCGATCACCTTATCTATTGCCGATTGTGTTAAATGATCTTCCAACACGCTATTTCCATATGTAGTGGGCCGGAGTTTGGCAGTGGATGGAAATGTATCATTAAATTCAATCTTTATCTTAGGGAGGGCCTTGTCTCAGCAAATGATCTCGCTTACAGTAACATTTAGTGGTTCCAGCTCATCATTTACAAACAAAACCTGAGGTCTATGTAACCGGGACCAATGCTAATCTAAAGATGCCCTGGCTTCATTAATAAATATAAATTGTGATCGTCTCAAGGAAGATTCGTAAATCTTTAAACATGTTTTTTTTTCTGATAGAATGCGGAATCGGCAGGGAAGAGCCGTGCTTCTTGATATAAAACATTGGTAGCAACGAATTTCGGACAACGAGCACAGTTCTGAAATCTCTCGCTCTAGAGGAAAGAGGGTGTTAATGTTGTGTGCTTGCCCACCAGAGACTAGCACACACCCAAATTCCAGTACCAGTTGAACGTACATGCGATCATTCATTATGAGAGTGTCCCTGCGTAGCCCAGCACGATGTCGGCCAAGTCTGCTTATCGTGCCAACAGCGCATGCTGCCCTAGATTTAACATGATCAATGTGATTTCGCCAGCTCAGTATTGCGTCGTATATCGCAGCTACATATTTGATGAAGTCAACCTGCGGAATTATTTCCTGACGGTACTGGAGATAGATATTAACTGGCGCATTCAATGGAAACACAATCAAGGAACATTTTTGACGTTAAGCAACATTCGAATACCCGCAAACGAAGCTTCAAGTGTTCCTAAGTATGATTGCAGTGTTCTTTGTAATGAGTGAATATCACTCGCAGATGCGAAGAATGCTATGTCGTCTGCATAGACATACACTTGTACAGTATCGCACAATGAGATTGAGCTTAATAAAATGTTAAACAAAATTCGAGAAAGGATAGATCCCTAGGGAACTCATTTTGATTGTTTATATTCTTTTTGCAAACAAGCCACGTTGGGAACAATAAAATTTCCTACCCTTTCAAAATTCATATATCCAATTTATAATATATGGAGGAAAACTCATTCTATTTAAAGCATTCAGGAGTATGACATTCTCTTTACTCTACGCTCTCGTATGCGCTAGCTAAATCAAGGACTACTAAAGCTGCATGCTCCCACCTGTGTCGAGTAATCTTAATACGTCCCTCTAAATCAACATGTGCGCGCCATATCGGGAATCCGGTTCTAAATCTCATTTGACAGGGGCTCAAAAAAAAACACATAAAAATATTATCGGTTAAAAACAAATATCGAATACTCTTTCTAATAATTTCATAACATTCGAAGTGAATGCGATTGGCCTTATGTTATCTACGTGCATTACCGATCCTTGTTTTTTAAGGAGGGGCATGCCTTAGGAAAGAATGGGCAGCTGCTTCTTTCTTGTCTCATTCCACCAGTTATCCGACACGAATTCGGAGTGAAGAGAAGTAAGCAAATATTATTGGTGTCCTCAGTAGTGTTTTAGAAGCAAGTACAGCTGGACGTAAAAGCTACTTTTCGATAAGGAACAGAAGTATTTATTTTCATCTTTCTTTTCATTTTTTTTATTGTTGCTTGAGCACCTAATTTAGAATTGTGGGATAGCCGGCTCCAACACAGCCTAGCTTCCCTTGCTTCTATATCTAAATTTAAAAACAAGGTATGTATTTAGCAGAAAAACGCCTACAGAGAACGTCGGCACATAACTGAAGCGCGCTATATTGTAAGAACGTCACGCGTCAGGTGGTGTTGGTGATGCCTCTTAACGATGGCAAGCCCCCACGAGGAGAGGGTACAGTACAGTGATCATGCGTCAATGTGGGCGTCCCAGGTTCATTTCATACACGTCGTCCTCATTAAATGAAAAAAAAAAATTACAGTCGGCGTAGCATACGCCAAAAAAGGTGAAGGCGACAGCCTGCACGCTCAAGAGACATTCGTTAAATTACTCGACATTCTCATTCGGATGCGTTGTTACTTCTTATAGATTGTTTTCTCCCACTAAAGCTCGTGCGTTCGAGTGCCTTAACTAACTGTATATGCATTAAATTTGCCCTTTCTTTTGGCATGACGAGCGGCGTCGGAGCCACCTGTGGAAGAAGACGACGAACGCGAGAGCAGTAGCACGAGCGTGTGTCTGCGCGAGGCGAGCTCACGTGGCCTTCTGTACCGCCCACCGCGTTTTTCAGACCATCCGGGGTATGTGCCACTGAAGGCTTTCGTGTTAATAATACTACCATTGATGCAGGATACATTGCATAAGTCTGGCCCAAATATTATCATCATCATCATCATCATCATCAGCCTAGTTACGCCCACTGCAGGGCAAAGGCCTCTCCCATACTTCTCCAACAACCCCGGTCACCGGGGTTGTTGGAGAAGTATGGGTCTCCAACACCGGGTCTCCACCGGGTCTCCAACAACCCCGGGTGGCAGCGGTGGCGTAGAGGTAGAACACCCGCCTCGCGTGCAAGAGGTCCGTGGTTCGAATCCCGGTGCCGGCAATTTTCCACCGGATTAAAAAAAAAAAAAGAATCCGCGTGTTGATAAAATTGCACAAACAGGCCTGGAGTGTGGCCTGATCCCGGTGACCAGAACCGGTAACGCACTCCCTCACCAGAGCAGGATTGGCCACCCTGGTGCAGTACTTGGCCACAACCTCCTATGAACACAACAATCAAATATTATGCGAGACGTAAAACTATGTGGCTGCTATGATAGAAAGCAACAAACTTCTATTCGTCTAGATTGGAAGCTGAATGATTTATATTTTTGTTATTTCTTTTAGGTATAGAAAATTCGGAAGGTAGGCGCCGTTAGAGGCGGCTATGTAAAAATAGCTAGTAATTTACTGAAGATGTTTTTCTTCAAACAAAATTCTTGGGAAGAGTACTGGATCGGTCCTCTACGAGGCACCGAGCACCTGCTCTGGTAATTCTTGGTAGACTTAATCCAGGAGGTTGTTCAAGAAAAATACAATGGAGGCAAACAAAGCTTAAACATTTGCGACCTGTAATAAACGTTTCTTTTCTTCCTCTCTCTTTCTCTCTCTCTTTCTATGTTTGCAACCCAGCTAAGTCATTGGCACGGTTTCTTCACAACATGCACTCGATGGTTATATCGCACCTAGAAAAGTCGCACGTATGACTGTTGTTCCCCATTCAAATACGGCCTGAGTAACCGTTTATAGGATTCCTGTGCAGCCTCCGGCGTTGAAGCAGCGTTCACTCTCTCCCTATTTTCCTATTTCCCCTTTCTATTACCGCAGTGCCGGATAGAAAACCGGACGCTCACCTTGTAGACCTCCCTACCTTTCATTTCATTGCTTGTTTTCTCTCTTGGCCAACCCCACTTAGTGGATATTTGCAAAAGTTTATGATCATCATCATCGCACCATTTATGAAAGTCACCTGAGTCGTTGGATTAGATTTAACTGTTCAAAATGTAATATCTTTGGGTGCCTCTACACTTGGGCACAGCGACGGAAAGGTTAGCGCTGTCATCCAAGATTTTCGTTTAGGCTTTAAGCTCTAAATATAAAATTTTAAGCCTCCTTTTCTTTCATCCAAATTCAATTTGGATTGTTTTATTTTTATAGTCATCGTAGAATTTTCATATTTACAATATCATGCTTACTTTAGTCTCTATCTTTCCGTTCTAACTTAGCCACTATAAAATTTTGCGCTCTGACGGGACATTTTATTTCGACCTGCCCGATTCTTGGCCGGTCCCCAAGTGTCTACCTCTACATATTGGCCAATTCTTCTCAATGAGTCGGGGCCGCTGCCTCCAAGGACGTCATCGTGATCATTAACTTCACGCGGGGCACTTGCAGAAGAAGAAGAATCCGAAGTCACCAGGCTGTCCGGGCAAACCGCTCCTGAATTTTCGGACCTATTTCTTATTCCTTTGACCACCATGCAGTCGGTCCTGCTCTCAGACTCACCGCACGAGGTCGGTCAGGTACCCCGGTTGAGCAGGCTGCTGCTTCGGGAGATGCCGGACGCCCTGCACCTAACGGGACGCTGGACGCGACCTTCGAGCCCCGTTGCAATCGACGAGCCGGTCGAAGAGCTGTGGCCGCTCGAGGACACCTCGCATGGCGGTCACTACGTGCTCTACACCTCGTTCGTGATAAGCTTGGCCGCGGTCATGTCGGTGGCACTGTTGTCTGTACCACTGCTGCTCATGGCTCGGGCCGTGGACTGCCCGCGCGGCTGCTTCACCCTTGACCGAAAGCTCAAGGCCTCGCTCAACCACAGCGTTCACCCGTGCGACGACTTCTACGCGTGAGGATTTCTGCCGTATTCGAGCACAAACGCGCCGAGACTGAAACGCTCTCCGTATTCACAGTCCGCTGTTTTCACCTTCAATAGAAAGGCTATAGGTGCGAGAATACTTGGATACAGCGCATCAAAACAGCGCAAGATTGGACAACACAATCGTGCTGGTGTCGTCCAATCTTGTTTCGATTTTTTTTGTCTGGCCCCAAGTATTGTCGTAGATATATGCAACAACAGCTTAGTTAGATGTGATAGGCTATAGATGTTTTCAACAGTGGGGGAGAGTGAGCTACGAGTATTTGAACGCTAAGGAAACAGTTAATATTAAATTATGGGGTTTTACGTGGCAAAACCACGATTTGATTATGAGGCACGACGTAGTAGGGCACGCCAGAATAATTTGGACCACCAGGGGTTCTTTGACGCGCACCTAAATCTAAGTGCACGGGTGTTTTCGCATTTTGCCCTCATAGAAATGTGGCCGCCGCGGCCGGGATTCGATCCGGCAAACTCCTGCTTAGAAGCCCAACACCACAGCCACTGAGCAACCACGGCGGGTAAGGAAAACAGTTGCTGCCCTGATGAAGACGTTTCCTTGCAAAAACATTGGCTCCAGTGGCATTCCTGCTTCGGCTACTGCTAATCAGGTGAAGCAGACTACTTCAAGTTTATGGGGCATTGACATACTTTTGATTAAGTTATGAGAAAAGTCTTAACTCCGCCAGAAGGGGCGAAGCGCTGCCTCTTTACTGAAGTATGAAATCTTCTGGTCATTTCTAGAGTTCTACTATCTCAGTGCCATTGCCGTTCGCTGGGAGGTAGAGGAGATGAGTGATGCAGCTCATAATCATTATAATCAACGAAGAACGTTTTAAGTGTTTGATGTCTCCAGTCCACTCCAGACAGGAATACAGGTTTGCTTATGAGAAGCGACACTATACTATAAGTCAGAATAAACAGCATAAGTCATGACATAGTGGCCCTGAAACGTTCATAAACATATTTTCGTATTGTCATATGAGAGATGTAAAAGATGTGAACGCGTCCCCAACGTTCTTCTCGAGGATTTTGAATTTCTTCTGCTCGTGGTCGCGGCTGCGAGTGTACTAGACTTTTACCTGAAACTTGGTGTCTATTATTTCTTATTGAGGCGACAAAAGAAATTGTGAAGCCGCGGCAAAAGCTCACTAGTTAGCGTTTCATTAAAGCCATTAATGTCCCGAGCCCTTCCACTCTGTGAAGGGGGATGATCAGCGAAGCTGCTTATCCCACGACAGAGAGGTGACAGAGTTATGAACCAAGGTACGAACTCCGCCAGAAGGGGCGAAGCGCTGCCTCTTTACTGAAGTATGGACCACTACAGTAAATCTCCTGGTCATATATATATATATATATATATATATATATATATTTATATTTATATCCCTCGCTTATGCATCAATGCTCCGAAGCGTCAAATCAGTTTTTCTTTTTAATATTTCGCGCGTCCTTAGCGTATCGAACATTCGTCAACTTCTCGTGGCTTAACATTGTGCTTCGGTGGCACGTGTGGCAATCCTGCGTGCATCTGACAGGAGCGACGCTTGGTTGCATCAAAGGCAAAGAATCCAGCGGAGCACTCTAATTTGTTGAGTGGGTTTTGTAGGTTCTATATAGTGTAGTTGTTTTGGCAAAACGATGACGCTTTTCCGTCGCACTCATCTCTGTGCATAGACCCGCCATGGTTTCTGAGTGGCTATGGTGTTGGGCTGCTGAGCACGAGGTCGCGGAATTGAATCCCGGCCACGGCGGCCACATTTCTATGGGGGCGAAAATGCGAGAACACCCGTGTTACTTAGATTTGAGTGCACGTTAAAGAACCCCAGGTGGTCGAAATGTCTGGAGTCCTCCATTGCGGCGTGTCTCATAATCAGAAAGTGGTTTTGGCACGTAAAACCCTATAATTCATTTTATATCTCTGTGCACAATTGATGTGCGACGTCCGTAACGCTCCTGCCGACGTTCATCAGACCCCGCCTAATTCCTTCATTAAAAAGCATTGATTCATGTCATTATTTCTCCCGTTTTTTAAAGCAGCTAAGCTTTCCTTGCACATTTCCTAGTTTTCCCATACTCGGAACCGAGTGGCGGGACACACTCGTAGCCGACTAGCTTTTGCTGACTAGCTCTCTGTCACTTGCTGTCGCGCGAGGAGCTTATGGGGTTTGAAGATTTGCATGCTGTGGTCAGTGGCAGCGCTGTGACGCGCGTCTCCGCCGCTTGGGCTGACGGTTCGAGGCCACGTTTCACGCCGACATCCACGGCGCGCCTCTTGTCGAGATGCTCCGAAAATGTAGACTTCTTGCGCGGGTAATACGAGAAGATGTGCAACGTGACTCTGGCGATACACATCTTCATGCTATATGAAGGTGTGTATGTGAGCCGTATAGTCCTAAACTTTCTTTTTTCCTACTTTGGCTACTACTGCAGCTCAGCGAAAGTTCTTGAAATTTCCTAAGTTCACTCTTTGGCGTTTTAGGAATACAATATGGTTCTTATTTCGAGGTAACCAATTAGCTAGGGCCATTCAGATGCCGTCAAAATTGGTGTAATTATAGCCACCGTGCTAGTGCAGGAACTTCAACGCTCAAGCGTCTTTTCCGGCTTAACAAGACATTTTTGACGTTGAGACTGCATTGTGTGGTGTTATGTAATGACAATTTATATACTAATAACGGTCAAGATATTAGACTCCCGCTAAATATAGAACTGGCTGTGAAGCATATTTAACAAAGAACATGCTTCGTCGTGGACACACCCTGAGCTATACCTAGTTTTACCATACCACCTTTTAGCGACAAAAAAAAAAATCCCGTTCAGAGAGCCTGTTAAAGCTTGCCGAAAGACAAATAAGGCGTATGATCTCTTGTTGAGCCAACCGTTTCGCACAACTTCTAACGTCTCGGACCAAGGCTTTGGTTTGACGTACACATCGATCCTGGCCACTGGCTTTTCTCCGCTTCTGCAACTTAACCACACGCGTTCACGAGTGGTCCAACACAGGAAGGAACGCACTGACAACTGTGGCTTTGCCTGCATTGCCAGTGAGGAAATTTAGCAACATGTTCCGGGACATGGACCTTATCGTAAACGTTTAGCTAACACTCCCACTCCCGAAGGGCATTAATTATTCGCGTACCTAAGATTGCGCGTTGCTTATTTTGACAGGAAAGAAAGCCTGGAGAAATGAATTGTGTGCGAAACTTGCTCTAGTCTTTTTGGCCACCATTTACTTTTTATTTCTTCCTAAAGTAGTGATTAAGAAATTTTTCTTGAATGTATTAACATTGACAAAGCTCGCTTTATGTATGGTAGGAAAATTGAAGTGTTGAGGACTGTGCACAGCGGGTGGGTTGCCGCACGGCTGAACGAAAAACGAAATCTGGGGCCCTATAACGTATATATAACACTGTTCTAATCTGGTTTAATTGGGATCACCTGGCGTCAAATTTACATAAGCGCCGATGCAAGCATCCGGCGGTAACCCGCAGCGTTGTTCGGAACGCCGTGTCAAACGCGCACCTCGTTTTATAGGACGTCACTTTTTCTTATGCATGTCTACATCGATCACAGCAATGCCTACATCGATCACAGTTTTTCTTAAAAGGCGGGACGGTTTCGATGTGGCCGAGCTAGCACAGTGAAAATAAACAAACGGATGAGAAAGGTGGTGCCTGCGTCTGCGGCTGGTTCGCGTCCCCTTACTTAATTACCTAGTGGTGGCTGGTCGAAAGTCGAGGCGGCGTGCAACGGAAGGTTAAAAATGCCGCTAAAATGGACCTTCAGCAAAGAAGAATCGGTGAAAAAATGTCATACACGTGCCGAAAGGGCTCGTTAATGTTATATTGCCACGCGAAAACTTTTTTTTTTTGAGCAAATAAATCCGTTCTCCCCGGCAGCGCCGAGTAACCCGTGCCAGAGCGATCGGAGGGCAGCAGTCTTCTATTCCTTGCTTGCACTTCAGTTTGACGCGGCGAGATTTCGCAGTTTTGTGACGTTGCGTGATAGACAGCGGAAGAGGGCGAAACCCGAAAACGTTTGACCGATACCGGAAGCCTAATAACAAAGAAGGCATAAAATATTTTTTTTTCGCGGGACTGGTGCGTTTTAAAGGCTCTTCAAGTACACCGGAATGACGCGAAGAGATTTAAACCAAACGTTTACTTTAGCTGGTGTTGTATTACTAGAAACACTGATGTAAGTAACGCTTAGGCTGAGTATATATATATATATATATATATATATATATATATACTGTATATTATATTTGATACCCAGGTACGTATGCAGCGGTTGGGACGGTGAAGCACGCCGCTACATATCCCCCTTAGACAAATACCGAATGACTTTCATTCAGTCAACTATCAAAAGCATACTCCTCGAGAAAATCCCTCGCCACTCCACCAAGGCAAAGGGAAAAGCCGCTGGGTTCTTACTTCGCTGCCTCAGCCGGGTAAGTCATGAAGACCATAAACTGTCTGTGAGATATACTAGTGTCAATGTTTACAGGTGTTTCGGTACATATTGATACTATGCCGTCCTCTACTGGTACGCTTGTATCGTCTTCAATTATGCCTTTGCTGCCTGTGTGTCTGTGAGGAATTTGCAGGCAATCGTTATAGGAAAACGGAAATATATTTATATTGAAATGCCATGGTAGAAACGATGCTTTATTCCAAGAAGGAAAAATGGCGCCGACGCAAAAACGAGTACGAGCCGATGATTGATGATGACTTTGTGCAGATGAAGTTGAAGTCCGCATAAATGCTTACACTACTTTCCCCCGTGGACGGAAGCGGCCAGCCTGGCCGCACATTAGACAGTGGAACGGACATGAAAGGGCTTCACGCGGGAAACGTGCACGGTCTCTGTTCCGCGGCAGCGTCGGCCATTCGGGGCATCAACAGATGCAACGCGATAGTTCACCGGCGAGGTCTGCTCTATGACTTTGTAGGGTCCGATATATCGAGACTCAAGCTTCTCACATAAACCGGGTGTTCGTGCAGGTGTCCATAGGAGCACATCGTCACCAGGGCGGTATGAAACGACGCGGTGAGAGGCATCGTACCTACGTTTGCGATAGTCTTGGCTTGATTCAGTGTTCACAAGGGCGCGACGACGACGTTGGGCAAGGCGAGACACAAGCTGGTCGCAAATGAATGATGAAGCGTTGACGGGGCCAGAGAAGAAAGAAGCGTCGAGTGATAAGGTTGGGTTATGGCTCGAATGATAGACCGGAGCTCAATAATGTTTGCCAGATGGGTGTCGGAAAAGTCCGGTTCCAAGCGGATTGATTGCAGGGCGTCGAGGCGCTGACAGACGGAGACGACGTCCGACACCGTCGAAGGGTTTTGAGTGGCGAGTGCGTTGAAGGCAATAGGCCCTATACCCGTATGAAGGTGTCGCACACGGTCAGTTTCTGGCATGGCACTGTCAATACGGCGGCAAAGCGCGAGGATGTCCTCAATGTACTAGGTATACGACTCGCCATAATGCTGGACGCGCTCTGACAACCTCTTTTTCGCAAGTTCCGAACGAACAGTGGGTGTGCCGAAAATCCGCCGTAGCTGCTCCCTGAAAGACGACCAATCATGAAAGTCTCTCTCGTAATTTAGGAACCATGTCTTGGCTGCTTGAGAGACGTAAAATGGGACGTTGTTTAACCTCGATGTCTCGTTCCAGGCTGTTGTGCTCACTGACGCGATCGTAGTTATCGAGCCAGTCTTCAACGTCCTCACCTGGCGAGCCAGAGAAGATTTCAGGATCGCGATACCGGTTGTTGGCAGGGCTGGGAGTGGGGGTGGCGGGTACTTGAACCGAGTTGGTGCACACTGCGGGCTGGTCTTGCGACATGGCGGCCTCTTGGCGTAAGCGGCGTCCCGACCGTAGTTCCAGGGGAGATTTCGAAGAGGATTGAGGTCGACCACCACTTGAAATATCACGGTACAGACGACACTTTATTCCAAGAAGGAAAAATGGCGCCAACGCAAAAATGAAAACGAACCGCTGATTGATGCTGACTTTCTACAGAAGAAGTCAAAGTCCAAAGAAATGCTTACAATACACACACACACACACACACACACACACACACACACACACACACACACACATATATATATATATATATATATATATGTGTGTATATATGTGTATATATATATATATATATATATATACAAACTACGGAATGATTATGAAGCACACTTTGTAGATAATAATGGGACTTTTAAATAACTCTTATTTCATTGGGGAAGCTGCCATTGTTTACTAAAATTGCTATATTTTGGAGACGAGCCGCTTTTTATAGCGCGCAAATTTACACGATCCCTTTTGAGGGAGGGAGAGGCAGAGATAAAAGGAATGTAGAAATGTTAACCAGTCAAGAGTGTGGTTAGCTACCCTGCGCTGGGAGAAGGGAGAAGGAGAATAGAAAGAAGGGAGAGAAAGAGAGAGATCGCGGTTGAGAGACGTGCACGGACAACACTACAGAGTCAAATGTGCTCGCAAAAGCCAATGTTCTCAGAATGCACAAAAGTGCCTTCGTTGCCTTCTGAGCCGATGATCGGTGGTTACGGTGTTCTGGTATTGTCCGTTCACTCAGAAAGCGATCATCTAGTTTCCTGAATGCGTTGAACATCGATTGTCTTTGTACTTCAAGCTGAGGACAGTGGCACAATAGGTGGTGAATGTTCCCCTCGCAGCCGTAAACATCACATGCAGGACTGTCAGCTATTCCAGTTACTGCTGAACAAGCTTTCGTGAAGGCAACTCCCAGCCACAACCAACACAGAAGAGACGCTTCGCGTCGCTGCAGTGCGGCCGGAGGTCCGAGTTGCAGTTGAAGGGTTGAGTCTGTGCAGCGTGGTGCACCTTGTATGTGAGGTATTGCACTCTGCTAAGGAGAGCATCCGTGCTATAGAATGCGAAGCTGCCTCGCAGCGTCTGTTCTCGAGAGAAGAATGGGGACGCAGAGGCTTCTTGGTTCTACATCCTAGATGCCCGATTTGCGTCATCATTCCCTATGAAACCAGAACGGTCTGGTATCCACTGACAAGTGATATCATGGCCTTTTTCTCTCGAGTGATGGATGAGTGCCTTGATTTCGAACGTATGTTGAACGTGAGTTGGATGTCGGACAAATGAGTGTATGCAATATAAGCCCGGCTTTGAATCGCAGAAGACTACAAATTTTTTAGGACTATCTGTGTTGATCACACGAAGCTCACTGCGCACAGCTCTGAGCTCTGCAGCTGTAGACCTTATGGTATGGGAAGTCTTGAACCCTTGGATTACTCCCCTTGTTGCTAAAGCTACATCGCCAGTGGACCTAGTTGATGTAGTTGAGACACCAGTATAGACGTATGTGCAGTTGCTGTATTTCTCGTACAAGAGGAGTGAAGTAAGTTGCTTGAGTGCAGATGAAGGCAAGTCCGATTTTTTCTGAAGTCCTGGGATGGTGAGGTTTAGCTGAGCACTGCTCACGCACCATTGAGAAATCGAAGGTCTTGCATAAGGTGTGTACGCTGACGTATTAGAGGAAGGCGCGCGAAGAGGTGCGCTGAGTGTCGTGTGAGGCCTTTCTATGGAGAGACTCGCGAGATGGTGGGGTAGGGATCCGGACGAAGTGCTTTTTGAACGAAAGGAATAATGTTACGAATGTGACAGATGGCTCCGAGCTCGTGCATTCCTTATACTTTCGGCACATTGTGTCTTGAAGTATGATCTGCACTGGAATAAAAGTAAATAATAAATACAATTATACTGAGACGTTCGCTGATGTCGGATGAGTCGGAGCGCACGTGGCGCAGTGAGTCACGTGACACACTGAATGGACCTGCACGCCACATGACCCGCCCCGCAAGAAGTCTCAAAGCAGCAGGACCGGACAGAGGCTCCTCTCGGAGAGTGCTGCTCCTATTGGCTTGGGATTTCTCCCCTTTACACAGCTGGCACCTTCTATAGTGTACGACTTCTAGGAGCTTACATATATCAATTAAAGCATTTTCTTCTTTAACATTCTTTTTTTCTTTTCGATGGTATATTTGAGTGCCTGATCACAACGGATGAATTAAAGCGGTATGCTATGACAAGGTAATCAAATTTATGGCAAGGTCAGCACCCTATCTGCGCCATTGAGCTTAGAGTTGTGACGTTCTATGTGAAATTATCCGTATAGAGCTTAATGTGATGGCGGCTGCCTCGTAGCTAAGTCATGATAGTTTTGCGCGAACTGATATTAAGAAATGCAAATGTCTTTTATAAAGTAAGTGCACCACATCTAGCTACTCATCTAGTGAACACTGCTTCTAAAGGACCTCTTACACTCACTATTGATGTGTTAAAAGGGAATTCAGTCGGTTTTCTTGGAGAAGGGGCCAATGATTTTAGCGCACTCGTTTGTTTTTCCCGCCATTGCAGATTCCTGGGCTATAGTTCCAATTGATCAGTAGCTAGCAAACCTTGTTTGCCCACATGGCCAGCCTAAAGGCTCTTCTGTCTACCCTGCACTTCGCTGCATATGTATATTGCTCTACAGCCGCTGTGGCCCTATATTGTTAGGGTCACAGCGGGATAACTTGCACATGCAAAATTCTTACAAGATATACTTACTATTGTCGGACCACGATCTGCATAACGTAAAATCAAGAGTACGTTTATATAGGCGAAATAAATCGGCTAAGATGTCTTGCGCTTACGTTTAGGTTGGCAAAACAAAGGTTACTACTTTAAATGTGATTTATCTTTACGCTTTGCCAATATCTTTCCTTTCAGAATTGTGGACTGTATTAAAATAATTATTACGAACAGTCATGCCCACAGTGCAAGAGAATTTATTCCGTTTAACGGTAGCGATTAAAGAATAAGTGACGCCAGAGCATTAATATTCACGGCATGCAAAAGTGAAGTAGCTATGGCGAGGTTTAGCAAGACAAAGTGGTATTTCGGCCACTTGCATGGCTGAAGGGCTTGCTCGAAGCTATTTTCTAACACTGCTGAGTGACATGCGTGTGCATGCCAATATACTTACTTCATCTCAATGGAGACAGAATAGGATAAAAGCTACTGGCTAACCAAGGGGCGATTTTAACGCTGAGTTCACCAGATGCATAGGCAGTCGCTGCACTTGCACAATACGCAGAGAGTGGCATGTGCGCTAATTATTGGTTGTCTGCCGTCCCTAGGCTGGCGGAGAACACATCGCGCAACTCAAAGAATTCCTTGAAGAGCTCGGCCTACCCTGGCCGAGCAAGTCTCCTGCTACAAGACCGCAGCTGCTCAACATTCTGGTGCGAGCATCACTCAAGTTTGGCATGCCAATGTTCTGGGTCTTCTATGTGGGTCGCCATCCAAACCGCCCCTCGGAGAACACAATCTACATGACACTTGACCCACGCTGCTCTGACTGGAGACGACACATCAAGGCGCTACAAAAGAAAGGAAAAGTGAAGGACTACTTGAGACGTGGCGCTGAGGTTGTGGGCCGCGAGGGACAGTCCTACTCCCGGATGATTAAGCACGTGCTGGACACCCACATAGAGATTAACGAACTCGCCCATCTTTACTGGGGAGATGACACAGTGCCTAGTTTATACAATCTGAGCGATCCAGATCTCCGGCGAGCCATCAACGGCCACCTTCCCGACGACTCGCAGCTCTGGCCCAAGGACACGATTATCAACCTTCAGCCGGATTTTTTCGCCAACCTAGACGGCACGCACCTGAGTAAGAAAGGGCACCAGGAGCGATTCAAGCTATTCTTAGGCGCCTATGTTGTGTGGGCGTTGTCTCCAATGATCTCGAAGTACATGACCAACAGCATGCTTGCGGACATGGGCCAAGGAGGTACCGAAGGGGACTACCATTTTTTCAGATGCACAGAGGCCCTTCAGATGTTGATGCCTCTCGTGCAGTCGCGCCAATCATTAGATACCCAGGGTGATCAAACTCCCTCGTGGAACATCCTGCGCCTAGATATACGCTCATTGAGCGTGTGGATGAGTTCCTACGGTGTGACGTTCGAACACTTGGTGAAAACTGTCAGTGCCCGGCTCGCGACCAACGCCTTCAATATGTCGTACACGTGGGAGATGCTCGACAACGCGTACTCATACTTTCCCAACTATACGGACATGTTATTTTTCGATTTGTACCGACAGGCAGCCATGGCCACGGCGAGCTACTTCAAGAAGTCCCTGCGTCAACCAGAACACAGCATTTACCACGTACCAGGAATTGCCACAATCGAACTCTACCGGTTGTTGGTGGGCCGCGAGGTGATGGTACATCAGTATTTGTCATCATCACCACTGTATGAGCCTTGGCATCCACCAGCAGTGGCTTCAGCGGTGACTGGAATTCGGACCTCGAAGCAGGTTTTTGTGCTACTCTGGTTCTTGATATTTTACAACACCTTATTTGAGGTAAGTGCTTTGGAAAAGATGAAAAGCAGCGAAACAACTCGCAGTGCCAGTTAAACATCTTGCCACATTTTTGCTGAACGCGGGGGCAGTGAATATACTTTGCCTATTTAGCGTTAAAATGAGGGAATGTTTAGAGGAGGCATATGGGGAATCGATGAGGTTTATTAGCACAAGTATTTTGCTAAAGATTTATGCATGTCCACCTTCCTGTGTCCATTCAGTGAACTAAGGCGGCACAACAATGATACTTCGCAGCTGGCGCTGAACGAGAAAATTCACTTTCACTTGATCGTGCGGTCTCTTCCCCAGTCGGGGTTAAACCATTTTCTGCTGATTTTAACTGCACTTATTTCCATATGACAGTGCGACTGGACGTTTTGAAGACTATGAGCTTGTGCATATTTTAAAGCATTTTCTTGCGCACTGTTTCTACACGCTGAAAACAGAGACCGTTCGGTTTTGGAATCTTGCAAATTTTACATTTGCCTAGCAGCTTTTGTGGAAAGCTTGCTTTTCAACGCAGGCTAAGTTTTAGAAAGGGTAGAGGGTTCACTTATTCCAATGAGCGCCTTCGCTTAATTTTTTCAGCAACAATGTATACAGAGAACTTATAAATGGCAAAGTGGTAGTCAGCTAGCGTCCCGACTTACGACCTCTGTATGGAGGGCTTTACGAATGCGCTCTCTGGGACAGGATTCCCGTACGATTCTTCGCGCTACCGTACCACTTCCGACCGTGATAATGCATGTAAATTCATCACAAATTAGTCTTGAATTTGGTACCAGATGTGCCGGGTCGATGATAGCTGTATTGAGGCCGCTTTCAAGCATTAAAACAATGCCCTCAGTATTTTAATATATTTCTTCCGACTCTCACGTTCAGTCGCACAGTACGGCGAAAGTGGACCCGAGCGTGCTAAAGCTGAAGGAGGACATGAAGCGTTTCTTCGCGTACTTAAACGCCTCGGACACATTCCCGGATGCAAACGAGCGCAAATTTCGGGACGTGTACTTGGCGAGCATCGCGGCACACACGGCCAGCTTCCTTCCGGAAATGCCCGAGTGGCGGCAGCCTTCTTCCGGCGGCGAGAATGCGACACTACCGCCGCCTGGCGAGAACCAAAGTGGTCTGTTCAAGGGAATGGAGCCGGAGCAAGTGTTCTTCCTCCTCAGCTGCTTCGACCACTGCGGCTACTCCGGACGCGAGCGCCTAAGTAAGGTGTGCGCTGTGACTGTTGTATTGTGCCTTCGCGCCTGCTATATTCCCGTGCACAGTTTTCCCAAAACAGCGGGGAGGTGGTGGGGGGTATTCTGTAAGAGTCCACCTAGTGTAGTGTCCATTTCGGCCGCTGCTGATTGGATGGAGCTTTACCAGAGAGGAGGAGACTGTCAGACAGGCAGACGCTCGTTGTCTCATGACCAAGAATGATCCCCTTTAATGTTCCGTCATAAAAATATATACAGCCAGAATGGTCACATGACTTGTGTGAGAACTGGTCAAAGGAAATGTAAGCATAGCGTTTACCTCAGCGCGTGTCTGTCGCACAGGCGCACACAGTGCGCATAGGGATGACGTCACAGAGACGAGTGGCCCTGGCCAATCAGCAGCGACCGAGATGGATAGTCCACTAGGTTGACTCTTACAGAATACCCCCCCCCCCCCTCTATCGTCTGGAAGCCCTTGTTGTGCCCGTGCACGCCTCTCATTAAAGTGAGACTAAAGACTGACTCTACATCGGTTAAGACTGATAAATTATTTTTCCGAAACTTAATTTTCGTTCAGCTCGCCATGAGGTTACACTGCTGGAATAGAATGTTCGTGTAGAGCTTCTCTTTCTGAAACTTCTTGCCGAAACGCCAACGGCGGTACGTCGCTGCAAAACGCTTTTCTTTTTCTAATACAGCTCGAGTTATCTTTTTTTCTCTTTAGCCTCCGTCTAAAAGCACGAAGACGAAACTATGCATGCCCGAAAGGGAGGCATCAGCTTGGATAAAGTAGTAGCATGCCGTCTCACTAATCGCGGTGCGTAATCACAAGCCATTTCGAATTATGAGCAACAGCTTGCGGCACGAAGCCGCAATTTAGTATGCTTAGCTAGGTTGCATGGAACATAGCGCATTTCGTGCAATGTGGTATGGAACGACCGGTTGGATAATGAGTTATAAGTTAGTTGAATAGGTTTCTAATTATGCGGAATTCTGTTAAGCGTTTAGTTAAGACGCTTTAATAAACTGTTGCAAGTCAGCACTGTATGCATGTTATTGTCTCGTGTCCCTGTCTTTTTTTTGTGCCATGTAGTTTCTCGTCCCCAGTCAAGTTTGAACTTTGTAAATGTTAGGCGCTGAAACGAAAATAACACGACAGCCGCCGAATGCGATGCTAAATTTGGCAATCTCAATTTATAGATTGCCATATGTAACGTGGCTCTCCCTGTGTGCCCTCGATTCCGGAGGGCGTTCGGCTGCGGTCCCCAGCATCGCCTGGTCGGGAACTTCACATGGCCTGATCCACCTGCACAGTCCGACTGAAGCCTCTGACGGGCCACCTCACATTTGTCGTGGTTCGCCAGTGAGACTCCAGCGATCCCCACAGAGACGAAAATACCTAAGGACATGCAAGTTTCTGAACGGACACCGTCCGCCATTTTTCAGGAACCGCCTTTGTTTCTCTGATGAAGAGGACGCGCTTGTTTTATGTTTTAACTCGTTCTTGTATTTTCATGCCTGAATTTTTCTTTCATTGATGGGGCTGCTTGCTTAGCATTTTTTCCTAAAATCGGTCCTTGCTGAACTCAATTCTTCTGATTTCCCCGCTGCTAGGAGAAAATGCACTTAACGGAAGACTTATTGGGTTCATTTCAGCGTCACCGACGCATTATGTTTGGGAATTTTTGTTCATATACATAACACGACGTTTTGGGATTTGTGCTGTGTAAGGCAGCCCTTGTTATTTGAATTGGGCATCTGTAAAGCACCATGTTGCTGCACATGTCGAATGCTTTAGACAAAGGTCGTTTTTTTTTGCATTCCTATCTAGAAAAGCAGCGATTTGGACGATAAGCATAGGAATGGGCATTCAATACCGTGCAACTATTTTTTTTTTGAGAGTCCGATGTCACATTAAGAGGTTTCGCGAACTTCCAAGTGTGTTTGCCAATGAAGCGCTGTTGTGTGCATATGCCAAGCCGTTTGTGAATGATGTATTGAGAATATATACAGTATTGATGTGCCTACTGAAAGACACGTGGTGTGCGATAAGCGAGAACGCGTGAAGTACTAGCTGTCCAAGCTAAATAACCGATAAGAAAGAAAAATACCCCTATACTTTGGACATCGAAGCGACTATAAAGACGTACGTTGTGTTTCCTGTTGTGGTTACTTTTCTATTCGCTTAACTGTTCGCTTAACTGTTTAAATATACTTATTTGCATGAAAGTTTGTTGAGGACTGTAGTACTGGCATGCTAGTGATGTTGTTGACCTTGCCACTAAACATCCATTTGAAGTGTTCTTCTGTGAACTAACTCAACCCACTTCCTTGCTGAATGCACCACAGCCGAAGTAAGCCAGATTCGACATCCAGAATTAAGCGCTGAACGGTGACACTTGCTTCATTTAATAGGCTTTCATTACAGTTCTTAAGTAAAGCAATAAAAGAAACACGAAAAACGGTAAGTGAGATTACTGGGAAAACTTTCACTTTTGCAACGGGGTCAACAACACTCAATTGCCTGTTGATAAACTACTAGTATGAATAATAACAGTTTGTTGTTTTAATAACCAACTTGTTATTGCACGACCATAGCATGCCTGCTGACTTTTTTTTTCCAGTTCAATATCGTCGCTGCCTTTTTACCTTTATGCCACCAGATTAATTTCTGAGTACGAGAGCGCCAGTAGTGCTAAGAACGCAGACGTATTTTTATTATTGAATCTGAGAGTCGTGTACGTATTGTATGTCATTTTACCGGACTGCTTGTCGAGTTAAGGGAATCGCTAGTAACTTCCAAGTTAATTTGGTATACTTAAAGCAGAATAACATTTCATCAGGAGGAAAACATGTAGGAAACATTATATTGAATTTTATCTCACCTGTTGCAAGTTTTCGACGCACTTGTGGAAATGTTTATTTACAGTGTTCGATATGTGAACCACAGCTGTCCCGCGAATTTCATTTGATTACCTTATTATTTTTGTTAAATGTTTTGCTGGTGGATTTTGCCTTAATGCATCTGCATATAATCGAACACTGTCCTTACACAATTCTCGGCATGTGCGCTCTTCAATAGTTTTGAAATGTTTTCATTCTCGAAAAGTTGTACCACTTTTGTTATTCCTCGGAAACTGCTGTAATTTAACGTGCATTGGAGCTCTTACGCTGGTGTGCGTGGCTTTTTCGCATGCGTCTATTATTTTTACAGGCAGAAAGAGAGGAATAAAGACCACTTACGTTTCAATGTAGTTAAGGAAGCTAAAAAAGTTTTTTTTAAAGATAAGGCAGACAATTGGCGTAAAAATTTACAGCATTGCCTTGTGCATAATTTTGGGACTCACTGATCATCACTAGAGGTCATTAGATTTTAGAGTTTTGAAATATCAAGCTATCATAAAATGCAATGTTACAAATATTTTATAATATGGGCTTTGTTCTCAAAATTCACGTAGTTGACTTCTCTACACTCATCATCATTACTTTGGGTCATCATCCTTTTTTTTTCATGAGGCTGGCACTGCAGCTTAGATGTTTTTTGAATGAGAAATTCACTACCCAAGCACTCCGTAGAGATGGTTAACCAGCGAAGATGAAACGTGCGGCCCCGGTGTTTATCACTTGGTTAATCCTGACGGTATATTAAAGTCTTTCGGAATTATTGGTTACATCTTAGTGTTTGTTAATGAGGTTACACTCAAGTTCGGCTGAGACGGTGAGAACGACGTCAGTGACCGTGTGCCCGCAGTCCACCGTTGTCGCTTGCGTTCGATGTCTCGAGTTTGCTCGGTGGCGTGATAGCAGCAGCGGCCTGCCCGTGACGCTTGCGATTCTTCAAAATTAAATTTCTTCAAAAGTAAATCTGTCCGTCACGTAAGACAATGAATGACTCATACCCCTTTAAGCCATGGCTCATACCCCCGTAAACGCGGCTTCCCCATTACGACGACAGAACTGAAACTCTACGCTGCAACGATGAGCGGCAACGTAATCAGCTGTGGAAGAAGACGACGCCTGAGCCATCGCTAATGATGATCGTTTTCTGTACACAGACGCGGACAGACGGATTCTGTTTCGCCTAGCCTTTGCTTTAGAAGCCGTTCTCAAGCAGAATTTTTGTAGTTGCTTAGCAAATTTATCCTCCACAAACTAGCGCTCTCAGATCCTACCCCTGTATCCCAGAAGGTTCCTCCACTCGAGACTCCACCTCGACTCCAGAAAGTACGAGAAAGTGGAATTAGATGGCAGCGCAGCCCTTACCCATATGTGGAAACGCCGCTTCATTGGCACTCATGAGCAATTCTTTAGAAGCGTAGCCTCCTCTTCAGTGATGTAGTATAGAGGAACATGTTCGCGTCGAAGATTGTTTTAAAATACGGTGTTTGTTAGTATCCTCTCTGGAGTAGACCTAGTACCCAGGCAGAGCCACAACGGGCGCCCATTGCTCCCTGCAAAGGCTGGAGCACCACACTTTGCGCAGTCCACAGTATGTTCAGGTGTTCGAGCTCGTGTCCAGGCTACAGAAGTTGTCAGTGCCGCCTCAGCACGCATATTCCCAGAAATAGAGGCTTTCTTCAACCAAGAACGATTACGGGGAAGGAGCAGGCACACGTAGGACATAAGGCGTGCATTTTCTTACACAGAAGCGGTTTTGGGGCTGAAAGGTTGGAGTCTCAAGAGAAGCAATAAGGAGCCAGGATATCGGGCATCGAAATCATAGCGCAACGCCACTAGAATAATTAGCCTCCTTCACTCGTCTCTATGTTATACTGTGTCATTCTAGTATGGTATAGTATGATGAACTTTATTCTCGTCATTGTAGTATGTTTTGAATGAATTTGACTGTCTTACTCAAATATTCTTTATTTATTTATATATTCTTTCCATTTACAAACCTTTTCTTCAAAATAAAGAAGCGATAAATTATCGCATCTACGAGCCTTTGCGAAAGCAGTTATAAAATAAATGAATCCTTGCTTTCAAACTTGCACATCTAAAATCGACAACCTTCATAGATGAGCACAAAAGAAACAGCAACAGGAGAGTGTTCAACAAAGACACGACACAGGTTTGAACGGCGCATTTATATGGTCTCTCACAAGTCAATGACAGTCGAGCTGATGGTTTAGCCGAGTTTAATGACCTTAGATGACAGCCTTGCAAAACGCTGCTCTTATCGCGGCCCCTGCTGCGGTGGCGGAAGCTGGCGGATTTTGGCGCAGCTTGAACTGTTATAGTTTTTATTGAGTCTTGCAGATGGCAGCACCATACCGTCACAAAGTCAAGTCAGTAAAATGGTGGTTTTTCCTGTTAGAAGCTCGTTTTGGGAAGCATTATTGTTATTATTGTTCTTTTTTGAAATTGTGGCTCATTCTACACCATTTATGGTGCGGGACTATATTATAATACAGCGCGGCTTATTTACTATGATGCCATTAGCGCATTGCCGTGGTGCAGCCCTACTGCATACACGCCGGGCGTGTGCAGTACTGCGTCCTGGTTTACTCCACAATGGGTAAATATAACGATTAGAAGTTGTGCTTATGATTAAAACGAATTGAGCATTGCCCTCTATGTGGTTCGGGGTTTTTTTTTTAATGCGATTGACATTCTGGATTTCCTTTAACTAATTGGAAATGCTGCGGCCGCTGTCTCCGAACCAGTCCACGAAACTTCGCCCGGGCTCGCGAAATATAAAAGGAATTTGCATGTCCGGCTGATAAAAGCTAAAACGCGCGCTCTTCTAGTTGACTATGGAAGCAAATTTTTCGCCGCCCGAGAAAAAAAAAAAAAAAGAGTGGGGGGGGGGTACGGTGCGCTGCCAACGCTCCGTAGTTGATTGGAAGTCAGACAGGATGAGTGCCTATTCTATGGCAGTTGAACAAAAGTGCTGCAGCTGAGGGCCCGCGTTTAGAGAGTCTTTCTTTGTAGCATCGCAAGGTGTAGATGTGTAGACCAGTGTAGGCAACAGTGTGCAGACAATGGTGCAGTGCTTGGGTTTAGTAATGCGATTAGCGTTAACGGCGCGTCTCTCGATTGCTTGAATGCTAATCTCAGTATCGTTGACGGTCGCCACGTGATGGGTTGCACCATTTTTCATATCGAGAAAAAAAAATACTAAGCGTCATCAAACTCGAGGTGGCCAGCTGCATTGTATAAGCGATTATAAGTTTACCGATTTACTGATACGACTCACATTGCATGGTGTTCGCCGTTGCTGTTGCAGCGTGAGACTCAACCGTTCACAAGCTGTCATTACATCTGGGGCTTTCGGCTCGTCGTGACAATCGCTCGTTTCTGTCACAATGGTAGCGATAGTTCAAGTGCACCACATGTGGCGCATACCCAGTCTCGAATTTTAGGCGAGGATCGGCTGGTTAATGCAAGCTGCATTAAAGTAAATGTGACGTACATGAAATGAAACAAGTATAGGTTGGTCGCTACAAAATTATTATTATTATTATTATTATTATTATTATGCAGTACGTACTAACAGGATTGCAGGATTAACATTTTGCTATTCGTCCGAATGCACGAGTGAGCAGACTTCGTCAAAACAATATATATATATATATATATATATATATATATATATGTGTGTGTGTGTGTGTGTGTGTGTGTGTGTGTGTGTGTGTGTGTAATGCCACATCCTCTATGGTCGCCGCGGGTATGTGCCAGGCGATGAAAACGACGCTGAAGTAGCGCGCGAGTAGAAAAACAGGGACGACAACGACGTCGCGTTGACTGCGCTGATAAAGTGCTTTTATACGTCCTGGTCACCGGCTTTCCTGTCTCCTAGTACGATGTGACTATATATATATATATATATATATATATATATATATATATATATATATATATATATATATATATATATATATAAATGTTTTTGTGTGCTCTGTAACAATGACTGTTGAGTGAGTGAGTGAATAAACTTTATTGCAGGTCCGGCGAAGACGCGAACTTGTCGCGCACCCGGCTAGTCCCACGTCGGGACCGGCAGGTCTAGCCCACCGGCCCGGTCGCGGGCACGCCGGACGGCCAGGATTTGCTTTTCTAGAGCGGGGCTACGCAGAAGCGAGTCCCACTCCTCCTTGATGAACTTGGGGTATGTCGACCCGCACTCCCAGAGCATGTGAGGTACAGTGGAGGTCTGGCAGCAGGACGGGCAGGCGTCGTAGCGATACACGTCGGGGTAAGCCCCGTGGAGAGCGGACAGACATGGATATGTGCTGGTCTGTAGAAGCCTAAGCGAAACGGCTTGCGCCCTATCCAACTTGGGATGAGGGGGTGGAAAGACCCTTCTGGACATGTAGAAATATTTAATAATTTCCTTGTGAGTAGTGGGAGCGTCCCTGTGACCGTAGAGAGAAGGGGAGTCAGTGCTCCTTATAGAGGAAGCGCGGTCGGTGAGGTCACGGGCAGCCTCATTGAGGTTCGTGGGAGCACCCTCGACCGATCCTACGTGAGCGGGAAACCAGAGAATTGAATGGTTTGTGAGAGCTTGTGGACTCGAGCCGCTAAAGAGACGAACAGCTTCCTTGGCGATGCAACCCTTCTGAAATGGCCTAACTGCCATTTTGGAATCACTATAGATTTCGGACCCACGACCGTCTAGTAGGGCGAGGGCGATGGCGACTTGCTTGGCGACTCCGGGGTCTGAAGTGCGAATCGAGGCGCTATTGGAAATTTTTCCACTCGAGTCGACCACAACGTCCGCAAAGGTCTTCCCGTCACTGTACTCCGCGGCGTCGACGAAGCTTGCTCTAATGTCGTGTTGCTTGATCTGTTTGAGGATGGCTGCTGCTCTGGCCTTGCGTCTGCCCTCGTTGTGGACGGGATGGACGTTTCGGGGCACAGGAGCCACTACGAACTTGTCTCGAATGCCATAGAGTTTCCTACAAAATTACTAGAGGGAACTCTGCCGCTGCAGTCGTTGTCCTACCATGGGAATGATGGGAAGTACATGGATTTGTCTGATCTTCGTGCTTGTGGATTCAGACGTTCTTGTGGCTTTGTATATTACGCTATATAAATCTTATTGTCGTATATTTCAGCGCAATCTATATTCTTCGAAGTGTAGAAGACGCCGGGGAACGCGTACAATTGCTATTAATTGCAATGATTGAGCTTGTTTATGTGCCCAAATCGAAACGCACCAAGCGTCTCAAAGCACTGGCATGCCCGCGATAAATTCATAAGTGCGTTTCATTCGCTTGTCTATACATGCATCCGTGGCTTAATGGTTTCAATATCAGGCTTCTGTACTAGAGTCCCTGTGTTCGAATCCTGCAGTCGGGCAATTTTAATGATGTTTATTTAATTATTTATTACCCAATAAACTGTTGAAAATGACGAGTTTACTAAGTCACAAAGCCGTTTGAAGCCAAAAAGGACGAAGTTTAGGCAAATCCATGTACTTCCCATAATTCCCATGCTGGGACAACCGCTCCCATTGTAGCTCACGTAGACACTAGCGCCAGAGTTCCCTCTAGTAATTTTGTAGGAAACTCTATGTCGAATGCACCTAGGGATCGGGGTACTGACAATCGGGAATTTCGCAGGATGGTAACCCAGCTCTTCGAGGATGCGTTTACCTACCGCTGTGGTGGTCAGGCCACTCAGTTGCGCGCGTTCTTGGGCTTCGGCAATCTCCTCGGCGGTGTTATGTACCCCCAGCTTCAAGAGATCCTCGGTATGGGTCCTGATGGGTAGCCCAAGAGCCCTCTTGACTATGTTGCGGATAAGAACGTTGAGCTTGTCTCGCTCCGCTCTGAGCCAGTTGTGCATAGAAATCGTGTACGGGAAGTGGCAGAGTACGAAGGAATTGATCAGCCTGAGAAGATTGTTTTCCTTCATGCCTCGATGCCGGTTTGCGAATGACTGTCTACGGCATCGTCTTGGATACTACATTAGTCATCATCAAAATTATCGATTTTAAAATTTATTCTCTCCGAACATAAGTAAAATCTGCTGGACTTTCGGCAGATCTCCGCGAGTGGGTATGCTCCATATTTCAAGGTCACCACCACCACCACCACCATCATCATAAGGTACCCGTAACGTGGAGCGGCAGAAGAAAGACACAGGCAAACGTGGATCGAAAAAGGCGCCCACCGTCCACGACATCGCCGCGATTTGCTCGTAAATCGCCGTCGTCGCCACGATCGACGGGCTGCCCATGAACCGCCGCCGCCACAAGAAGAAGAAGCGACCTCGCGTGCAGAGTAGAGTCGCAGACAAAGTGTCTCCTTCAACGTCCAATTAAGACGGATCTGTGTTCTTTTGCGCGTGTCGTAACCACCTTAGGTACGGAACTACGGTAGCAAAGCTTTACTACGCAAACTATTGGTGGGCATACCTGAAAAGAAAAAAAAAACAGCACGTGTCAGCTAAAAGCACGCCCCTCAAAGGCCGGGTGTGGTGGCTTTCAAGTGCAAACTTTAGCCGATGCCGCAGTCTTCACAGTGATGCGTCAAGCCTAAAGAAGTTTACGAGATCGTTAGAAAATGTCAAAAATGCTTTCTGGCCGGCCACCGCACGCCTCCCGCTTTCCCTGCCATATTTTATGGCAAGTTTGATAAGAAATACGGGGCTGAAATATTTTATTGCTTTTTACGTTTATGTATATAAGGTGCCCCACGCAACTTGTACCGAAATAAACATAAAATAAAATAAATATGCGAGTGTCACGTAGCTGCAGGGAACCAAGGTAACGTTGTTTGCGGTCGGTTGAATCAGTTCTATACAATTTCTTTCTATTTTACCTAACAACATAATTAGTCATTATTATTAAATTAACTTCTCAAATAACATAAACGGAGCAAAAGTGTCGATCGGAAAATTGTAGGCCATCACGAAAAATTCCCGATCCATCTTTCTGTTCCTCAATACGTACTACATAAAAGCTTTTTTCCAAGCGTTAAAGAAGTCCGACGGAACACGAGAAAGTGCTTCGGCACAAGAGAAAGATGGATAGGGAAATCAGTATTTCCTGCGAAACAACGAATCCTACAATAATGAATGTACTAAAAGGACTCAAAGCCTATCAAGGGCATGGACACAGGGTATCATCTGTTCCTGCAAGGTTTCGCTGTTATTAGTCCCGAGATCTTTGAGTGGCGCCCTCTCGCGTGTGACGTCAGGGAGGGGGGGGGGGGTCCCTGCTGCCTCGCCGCGTTAGCGCTCGCTGTGTGAACGCCACTTGAGCCTGTCGCTCGACGTGCTAAGCTCGAGTGTTTTAACGAGACAGCGTTAAGGAGCTCATGTCACAGAATATCCGGCGTCGGTGCCCTGCGTCGACGTTGGACGTCGCCAAGACAAAAAGAATTTCGTACCAAATTCCGAGAGGACGACGACGACGAAGTTCGAAGGAGGCTTGTGGGCTTTTATGGGTCCGTCTTTTTCGAAGCTTCCGAGCCTTTTTTGGTCACCTAGTGGTGTAAATTTGTAATCATCGGATCCGTGAAGAAGAGAAGATTCAGCGGATACCTGATTTTGAGGTGGGCCACCCCTTTTTTGGACTTCATTGGAACTTTTGTGCTCACGCCACGCTGGCCGAGAGCTAGCGTCTGGTAGACCTAGCGCGGCATGGCAGCAATGCACGTTGAAGGGGAAGTGCTCCCGGTGGAGGACTTTACTGAAGACCTGGGATGGCGGACAGTGTCCAACCGAAAATCTAGAACTACGACGAGGCATGGATTAGGTGATGGCGGTTCGCCAAGTGAGATGCCTGAACGACGGGGCGCAGGTGAACGGCGCGGAGGCTCGGCAATCAAGAATCGCATTGTGAAGGCGTCGCGCATGCCACCGATGCCACAAGAACACATCAAAATAGTCATTCGCCCACGGGGTGGACTGAATTTGGAGAAAGTTAGCTCTACAGCGGTGGGCAAGGCAATCGTAGAGGCGGCAGGCCTCGGTATTGAACAGATTCGGGAAGATGTTATTTGCCCGAACTTTATGCAAAATATCTTGGTGGCTAGTACGCCAGAAAGGAGCAACGCTGAACGATATGTGAGACTCAGGTCAATCAGAGTGGCAGACAAGGATTTTGAAGTCAGTGCGTACGAGACGGCCCCACACACTACGTGTAAGGGGGTCATTCGCAATGTAGACATTATGGATGGCCCCGCGACACTTGAGCGGAACATTGTTAACGATCGCAATCCGCTGGCTATGGCGGCCAAACGCATCAAACACACAGGATCAGTCATCATTGTTTTCGATGGGTTAAAGGTGCCCAATTTCGTCAGATATGGGCCAACTCTGGTACGGTGCTTCCTGTATCGAAAGCAGTTGGATGTATGTTATGTGTGTGGCAAGCTTGGACATCGGGCGGACGTCTGCCCAGCCCCCGATTGTTTTGAATGCCGAGGATGCGGGGCTCGGAACCCTGAAGAGGATCACAACTGTGTGCCTTGTTGCAAGCTTTGTGGCGGACGACACCTGACCGCGGATAAACAATGCAAACAACGATACCAGCTTCCCTACGTCGTGCGTGTTCGACGACAGGAGAGAGCCAGGGCGGAGCTAACGGCGGAACAAGAGGCAGCCGAGATGGTGCCGCTGGTGAGCGCCCGCCAACGCTCTAAGGGACGCTCGCGCTCTAGGAGCCGCTCCAGGTCGAGGCAGCGGCCATCTTCTGGGACTCGTACGACCAGGAGCCGATCCGTTTCTATGGAGGCGCGGGTGCGCTTTCCTGCAGCTGGTGGCGACGGCGGCGCAGCTGGGAGCCAGACCACCTGGGCTGACAAGGTCAAGGGTGGCATCAGCGCCGGCCGAGCGCCCGAGCAGCGCCAGGAGCATGTGGATGGTAATAAGGATAGGGATAGGATTGCGCAATTGGAGAGAGAGAATCGTAGTTTAAAAGCAGCCATTGACGGGCTTATCAAAGAGATAGCTGTACTTAGGAACGATAGCTTAAGACAGACTGGGAAACATGATGACTCGGTTGAGGTACCAAGGTCTGTGGAGGTCGCAGAACAGAACATGGCGGACGAAGAGACGCCTGCTCCGAAAAAGAGGGCCTTATCCTCGACCGTCCGGATTCAGGGTAAAGTCGGTTCCGAGCTTAAAGCAATGATGGCGACATTGCAAGAAAGTGTAAATCAGATCATTGGTAGACTGGAGCGGATAGAAGAACGGGAAAATATCACGGATCAGAGATTAGGCAAAATTGAAATATATCTAAACGAGACAGTGGTCCCTGTTATGGAGCGGGAGTGCACTCGGCCGCTAGCCCAGCAGGGTAAGTCACCGAGTGGACTTGAGCTCAAAAATAGTTCACCAAATTTCCGTGGTCAAGATGACTCTATTAAATAGTTCATTTAGTATTTGGCAGTGGAATTGTAGGGGGTTCAATCATAAGAAGGCGTCTCTGCAGCAGTTTGTTAGAACGCATGGTGTCAAGCCTCAAGTTATCATGTTACAGGAAACACTGACGTCTAACGTGACCTTAACGAATTTCAAAGCGGAAGTTAAGGATAATGAACAGGGCAGAGGACTCGCTACTCTCATTAATAGGAGGTTGGCATACATTAGACATGATCTTCACATGGCAGATTGCAAGATTGAATATATTATGGTGGAAGTAATCTTAGGTCGGCAAAGGTCATGTCAGAGGAGCGTTTACCTGCTTAACCTGTACAGTAGCCCCCGGGACACGAAGCAGAGTTTCAAATCTCTCTTGACCAAGGCAACCAATCTGGCTAAGGATGCACCGTTGCTTATTGGAGGGGACTTCAATGCACCATATCATGTGTGGAAGTATGTTTATAGCACTATTAAGGGGGAGAGACTATGGCAGCAGGCACTAGACTTGAATTTAACTCTGATTACAGACCCCTCGTATCCCACCAGATGTGGCACGTCGACATGTAGAGATTCGACACCTGATCTCACTTTTGTTCGGGGGGTGGTGGATTCGTCCTGGTCCAATTCTAATAAAGATTTTGGTAGCGATCATTACATTATTATGATTACTTTGGTAGTGGCTAATAAAAAGGAGCGCACATTCAGGATGGTTGACTGGGATGCATTTAGGAAAAGAAGAGCGCAGAGAATCGATGATGAAGGAAATGAGTTGACCTTGGAACAGTGGACTAGTCAGCTTAAAAGTGACGTTGAGGCGTCCACTAAAGAGGTTCAGACCGATATTGACACGGAACACATGGATAGTCGCCTGGCACATTTGTTGGAAGCAAAGCAGTCGATGTTAGCGAGATGGAAGGGTCAGAGATTAAATAGAAGGCTTAGAAAGCGTATAGCAGTTGTTAATCAGGAAATTGAAGACCATTGTCGGGTACTGTGCAAGCAGCAATGGGATGAAGTGTGCAATTCTATTGATGGTCGCATTAAGAGGGGAGGCGCATGGAGTTTGCTCAGACATTTACTAGATGAGACAAACACTAAGTCTAATCAGAGGACTGTGATAGGTAAGCTGGTCCATCAGGCGTGTCGGGACTCCACGGAGCAGGAGTTGCTAAAGGATTTGGCTCAGAGATACCTTCCTTTGGAGACCTGGCACGATACACCTGATGTGGTTTTGGAATATAGTGGAGACGAAAATGCAGCTATGGACGCGGAATTTACTGAAAGTGATATCAGGATGGCGCTGCAGAATCTTAATGGTCGATCGGCATCAGGGCCGGATGGCATTACGAATAAAATGCTACGGAATTTAGACGATGGGTCAATTGAGTTCCTTACGCGGCAGATCAATTGCCTATGGAAGGAAGGCTCTTTCCCGGAAGAGTGGAAACTGGCAACTACTGTTCTGATACCCAAACCGGGCAAGGCCATAGGGCTTGAAAATCTCAGACCTATTTCCCTGACGTCGTGTTTGGGAAAAGTCGCTGAGCATGCCATTTTAAATAGGCTAACGCGTTATGTTGAGGGCAATGGGGTCTTTCCGCATTCGATGATAGGATTTCGGCCCGGCCTCTCGACTCAGGATGCTATGATCAGGATTAAGCATCAGATCCTTGACCGGCGAACAAGGGATACTAAGGCACTAATTGGACTTGATGTGGAAAAAGCTTTCGATAAAATCCGACATTCTTTCATTCTACGGGTGCTATCGGACTTGAATATGGGGCAGCGGCTTTTCAATTTTGTCAAGGCTTTCCTTACGGATAGAAAGACATGTCTCAGGTTTGGGGAGATAAAATCGGAAGTCGTTAAATTGGGTTGCTGTGGTACTCCGCAGGGATCCGTACTCTCGCCTGTGTTATTCAATCTGGCGATGTCGAAATTGGCTAATAGACTGGACACTGTCCAGGATATTGGCTATTCTATCTACGCGGATGACATTACTATATGGAGTGTCGGTGGTAGTGATGGAGAGCTTGAGGCTAGGCTGCAGCAGGTGGTAACGCTTACGGAGGAGTACCTGGGTCTCATGGGGCTCAAGTGCTCCACTAAAAAGTCGGAGTTGTTGATCTTCAAATCTAAGAAGCTAGGTCGTAGGCCGAGGGGTTGGGTACCGGAAGTTGAGCCTTGCATTAGAATTCATACTAGGGAAGGGTCGGTGATACCCAAAGTTGAAGCAATCAGGGTCCTGGGTTTTGTACTTGAAGCGAACGGATCGAACATTAGAACCATTCAGCGTATTACCAAGAAAACGGAGGAGGCCATAAGACTTATAAGACGGATCTCTAATAGGCATAGGGGTTTAGGAGAAGAAGGTGCGATGCGCTTAGTTCACGCATTTATTATGTGTCATTTCTCGTATGTGGCAGCTATGCTAAATTGGAATAGGGGGGAGAAAAATAAATTGGAAGCATTAATCAGAAAAGCCATCAAGGCTGCGCTTGGTCTGCCTATGACTACGTCAAACGATATGTTGTTACGACTGGGTTTGCATAATACTTTAGATGAAATTGCTGAGGCTCAACGTACCGCACAGAGGGAGCGGTTGCTAGGTACACCAGCGGGTAGGTATATATTACAGTCAATTGAAGAATCGGTGGCTGTGTCGCACGATAGGGCGCCTCTACACGAGTTGAACGTGAACCTTAGGGGAAATATCATGGTTCGTCCATTTCCGCGGAATGTGCACCCCGTGCACAATGTAGGGAGGCGGGTCGCGAGAGCTAGGGCTTTGTTGCGAGAGGCAAAGGATCAGGAGGAGGAGTCTGCGTTTGTTGACGCCGCATGGATTAATGGTAAAAATGCTTATTCGGTGGTGGTAGTAGATGGCAAAGGGAGCGTTAGAAATGCTGCTTCCATTTATACCAAAGACCCGGGGGTTGCTGAACAGGTGGCTATTGCTCTAGCACTACTTGATTCTAGAAGAGTTTTGGTGTTTAGCGACTCGCGATCTGCGATTACAGCCTTCTCGAGAGGACTTGTTGCGGAACCGGCTAACAGACTGCTGCAGGGTAGGGATATCACTTCGCATACCGTTACTTGGTTCCCGGCGCACATGGGGACAGTGGAGGGAGCCCCGCGTAACCTCAACGAGGTGGCGCACAGGGAGGCACGAGGATTAGTGTGCCGTGTACTCCCTGAAGGGGCTGGATCTCCCGCTCCTGAGTACAGGGACCAACTGTTAACCTACAACGAAAT
This sequence comes from Dermacentor variabilis, assembly GCF_050947875.1. NCBI lineage: Eukaryota > Metazoa > Arthropoda > Arachnida > Ixodida > Ixodidae > Dermacentor > Dermacentor variabilis. The sequence goes on along the minus strand of NC_134571.1, from coordinate 88,495,502 downwards.
CACCAAGCACTATTACTTAGGGCGCAGGGCATTCCCGTTGCCACATCCTAAATTAAGTAGGCCGCAGGCGGTTACATTAAGGCTTCTGCAGACACGGACGTACCCTAACCCGGTCATCATGAATAAAATTAATCCGGACTGCGGGGTTTCAGTCTATTGTAGTAAGTGTGGGGGTTTGCTCGATTTACAACACATGCTGTGGCGCTGCTTGGCGTTGGCCGGTGATGGTTCTCGAGGTGAACAGTGGTGGCAGCGAATGCTGCACAGTGAAGTGCTAGCGGACCAACTCAGGGCTGTCCAGAGGGCCCGTGTGATGGCAGAGGGGCTCGGCCTCTCTGTACCGACGTGGGAGCGGCCCGCATCAGTCCCAGACTGATCCCTCAGGACCTCAATAAAGTTCTTCATACCATACCAAATTCCGAACCACGCATACCCAAGCACTTCTCTATCACCAAAGTTGCTCATATCTTGTCTTGCATTCTTTACAAAGGTATCTTTTTCTTCAGAATTGTGAGAACGGCAGCCCACAAACAAATTTAATGAAAAAACACCGACAGCGCAAGTCCTTTATGTTAGTTCTTCCCAGGCTGAAACATTAAAAGTGCGAAATGATAACAGGAGATCGACCCACGCAAGAGGCCGCTTTTCTATGAGAAAGGTCGCCTTCGTTCATAGCGTTCGTAGCAGCTTTTCCCGGTAAACGTTACCGTTACACAAGCTGCAGTTGCCGGGAAGCATGAAAAGCAGTAAGGGGTCTTTGAACGCTATCGCGTTCCACTCTTCAAGACGAAGCTTGAGCGTTCTCCAAACTTTTTTAAATGTGAGCCTGCAGATATGTTGAGCTCTGTATACAGAATGTTCCAGGACACTATTCCCGACGAGATCGTGCGAAGTAGCCGTCGTCACCACGCTTATAGGGTCGATTGCAGCTGGCGTCGTCGGCTAGTCATCAGTGTGCACACATGCGTGTACGGCGTTCATTACTCGTCATTGCTGTTCCGTTTTCGCGGCGCACTCAAAACATCCTGTCGGCCCTCTTTTGGTGATGAATTACAGCATTTGGCCTTCAGCTACTGTGTCTGCGCTGTGATTGTGCGTTTGTCTGTCTAATACGTGCTGCATGTTTAGTCGCCTGCGCCGTTGACAACGGACATTATTAGTATTATTTTTTTTGCTGCCCTAGCGCGTTAGGCATATCACGATAAAACGTTTGATGCCAGTTTCGGGAAGCTATGTGGTCGTTGCGGTGCGTTGATGCATGCACTGCTTTAGCCAGATTGCAGAAAAGTGCGGTATGGAACGTCTGATGAAAGGGGCGATGAAAGTGGGTGAAACCAACTTACATAGTCTTGTGCTTCAGTGCTGACCTTCGCAAGATGACTTCATTTAAACCTGATTACTTTCGCACAGCTGGCCTCTGCATGTTAGTCGCCTTAGCCTAACCCTTTCTTTCTGTTGCTCCTGCCATGGGTATATATAGAGAGCACATTTCGCGGACGAGGTTCGTCTAGCGATGAGAATCAGTGTTATCGCGTGACAAAAACAAGCCGCAACCTTTGCTTAGAACACCGTTTCCGAGATATTTTGTTATGTAAACTCGTCATACATGTCTGCAACTAAAACACGAAAATTAAGAAGCTTGGGTTTATTGGTACTTCACCGAATAAGTAGCTGGAGTGTTAAACGCACACACATTAACGCAAACTAAATACACACACAGAGACATGTTAATATTTGCACAGGGTTTCTTCCTTTTCTCTATTACGTCATACTTTTATTTCGCCAATGAAGGGATGTCCTCAGAGTCATTTCCAGTCGTCCGAATTCAAGTGCGTTGAACAGAAGTAGTCTTATGCAAACCTTAACATAATATGACTTACGTTAGAAAAATCGTAATGAAATTTATTTTCACGAAAATAGTGTAGTGTATTCTCGATTATTGCGAAACATGATATACCGTGGTGAGCTATAACGTTCGAGATAGACCGCTTGTCAATAAAACAATGAGATTTTTCTTGTCAAGACAAGTTTTATATGTGCCGCACCAGGTGACTAGAATTATGAGCGATATGTAAAATGTGTATTCAAATGCATTGTCGCTTAGTAGACGCGAAATTTCGCGAACGAGCCCTTCGACCGTGCTTTATTTCCAAATGTGTGTAGAAGCCCATTTATTGGCTCGGCTCGATGTTTTATGACTGAGTCACGAAATCGCATCCATGCTCGCGGGTGCTGTTCCTATGTAAAAAAGATTTTCTTTTACAATAAAGAAATTGTGAGATCTTACGTGATAAATTACAATATAATTACTAGACCAGCCGTAGTGAAAGACTGCGGTTTAATTTTGACCACCTGACCTTCTTTAACGTCCCTCTAAATCTAACTACACACGATCGTCCTTCTTTTTTTTTTTTGCATTTTGCCCCTGTGGAAGTGCGGACATTGAATACATAGCCTTTGTTATCCTTCTAAAGCTCTCATTTATGAAACTAACGCTAGCGAAAAATACATATAGTAATTGTAAAGCGCCGTGATAAGTGAGCAGGCAGTCACAGCGCGAGCAAACGCGTGAAGCTGATGCTCTTCTGATGCGGTGACGTCAGAGGCGAGTCTCCCGCCTCTGACGTCACCGGAGCGCTGTTCGCCGGCCCTCTGGTGGGCTTGTCGCGGTTGTTTGTATATCAGTCACGGAAGCTCCTGCTCTTCAAGAATGGATGAGCACTCGACTTACGACGCTGCCTCCTGGCACGTGCTTTATGGTGCTTTTAAACGGATGACAATGCATAAAGGCGTGAACGTTGCACTAGGTCGAAAGTAAGCGCGTCGTTATAAGCTTAGCGCAGCAGGCTCTACAGCACGGTAACATCTGAATGATGACTAGGTGCAACAAAAAAGAAGAAAAGAAAAGAAAGAGACGTCACGTACCGTTGCTCACACCAATCATATACTCGTCTTATAGGTCTCGACAAAGCTCTGCGACCTTGCAAGTGGTTGAGATGCATATGAGGTGCCAGATAGTGGCGTCACCTCAACCTCAGTTTGCTAAATGACGTCCGTAAATCTTGGCAGCTCCGACCATAAAACGTTTAACCGCATACACTTTTTTGGGGAGGAGGTGGGGAGTTATACAGTGCGGATTAGGTGCTTCGGAATCGCCGAGTTCGTCCCAATTACATGCGGGCTTAAATTTTCTCTTAATTTGACTATATTGATCGGAATTATTTATAATAATATTGTGGTGCATACTTCTAGGAATAGCTTCTTTAGTATGGGCAAGCCAGGGTTATCCCTTCTTTTTTTTTTTGTTGAGAAAACAAATTTTGGTGGTACTGAGCGATTTTTTCTAATATGCGCTATCACATATGTGAATCTCATGACAAATTGAATGTTATAGTAGTGACATAATTACGAAATGCGTCTTAAACACTTGCAGCAAGATACGCGTCAGCTGTCCTTACTGTGATTTTTAGGAAGTCGCACTACGGTGAAAGCTACGCATGACGCTGCCTGATCAGTAGCCTAGAGCTCCGAAATTTCTTTTAATATTTGAATGCTTCGTGGTATAGATTACTGTCATGGTGCCAATGCTATCCGTTTAATGCTGAAATTTCCCTGCGTGCTAATAATTGTGTAGAATTAGGCCCTCTAACTAGACGCCTGCTTTAGCCTACATCTTGGGCTGATCTATAATTTGATTAACGACCTGTCCTTATGTAAAATCTCCAAGGGGTTTCAGAAAGTGCGCAATTTTATTGTAAAATTGATACGACGCCACGTGTTTTCAGCACCAAGTACCTCTTAACTTCGACGGATGTCATACTTTACTGTAAGCGATGCTACAGACTCAATATTTACGTTGTCGATCTTTTCTTCTTTTTTTGTTCTTTCCTCCTATTAGTAAACACACACACACAAATATATATATATATATATATATATATGTATATATATATATATATATATATATATATATATATATATATATATATATATACATATATATATATATATATATATATATATATATATATATATATATATATATATATATATATATATATATATATATATATATATATATATATACCTAAACTCACGATGAAGTGCACATGGCAATGTGACGGGCATGAAACGGGTCCTTTTTACTGTACAAAGTATAATGGAACACTTGATAGCACACAAAATAAACATTCTGTTCGCGCACTGTAAGCATGGCATAAGAGGGTGACAAAACGATCCCCGGAACTTCATTCCTTTCCTGGAATAATGGTCAAGAGATTTTCTCTCGTCCTTGGGAATAACGCGCCAAAGATGATAAGAATGCAGTGTTAACTCTATGAATATAATGAAACGATCTTAGACGCTGCTGAGCTTTACTACCGGCTTGACCTATTCAAATGTTTTAACTATATTGTACACAGGTGAGGAACTTCCGCCAAGGCAGGGGACTGCGATGTATACGAGGCTCATCCCCAGGAAATGAATATTTAAACCAAGCAAAGCCCCTACTGGCTGTTTTACGAAGCGTTTAACCGTACGAACATATGTAGGTGCCAGTAAGTAAGTGTCTGTGTGTTCGAGTGGAAAATGAGTGACTTTTCGCAACTCTTGTTTTCTGGAAATGCAGAAGGTGGAGGTAGATTCATGAAACAACCCGACAGTAGCCACGAAGCTACAGAGGAAACTCACGTGGTCTTTGTTAGGAAGAAAGTTTCGTAGTTGACGAAAAATTCGTCATGACCCGGGAGATCGAATGTGGGACCAAGGCCCTCTTGAAGAGGTCGCTCTACCAGAGAGTCCTGGCTCGCAGATCTAACCAGCAACCACGGACAAATTTTTTTTCCCTATCAAGCTTTATTTCATGCAAACCCGGTCGTGTTATACTGTGGTATGCATGAAAATTTTTCCGCGTCACGAAGGAGATTTACGAGAAGCTTTTTGCACCTGGCAGTCGATCACTCGCTGAGCGCCAGCTTGCTTTCACTTGCACGAAACTGTTTGTACTTTGAGTTTTTGCCGCGAGTACAATAATTGCTTCGAGTGATCGCAAGTTCCAGATATTCAGGCTGAAGCACAGGGTGGTCCCACATAACTTGAGCAAAGAATTTAAAAATGAAAGGCGCGCCGCAGGCGAATTGAACCGAACGCATACTATACGTAACAGCTTATAGTAGCTCAGACAATTTTTGTTGTTTCCCCCATAACTCACTAATCAATTAAGTTTAATTGCCTAACTTTTTAATTATTGGTTGAGGACCTTAAGTACGATACGCAGATTTCTAGAGCACCTTCAGAAACCACGGATCGAGTCGTTTCCTTTACGATACGTCTCACGTAGCCTTTCTTTCCTGGTCGCAAAGAAAGCCCGCGAAATATGAAAAAAGCCCCGTGACAGAGCGCTTGCGCCGTGCTATCGTGCTGCTTGCTCTCAAGCGTGCGTTCGGTGAAAAAGGTCGGCTCCCGTCGGATGACGGCGAAAATGCATGCTGCTGGCCGAGCGCTGCCAATGAGATAAAGAACGCCCTGCCGTTTCGTTGTCGCCAGTGTACGATGCAGTAACGATGCTCAAGTTATGTGGGACACCCGGTATAACGTCGGCTTTTGGCGGCGGAATATTCACGTGTTCCTGTTCGCAAGTCGCAGCCGTCGCCCTTGTCTCCCCTCCCCAGCTCAGCTGTAGTGTCAAGTGATCCAGCCTCCGCATCGGCGCCTTCTGTTAAGCCACTTCTGTACCGGTTGGATTTCTTCGGGCACATACACCGGAGCTCTTCGTTTACAGGAAGCGCTTCGCCTGGTGTTCCGGTAGAAACGGTGAGGACAACAGAGCTGTAACGAATTCCTGCTTAGAAATGCCGCAAACAATAATGTAACCGAGGTTTTCGAGCCTAAGAAAATCTTTAGACACAAGTACCATATTACCAGGGAGTTAATTGAAGCCTATTACATCAGCAGATTGTGCGGCGCATGCGTGACCCAAACATCGATCGCTCTCTCCGAGAAGGAGTGAAGTTTTCTTGTTGGTGTGTCATGACCTGATTCATTGAAAATCCACTGACTTTTGTGATGCAGCTTGTGACAGCTCTTTATATTTTATTTTCCTTATTATGCTTTTTTTTCCCTGCGCAATAATATTTTTTTTTTTTGATGCAAAAGTCGGCGCTTTTCGTGTTTGTTCGTCTGCTGTGTTTCAATTTTTCGAACAGCACCCGTCACCACGATCACACATAGAATCATTTGCTTCGGGCTCTGGCTTATCAAGGCATGGCCAGCGCTCATAAGCTGAAAACTTCGGTTATGTTTACCTGTGGCGAAAAAGACTTGAGGCGAGATAGAGAAGCATACAGGACAGGACGCTTGATTTAAACTGAATGTTTACTTCACTGAAACGCAGAATTCATGGGATGCACAAACCAGCGACGCACTGAAGCGTTTACCACTTTTTTCATTCTTTTTATCCTTCCCCCACTCTAACAAAGAAGCTATCAGAACAAGTCGAGAATCAGAACACGGATAAACGTCCATGTACCGTGCTTTGTGCCTGAAGGAACCCCTGGAGCGTCGACATTAATGTGCATAATTAACAAAGCCACTTATCAGTTGTTGATCTCAATTCGCTAAAGCAAACGAACTGTTTTGAGCTTGTCTTCGCCATTATCTAGCTGAGCAAGGACGCTGTCGAAAAAACAAGCTCCTTGTTAGAACTGGGCGAAGAAATATTTCACGCCAGAAGGCTCGAAGAAAACGAAATTGGCTCGCAAAAATAGATCTACGAGGTGAATGTAATTATCTCTGGCACGGGACCGCGATGTGGGGCCTCTGCGGATCGCTCTCGGTAGCTTCTTCTTTTTTCCGTGCTAGCGCAAAGTCTTGATGCCAGCGGCGTGCTAACTCCCATTACCATTCCCTCGCGCATCCCTCTGGTGCCTTAGCCAGTTTTCGGTGGTCAGCGTACGCCGCTGCCGGCTTTAAAGAGCAAACACCTTCGTGTAGATAAAATAAGGAAACATTGCAAAAATAGAGGGAGAGCGAAAAAATACATTTTCCGGCTCACGAGCACCTGCTACGGGATCCATACTTTTGGGAACGGGGACATCATGAGGCGAGGAGTGGTGAAGTCGACGTCACTTGTGCTTTTCGTCCGAATGTTTACTTTTCAGCGCGTCTTCATATGTAAAATGTTTCTTTGTGTAGCTCTAAAGACAGTTCTTTGTTGAAAACTTTATCGCCCAGCCTGGTAATGTGCTAAAACAGGCTCCAAACCACCCATCTGATTTAGCAACACAAGATAATTAATTACGAATCTAATTAACGTAACTTCTTTTAGTACGCACGCGTAAGTTACTGTTACATTATAGGATGCGAATTTAGAAACAGAACTGGCGGGACTAGCGTCACAGTGACTCCTATTACTGGAATATTTAAAACTAGGTGCTTAAAAAGATGCAGTATGAATTCTAGTAAACGTCGAACTACGGATTCGTTACTTATGGCCCCAATTTTTGTACATATAAGGGCGAACAGTAATTTTTGAGGACGAAATGGAATCACGATTGCTTGAAGTGCACTGCTCAGCAAATACAAAGATCACCAGCGATTAGGAAAGTCCGTAATGCACGGATAATCTTTCACATGCGGCACGTTGCAAACAGAGAAAAGTGTGGCTTGAATTCCTCGCTGATCGGGAGATCGCGAGAGGATAGCGTGGGCGACGCGTGGGCGCGATTAACAGCAGCCGCCACATACAGACTTGCGCTCATGCGCAGCACTTTGTTTCCATATATGGTATCAGTGGCGTCATCGGAGAACAGACGCCGCGCGTTTCTCTAGCGCCATCTCGTAGCCATCGTCGCCACAAAGCCCGTCTTGCGCGGCACTATGCTTTTCTTCTCAAGCTTTCGCCATGCCCTCCAGTGCTACTTTCCGCCTCATGGCACCGTTACATCCTCCTGCTCCACTTTCCGCCTCGCGCTCTCTTCGCTATCGTTCTTCTTTCCCGCGTTCGCTCTTTCATCCTTCGTGTGCTCTTTCGTTCGATTACGAGGACGCCGAGGGACAACGCCGACGCTCACCGCAAGAACGAGCGCTTAAGAACCGCGCTCTAAAACAGATTTGACAAATTCGTAAGCAGCTTTTGTTACAACCTACATAGGCTGACGAAATCGCTTCCGTTCCGTCTGCATGCGGGCTTCATTTGCCGTTGGAGGCCCCTTGCCAGTTGTGTCATAAGCTACACAAATGTTGAAACGAGCATGGAAACATCAAAGGCACAGTCTTGGAAAAAAAGATAGCGCTGCGACAATCATGTAATAATTCTCCACGTGGCAGCTCGCGTCATAGTGACATCACTATTAGTTATCCAAAATTATTTCGCTATTTATGGTCAGATTATTTCAACATATACTGCCTAAAAATAACATTTTGACGGAGAAATAAAAGCCCCAATGCTGCGACTGTACCAATAACTATGCTAAACAGAAAAAAGAAAAGGTTTTCCTGTAGTAAAGAAAAGAAAGAGAACAAATGATAGATTTTGCAACCTCCCGAGCTGCATCTCTTAGAACGTTTATTTGCACGAAATGGCTTCCTTTGCCTTCGGCGTTGTGCCACAGCGTACATAAATAATTAAACAAGCATCCAAGTGATGTAAACTCAACACGGCACGACCACAGAGTGCAGCAACTAGTGACCTTGTATTGATTGGCCACGTGGAAACGCCGAAAGAAAGTGACGTTGCTATTGTAGTTTCCCACATATTTTTAATACATTAGTTTGCCTTACGTCACCGATAAATGAATTAAAGATGATTCTGAAACACTCTCTACCGCATGAAGCCGAAATGACCTGGTGATGTCAGAAATTAAACAAGATGATTTAAAAAAAAGTACTGGAGTGACTTCTACACATTACAGACAGAGAACACGGGCGCTGATATACCGAGTGCTTTTTTCGAGGGCTTATTAAGGAATCACCACGTCAGCAGATAATGGCGGCTTCGCGCCCTATCTGTCAAGTACGAGTTCGACTAGGCGTCCGCATCCGCTACGTGCGTATATATCCTGGACAACTGCGCTCCATGATTTCGCATGGGGGCTACAGAGGAAGTAATTGGAGGAATGAGCGTAAACTCATGCTGTATATGTACGCACTAAAGCTGTTTTTATAAATGTGTGGAACTAATAAAGAAAGGACAAATTATTACCAAATTATACATAATAGCCTAACGAGCGCTCATGTTAAAGCATACTGTGATTGTTATTTGTAAATTATCGCTGCAGAGAAGAAAATCATCGCTCGAAACCTTGGGCACAATCAGTTCAACGTTCGTAAGTTCTCATGCGGCTCTTGAGAAGCGCGTCGTATAATATTGGAAATGATCTGACCCGCCACGGTAACTAAGTATCGGTGGCGCTGTGCCACTAAGCACGAGGTCGGGGGTTCGTTTGTCGGTCGCAGCGGCCGCCTTTCGGTGGGGACGAAATGCAAAAACGACCGCGTGCTTAGATTTAGGTGCACCTTAGGGAACCCCAGGTGATCAAAATAGTTCGGGGCCCTCAACTAAGGCGACCCTCTTAACACACCGTGAAGTTTTGAGAGGTTAACCCAACAATTTCTTCAATGACAAATCACAAAGCTATAGGAATTACAACAAGGCGCAGACTCGTTACCTGGCAGTAGATGTGGCGTTTAGCGGGAGACCTTGACGTCATCGGCGAGGTACGGTATTGCGCACAGGTGTATATACAGGAGCGATGGCTAAGTGCCCTGGTGTACCGTTTTATGCCAGCGGCTCACGAGCGAGCACAAAGATTGTGGCGCTAAGCATTAGTGCAGTGTGTGGCATTGTCGAATGCTTGCAGCTCCTAGGAAGCTGCGAGGAAGCGGGTGACCGACGCGGTACAACAGTAGGAAACAACGCAACTTCAAAATCAGAATGCAAATGGAGAACGGTTTGTCCAATAAAGTAAAAAAAAATGTGCTCAACATAAGCGCATATTCTGTACCGTTGGAAAGGCGTTCCTCGTTACTGCCAATAAGCCATACTCGCGAAGATGGTGCTCCCGAGGCACAGGTAAAAAAAGCGTTCAGCGCGAATTCCTTCACTGCGGTCTCCCGAAGAATAATAAGCTTCAGTTAGCGAAGCGTGATCATGCAAGGACCACATTTCTTAATTTTAAATTGCCAACTATGTAGAAGCAAGGCTTTTGGGAGACGTACGGCTCAACACCATACAATTGTTTTACTCCGCTCGTGTGGCTACGCACGCGAGATTGAAGTCTGCGCGCCTGCGGCGACTACCGAGGCATAGTGAACGAGGATACAAAAAGTACTTGCTATACTCCCGGTCCAAAACGTATCAACTGTTCACCACATTGCAAGAAAGCAGAATATTCACAATTCTCACTGCAAACACTACGGAGAAGAGTATCTAATGGTTAAAAGGCTTCCATTTGGTATATCCACAGCTAAGTCGGTATTTCAGTGATTCATGGTAACAACCTTGAGTGGACTGCCTGTACCTTGTGTCTTCCTTGACCACATCATTATCCGTGGATCTACAGGGAAGGAACACATGAACAAAAACTAACTTTGCAATTTTCTTCATGCGAATCACCAAGACTTTGCTGCTTGTTAGCACGCATTCATATAGAATCCGCGGCAAATTTTTATGGCACCTTTCATTAATTTCTGTGCAGCGGGAAGCTTATACCGGTCCGAAAGTCCAATTCTGCAGTGGCAGCGCCGAAGACGTTGCAGAAGATTGTTGCTCATTGTGTTAGAGCGAAGCTTCGCGAGCGGTGTATTGCTTGTTTGGTTTGCTTGGTCTGGTATCGTTCGCGCTTGTTTTGATTGTCCTCGTTTGCGATTTTTGTAATCTGATTGTACGCGCTACGCGAATTGTTTAGGACTTTCTGGAAGACACGCGGGTAGCAGCGTTTACACTGGAACTTTTTAGGAGTCATGTATAAAAGCCGACTCCGCTCGCCGCTATAGTTTGCTTGAGTGTTACTTGTTTTGCTGGGAACAAGTTCGCACAATAGAAATAAGTTTGTAACTCACAGTATCTACACTGTGTCGTTCTTCACTGTCACTACCACCTGATAATACAATTTTAATACAGAATAGCGTCAGCCAGTTCTTTCTCAACACTGAGCGACGCAACCGGTGGAAGTCCTTCGTATGCTGAACTGCTAAGACTGAAGTGATATGCTGCTGAAGACCCGAGCAGAGGCTCAGCGCCGCCGCCGAGCAAACCCTGTTGTTCAGAAGCAAATTCTTTGCCACAGTATATAGCGAATTCAAAACACCTAAACATCTGCACTCAAAATTAGCATTAGTGAGTATCCCAATCGTCAGTGAATTTTTTTGTCATGCCAATGTTCATGCGGTTGAAGCTTCCTGATGCGTTGAATTATTTTTGCACCAACTTCGGGACTTTGCGACTTCTTGTTTAACTACGAGGCAAGCTAACTTCTCTATAGCGAAGTCAAGCCATGTTTTAGAAAGAGAACGCTTTTACACGTGAGGCGTAGTTCAGCGTGTTATTGTGCTTCTAAGGCGTCATGTATTTTATTTTCTTATGATTCTTCGACAATGGTAGTTACTCGAAGGCGCAATAGTGCGCAGGGCACACGCGAGCATAAGGCGGCGGTGAACTACCGACGGCCTATACGCACTGTCCTTTCTTGTTCGCATCGACGAGTACCAAGTGATAGCATATGCAATTAGTGCTCCCCATTTAAGGCTGGCACCCATTTACGGCACAATTAGTTGACGCCATTTTGTGTCTCACGGGGCGACCACAGAACTCGGGTACTGAAGCAGCCCTATAATACCAAGCTTTCGTCGTAAAGCGTTGCGACATATCGTTTTCGCGATTTTCTGGGCCAATTAAAAGGTATAATTACTAGTCAAACCACGAACAGCATGTTCAGTTATATTACTATAAGTCATGGTACTTTCATTTCCACCAAAATCTCGTGACACGTTCGGGGCGGTTGTCGGTTCCGGGACGAAAATGTCGCATGTTCTGAGAGCCTTTTTTTTTCTGAGCGCCACTACTTCGCCCTGTCATTGTAAACTATTGGAATATTTCATGTACGAACACAACGTAAAGTGATACGAGATATGTTTGTTTCATGCAGCCAATAATTACTGCGGAGAAGGCAAAGATCGTCCTCTTCATGTACGCAAACATGACAATGGCGCTTGTGGTTGTATTAAGCCTCGCTGGTGCATGTCTCTACACGATACGGCTGAGCGGCAGGCGTCCGGTAGCCCAGATTCCGAACGATTGCGCGACAACATCTTGCTTGTAATACAAGTAGAAATTTCGTGAGGCCATGGACGACGATGAGAACCTGTGTAACAATTTTTACAAGTACGTCTGCGGTACCTGACTCGACGTTATGGACCCAGGAGTCACAATTGTTGCCAAAGTCTGGGCAAACTTCTGCTCCCGAGTGGCCTCCACATTTGGATCCATCAACGTGCCCAGAGAGCAGCAGTCGTTACTTCAGAAAGTCACCGTCTACCTTCAAGCCTGTCTCACCGTGCTGCAGAAGTCCAGTATACCTGGTGTGAAGAGCATTCTCGAAAATACGGGCATTTTCTGGCCCAGACATAATCCAAAGCCCGATTTTCTCAACGCAATTTGCTTCATAGCATTGCGCGTGAACGTTACCGCTTTACTTGAGCTCACTCTAAGGCGCAACGGTGCATCGGCGTATCGTATTTATTTCAGCCATTGGGAGGCGTTCCACATGGGAATGCGCAGATTGAGCACACTCTTCAAGATGGGTCGGCTTGAAGATCACATTCTGGTCACGTACGAAAGCTTCGGTGGAACTGACAGAACGGGTGCCTTAGAGAACTCACGGAGCCGTTCATGAACATGACGGAGTTCTTCGCCAAGTACGCTAACGTTTCCAACAACGCGAAGGCTTACAAAAACGTGTAGGCGTTTTTCCATTTGACTCCAACCATCTAAAAGGAAAGATGGGGTTTCTTTTCTAAGAGATGCATTGGCATCACCATCAGCGGTGCTTATAGTGTCTACGTCGACAACGTGGCTTACGTTGCTGCAGTTTAGGAGCTTCACAAGCGGTATGACGAGGCAGTAATGAATGACATGTGGAAGGGCTGTGCGTTCAAAATATCGTGGGCTTCACCAAACCTCGAATTCTTTAGAGCTTCTACGAAACCACCGAGCGAGCAAGACATGCTGCTGAGGGTTTGTGCTTCGCAGTGAGCAACAGCGTCTTAGGTTATGCTGTTGCTTCCCAAATCTTACGCGGTAAGTTTTGAGAAGTCTGGAACACATCATCATCATTATCATAATCATACTAACCCCCCTGGAGGATGATATCTACTCCCAACGATTTCTATTACCTTGTTATTTTACGCTAGCTGATTCCATCTTCCATTTTACGCAAGTACTTGATTTAATTACACTACTGAATTATCGGCCGTCCTCTACGGCACTTTCCTCCCTTTGGCACCTGTTCTAGAATTCTAATACACCACCGACTAAGTGCCGTATCTTTACATCAGCTGACCGGCCCTATTCCCCCTCCTAATCTAAATTATAGTATCAGCTATCGCATTTGCACTCTATGTGCGCACGACTATCTTCCGATCTCTAAACTTAAAGCCTAATATATTTCGTCCCATAGCTTGTTGCGACGTCTTTAACTTCTCAAATTATTTTGTTATCCTCTACGCTTCATTACCATATTCTAGTACTGGTGCAATGCAATGATTGTTCGCATTTCTTTTTGAAGGTAACGCTAAGCTGCCGGTCTTGATTTGGTAGGGTCTGCCCCCGTATTCGCTCTCTAACCCGTTCTCGTTCTCTTAATTTCTTTCTTATAATCAGGGTCTCCTCTCAATAACTGGCCCAAATAAACGTGGTCTTGCACAGACAATAGAGACTGACTGCCAATCATGAATGCTCGTTCTCTTGCGAATATATTTAATATTACCTTTGTTTTCTGCATAATAATCTTCAATCCTAGCCTTACACTGTTTCGGCTGAGGCCCTCACTCATTTATTAGAAGTCGTCACTAGCGTTGCTTAACAGGACGGTGGCGTTATCAAGCTGCAGGATGCTGAGATATTCACTGCGGTTTCGCACTCTTAATCGTTCCCAGTCTAAAATAGCTTGAACACTTCTTCTAACCATGGAGTGAATCGCATTGGAAAGAATGTGCCTCCTCACCTGAACCCTTTAATAATCGGTAGTTTCCTGCTTTTCCTGTGGATAATTAAGGTAGCTGTGGAGTAATTGTAGAAATTTGATAAGATATTCAAGTATGCTTTCTGTGCTCCTCGAGTACGTAATGCCTTCATGATGGCTAGTATCTATACGGAATCAAACGCAGTTTCGTAATCTATGATAGTCATATCGAGAGGCTTGTTGAACTCCCCAGATTTCTCTTTTACCTGACTGGTGGCATGGAGGTTATTCATTGTAGAATACCTCTTCCTTATGCCACCCTGTTCTTTGGATTGACTAAAAAAGTGTGGCACTGATTCTATTTAGAATTAGCTTGGTAAATACCTTGAACCCTATACAAAGCGACGCTAATGGGCCTATATACTTCCGCGATTCTTTAACCGCATTCAAATCAATTAAGATATCATCAACAAAAAAAATGCCGACAGCCAGTAGGACTGTGCAAGTCCAAGGTGAACCAAATTGAGAACAGTCACCGAGTTTTAGCAAGATACTCCCTAGCCAGTATAGAATCTGACCTCCGTGGTGCAGTATTTGGTCACTACCTCTCTCATGATTGTTGGGGTGGCACTAAATAGAGGTAAAATATCGAGCTTGCGTGCTAAGAACATATACTAAGACGTACAAAAGTGACGCTCACTGTATGTACTGGAAACGGAACAAAGAATGTTCTCCAAGCAAGCCGAGCAGCAGGGCGATAATGCATTGCTTTCTCATTTCCAGGTGAATCCCATACCAAACTCATGGCTACCAGAAAGAGAGCGATTGGGGGCGGCGAAGAGAAAGAAACGCAAGCGTTAGGCGAGTTGACAGGCCGCTTTAGGAAGCGGAGGCGCCACTACCGCGTGGACGTAAAAACTGTTTGCCGAAAGTCGTATCCTATAACAGCGGCATTATAGGTTATGCCTCGCGACGACGCTCTGCGCGATAACGCGCTAGCACTTGCGGACAGGATGAGTTCATAGCTGCCTTTACTCGTGCGCAATGTATGCTGTCGCTTCCATCAACTCCACGCGCGCGCAGACGGCCAAGCGTGCGCAGTCTGCGAAGGTTCCAAGCGACACCTCGGGAATGTCAGAAGAAAGGTTGTACCCAATTTGCACGAGCACGTGACGTGGCCATGATAGCGGTGTGTAAATTCCAATGAACTTACTATTCCAGATGGCCTGATTAGGAAGTTGCTAGGCAGATTTGAATTGACTTTTTCGGGCTTGAAGGGGAATCAAAGTATGTTGAGGGATAAGATGAACGTTTTTTGTTTAGCTTGATAAGTATTTTCGAAACATGAAAGACTCACAGCATTCCGAAGATATGAAACATTAAGGTAACTGTTCTCCGTCTTCACCTGTCAGAGCGCATAACGGAGCAGAAAAATAAATAAATAATGGCGTGTCAGATTGCTTCGCCGATTGTGTCATTTCAGCAAAAAGTACTTACAAGAAGCTATTCATGACTTGCCCGTATCCTGATTTAGTGTTGCTGTTCCTAGAGCTCTCCAAATGGAAGCAACAGCCACGCGTGCAACGTGTACCCCTGCGGGAACAATTGTTAATTCTTCTCAGACATAACGCTGAAATGTGTCGCAACAGTTTTTTTCCCAAGGACAAAAAAGTACCTCGAACCATTTGCTATGAAATGAAAGACGGGAGGACGAAATTAAGATGTTGTTGCGATGAATACGAGCAAAAACCACTTAGCGACACAACGTTTTCCATTCACTATCTTTCGATGGCTACTTCGCCGAATAAAGAGAGCGGGGATGCAGTTTGCCGTCGACCATTAGGGAAAGAAAGGCGTCTCCTCACGATAACCTCGGACGAGCCGCGATGACAAATGGTGACCACTTGGACAGAAGAGTCGCACGCCCTCGATCTGGCCCCGACATCTTCATTCCATTAGCCTCCCGCAGCTACCTTGATTCTCAGCCCATTAGTGAACGTTCATGTAATTTCTTTTTTTTTTCGTCTACACAAATGTGCCAGTAATAACTGATGGCAAAGTGAATGTTTTAACTCCGCGTAATTGAGATTTTTGTTGTATTTTCGTGCTGATAGTAGTTGCCAACGTTTCTATGTTTTCTTCTTTTATCTTTTGAACAGACTACTCATTTCTTTCTTCTTCGCCATACGTGCGCATACTATTTTGTCGAGCATACATGAACTACGCGTTGCCACAGCCAAGTAGGAGAGCTTGTGCGCGAAAAAAAAAGATCAATATACAATTTTGATTTAGTTTTCATTGTGTAGTCGACATTAATAATTTACGGTTATGAACAAATGCTGATAAATTTATATAAAGAAAGGCGACGCTACCGACACAACCAACACATACTAATCAGCATAGGAACGGTAGCGCAGACACAAGGTAGAATAAAATATGTCTATTCAGTACAGAATAGAGTGAGGATGTGTCATTGTAAAGAAGAAAATACCGAAAAGATATGACCAGAAACCTGCGCATGCGTATACCATAGGCTTAACAGCAAACCACGGTTCCTTCGTCCAGCGTCCCTGAAACGAATGTGTCCTTTTCACTCGTCACGCGTAGTCGCCACTGCCGGACGGCATTATGCTGCCTAGGTACGCAGAAAAAAAATTAAATTATGGGGTTTTACGTGCCAAAAGCACTTTCTGATTATGAGGCACGCCGTAGTGGAGGACTCCGGAAATTTTGACCACCTGGGGTTCGTTACCGTGCACCTAAATCTAAGTACACGGGTGTTTCCGCATTTCGCCCCCATTGAAATGCGGCCGCCGGAGCCGGGATTCGATCCCGCGACCGCATGGTCAGCAGCCCAACACCATAGCCACTGAGCAACCACGGCGGGTAGGTACACAGAACCAAGGGCAACTTATGAAATGTTACAACCAGTCATGAAATGAAGGCATCGTTCCTGAACGGTGGAAGTTCAGCCGCATAATACCACTCATGACGCATGTAAAATGGCCTCTTTACCTAGCACCTTAAATAACCATCGTGCTGCCCAGCTATGTTGGGAACAGAAGGTAAATAAATGTCCTCGCACACATTGAGTGGTATCTTGAGCGCTAGAACATACGCCACGGGGCCGTAGCGGGATTTCGAAGAGGTCGCTCTTCCGTTCACAACTTTATCGACCTCGTGACATTCGTGCAACAAGAAATACACCTCAAGCTTACGTCAGTTGCGACTTCCTTCAATGTGAAATGCGCCTGTGACAGTATAGACAGTTATAATACAGCTTATAGGCAGCAAACGCAAGGAGCTTGCGCAAACGTTTGCGTTGCGTGTCCTACACTGCGCATGCGCTGCACGTAAACGGCGCTGGGGCTTTTACGTAGGTAGGCAATTTTTCGGGAGCTGGCGTTCAACGCTAACGCACGCAAGGGGAACCCTGCATAGGGCAACATGGCGGTGCCCCTTGAAGTGCCCGCCAGCATGGCGCCGCCCGCTTCGGATCTATCGAGTTGTCGGCCAGGGCTCTTTGGGTCATTCGCTGGCCACTAATGGTCATATTTGCTTTAGATTCGCGTTATGATGCTTCGACGACGACGTGCTGGTGACAAATGGCCACTGTTTTGAAGATAAGTTTTCGATTAGCGCCGCTGTAGGCTTAACGAGATAGTTTAATCATGTTTGCAGTATGTTGTCGTGACGGCTCCAAAGTCTATAAACTGCTTTTTGATTCGAAAGCTTCAAATGGCCCATTGAGCGTAAAAGACGGCGTTTGTCGTCTGGACAAACGAAACACGGCACCCGCGTTCTAGGTGGGCCTAGATAACGCCAAATCGAAACGCGCCAAGCCAAGCCTGTGCACTCTGCCTTATGTCGTCATGCTATAGCTTGGAACAAAAACTCTATTGCAAAGTTAGGCGTAACGAAAGCGGTGACATCAGAATCACCACGGCTTACTAGGGAGCGTACCAATAGATTCTATGGCAGTTGGGCGAGGTAGCATGGTGTTACGGATCGAAGTTCACCAGCCTTGTGCTATCTTCCAAGCGTCTCAACGTGCATACATGGCCGCGAGGATTACGCAACTCAAAGCACCGCTCAGTGGCGTTTGAATGGACATCATTACTTTCGCATTCACTTCTCATTAAAGGTACTTAGGTGTCCTCGTATTTATTTTTTCATTTACTCATTTGAAAGGATACGATCGCAAGTCAAGCCGACACGTGTCGCGTTTCCGCAGGAAAACCAAGTGAGGTGTAGTTGGTGCTTTCGTAACGATTAAAAATTAAATTACGGGGCTTTACGTGCCCAAACTACGACCTAATTATGAGGCGCGCCGCAGTGGGGTACTCCGGAAATTTTCAGCATCTGGGGTTCTTTAACGTGCAACTAAATCTTTTAGTCACGATGCGTGTGCGCTTAACGATCGAAGACGACGTCAATCTATTGAAGGAGGTGTTCGCCTTAAATCAATTAGAACAGACCTCGAGATGGCGCGGTACATGATTGCGTTGGCGTAAGCGTGGCGCTGCAATCCGCTCTTCTGAAAGGCTAATTCGTGCCCCACAGTGCAGCCTATCTAGGTGTTAGCGTTGAGTCGCATACTAACAAGCATTCCCGATGTCATAGAGAATATTGGAAGTGGCTGACGAATGTTTCAATGGGTTCGGAGATCCTTCTTTGTGCAGGCGGCCAAACCACTGACCATTACACTTGCCGTGGCGTTCCGCAACGTGGGGTTCTCAGCTCCACTTTGTTCAACCTAGAACTTCGGTTCAACCTTGATTCGACTTATGGAGGTTTTACCACAGACAGTCAACCTTTCTGTATATGCTGGCGACATATGCATCTGAACCTTGGCAGTAAGTTAAAAATTAGGATGCGCACTAAGGACTGCTTATGTGTGGGAATGCGAAAGCATTAGAGTCTCTTTGGTGAAATGCTTTCGATTGACGTTTTCTTGTACGTGCAAAAATGTTCTTTCTGCTGATTCGGTGTGGGTGTGTTTGTGTGTATAATGGCCACAGACGGGCCCGTTTTGTAAACTTATGACGTGGCGTCGGGAGTCCATCGCAGTAGACACAGCACCGATGAAAGCGAAGAGCAAGTGACGCACGGAAGGCACTGCGCTTATGTTATACACCCAGGACGTGGCGCCTCCTCCTCTCAATTGGTTGCGGCGTCACGTGCCCAATGCCACGTGCCCGATGACGTCACGTGTCTGGCTGACTATGCCATACCTTTAGTCAGCCAGATGGCTGCGACGTGACTTGGGCAACAACGCACGCACTAGGCACAGCTTTAGTCGACCGGAACCGAGGAGCTGCCATGGCTTCGGGGAAGCGTGCTCGCCTTGTACCCGGTGGCCCAGTTTCGATTCCCTCCCAGACCAAAGTGTACCAAATTTAATTTTCAAAGCTATTCATTTACTTCGTTCACTTTAACGCCCCTGAGAAGTTTGACGTCAATTCGAGCATTTCTGACGTGTTCTTTTTTTCTCCTTTCGCCATCGGCCATGTTTGGTACCATTGATCGGTCACACCGACTACGCCGACGGATTTTTGCGTCATGGTGCATATAATGGTTCCTCGTAGATAACACTTTCCTAGGTACGTACACGGCTTCAAAGGACAGCGATTCACACATTGACATATCTCCGCGGCGAATGCTTCACCATTTCTACCGAAAAGTGCACCTTAGTGGCTTTTACCCGCAATCCCATGGCATGCTGTCTTGTTTTCACATCACCACAAAACTATTTAATATACAAAATCTCACAGATTCCCAGGCATTACTACCAATATGAACCCTTATCAGAGTGCCAAAATAGCATGCTTGAAGAACTGGCTTATTTCTATAAGCCACATAATAATGTTTTTAGCCAGCAAAACTTGAGGCCCATCAGTGACATCCATAGTTTAACTATACAGGAAGC